>NC_064922.1:730263325-730888325 GCF_023897955.1 Schistocerca gregaria | reverse complement strand
GCAGCACCGTTTACTACAGAAAACGTAGGTCATTTACTGACACGGACGCAATTTTGAACTATGTTCTCATTTACCTGTGACGCTATACGGTATGTTTTTGCTGTTGTGTATTTTTCAGTAAACCAGCAGACAATGCGAGACCGTTAAATAAAAGAATAAACCTTATCTCAATGTAAACACATTATTATCTAACGGAGTGAGAGAAACTCTGCCTGCCAGACGCAAGACTCGAACCCTGAGCCTTACGGTCTAAAATCTCGCACGTGGGCCCAGAGCAACACCGACGGGACTACGTGACTTGGGCTGGGATGACCAGCTGCGTTCCACCAATAGGCTCAACCGCTGCTCATGCGGTGAGGTAAGTCATTTGGTGGCTTCAGACGTTCAACATTTGTCATCCACTTTTCGGGTATTTCCCGACGTTTACGACCCTATGTGCCTTATATTAAACTAATTATCTCAGCGTCATCTACATCGATTTGGCGGCTTTTAAACGTTAGCAACACTCATCTCGTTTACTTGGCAAGTCTCTGAAATCGGCTGTGAAAAGCCACATTTCACTCTACATGGACATGCAGTGGAAGAACATTATTTTATCGCAAGTAAATTACTGTCCTTGAAACTTTTCTTTGATCTGACGCCGGGAGTGCAAATCGCCAGCTGGCTTTCGACTAGAAAGGTGAAGAGCAATACGAGTAAACACGAGGGAACGGTAGTCGCCAGTCTAGAGGATTATGTGAACATGTTATTTTGCTGTCTCTTTCATGTTGTAACGGATTCGAGATCCCACAAGCATACATGCTAGTATCCGACGCCGAGGTCGTTAGTAGACAGGAGTCAATTGTCGAGCGCTGCAGGAGGGAGTGTGACTACTGTCGAGTGCGCAGTAGTATTGGAGAGTGTCGAGTGAGATGTAGTGTAGGAGAGACGGGCAAGAACGGTGGTCGAGTGAGTTGTAAACGTTAATATTCACCGGAGTATGACGAGTGAGCACGTCCCCCTGATCGTCATGGGGTTGACCCTCGCTAATACTGATTCGCGAGTGATATGAAACAGAAAGTGACAGGTGCCGATTTACGTGTTTCGCGTCAACCGCGTCGGCCAGCAACAACCATGGATTGCAGTGAGGATTGTTGTGGATGTTAACCTTCATCATTGCGTGTGACGAAGTACCTAAAATCAACAACTAATAAAAGATATAACCGTAATTAGAGGTGTAAGGCAAAGGTAGCAACTGCCTCAGAAATTGTGAGTTTGTAGGAAATATATATCAGTTTGTACATCGCAACCTTCGTGGTCCTTAATAATAGACAAACTTTCGATCATTCCACTATTCAATCTCACAACAGCCGCACTCTGTTGAAATACCCCCGAAATCAGCAGAAAAACCGATAGCCTTTCTTCCATTAAGCACACGGTCATATAATAATTAACTGTTTGGCGGCTTCGGTAAATTACACACAATCCAGTAAAAGAATTTAAACGGGGGTGTTTCAGTGTCTCCCTTACCTAAGTAGCGGAGCTTTCGAAGTCATTGGTAGTGCGGCCTCTCAGTGTTCTTTCAGGCTCATACCATTCTGTGTCTGAAACCTTATGGCAAGATATTTGCAAATTTTTCTGATTTATCTACCAGAAACCAGTGACATACTTCCCTTATACTGTTAAAGAATAGTAAAAACGACGAGATCTCAAGCTCCACAACGCCACAAGCTTTTGAAGCCTCTCCAGTGACGGCGTCGTTTGTGGTTCAAGCGGAAGACCACTGCTTTTAAAAGACGGAGTCAGATAGCCCCACTCCCAGTGCAAACTGTCGCTAATACCGCAACCAGAAGGTAGTGAGGTATATTATTCCTGATAACTCACGAAATTCGAGTGTTGAAAGAATCTGGTACAATTGAGAACACACGTAGATTTTTTGGAAATTATATGATCCTTGGATATCTTGGAATTGTGACCGATAAAGTAACGTGCTCCAGCAATTATACTAGCCTTCCATATATTACGAAGTGTGGGAGTTTCCAGGTGGCAAGAAACAACTGTATGTTTATTAAGTATAAATAGCAGAATAGAAGAACACGATTTAGAGGAGTATGTTGCAGCACTTGGTTTGGGCGGACAATCCATGGATGACGCAATGGCAGCGATGAGTGAATCGCGCTGAATAATGGAGGCCATAGGCGGTGACGAGCAAAGAATGCTCCAGGATGGACGTAGTGTGTGAAGTCTTAGGTTCGGTAAGCAGTCGGGTGCCTGAGGATGGAAGTTGGTGGAAGCCGTAGTCTGCGGATGCTCTCGTGAGAGACTCCTCGTTGGCTCGACTATGAGAGCGTAGACGAACCACCAGGCGCTATCGACCTAAGCTGAGTACTGGCTGCAGAGCAGTCGGGTGGCGGTGATCCAACTACTCGCCCGGTAGAAGGATTTTATGGAGGCACTGGAATCGTGAACGCGAAATAGCGTCACGAGGGCACCGCCTTCGGCGGCAAGGCTGGCGCCATAGGAGTTTCGGTTGTAAATAGTTCCGCGTGTGTCTGATGATGCGGGTTGCATGTGTCCGACTGCCAGATGAAAGAGTAGTAAGTGAGCAGGAGCTGCGTACAACTGTATCGTTGGGAGGACAGGAATACGGCAGTCAGTCGTAGCCCCTTCAGTTTTTAATATGCTTGTAAATCTAGATTTCGGCTGTAAGCAGCCATCTCCACCGCATTTTCGTTACACTTCAACAGATTCGCAGCAGTTCATATCACCATATGTTCTTTCAGTGGTTTAGGCAATAGGGCACTAACTTCAGTGTCCTTCTGCCTATGCACGTATAAGAACATATGGTGACATGAACTGCCGCGAATCTGTTGAAGTGTTACGAAAATGCGGTGGAAATGGCTGCTTACAGAAGAAATCTAGATTTCCAAGCATAATAAAAACGAATGGGATTGAGACTGACTTCTGTGTGCCTCTCCTTTCACACCACCTACGGTGCTGTCCGCAACGTTTCTTGATGGAATGAAAATTGGTTAACTGTATTGGTGGTGGCTGTGGTGGCATAGACGATAGCGAGGTACCACAGCCGAAAAACGATCTGAATAGCTGATCAGAATGTGAAGAGTCAAGGGATCTGTTTTACGGGACGTACAGCGTATTGAATGTACAACACGGATTAAGATTAAACCATAGAGAGATTACTGAGAGACTTAACACCAAACTGTGGGCCACATTACGACGAAGTAAAGAACTTTTACTACCTTGGACGCATCATAACCCATGATGCATAAAGGAAGGAGGACGTAAGAAGGAGGCTGGTGCAAGCAAAGAGGATATTCTTCACCAGATGATGTCTAATAGTACAAAATATAGGCTTAAATTGAGGAATAAAATATCGGAACATATGTATGCGTTACAGAATGTTGTAAATCATGGTGGACTAATAAGGTGATGAGAACTCATCGCTGATGAGAACGTGAGGAGTTAAAGGATCTGTCTTACGGAAGGTACAGCGTAATTAATGTACAACACGGATTAAGATTAAACCATAAAGAGATTACTGAGAGACTTAAGACCAAAATATGGGCCACATTATCATGAAGTGAAGAACTTTTACTGCCTTGGACACATCATAACTCAAAATGCGTAAGGGGAGGAGGACGAAAGAAGGAGGTTGGTGCAAGCAAAGAGGATATTCTTCACCAGCTGATGTCTAATGGAACAAAATATAGGCTTCAATTTGAGGAACAAATTGTCAGAACATATGTATGCGTTACAGAGCGTTGTAAATCATGCTGGACAAATAACATAAGAAATGACATTCTCCTCAGAATCAACGAGGTGAGGAACATGTGCGAAAAAGTATGTATAACAACGAAAAGGATGATAGGACACAGTGAGATGACAAAGAAAACCTTCGGTGGTTATAGATACAGCTGTAGAAGGCAAAAACTGCACTGAAAGACAAATATTGCTATGCATTCTTCAAATAAATGAGGACATTAGACATCAGTGGTAACCTGAAACGAAGAGAAAAAAGAAAACTACGCTTCGGGTCGCAGCAAAACACTCAAAAGAATGTCTGGGGAAGACGCATAATTTCACTTGATTTTTCGTCAGAATGTGGGTTCCAGGTGAATGTGGCACTCTGTCTCTAACATCGTACAGACGCTTGGTTTGTCAAGTGTCACTGTATCAATGGCATCCGATGAGACCCTCGATTTGGAGAAAGTCACCGCTATCAAAATCGTCGTGTTTATGACAGAAATCGCCGTGGACTGTTTTAATCACTATATTAATATTTAATCATTACCTTATATGTAGAACAATTGAAGCGGGTTGTAAATATTACTGAATGGAAACAAGAGAGAGATAGTAATAGTGATTTTTGCTTTATAAACTATTTGTTAATTCTGCTATCACAGTCTTCTTAGCCCCGATATCTACCCATTTGCATGTTACTATCGAATTGCCCATCCAAAGGGATACTAATCCAGACCGAGTACTCCTAGATCTCAGCTACCAAACTTTCAATCAAAACTCTTATTTTTTATATTTTGTTGCAGCATAGTTTTAGCTCAAAACCATAATATACACGACCGTCTCGGTACCAGATGTAGCTATCTATAATGATGCTACTATACCAGGATTCCTTGTGTTACTTAGAAGCACTGAAGCCAACACAGTTCCAGACAAAACTATTGTACTCAAACACGGAACCTGAATTTATCTATGTTACTGATATATAAGACTTACGGTAAACTATTTGAAAATATATGATAGATCGAAATAATATCGGTCTATTGTCACTAGATAGGGTTCAAAGCAGTAGAAAATCTTATCGCTTCTATTGTAAAAGTCTAATTCATAATAATAAACAGACATTATTAATCACAAACGTATCCCAAAGTAAACGTTCAGTACTGTAGTGGAAGGAACCAGACGTACAAACCAGACGCACACATCGAGAAATATGTACAATCGCTTACACAGTTTTCTTTTACCGAATGACTAATCAAAACGGCCAGCTCAAAAACTTAATAAGAACAATGAATGCCACCAACTGAAACAGTTAGTTTGCTTTAAGGTATGCAAAATATAAACGCTAAATTAGGTACAATCCCTTTGTGGAGTCTGGCAGCTCATAACAGGCTTCAAATTAACCGCCGACTCTTGTCTCCCAAAATGCAGATTTCTAATGGTTCAAATGGCTCTGAGCACTATGGGACTCAACTGCTGTGGTCATCAGTCCCCTAGAACATAGAACTACTTAAACCTAACTAACCTAAGGACGTCACACACATCCATGCCCGAGGCAGGATTCGAACCTGCGACCGTAGCAGTCGCACGGTTCCGGACTGCGCGCCTAGAACCGCGAGACCACCGCGGCCGGCAGATTTCTAATAACACGTAGTGAAACAAACTCTTCAATGAGCTAAAAAAATCGTCAGAAAAATTTGCAATACATGTGTTAAACTAAAACAAGTCACTATGTACTTTACACAATAAAACAAGAAGAACTTCTGGGCTATTGTGATTTGAAAACCAAGCAATGGAGCTAAAACAAATTTTAAATTATGAGTCCGATTGATGAAATGTTTGACGATAAAATAAAAATACTTACCTGTGCTTGGATAAATACCATGCATTAAAATATCAAAACAAATTTCCTACAATATGACATCAAAGCACCTTGCACGGAAAGAATCACACAATTTTGCCAAAATCTCTTTCTCTTTAAGAGCAACAGAAAACTAATGTTTATCAACAGCAACGCTATAAAAATATATTTATATTAAAAACCATTTAATGGAAAAATACTAAGGAAGGCAAGCGACTACACCAATAAGCATCAATATTAATACAAGAAACTTAACGACACTCAATTAAAACGGAAGGCTGAAAAATCGAACTGTCTGGGCATAGAATATACCACTCACAATATAGAGGTGGACAGGAATGCTCCCGAACAGTGTGAAACTCTTAAACAAGATTAATCGGTGGCCTTCATTAACACCTAAGTTGCCAAATATTTACGTATCACCCTGGAATGCAATCTGCCTTTTTATGCAACCGTTGATATTCTAACCTCAACATTCTATTGTTTACTACTGGTCTTCAGATCTACTTTCTTCATTAGTGGGTCCATCATCATCAAAACCAGAATTACTGGAGAATGCCAGTGTAAGCAAAACGGGTACGCCCTCAGAGGGGAGTGCCTAGGTATTGTCTCCTGTTGGCATCTACAGGCACCGGAGCTTGGGGTTGCAGCGACTGAGGGGAACGAGACACGCCTGCAGTTCTTGTCTACACGTTAGTCCTCCCAGCTCCAGCTGCTTCCTTTGATGGCATTTCTGTGCGATTCTCTCCTGATATGCTACAACATCTTTGTCTCCAAAGATTTTGTTCACCATGGTTTTCTTAATATGTCACCATACCAAGACCTGAAATTTTGTTTGGTATGTTATCTCCTAAAATCCACAAGTCTACATCTTTCACTATATCTTCTGCAGTTATGTTACTATTGATGTCTGTACTGTCTTCGTCAATATCGTGACACCGAAGCACGATGTGCTCCAGGATGCCTACATTGCCACAATCATAAATGTATGTGATTCGCAGATGAATTCTTTGCAGATAGCTTGGAGACGACCTGTGGCCTGTGATAACGTGAATGATACCCCTTCTGGGTTGCTTGCTCCGTTCCGTCTGTCCCTAAAGTTAGGGAAGCAGCTATGTACAATGCTGTCCGTATCCACAGAATCCATCACCCTGTCACTCCTCGGCCCTCCAGTTTTTCTACTGAAATTTACTAGTTAAATCCCAGACTGAAACAGCGAGAAGAGGTGTCAATGAGTACAGAACCACTCGCTAGTGAACAGCGGTACCATCCGGAACTGTCACCTCGCTATGGAATTCAAAAGCAAATTACACATACACTGATGAGTCGAAACATTATGACCACTTGCTTAATAACTTGTTTGTTGGTCTTTGGAATGAAATACTTCACTGATTCTACATTTCAGGGATCCGACAGTTTGTTGGTAACTTTTTTAGGGTATGTATTATTATATGTCTACGCACACGTCATGCAGTTCGCGTAAGTAACGGGTCGCTGTTCTGCATACCGGTGATGGCACCCGATAGCGGCCTACATGAGTTCCACAGGATCTGCATCAGACGAATTTGTCACCGAGACATATACGACAGTTCACTGTAATGGTCCTCAAACGACTCTAGCACGGTTCTGGCTTCGAAACAAGGAAAATTATACTACTGAAAGATGACGTCGCCGTCGAGGGGACATCAAACATGGAGGGATGCTAGTGGTTCTAAGCTATTAGTGTGTCTTCCGTTACTATGACAGGTCCCATAAAAGTGCAGGAGAATGTCTCCCATAGCATAATACTGTTTCCATCAGCCTGCGTCCGTGTCGCTCTGCACGTTTCGAACCGTCTTTCACCTCAATGGTGGCGTTTGTGGAGGCGATCATCGACCTAGTGTAGGAAAAAATGTGATTCACCAGAAGAGCCGACTCGTTTCCATTCATCCCAATGGTCGAATAAAAATGGCCCTCGCCCAACTGTAATCGTAATTGACGATGTAATAGGGTAAACGTGTAAACACGTAGCCATGATCGGCTGCGGAGCTCTGTGTTCAGACAGTTATCTCAATGGATTTCCCAACTCACAGCCCACATCTCCGCTAGGATTATCCTCTGTCAGTGTCTGGTCTGCATAAATACATTTCTCCAGCGTCTCGTGCCCGCAACGCCACCAGGCTGCATCTAGCATCGCGGTGGGCAGTGGTCATGATATTTTGCCTTATCAAAGAATATCTCTGCCCACTGACGGCCGTGGATGCGGCGCTGAGTATTGGATATTGTGCATCTCAATTACACACTGCAAATATGGGAGGGATTCGATTGGACTGATTAGTAGCATGCACACTATTACATCTGAATTTGCGGTGTGTGGTGCAGGGTACTTCTGTTGCCGCTAACATCCATCCCCCGCTCCCCCCCCCCCCCTCCCTCCCGCCCCGCTTTCTCTGTTTCACTCACGAATGCTGCGTGAGAGGAATTACTGTCGTTAATCCTCTGTAAGCCGGACTGAAAATACAGCTTTAGTTGTAAGTTTCCTTCTATTTTTCAGTGCGTAGAGCACAACCTTTTACGGGTTCTTACATGACTATCATCAAATGTTATATTGAAAATAAAAAAGAGTTTGAAGTTAATAATAATTTTTACGCGCAGTAAAAGAAGTATCATATAACATTTTCAGGAACCTGTTGTCTGACTAGGCGCAGTATAACTTAAGTGAATGCCAAAGCGATACAAGACAATACAGAAAAGTGTTCAAGGCTATCGTGCTTACTAAGCGATCCGTTGACGAAACGTGTCGTCCTCCGTTGTATATTTTTTTATTTATTTTATCTTCTTTATTTATGTATGATGCATAGCAGGTCTCTACTGGACCCAGCTTCAATCCTTCTTATCAAAAAATTGTCTTAAAATAGCTGGTTAACATTCTGTGTAATCCCTGGAAGTAAAATTGAATTTCTTGAGGAGAATGATAATTAGAGGCAAGTCTAATTAATTATCTATAACCGGATGTGTCTAATATTCAGTCGGTGTCTCCTACACGGTCCAATCCCATTAATGTGACCAACATCTAAGATTGACGTAGTGCAATAGACACTCACAGACCAGTTGGAAACACTAGCAGTGGAGGGTACACAAAGAGTGTCAGGGGGGTGGGAGGTGGGGTGGCAGGGGGTGGCGGCTGGAAACAGTGCACGTTTGTCGTAATCCGGAAATGGAGCGATTTTTATGAGGACCAAAAAGGGATTATCATTGAGTTTCGGGCCAACGATGCAAGCAATTCCCAAACGACTATGTTTGTAAAATATTCAAGCGCCGCTATGGTTAAAGTATACCGTTCATTGCGAACTGCTGCTACCCAGATCTGGTGCACGCGGGCCGTAGATGACAGACAGGGTTGAACGACGACTGTGGTGATGTGAACGGGCGAACAGATGTCGAGCTGTTGAGCGAGTGTCCACCCAGGTGAACCAAGGGGCTACCAATAGTGTCCCTTCAACGGTCGTGCAGCAACTGTCTGTTTCATGCACACATGCCGACTGCTGTTCTTGGGCGACGAGCGTATCTGGATGTCCACACAGTGGCGACAGATAGCCTTTTAGATGAATTACGTTTTATGCTTCATCGGACAGATGCCCGTTGGCGTGATCGGTTTGAAACGCCTGAAAGTAAAAAAGGAGAGAGTATTATGGTCTGAGGAACGATTTCATGGCATTTCATGAGTAGCCACGTCATTCTGAAAGGCACACTGGAAGAACCCAATATGCATCTATATTTGGAGACAACTTCACCCTGAAAAGCAGATAGAATCCACCAGCAGAGCAAAACAACTTGCCACACAGCTCACACTGAGGGTGGGCGATCCGAAGAACATCGGGTTAAGTTTAAAGTGCTCCCCTGGCCACCTAACTCACTGGATTAAAACCCAGCCGAGTATCTGGTGCACAACCTCGACCGTGATCCTCACGCAATTGATTCTACACCAAGAAACCTACTGCGGTTTTCCACGGCACTGGTGTCGGCTTTGTCCTACCTGTCGGTACCTTCCACGTCCTCACGGATCCGGGTTTGGTTGTCTGTGGGAAGAGAGCAAACTGTGAGGTCATCGGTCTCGTCGGATCAGGAAACGACAGGGAAGAAAGTCGCCCGTGCCCTTTGAAAGTAACCATCCCGGTATTTGACTGGAGCGATGTAGGGAACTCACGGATAACGTAAATCAGTATGGCCGGACGCGGGATTGAACCTTCGTCCTCCCGAATGGGAGTCCTGTGTGCTAACCACTGTGCCACCTCGCTCGGTGAAATTCCGTCGAGCTGACCACTGATCTACCGCCACTTCCCAGCAAATTAGGGACACTGTTGCTCCTGGGGTATCGGCGAGGACCATTCGCAACCGTCTTGCTGTTCCAACAGGACAATGTACGTCCGCATGTATCCCGTGCCACCCAACGTGCTCTAGAAGGTGTAAGTCAACTACCCTGGCCAGCGAGATCTCCGGATCTGTCCCCCATTGAGCATGTTTGGGACTGGATGAAGCGTCGTCTCACGCGGTCTGCACGTCCAGCACGAACGCTGGTCCAACTCTGGCGCCAGGTGGAAACGGCATGGCAAGCCGTTCCACAGGACTACATCCAGCATCTCTACGATCGTCTCCATGGGAGAATAGCAGCCTGCATTGCTGCGAAAGGTGGATATACACTGTACTAGTGCCGACATTGTGCATGCTCTATTGCCTGTGTCTGTGTGCCTGTGGTTCTGTCAGTGTGATCATGTGATGTATCTGACCCCAGGAATGTGTCAATAAAGTTTCTCCTTCCTGGGACAATGAATTCACGGTGTTCTTATTTCAATTTCCAGGAGTGTATTTTTCACAGCAACGTCTCAACTAACAGGGTGGCAGATCTAGTAAAAGAAGTCAGTGCTGTCATAAGGCGTCACTGAGCCCCAACTATTCAAAAGATTTTGACTCCACAAATTCTCAAAAGTAATTTCGCAGCATATATTCAGCAAATCTTTGTGGCACACTTTAAATGCATTATGAAATGTACTGTCTTTAACAATTCAACACTGAAGAGAGGCACAATCATATTTAACAGTCAAAAAGAAGATCAAAATTGTATTAAAACGAAGCGAGTAATATACGCCTGGTATCCCCGGAATGATCTTAAGACAAGAGAGCAACAAATTCCTTAAATAATTCTATAAACGTTTGAATAAAGAAAATTGTCGATCTGCAGTCAGCAAAAACACAGTAAAGGCCTTTGAAATACACCTAAAACTCTGTAATGCAAGGAGAATAGCACTGTAAACCACAAGAAGAAATAATAACGGTAATCACTCTGACATGGAACTTACTTGAAAAATTATTCGAATTCTGGCCAGTAAAGCAAATAGTCAATTAACCCTCTCGACAGATGGGCCAGATCTAATTACCACAACTGGGCAAGACATTTTAAAACTCCTTGTTACTTAAGATTTATAATCGGAGTACCATAATTAGAACCCAATTAAAGAAAATAAAGGATGTTTCGGCACATTTAAGGGAGAAGGATTCCGATCGAGACAAACACACTATGAAACAAATATATTACGGGTATGTTGCCATTACATGTTCGGAGATGCCGAGACAAAACATGTGTAATGCGCCTTAATGACTAATATGTAGCGCAGAGGAAAAGTAATTTCATAACGAATGTGCGAAACACACAGGAATTAGAGATCGCCTAGTAACGGCAAGAAATTTTGAGTCTCTTCGGGTATGCTGATGGATCCTAAAATCAACTCGATTCAGTAGTCCGCAGCTGGTGGTCTCGCGGCCGCGTTCTCTTTTTCCCGAACACGAGGTCCCGGGTTCGATTCCCGGCATGGTCAGGGATTTTCACCTGCCTCGAGATGAGTGGGTGTTTTTGTTGTCCACATCATTTCATCATCATTCATGGAAGTGGCGAGAGTGCACTGAGCAAAGGTTGGGAATTTGTATGGGCGCTGATAACCGCACATTTGAGCGCCCCACAAACTAAACCAAACATCATCATCATCCTCGATTCGATATTTCGGAGATCCAACTGGTCGCCATCTTCAGGAGAATGCTGCTACTGCTGATGAGACCCGCTGAGAACTGACGCCAGGTTGCAAAACGACGTCCTATATAGACCACCGTACAGTACACTGCGCATGTGCCTCCCATCACGGTTGCTGCCCTCCAAAGACTGGGCAGATGGCGCCGCCCTTAGTAGAACACCGGCGGAAACGATATATCGCACTCAGGGACGATATTTGAATACTCAGACTGGCCGCACGAAAGAACGTTCTGTTTTAATGGGGGATAGTACAGGATTCTACGTCCTGCTAAGAGGAGACCCATTGTCTCTGTCAATGAAAATATCCGCCAACCTAATTTCAATTGCTTCTTTGTAGACACTGTTCCAAAAATCGGAAGTATCTGCAACCATCACAGTTTCTTCAAATTTCATACCGTGTCCCTCATTTAAGCAGTGTTCTGCTGCTGCAGATTTTTCCAGCAGTCATAGCCTCGTATGACGGCAATATTCCACACACCTGTCATGAACTGTGAGAATCAAACGGCCGATGTAAGCCTTCCTACATTGACACGGATACACGGGATGTAATAGGCCCCAAATCATCTTTCACGGATCCGAGTAGTGCCCTAATCTTAGAAGGTGGACGGAACACACTCTTAATGTTAAAATTATTTAAAATTGTTCCTGTCTTAAACGACATGCCCCCAGCATAAGGTATAAAGGCCACCGATCTATATTGCTCTTCATGCATGCACCTCCAGTGATGGTCCAAACTCCTTAGCCCGACGAATCTGCTTCTCAGAGTAACCATATGGACCATCACTGGAGGAAGATGGGAGAAGTTTTAGAAAGCTCAAAACGTAGTGCTAACTTCAATGCGTGTACTTTCTACAACGAAACTCCGTCTCGAAATCTGGAAGAAAATCCAAAGAGATTCATGTCATATTAAAAGTACACCAGGGGAAGACACAATCGAAACCTTCACTGGGCGATAAAAGTGGTGGTGTTACTAATGTCAATCTGTTAAAGCAGAGTTAGTACCTGTAAATATGAATTTCCGAAATTCCTTCACCGAACAAGACGAAGCAAATATTCCAGAATTTGAAACAAGAACACCTGCAAAATGAGTAACACACAAGTAAATATCCTCGGTGTAACAAAGTAGTTCAAATCACTTCATAAAGACAAGGTCTCCGGCCCTGATTACTTAAAAGTGAGGTTCGTCTCAGAGTATGGTGATACGGTAGCTTCATATTTACCAATGGTATAAAGCTGATCGCTCATTAAACGATTCGTACGTAAAGACAGGAAAGCTGTGCAAGTCACAACACAAGCCAGGAAAGGAAATTGAAGTAATCTGCTGAAGTATAGACACATATTACTAATGTAAATTTGCCGTGGATGTTTCGGAACATATAGTGTGTTTGAACATTATGAAGACAATTTTTGACAAACAGTCATCACTGATTCAAAAAATATCGTTCTGGTGAAACACAACTAGCTCTCTATTTACACGAAGTAACTTGTAGCACCGACTTAATTCCATATTTTTAGATTTCCAGAAAGCTTTTGGCACCGTAACTCTAAGGCGACTTCTAATCAAATTTTGTGCCAATGGACTATTGCCTCAGTCGTGCAACTGGATTCACGATTTTCTGTTAGAAAAACCACAGTACGTAATACCTGACATATAGTAATCATTATAACAAAAGTAAGAGCTTGCGCTCCACGAGGAAGTGTTGTACACCCTCTGCTTTTTCTGATCTATATAAGTAATTTATGAGACAATTAAGTTGTACTCTTAGATTGTTTACAGACAATGCTCTCATTTACCGTCTTACACAGTTAACAGATTTCAAAACAAATTCCAAATGGTTTAGACAATATATCCCTATGATTCGAAAAGTGGCAAATGAAGTCATCCACGTGAGGAAGCACTAAAAGGAATCTGGTGAATTTCTGTCAGACGGTAAATCACACATAGCTGTAAATACTGTAAATCCAACTAAATACCTAGGGATTATAATTACAAGTAACTTAAGCCGGAACAGTTAACAAAATGAGTAAGTCACAATTATAAATGTGGTTCTCGGATGAGACCTAGGATGTCGTGAAACTTCCATCAATATTTTGTCAGCGCTGTGGACCGACATCTTCAGGTGCGACGACCACACTACTCAGGCTTTACTTTTATTTTTTTCTGGTAGGTTTGGGGTACAGTGTCACCGGTCGACCTCGGTCTTACTGTCTTGGTGTAAGGGTAAATTCTGTCTGTACTATAACGATGTCATTTCAATGATATCATTGAAGGGCACGCTGAAGCTGTGGCGGTGACTTTGAAGTCCCATACATCGTTCTGTGACCGAAGCCTCCTATTTATGCCAGTCTGAGAAGAAACCGACCAGCCGTAAACTCGCCAAATACGATAAAAAGTACCACAAATATCCAGACTGTTAGAGAGAGAGAGAGATAGCTACGCCACCTGTTGGACGATGAAGCAACAGTTTTGACTCAAGTGCAGAGGCTACCATCCTGAACGCTGCCGTCGATCGCCCCAGTGCCCTCTGTCGGGTACCTCCTGCCGATATACGATATAGGCTGCAAACAAGGAAATCCATTGAGAAACAACTCTAAAAAAATGGTTCAAATGGCTCTGAGCACCATGGGACTTAACATCTTTGGTCATCAGTCCCCTAGAACTTAGAACTACTTAAACCTAACTAACATAAGGACATCACACACATCCATGCCCGAGGCAGGATTCGAACCTGCGACCGTAGCAGTCGTGCGGTTCCAGACTGAGCGCCTTAACCGCGAGACCACTGTGACCGGCAAAACAACTCTCACAAAGCGCAGATTATTACTACCCAGGACCTGTGAACGAGTATCCCGTAAATGGAGAAGCTGTTTGAAAGTTCCCATGCTACTGTCGCGAGCACCTACAGAAAGAAGTAAAACGATAGCGACTTTACCACTAGTCGTTAAATGGTTGGACGTATACGAATCCTTACAGAACTTGGTGTTTGGGAGCTTATTTGCGCTGTAAAGTAGGATAGATTTTACATTTTCCCGACACCGCCATCTTAAACTCCCTTCTGGCAGCACATAGGGTCGGGACCCCTCCACGGTCCTCCATAATTATAAGTCCCTCATCCGCGATGTTCTCTGCTATGCCCATCCCGCTCGGATCTCCGCCCCTCCCACCTACTATCACTCCCTCCAAATCCTTTAACGCCACGTGCTTCGCCTCGCCTATTGCATCCATCTCCGATCCCCTACGAGGATCCTATAGGACTTGATTCCCTTCCCGGACCTTCCCCTTTTCCTCGAACGGATAAGGATCCTTTACCCCGCCCGCTGCTGCACCTGTATTCTTGCATCCCACCTGCTGTCTATCTTCGCACTCTCCATACCCTTTCATAAGGTGGCTTCTTCCAGCTACCCTGACCTGATGATGTACTTGTCCTGTCCATCTACCCCTCCTACCATCACCAATCCTCCTGTTTACCCTCTTTTCCCCCAGGGCTCCCTCTCCCACTCCTCACCTTCCTTTCCCCTTCTCCTCTCTCCCACATGTCCTGCTTGCACCTCCCTCCTGGGCTTTCAACTCCCACTGTCTCCTCCCCCCACTCTCCTTTCATTCTCCCACTGGCTCCATCCCCCCCCCCTTCTCACCCTCCTGCCTCACCCTTTGACCTGGAGGCAGGCCCCTCCCTTCGTCAGTGTGAGTGCTTCACCGATGATCGTCGCCAGTGTTTTCCATGTGTCATTGCCTCTCTGTTTGTGTACAGTGTCTTCATCAGTGTTTTCTCCTACGTTCGTGGTTCCACCTGGACGTCTTCATCTGTTTTCAACTTGTGCCACCCTTCATTACAGTGTCTTCCATCGACCGACTTCTGGTCTCTTGCACAGTGTTCATATTTTGTTTACCATGCTTTTTATGTTTTCTATGGGTTCCGTGTATTTATGTTGTGTCTTTTGGCCGAAGAGGCCCGCCTCAGCTGTGGCATGAAATTACAATAAAGGAAGAAAGGATAGATTTTGATATGTGGCATTCCTGCCGTAAGAGCACAATGCTCGTGCACTCACAAGTGCTTTGGAGCACACTGTTCATCGTATATAGTTAAACATGGACCTCCGCAGCAGGCCACGCCTACTTGTTCACATGTCGACCCAACGACATTACAGTGGGCATGGGACCATTGGGATTCGGATGAATGGAAACGTGTCGGCTCTTCAGGTGAATCACATTTTCCCTACACTAGGTCGATGGTCGTCTCCACAGACGCCGTCAATAAGGTGAACGGCGGTTCGAAACGGACGCAGGCTGATTGGAGCAGTATTATGCTATGAGAGACATTTTCCTGCGTTTGCATGGGATTTGTGGTAGTAACATACTAACAGCAGCGTGACGGCTATTTCCTTTTTCAGCAGCATAATTATCTGTGTCTCGGAACCAGAACCGTGCTGCAGAGGTTTGAGGAGCACTGTAGTGAACTCACTTTGATGTTTCGGCGACCAAATTCGCCTGATGTAAATCCTATGGAACCCACGTGGGTCGCTATCGGGCGCTATCACCGCATACGAAAAACAGCAGCCCTTTATTTATTTGCATTACTTGACCTATGCGCTGAGATCTAGTGCCACACAGCGCCACAAAACTCGGAACCTTGATACGCAGAATGAGTGATGTATTTCGTTCCAAAAACGGACAAAAAGCTATTAAACTGGTGGATCATTAATGTATGTGTCGGCGCTGATGTGTGCCAATCTTCCCAGTATTCATCTGAATATCTATTTCGCCACAGCAGCGTGATTCCTTTTACGGCCAATAGCTATTCCTTGTGATAGCTGCGATTATAACATCGCCGGCGCTTGACCCCATGCTTTGATAACTTGGTATTGTGTGCCCCTGTTCAGCAGATTAGACGACCTGCGAATTTCCACTGCTTTTTCAATAATGCTGACCCAGTACGAAGACGTCGATGGGCGACTTTTGGTGGTTTGTATTCTATACTGCACCTTGCGCTGCCACTGCTCGGGAAATGCAGCTCTCTCTGGCTGGTCCAGGTACGTCTGTCGTCGATGTCCGACGCATCTGTGCGACAAGTTAGCCCAACGTATGAAATCCAGCAGCTACGGGGAATTTTATAGACACCAAACCTTCTTAAACGAAGGTCATCTTTAACTGAGTGTAAAAGAACACCAAGTATTGTTGGCTAATGAAGCACGCATTTAACTTTATCGTTCTCTAATAATCTTCCTATTTTTGAAATAACACTGTCGTCGTATGGCTCGTCACTCTGTCTAACATGGAGGCGGCGTAAGCCATCAGATTTCTGAATCTGGTACGGCTCGTGCTTTGTGGACCAACGTCCTTGGCACGCCAATTCGTTATCCTGATGGTGACAGCTGGTGGCCTGCAAGTATAAATCCGTAAATGGCTTTATGGTACATAGCGTTAACCAGGGTGCGATCCACTTTTCACCGCACTAACAAGTCCAGAAACACTGTTGCCCTCCAACTCTGTCGTAAATTCTATCTCGCCCGACATCCATATTTACAACTATTCCGTCGGGAAAGCTTCAAGCAACCCAAGTCATATTTATATTACACTCTGTAACGACCCGTCAGGGACCGTGGGCCCCTCATACCAAAAACTCAGGAGCATTTCCGAAACAGCCTCTGAAAGTTTGGCAGCAGAGTTCTGGCTCAGACTGTAAATTAAAAAATTTCATTTTTTACTCTATCTGCTGTTGTTGTTGTTGTTGGGCGGCGATGGTGGTCTTCTGTCTGAATACCGGCTTGATGCTCCTCTCCACGCTGCTACTCTATCCCAAACAAACTTCTTCATCTCAAAGTAAGTACTACATCCCGCATCCATTTCAAGCACCTTACTATACTAGACTCCTGTTCTCCCTCTGCAGTTATTACCCCAAATATTTCCCTCCAATACTGAATAGTTGTTTCCTACGTGTCCCAGGATGCGGCCTATCAACCGATCCTCTCTTTCAGTCATACCACCAATTTCTTTTCTCCCCAATACAATTGAATATCTTCTCACTAATTACGCAGTCTACCCACTTAAAACTTTAGAGCTCCTCTATAGCACCACATTTCAAAGGCTTCGATTCTCTTCTTGTAGCAACTGCTTATCGTCCACCTTCAACTTCCGTACAAAGCTACACTACAAACAAATGCCTACAGAAAAGACTTCCTAGGATTTCAAATTATGTTCGATATTAACGAATATACCCCTTTCAGAAACGTTCCTCTTGCCATTACGTTCTCATTATATATTCTCTCTGCTTTAGCCTTAATTAGTTATTTTATTGCTCAAATGATAAAATTCATACTACTTTCATCGTTCCATTTCCTAATCTAATTTCCTCGATTCCGCATGGTTTAATTCGACTACATTTCATTACCATTTTTTAAAATGCTTCCGACAGCATGCGCTACATAATAATTACCTTAACGTCGCAAATAAAAACAGGACTTTTCCGGGTCTCTTACCTCAGGTTTTATGGTGATAGACGGGAAGGATCAAGTGTTTTGGATGGCATTTGGGCCAGGAACCAGTTTTATACCCATCAGCAGGATCGTCTGAGTACAACTATTATAGAGAATAGGGCTAAAATTTCAAAATGAATTCTCCTGCTTAGGCAATTGGAGAAAATCGAGTGGTTATTTTTAATTTCTTGATGTCTACGCTGACTCGTGAGGCTTATGGAGGCACCAATCGTTCATCGGCGGTTCCTTTGAAAGCCACAAAAAAGGGTTTTTACCATATTTTCGTAGCAAAACGGAGCAGCGTATTCAAAGACGTCTACGCACAGAAAACGGTTGAGTTTTCTTGCGGTGTATTCCTAAAATCTAAACCTCGAAAACAACCTTGAGAATTTTCTTGATATCTTCAGGAGTTTCCGAGATACTGAGGTTCAATGTTATCCTACTTGTACACGTAAAATATGCACGTAAAATCCAGCATGTAGTAAAATCTACATAATGAATCACAGTAGAAAAATTATCAAATATTAATGGTATATTCTCTAGGCATTTATCTAGAAGTGCCATTTTCTCTTCTAAAAAGTCTTAATTAATTCCAAAAGAAAGCATTTCTTTACCGTTACCATTTTTTCGTACCAAAACCGAGCCACGGGCTATCCACAGCAAATGGGTTAAATTTTTACTATATAATGGCAAGATGTATATCTCGAATAGCCTTGAAAATTTTTTGATTACTTTCTTTGTTTCCGAGTTCTGAATGTTCTATTTTATTAGCTCATGGGTGGTTCCTTAGAGAATAGCAAAGAAGCATTTTTTATGAGTTCTTCGTATTAAAGCCCAGCTGCGTCTTCCAAGACGACTGTGCACAGGAAATGGCTGAAATTATTGCCCGGTCTCGAAGAGCTACAAAAATTCTATTGACGTCTTTATCCGGTTTCGACGTACAGAGCTTCAACGTTACCCTACTTGTACACGTAAAATACGCTCGCAAAATGCGTTTTATAAAGTGACGTAGAACGGAGAAATATTCTGTAAAGCGTCTCCATTATCATCAGAAGGCTTCTGGGAAGCCCATGTCGTAGTACTGAAGCACTACCATAATGTTTGTGCACTTAATTCCTGGTATGAAGGGTACAATTAGTCTTGCGTTATTTTAATTGCACGTAAGCAAGTGTCAAATTTTTACTGGCTCACAAAGTTCTTTTGAAATGAGTTACATAGCCTACTGTCGCAAGGAAAGGAAGGGAACCAAAGGAAATATGCTGCTGCCGGAGCTCAAAAATGCGATTATGCTCTTGTTTAAAGGACTCTGATTGTAAAGTGGTGTAAGTGGCGTATCAGCAGCCGCATTATACCTTCTTCGGCACCTTTAAAAGTTTTCCCAAAACGTTTGGCATGCGAACATATTGATCTTCTTTTATGTTGAGAGAATAAGACAGTGGCACTGAAAAAGGGACGGAAAAGCAATTAATATAGGAATACAGTAGATAGAGTTTGTGGTATAGAAACAACGAGAGAGAGAGAGAGGAGCACAGTCGTAGAGGAACACAGCTGATAATGACAGGAAAGAGTGAGGAAGACAGTGCCAGTGGGAGGGGATTAAGGAGACGGAGTAAGTTGAAGCGGATGAGAGCCACTGATAATCAGAGATAAAGACTATGATAATTATAATGAAAAAGAGAGAGAAGACGACAGTGAGAAGAGACATTCGAATGAGTGTGAGAGTAGCAGCAGGAGCAAGAGGGAGAGAATTGTGATGAAAGAAGACCGTAGTCGTAGGACAGAACGAAGGATACTGTCTATAAGACAAGGGGACACTGACAGAGAGAGAGAAAGAAATTATAACACTGTGTTGGGCTGGATGAATGGGTGAGAATTGACAAGTGGGAATGGATGGGTTTGAACAACTAACAGGGATGGAGTAGCGGGTACGAGCGAGTTACGGGAGCTACTGGAAGTGACAGATGAGTTAATGTTAAAAAGAGCGCAAATATATTCTTATGCAAGAACTTTGGAAAAATTTTTTGAAAGGTTCCTGAGAAAAGTAGAATGAGACAGCGGTACCCCACTTTTCAGTCATTTGGAAAAATTTTTGAAAGGTTCCTGAGAAAAGTAGAATGAGACAGCGGTACCCCACTTTTCAGTCATATTCGCTTGCTTTGCACTCCGATAGGAGCATATTTCAACTGATTTCTTCTCCCTGAGCTTTAATTCCCTTTTCTAATTACTACTTGCTTTCCTTCACAGCTTGTTCATTGTGCAGATTTAATAACGTTGGGGACAGGCTAAACCCTGCCTCCTACCTTTCTCAACCACTGCTTCCCTTTAATACCGTTCGACTTTTATAACTGCCGTATGGTTTTTGCACAAGTAATTATAACTGCCGTCTGGTTTGTGCACAAGTGATAAAGAACCGTTCGCTCTATGTATTTTACCAGAGGTACATTCATCTACTAGGAAGACAGAAACTGAGTCACAAATATGACCCGAAACCAAATAAGATCATAAGAACGACAATGCAGAGTAAAGGAACACGGTATCGACCTGAACCTCTTCGTTTTAGGCATTTCATGAACGAAAAGATTCCACAAGATCCATGCTGATTGTTATACAGGACATTTTCGCTCTCGATCTCGTACAACAGGCTGAAATGAGCGATATAACCTATAATTATGTGGATCTATCCGATGACCCTTCTTGGAAACGGAAATGACTCAAACATTCTACCCAATCTCTTCGAACCCTTCGTTTCTCCAACTACCTACATTAAGCTGCTGCTACAAGGCGAGCACGTTTCTTTCGCTCGATCAGTCTGGAATTTCACCAGTACCTTAATACGGTACGGTACAAGGCCGATGACATGATGTACGTCATCGGGCACTCAGGTAACGCTATCGTAAGTCGCAGACCACACGTGAAGACCCATGACACCTGCCATCAGAGCACTGTATAGGCATAGAAAATATACTCTTGTGTGGGAATCCTTATACAAGAGAAAATATTTCTGATATCTTCTCTATTGCGTCACAAAATAACACTACAGTTCTGAAGATAGTCATTATAAACCGAAAGTGGTAGTCTACTGACAAAAAATTGTGATCATAGACGTGAAGAAAGGAAATTTATCCAGCCGCAGTGGCCGAGCGGTTCTAGGCGCTACAGTCTGGGACCGCGCGACCGCTACGGTAGCAGGTTCGACTCCTGCCTCGAGCATGGATGTGTGGGATGTTCTTAGGTTAGTTATGTTTAAGTAGTTCTAGGTTCTAGGGGACTGATGGTCTCAGATGTTAAGTCCCATAGTGCTCAGAGCCCTTTTGAAATGAACATTTTGAAATGAACAACAACACTATTGTTAAAAAAATTGGGGTCATTATGTAGGGAGCTATATGAAAAATACTTTCTTTGCTACAAACGATGATTTGTGGCAATCCTTGCTCATACAACACACTGCAGGTGGGACTTCCATCATCGTCTGTAATCCTTGAATGTTTTCGCATATCATCTACAGTTCTTCATTTTCGTGCATTTTTTTCTTTTGTCTTGGTAGTCACATAAGTTCTTACTTGGTCCATCGACCATCCATTCCCCAGGCGATTCGATTATGTGTAGTACACCTCTATTGTGTTTTTATTATAGTCATAATTATATACTCTACTCTGTTCCCTGTGCCGGTCGTTTGCTTAGCTGTCCCCCCCGAGCAAATCCCGAAAATCTAATAGTCACTGCCGTGAGTGAAGGCTGGTAAGTCCTCCGACCCAGTCACACACACACACACACACACACACACAAATCCCTTTTCAGACAAATCTGAAGTTTGGTTTTGAAAATTCCTCTGTCACCCTCAGAAGTGCATTAGCCCATTTCCACACTTTATTTCTCTCTCTCTTTGTCTAATCTTTCTTCTTGAGTTGAATTAATACGAAAGCCAACTAGTTCTATGTCTTCATTGTTAATCTGCTCAGCTTTGTTTCCTGTTTGTTGATTATGCAACATTCCTGTCTTCTTAGAACTTATTTTGAGCCTGCAGTCGAATTTCTGTGTCATGTTCTTTCCCTTCGTTGTTGCATTACAGACAACTGAAAAGCTGCTGTATAGCAAAGACATGGACATGGAAGTAGTAAGAACTGGTTATTCAAAAAATAAATAGCTTTGTCGAACTGTAACACATTAGTTTCCCAGTGTCATTTGGTTTATTGTCTCTCTCTCTCTCTCTTTTCCTTTTCCTTTGTCTTATTTTTTTACAAAAAGGAAATTTGGTACAATAGTAACCCTTCTATAAAATCAAAAATAATAATAATTAAGTCACCAGACCAATGTACCGAGCTCAGGTATTAATACTTTACCTTAATTTTAAGGAAAACATTTCAGCTAAAACAAACGGTAGATTTAAGACAATATAGCGTGTTTTAACGCAAATGGACTCTAATGAATTTTTCATTAATCAATATGAATATACAAAAAACTGTTACACAGTGAGAGAGTTTAATATTAGAAACACATGAATCATAGTGGAGAATAAATTGGCTTCCGTAAGAATTAGCAGAAAGACGCCGTGCTCCTTGAAGGTTACACGCTCGTCCAGTCAGTAATGTGATCCAGCATAATACAGACAAAGAATCACTCGACACTCCGCTTAGTGCAAAGTAGAAAAACAAGTTACTAGAATATAATCACATCTCACAATGGATACACCGGAACTTCGGAAGCAAAATAGAGAAAAAAAAAATTACGAGTGTACAAATGGCATTAAAAGAAGCAGAACACGATTTCAGAAAATTACTCTTGCAGTTATTGCCATAAGACAGTGAAATAAGTGCAACAACTAATTGTTTCCCAGCCTTCAAATGTATCACCTGCTACAATGACTACCATGGAGGAAATAAATGTACGGCCAGGGACATTACAATTGCATGCGGGTCTGAACACAATCACAAGACTTTCCCAGATGCAGATGCTCACCAGCTTCAATTCTGGAAGCACAAACCCAACATGGCCACAGCAACCTCTTGGCAAGTACTATGGCTGAGCAGTCACGTAGGAGCGACTTAGGCCAGGAACTTCCACTTCATCGTCCAAGAAATAGTTCGTCCCACATCAATGACGTGGCGCAACTAGCCACATGATGCCGCCCTGCCGCGTTTCCATCCACCAACTGCCGCCCTGTTGTCCTAAACTGGAAACGGCCAACTCTCTCTCCATGCAGACGCTGCCCGCTTTAAGTGCGTCATTACTGCCACGCCCCTTGTGTCCACGCGGGACCGGGTCTCTGGTCTAAGAGCTGAAAGGTACCCCTGATGGTTCCTGGCAGTCTAACTGGTGCATTAGCACTCCTCTTCCAAGCGCTTCCGTCTGTATGCGATGTACCCGGATCCAGGCATAGGCTCGCTTGCTGCCGAGCTGACTCATATCTTGCGTGAACAGGTCTGCACGCTGCCAGTTGCTGTTATTCTGTAGCAAGGCACCACTGTCCTAGAGTACTCACTTTATGCTCACTAGCCATGGCCGGCACCCGACCACAGCCGTCGACCACCTGCATGAAACAAGGATTATTAAAGAATGTTGTTATTGAGATAGAATTTTTAACTCTGTGCACACCACAGTACCGAAAGATACCATCCCACAGCTCCAATTCTGGGGTTCAAATAATATTTCAAATGGCTCTGAGCACTATGGGGACTTAACTTCTGGGGTCATCAGTCCCCTAGAACTTAGAACTACTTAAACCTAACTAAACTAAAGACATCGCACACATCCATGCTCGAGGCAGGATTCGAGCCTGCGACCGTAGCGGTCACGCGGTTCCAGACTGTAGCGCCACTCCGGCTGGCTAATTCTGGGGTGGAAGGTGCCTTCCTGTCCCTCTGATTTCAACGAAGTGGCCAACCCACACTCGTCCCCGTTACGTTTGGTGTCTGACCTGTTACCGAATGTTCCTTCTTCTTTTTCGCAACTTGGGAAAACCTCCCATAGAAATTTTCTTTATTCGCATCTGAAGTATCGATGCCAAGAAGCAAAGTAATTATAACAATAATAAACAAATGAAAATGAGAGAAGATACGTCAAAGACCAAGTGTCTAAAATGAAAGGGAACTTCAAAAATTACAACACAGGCTTCTACAAGACCTCTGCGAACCAAATCAATGAGTACTCACTGCAAAGCCTCCGCTTTCGTATACAAGACGGTACATTAGCCTTAACAAATAAAAAGTATTGCCTAGAGCTACCCACATACTTTTCACAGCATTTATACTGTCAGGAATCCAAAGAGAGATTCTGGAAGTACATCCAGAAATCGGAACAGGTAGCTCGTCACCATCAACACAGCAAGAAGTTTATTCAGATATCAATGAGCTTCAAAACAACGACGTTTCCTGGCAGCACGGAATTGTGGCAGAATTCTTGAAAAAATTAGGCTCAAACTCACTCAAAGAAATTACACGAGGAATCAGAAACATTTAATAAACTGAAACATCCAGAATGATTGGAAGATTGCTCTTATCCATCCACAACATAAAAAATGACAACAAATCAGATGTAAATATCTATAGATTTCTCTCCCTTTCACTGGTCATCTACAAAATCCTGTCAGCTTGTCACTTGAATAGAGCGCAATAGCAATTAGAATGCAAATTAGCAGAATATCCAGCAGGATTCAAACAGGTAATCCCCAAAATAAATTTTTAACCGTAAAACCTTATCAAAATGCAAGCCCACAGACAGAAACAACTAGTATGGATATATGTAGATTTAAAATAGGTGTACAGCTAGATAGAAAGGCCTTCATCATTCCGAATTTTAGAAGAGAGGGGAGTTGATCCCTAAACCTGGGACCCCATAAGACAAACACTAAATGGCATGAAATGTAAGGTAAAATTAATGGGACAATTATAACAATCATTTGACATTCAAACCGGTGTAAGACAAGGAGATGGACTCTCCCCATTCTGTTCACCGTCGTCCTAGACAAGGTTGTGGATGAATGAGAGAAAGAACTCAAGAAACGTGGTTTTTGGAAGCCAGTTCTTTTGGGATTTCTCAAAAAACAACCTGTACATACCGTACCTCACGTTGGCGGAAGACCTGTCGATGCTTACAGAGGACGAAGAGACAGCCGCCAAACAACTCGAAGTACATGAAGAATCTGCAAAAAAGAAGGGTTACAAATGCCATTCGAGAAAATTGAATTGATATGTTCAGAGACAGTAACCACGAGCATGAAAACCAAATACGGTAAAACTAACGCAGTATCGTACTTTAAATGCTTGTAGAATTTACTGCCGCGCGGACTGGCCGCTTGGTTCGAGATGCCATGTCACGGACTGCACGGCCCCTCCCGCCGGAGATTCGAGTCCTCTCTCGAGCATGCGTGTGTGTGTTGTTCTTAGCATAACTTAGTTTAAGTAGTGTCTAAGTCCAGGGACGGATGACCTCAGCAGGATTCACAATACATTTGACTTTTTTTTTATTTTTGAGAATTCATTGAACCGACGACATTGAAAAATCTCATAGCAAACTCACCTCAAAAAAGTAGTAGAAAACATCATTAGGATTAGTCCAGAACTCCACAAAAAAACCACTCATGTCAGGATAGACAGAAGTCAGTAAAACCAACAGCTTTCTACACAAGCCGAACACTGGCAGTTAACAAAGAACACGAACCTGAAGAAACTAAAAAAAAGTGAGAAAAAGATCATTAGAAAAATTTTACGACCAAGACATCCAAGACAGTTACATGCTACAATCAGTCACAAAAGTTTACAACAATCGTAACTGATATTAAGAAAAGGCGAATGAAATTTTTATCTCAACAGACCACTAGAAAAGCGAATGACAAAAAGGAAAGCATACTATAAAATTTCACTAAAGAGCTCAACGCCTTGGCTCAACGAAATTCGAAAGTACGTCAAAAACGCCAACGTAAGACCAGTCGACATTCTAAAAAGTGAAATCTTCAGACACAAAGCACACAAATGGGAACTTACATCAGAGCAACGAAAAAAAAAAAAAACCAACACAGACCAAAGTAGTCCCAATAACGCAAACGACATGTCTTGGAAAGAATGAAAGTGTATTGGAACCAGAAGAAGAACATAAAGGAAAGCTTATGAGATATTTTCTTTACGTCATCCATTTATTGGGAGAATTTTCTAGTAATAATAATAATAATAACAATAATAATAACTTACAGACTACATAAGGTAGATATATGAAGACAAATTGTTCTGATGGATTATTGTGGAAATTTACACCGAGGGTGACTCAAACTGTGATCCCTCAAAGTATTTCCTGCTTCTCAGTCTTTGGACGTTTGATACATAATCATATAAAGGATGGGCAGGTTTGATGATGATTTGGACATATATGTACCAGTCACGGTATGAGAATTCTGCCTCGGGAAAGCAGATTGATAGCACTTTCTTTTTCTGAGGCTGAGAGTCTCACGCTATCCCATATACCTTTTTAAACGTATTAACTCTGGCTTCCATTTTCAGACTTGTGTTTTGGTCATAACGCTTGTGTTTCAAGATGAGATCAGATGTCACAGGAAAATGTTTTGGATATGACTAAGATTCCAATTGTACAGTTTGCCTTGGCACTAAATTTAGGGTGTGGTCGTCCGTTTCGAGGAGGAAAGGATAATGTCGACTTTAATTGGGCTTAGACAGACCTGGCTGCTGTTGTAGTAAGTATTTTCCTCCAAGTGGCTGGTAGGAGACGTTCCAGTTTTAGTTTAAGTTGCCAAAGCAAGCGCGCAAATGCAATGTGTCGTCTGGAAATCGTTGACCATTAATATAAAAATTAAGAAGAGGAGGAGTCAACACCTTTCCCTGCCTACATTTTCGTGAATCAGTATATCTTTTATCACTATAGTTTGCTTCACAGTATCACAGATTAAAAGTATGAGACGTACAAATCTTTCCTCTCTTAAAACTTTTCGTTGATGAATGAATGTTCACTACATTGCGTATTGTAGCTCATTCTGCAGCACGCTTTCAAATATTTCGTATAAATGACATAATATCTGTAGCAGTCATTTGTTGATGGTTACCCCTGACTTCAGAACGAGTATCACGATGTCGTCCAGAGCTCTGTGTGTATTGTGTATTGAAGTGTGGACCTAGAAACGACGGAGAGGATTCGACCCACCGTAGCCATCAGTTCAGAACCTCATAACAGGTTACAGCAGTCCACCCACCTCACTGCGTCCCACACAGAACCCAGGGTTATTATGCGGTTCGGCACACGGTGGACCCCCCCCCCCCCCACCCCTTCGCAGCCCCCGCGAACGTCTCATACCAGACGAGTGTAACCCCAATGTATGTGTGGTAGAGTAATGATGGTGTACGTGTACTTGGAGGCAGTATTTGCGCAGCCATCATCGACATAGTGTAACTGAGCGGAATAAGAGGAACCAGCCCGCATTCGCCGAGGCAGATGGAAATCCGCCTTAAAAACCACCCACGTGCTGGCCAGCACGTCAGACCTCGACACTAATCCGCCGGGCGGATTGGTGTCGGGAGCCGGCACATCTTCCCGCCCGGGAAGCAGCGCGTTAGACGGCGAGGTTAGTTGGGCGGGCTCCAGATTTTTAGTTTATGATTCCTTAAGCACAAGTTATTATGAATTTTATGGCATTCAAGGATCCACGCTGGGCTGCTTACAGATGATCAAAGCTTGATAGAAAGACTGACAGCTACCTCTCAGGACATGGGAAACGTAATGTGTGTTAATTGGCGAAAAGATTCGACATCTTTAGACTTCACCATCGACGAAAATTCACAGAGTAGTCGCATCTAAAACACAGTTCATTCCAGTAACAATGTTCTGTATGTCGTCAAAATAAGGTAAATGGTGCCGTTAAGTAACAGGCAACTAGCTGTGAAGTGATAAGATGAAAGAAAGCGACTCCATCACGTACTGTAGGTCATTCAGCAGTATTCCGTCACAGATTTTATATAAATGACTCAACAGCAATAGAGGTATATAGCCTTTAACATTTGCTGGTGGTTTACCTAATTTTACAATATATATCGCACGTGATTATCTCAAGAACTTTAGGATGTGATATGTTCTCCGGCAGTGATTACTGATTTTACGGATTTAAGGATACATTCTCAAACTTATTTCGAAACGTTTTACTTGTTCTATTTTGATAACATCTACAACAATGGTTGCCTTCAGTTCAGCTAATGTTCATTAGCTTCATGCCCCTTAGTTCGTTTTCTAGTACAGAATGCAACTACGAGGGTTGTCCAGAAAGTAAGATCCGATCGGTCGCGAAATGGAAACCACTTGGAAAATCCGGTAAAGCTTTGCACAGATGTGTTGGGCAGTCTCTCTAGTATGTCCGTGGACCGTGTCGCGTGGCTGTTTTCAGTTCTGAGTGAACAGTGAGCACATAAAGATGCGTAGGGAACAGCGTCACCTGCCAAATATGAGAGCCTGGTTAGAGATTTCGCCTGTGTCATGCAGCCCTCATAGCACAACCGTCGAGCAGTTCCTTCTTGATGCTAATTCTCAGCCGCAGACTGCAGGGTCAATGAAGTCGCTCCTGCATAATTTCCGATGAGAAGTGTTTGGTCACCCACAATACAGTCCGCTGTTGGTTTCCCTTGAGTCTCATCTCTGCTCACAAGTACCGCTGGCTATGAAGACAAATTTTTCCCACAGGCAACGAGCTGTAGACCAGTGCCGATAACTAACCGAAAGCACAGGCGGCTGCTTTATAAAACGAGTATATTGTAAAGTTGATACAACACTACGAGAAAACTCGAAGTTGGAGCGGCGACTATGAAGAAAAGTAGGTGCAAGGTGTACCTAAGTGATCAAATAAAACGTTTCTGGTTTTCACTGTGGTTTCCATTACGCGACCGATGGGAACTTACTTTCTGGACAACCCTCGTATTACACTATTTCCAGGTTTGCTGTTCATGAGGATCTGTTGAGCCACCTGATGGACAGTAAAAACTGCCCATCCTTTAACTGTCGGATCTCTCTTAAGAAGCCCGTTTTTTTAACTGTTTTTGCTCCGACAGATTTCTTCAATTAAAACTACCCAGAAGTGTTATTTGGCTATAGATATCGCTACCAGGAGTTCTTCTCCAGCTTGCAACGTTTCGCTGCTAAAAGTATAGTCTCTCTGTAGCTTCTCAGAGCCTTACGACAAACCTTTCCTGTACTGTATTCTGCGAGCTGTGGGAATTATGATACAATCGCGGTATTTCACAGCATCGTCAGAGTCATCATATGAACCTGGAACCGGTTCCATTTGTAGCTGAATCAATATATAATCGATAAATTTTCTTACAATATTATTCGATATTAAGAGTTGGATGCCCAGCTGACATCTCTAATTGATGGAGGATAAGCTCGCATCATGAAGATGAGTATTGTAACCTCATTTCCAGCAAGCCGTGTTAGAAGTTAGCTCCTATACAGCTGAGTCTGGACAAGTAAATCTCTCCCGTCCACAACTTCCTCCATATATACCCACATTGTGTTACGACTAATGAATCCACAAGTCACATTCTTCATAGTTTGGTTCGGAAAGCTTTAGGGCTCATAGAAAATTAAATTAGAAACTGGTGATTCATAAATTGAAGTTAGGGTGAATTTATTTATTTACATCGGAGGAATTTCAAAATTTTCTTTTGCTATTTATATAGAGAGAACACGTATGTTGGAGTTGAAAAAACGCTCCTGTATTGTCGATGAGAATGTTCAGCCACAACGTGCGCGCTTCTGGTGTTCAGACGGCTAAGTGTCTTGCCTCTGAGCCTCTTCTGCGTGCGGCATGTTACTTCCTTACTCTATACGCTTCTCACTTAGAAACTCTTCCTTATTTCCATATAAAACCGGCAATGTTTGTTGACATAGCAGTGATCTTCGGCTCTGAGAGAGGACACAGTAAGCCCTTAGAAATAAAAGGCTCAGTCGGTGGTTAATATCGTTGCCCAAGACGCGCCTGAATGAATTTTGACTGCATTCTTCAGGGAGACTCTATGTTCCATCATATAGGGCTTCCGGAAACAGTTTGGGTAAAATGAAATGTCCTTGTCTAGCTCCGCTTTCAGATCTGGAAGCTCTAGTGTTTAAGTGTGTCATATTCAGTATACCGACATAAATTATATCAATGTTTTATTTCTCTAGGGGCTCTAGACGGAATTTAGTAGATAAGGCTTTTATAAGGAACCGATGTGCGCCAATGTACCGTTTGAATGTTAAATAAGTTTGAATATGAGATCACTTTCTAATTTCCGGCGTCACAGTACACACATACGAACTGAGAATAGGGCGCCGTCATTAGTTTTGGTTTGCAATTATGACATAATATACCATTTTCGTTCGACAAGAAACTGGAGCGTTCTTAACTAGGAGGGTTCCCTGTGGTCCTGTGCTAGGTAGAAGAGAATCTGTAGAGCTTGCGGTGAAGCCTGAGATTTGAAAGTGATCTGGTATTGAAACTAATTTTACATTCAAACGCCACATTTTGGATATGATTACCTTATCAGTCTACTCACACTAAAGCACTTACAAGCCTACAATAAAAATTTGGGAACACCCGATACGTCTGGTTGAAAGCAAGTAGGAAACGTTCACAAGATTAATGAATCCCAGGCAGTGAACTAGGTTATACTACTTCTCCGTTCTATAATATCGTTTACAATTTGAAAAAGTTCATTCTGATATAACCAGTTCAAAGTCACATTTTTAATTTTCTCGATTTAAATCCAAAGCGTTTTTTTGTTAGGTTAATAAACGTTTTAGAATTACTTTATGCGTTACAATGATGGGTTTTGTAATCCTTTAGGCTGAGTATCGGTCGATTCACTAACTAGTCTGGTTAGTGTTTCGAGGACTGCGTCACATGCTGCTGCGTATCGATCCCATCGGTTGAAGATTTCACGCTCTATTTCCGCGAGTACCACTTGTGATTGAAATGACAATCTTCGCTCTGTGATACGTATTCTTACTTAATATCATAACAGGCAATTTATACTTTTTCCGGTTAGCAGAATTTGTTGACATACTATAAATACAAACACGTTTGAAAATACCCTGTAATCAAAAACTGATAGACTACACCACAGTGCTTAAGTAACGATCTAAATTACTACAAAAAAATGAGAAACGCAAAGTGACGAAATACATAAACTTGCAAAGCTACTTTGACAAAAAGGAATTACCCTTTTGAGTATTTATTTCTCGCTTGGTAACTCAGGAGACGGATTATCCGGAATATATTTCATATTCTGTCACACTCTCTGGAGCGAGTTACTAGCATTTAAAATGTGTCGTATTTCTAAATTCCAGTTTCGATTTTCGCACCAATAAAACAATACACAACACCTAGAGACATCTTTCAGAGAAGAGCAGACTTTAAAAAGTAATTTTGCTTACAGAATTTCCGGAAAAACTTCTGAACTTAAACTACCTGTAAAAGTAGATGAAAGAACTAGAAATTACCTTTCCACTTTAAACGTTGATTAAATAAATATTGAATTAGATCATAGATCTGATACTTTTATCATTAATATGCGCTGTTTTAATCAATTGATTAAGGGTGTCGAAAAGTAATAGATTAATTGATATGGGTGATTGTTACACCAGTATGTGACAGTTCTATTCAACAAGACAGAATTGGTTTGTATGCGCTGCTAATGTATTCCGCGTATTTAATTATTTAATGCTGCGAAACATCATCGTGGACTGTGCAGTGTATTACCACGCTGTGTACAAGTTAGATTGCCAGTGCAAAAATGAATACCTGCAACAGGATTTTACGGCTAGAGTTTCTATATGAAGTAAAACAGAGCATATTAAACATTATTTATACAGAATAACCGACGACCGTGGGAACACCAAAAGCGCAGGTTTAACATGAAGAAAAATCAGCGTGTTACAAAATACGAAGAATTTCTTGAACCGTTTGACCATTTTCGAGACTGCAGGGTTTGTTGTGCTGTCCTGACTTATAACGCGATTGCATGTACAGACTCTTGTCGAGACTGTCGAATGCCGTGCGAATCTTGTAGAGTACATAAGGCGTTTATCAAGTTTCTGCATATCACCATCTTTTGCAAACGCCCTATAAATAATTTTGCATGTTCCTTTTGTATTAGTTTTTGCTGCATCTTTAATAATTTATTTCTAAACGCCATCATCCTTTAGTGCATTGTTCCATACCGTGAAGGACTTTATGCACCTCATTTGACAATTCGTAGTAAATATTCATATTTTGATTATCAATTGAGCAAAACTACTCTGGATAAGAGCATGACGAAAACAAACTGAAAAGTTTTATTGATTCTTTTTCTAGAAGTTTTTGAAAAGTGGTGTTGTAGTTGAATTCCAACGATAAATTGGGCAGACTAGTAAAACAATGAGGCGATATTGAATTGCTGAGGAAAGACGTTTCATGGAATAATTTGATCTAATGAAGGGATAGGTTGGTAGGAGACATCCTGAGACACCAGACAAGAATTAATTTCGTTACCAGGAAGCAGATTAAACTGGAAGAAGGATACTGTTATCACGTAGAGATGCGCAGAGATGATGACTCTCAAGAAATGACACGGTGTAGAAATGTATTGTACCATTCTGCGGACTGAATATTAGAACAGAGACATCGTGAGTAAACGTCACTTTTTACTTACGTTGGCACAGTATGTAACAGCAGTGAGGATACTGTAGAAGCGTTCAATGATTTCATTACACAATTTTGTGGTTACAGAGATGAATAAAAAATGTGCCTATTTATAAACAACGACGGAGGGAAAAACTTTCTAATTTGTTTCCATTTATCAATTTCAGTTTCTTCAACTAGTGTCCGTATTGTGAAAGACTATTTTTGACCACAGTTCTTGGACCAGATTGTAAAATACGACGTTGGTGAGCAGTGACACTGTTTAATCACTTTATGAGCAGTAACTACACTATCCTATAAAGTGATGTTTCTCTCCGGAAAATATAGACTTACATTTCATATTATGTGGATAAAAAGATAAGAAATATGACTCCTGATACCACTGTTACTATTCCTCTTCATTAACATGAGCCGACGTGTCTATAAAAGTTGACTAAAAGCTGAACAGGAAGCACTAATTTATACGAAAACAAAAACCTCTATCTGCGTGTGGACAGTTACCGTCTGAACTAGTATAGGACCACAATTAAAATCAAATTTAATTTTGGAGTCAAAACATTACTGATAGCTGTGTAAAAGGACATATTACAGGAAGTTGCCAGTACTGTGCTTTCAAGAAAAGGAGGGAAGGAGGAATATCTCAGTGCTGCAAGGAAGTGCGACGGAGTGGCTGCAATACAGCTGTCACTTGCAGGCAGTTGGCACCGCGACCACGCATGAAAACCGCTGGCCCTGAATATAAAGGGACGGGAGATTTTCACTGAAGTTAAAATGACAAATTCTAAATTTCTTCTGCACAGGTACACAAAGCAGGAAATTTGGAAATTTATGGTAAGAACCATGGGACCAAACTGCTGAGGTCATCGGTCCCTAGGCTTACACACTGCTTACTTTAACTTAAAATAATTTACGCTAAGGTCAACACACACACACACACATCCATGCCCGAGGGAGGACTCGAACCTCCGACGGGGGAAAGCCGCTCGAACAATGACGAGACGCCTAGACCGCACGGCAACCCCGAGCGGCACACGAAGCAGGATGACCTGACGGAATTTACGTATGGTACGTCTCCGTATTGCGCCTTTCTTTTCATAGTATTCACGCTAAACTCCTATAACACAATTTTGTTTTAGTTTCAAATTTCAACTAATCTGTTTACCGAATGCTAATATTTCGACTCGCTTTTTAAACCTGAGGTAATGACGCTGTGAACAAATTCTTTATTGTCTTGTGTTGGTACTACACGGTTCAGTCACATTAATGTGACCACCGCACATGGTCGACGTCAACTTGGAATATCCACTCACAGACAGCAGGTGGCAGCACTAATAGTGGAGAGTACATAAAGCGTGTCGGGGGTCCCAGTAAACAGTGCATCGTTGTCGTAATGCGGAAATGAAGAGATTTATCTGACGTCTAAAAGGACATGGTCGGGACAAGGGTGGAAGGATTTAAACAACGGATAAGTCTGAAGACAAAATTTTGTACATGGCTGCACGTTCAGAGACCGTGAATAGTTACAATCGAAGGAAAAACAACCCTCGGTCACTATTTTTAACGAATTAACAGGCTTTCAACACTGCTAGTAGTGTCTTCCTCAGAATGTATAGGAAAGAATGTCTTACATTGTATAACATGGTCACAGAATTGTGACTAAAAACGTATGATAGAGTATAAGTACGGAATTATCGTGAAATACTGGCAGTACTTATATGTCATTTATAAAATAATAAATATGCCAAAAGAGCATTACTCACAACAAAGATATTTCAGCGCATGTCGTGCGCTGATTATTATTAACAATGAATATTTTATTATAGGCTACGCAGAGAGATGACACGAGATACAAAGGAGAGAGGAGAATGAAGATGATGGTATGTAAGGAACATAATTTAGTAACGGCTTATTTTGATAACAGGTGACACAGCGCAGCGCAGCACTACAGATGAAGAAACCACATTAATTTGCTTACTATATTCACTTTGCTATTCGAAAAATGTTTTCTGCATTAAACATTATGTCTTTTACATCAGATACATACATAGGAAAAACAGATTACGCAAAATGTCAGCATACCGATTCGCACTCTGCATAAATTACAAATGTTTGCTCTTAAATAACAATGACGATGTATGCTAGACAACTCATACATAATATATAGTCGACTGACAATATAACTCGTAACTGACGAACACATTGCCGAACATACTAAAGTCACAGAAAATGACATAGTTTGTCAAAATGTACTTTCATATTTCAAAAACTGGGAATTCACAACCTGTGAAGTAATATGTGTCTTTATGTAATTATTTATATGTGCACCAGATTATGATTTATTTAGAGTCACAGAAAGTGACATAGTTTGTATAAAGGTACTTTTCTATTTTATTTAAAATGTTGATGCCTAAATGTACTACTAAAATCCACTTACAGAAATATTTGTTTATGTTATTGACTGTCACGTAGTGTTATACGGACTGTAGGCTGAATCACTACAGATGGTAAACGTGTTTTGCATGTAATAGTTTAAAACTGTAAACGCTTTCTACAGTCACACAAGGTGACGTATTTTGTCCTTTTAAACGTAAAATAAATAATTTTTATGAGCACAGAGGAAAGAGATGATGTAAAATTTGCTAATAACGGTATCAACCATATCCGTGAACCTTTAGACAAAATGATTGTACCTGTAGCTTAATTCCTGCGCATCACATGGTTATGGAGCACACAAAAGTGAATAGTGAACCACGTTACTTCAATCTACAGTGTTTTCTATGAGGTGTCGGCATACCAAGATGCACACCACAGTCATGATGTACGTCAATAGGAGCTTGCACACCAAGATACATACCATCACTACCAATGGACAATTGGAGTTGGAACTTCTACTTCAATTACTTCTACTTCAATTACTATTAGAAATATAAATAACTTTTACCACCCGATGTATACTTCCAACTTGCTGACTCATATTATTTGTATATTTTGATGTATACTCTTTTGAATATTCTCTCTGTTAGACTTAGGAAAACAAATACTTACGACAGTATATGTATGTGCTTTGTTGAAAGAAATATTTTATTATTAAATTAGTTATTACTACACAAATTTCAGTAATCAAATTTTCTCCTTACGTCAAGTCAAAATGTCTTAACGACGTAGGAAAATTTTAAGGAAACCCAGTGGAGGGTTATGTAAGATGTGCAAATTTCTATTGTCTATTGTCAAACCACATTTTATGAAAGATCTTTATATTTTATTGATAGGATTAAGTAGGAATTATTAACATTTGTCATATTGGAAATAATTGTGGTAGCAGGGAATGTCTGCACCAAAGTATTGTTGGCAAGAGAGACCGCAAATTGATATAATTTTAAAAAGGGTGGGAGAGACCGCGTATGGATGCATTTTAAGAAAAGATCGGGAAAGACCACTCATTGATACATTTTGTAATGGTAGCAGGGATTGTCTGCACCAAAAAGCATTGTTGGCAGGAGAGACGGCACTTTAGCGTTCGTAGGAAGTCAGTAGTAAGCGAGATGTGAAGCGAGTTGGTAGGAGGTCTGAAGCGAGAGGTTGAGAGGAGCAGTGTGCCCGGCAGCCACCAGCTGTGATTTGCAAGAGATTATAAACGGATGTACAGAGACATCTACTAACTATTATCATAAGAGGAACTCATATTATTGAATTATTTTCTTTGCGAAACTCAAGACTACTGAAGGTATGTTTGCGCAGTGCTAGTTGTAAGATTATTGTAAAGAAATGTCATAGGAAATCACCATAATACCCAAATGTGTCGAGATGCAAATCCTCAAGGGATTAGGAAGTGAGGAATCAGCATCACATCGGTGTCATTATATAGGCAGGAATTGCAGGAATTGTAGGGACATACAATTTATCAAACAGAGTAAGAGTTTCTGTTTATCAGCGCTATCTATGCCATCATTTACCAGCGCTGTTGGTGAATGTTACCCTTGCAGAACTACGACGATTATGGGTAACGCACGATGGGGCACCACCCCACTTCCAGCGACTGTACCTCGGCGCCACGTTTCATGTGTGACGGATTGGCCATGGACGTCCAGTAGCATGGTCTCCTTTTTGACCGGACACGAATCCGTTGGATTTCTGTCAACTGGGTCATTTAAAGTCACGGTGTATGCCCGGCTCATCGCCAATAACGCAAAGGCGTTACAGGAGCGAGTGACCAATGCATGTGGCGCAGTACGAATGGAGCCAGTTTTACTAAAAAGAGTGCATGATTCACTGGGAAGAATGGTTGAAGGATGGGTGTGTGGTAGCCACACACGGCATTACCTATAGTGTCTACTTCTATAAGAGCGTGCTGAAAAGTAACAAGTTTTTCTATGAAAATTTATTAAATAAAGGAAACGTAGTTAACAAGCTACAGTTCTGTTCTTCTTGTCTGTATATTCATTTCTCAGCATGGTCGCCCTGGTAATGAACACATTTCTCCCAAAGGAAGACCAGCTTGTTGATAACGTTACTGTAGAATGTCTGAATTTTTGACGGAGCCACAACCTGACCTCTGCTTGCACCGCTGCATCACTATCAAAGTGAAGTCATCGATTCTTAGATTCTGGAGATTGATGAAAATCGTGCGGGGCCAAGCTGGTAGTGTATGGAGAATGATCGATGACTGTGAATTCAAGGTGTCGGCTTCGTAGATGTCCCAACGCTCGAGTGTCGTCTGGCATTACCATGCCGAATGAGAAGGTGCTCCATGTGTGGTCGAACTCTTCGAATGCTTTCAGTTTTCTGAGGGTCTCACAGTACCTCGTAGACTTTATGTTGGTGCCTATAGGCATGAAGTGCACCACAACCTGAACATCGCAGAACATCGTGCGTTTGACCATCCCTTGTGACGGCATGGACTTAAACTATTTTGGCATCGGTGATCGTTTTTGGCAGAACATTGATGCTCTCTCGTTTTCAGGATCAAAATGGTGAACCCAGCATTCATCGCCTGTCATAGCGCTGTTAAGGAACCTACGACCCTCGCGCTCAGAACGCAAATGAAATGGCTGACGGGAGTCCAATCTTCTCTGTTTCATCTCAGGGGTAGGCATTCGAGGCACTTTCTGTGCACCAGTTTTCTGTACTGCATTTCCGTATGCTCTCCGATGATATGCCGTATTACCTGAGAGCTGTGTCTGTACTATCAGATGATTTTCTTTGTTAAGTTCATATTGCCGATTCCGTTGGGTCTCTTCAGTTGCCGTACGCAATTGTCCACTACGAGCTTCGTCATGCACGTGAAAGTTATCACCACTGTTCCCTTCATTACGAGCTCGCACAACCCAGTGTTGTCGACAGAGCTGGTCAGGTACACAGCTTTTATTCTCCTATGGATTCCAATGGGAGGAACATTCTGCAGTTAGGAACTGGTTTACAGCTAGCTGTTTCTCGCGCACCGACATAGTTACGTTACACGCGGCAATATTACACGTTACAATAGCGAGCCCTCTAGCTGTAGGCGGTTGCAACTTGCGTCAGCGAAGCGCGAAAGTCGACCAGATAACATGCACGATATGTAATACCTCCACTGATTTTGATAAGGGAATAAACCAAATGCGGGGGCATTACTTTTCAGCTTCCTTTCCCACATGACAGATGCGAATGAGAAGACAGACTGAACAGATTGTCCCGTATGACAACAGGTATCGGTTTCCTGACATGTCAGCAGAGAAACGTTTTTCCTAGTTTTGGCCAGTACTTCAGATTCCGCCTCCTTCGCTGAGTGGTCAGCCTGCCATGAGAAGGACCCGGGATCAATTCTCTGCACTGTCTGAGACTTATCCTTGGCTTGTTGGGTCGAGGCTACTCAGCTTCGTTAGACCACAAGTAGCATCTCCGAAGTGTGCAAAACCGACAACGTCCTTGAGGTCGTTGTGGTGACTCTCCATATTGCATCCAAACGGCGCTATTGGCTGAGAATGGAGCGATGTTCGGTTGGTCCTTATTTGCTTGTCTGAGGCCAGAACGTGACACTCCTGTATGTATCAGCTTACAGGCATCGTAAGCTCACTTGTGACTGAGTAATATATTTAGAAAGTGTTGTTAAGACAGTAAGCCACTGAAATGCATGTGGATTTACGAACACTGTTGATGGTAAGAGGGTTCAGGCCTTTGTATGCCTGATCCATACAATCTGACTTTTCGAAAGTTTTTCCAAGCACATTAAACGATGTTTCATACTAATATGGCTTGATAAACTTGGTCCCCCTCGTTTGATCATTATTCAAGAAGGTGAAAGAAAATAAATGGTTTTACTGTGTTCGTTATTATTAAATTTGTTTTCACCACTATTTTCTAAATTCCATGTTTCATTATTCTATACTGTTTAGTTAAATTAACTGGTGTGTACGACGCCACGAAAAATATCATTCATACAAATTTGGACCTGAATAATGATTAAACAAGTGGTTTTAAATTAATAAAGAAAGATTCAAACGAAAGGGCTAAACCCATAGTGGACTTGTCGACTACTCATGTCGCATAACGCTAAATGATGACAGGAGCTGAACATCCTTGTTCGATGGATGGAGGGACATCAACAGAGTAATATTTTCTCACTCCATGTGATGTTGCAAAATGCTATGTGACTTAACTAACGACGTGTGCTATCCTACTTCCCGTCCCATTTGATGAAATACTGTAGATGAAGAAAGTTATGCTGCCAACAGAATTCGAAGTGGTACCTACGTATCAAGCCTTATTGCGCAAGCGTACGTTCTCGACCTCGGTTGTGGAGACAAAATGAATTTTATTTTTAACTAACCTATGGAAAGCCTTTTACTGCTACTTATAATACAGTACAATGAAGGAAAATGATTACATCTTGTTATCAACTTCAAACAACGTTTTATTCACTGTTATGTTAAGGACGGATTTCCAATTTGAATAGAACATTCACTAGATAGTTATTTTTTGACAATAACGACATCATTGCTTTGCAGGAGGCAGAACCTTTCATTAAAACTCACAAAATTTCTTACAACCTATAGCGATAAAAGCAACAGATGAAGCCAATCCATTACGGATGTTTAGGAACCCGTGATTGGTCATACAACATAAATAGTATAGTAAACTGCAACCAGTCACCTTTTTGAAAAACTTGTTTATTCCACAAGCGAATTTTTGAACCATTTCAGTCTCATCTTCAGATACTGCAGAGTAAGTCACATGATAATTTTATAGCGTAATTCTGGGTGATGGGTCTGAGAGAGGAAGGTGGAACATGCTTTAATGTATCAAAGTAGCTCTCACCATTTACCGATCCTTAGGGGTATAATGAATCAGCATTTCTCAAAACACTGTCATCATAAAAATTCCCCCAGAAACTTGCTTTTAGCTTTGTTTTTGGCGAAGAACTTATTCCAGTCTGTGGTTCGTAGTGATAGACGCACTCCACGCCATCAGGTAACATGCGACTGAGAAAGTCTTCTCCTGATTCAAAAGTCTTGAAATATGATTTCATCACTTCCAGAAGTGCCTGTGTGTTTGTCAGTGGAAATGGTACCCAAACAGCAAGAAGTCTGAGATGATTTCGAGATTCATGGCGACTGCAAATACTGAACTTCTCTAAGGTTCAAGTCTTGCGTAATATTTTAAATTCTGCTACGATGGTTACCACGAATCATTCCCTGATCTATACAAGTGTTCCTGTCCGCAATCGAACAGGCCCCATTTCAAAGGGATTTATCTACTCGTAAGTCTATCGTTCACTAAGTCACCTGTCACCATACTCCAACTACTTTCTCCTCATTTCGTATCTGATGCACACCGACAACGGGCACTCATAATGAACAGAAAGGATGGAGCGGTTTTCTAAATCAACATACCTAATGAGCAAGAACAACAGTGAGAGTGGGGCATTTCGTCACTGAGTCAGTGTTGTTGACCTCTGGAGAAGAAAAAAACTGCTTTAACTTGTTTACTTGCCTTCGTGGCATATGGATTGCTGTTCTATATTTCGAAAAAGCATTTTTAATGTGAAGTTTTCATTTTAGTTTGTTCTCAGTGAGAATATATTGACAGTCGACTCTTGTTTCGAACTGAAAATCATGAGCCTGCTAACCATTACCTATTGAATAATAACACTGTTGATCTCCTGTCTGAGATGCTACCTCTAGTAGCCTCCAACCAAGAGCGTAATTTAGTCACCAACTGATCTATGTTATGAAGACCAGACGCGGATGCTTCACGTTGAGTGTAAATACATAAATCATAAGAATATTCTAGGATATTTAGGTTGGAATTTGAGGTATCCTTTAAACTCTTTCTGAGCAGCTTAAACGTTGTCAGGATAGTGTCCTACGGAACATATCCGCTCCCTGCATCAAAAGCTACGCGTTCCAGCAGGTAGTTGATTGCTGTTAGTGTGAGCTCAGCGCTACTGCCGTCATTACCGCCGGCACAGGTTCATTATTGCATGTTTGTTGTCCAGACATTATGAAAAAATATATCAACTCATGCCTTGAGCAGTCAGAACGTGTTAGGAACGTATGTGCTGTGTTCACTGTTTACTGCCTGAGTAATATGAGGCACAGTGTTGGCGAAATCAATCACCTCTAGCATTAAATGAAAGCTGGCACGATATTTGATTGTAATTTAACAGATCCATAACCAGAGTGCAGTAAAAATAGTGGGATTTCTAATATAGACTTATTTATCTCTTGTAATTATAGTTTTCACGTTTGTTTTTCCTATGTTTTATTCTGATAATAAGTATTTAGTACTCTTGTTCTTTTATTCACTATCATCATACCACGACTAAGTGTTAAGTATGTCATTGGTAAATTTAGAGTGTAGTAAATATATTTCTTAGAGTTCCTTGAAATGATTTTTGCAGAGTGTTCATGAATTATTCCGTTTTTAGATTATTTTGATGGCATCGTGAACCATTTGAAAGACTAGTATCTCACTCCACAAAACACGTACACTGACTGAGACAATCTAATATTAATTGTGTGTCGATATGAGCGTCGTCAAAAAGAAAGAAACCATGATCTTCCATAGAAACCAGAATTGGAAGGTACTTTAGATTGTGTGGTAAATCATAAAACAGAGCAGAAGCTATTAAAGCCCACGTACGCGAACAAACTGTTTGTCAAATATTGCCACGTTTATCAAATATTTGATCGTATACTGCGCTGTTTGACACCTTACTCAAACATAGACCGTGTTCGACTTGTTTACTTCGCTCGAAAGCAGATTGTAGAAGATGGTGGATGTTGTTTGTGCCCGTGTTTCGTGGCACGTGTTTAGCTAATAAGAGTTTTGTTACGTTTTACCTCACTGTATCGTGGGTTTCCACAACTATGGAAGCTACAGTCAAAGATGAGAACAAAGTAGCACTGGCAATTGCCGAAATGGTAAAGGGGTTGCGTCTTTTCCAGTTATATACGGTATTACTCTGGGAGAGGTTAAGAAAAAAGTCAAAATTTTGCGCACAACATACTGGTACGAAAGCAACAAAATACAAAAGATCGAAGCTCCGCAATTATTCCACGGACGATTAATATGTTGCCACATTGTGATATTTAAAGAGCCACCATTAAAGGACAATCAACATGAGTGCGAGTTAGTTCGATTATTATAAGCTTGCCCATCCATTTGGAGAAAGTTGATGTAATCATCAGGTTCCGGGCGTAATAATTTCATTAGCAGATTTTCATAACTTTTTTCTCTCTTGGTTTCACCATTCCCTAAACCAGCTTTGTTTGTTTTTGTTCCTTGTACACAGTGATGCGTTCAATTGAAGAAATGATTTGCCTGAATTTCCACTAGAGATAAATTATTTAGAGAAACATACGTCTGCATCCAAAGTGAGGTTGTATTACCAAACGTTGTTGGTAATGCACGGGCTTGTTTGGCAAACCTGTGGATGGAAAAGACCGAATTTGACAAACGAATTTGATAGTGTAGTTAAGAATTCTACTTTCATTTCACTCTGCAGCAAAATATTCGCTGCATGTTATCGACAAGTCTACAGAGAATAGAGTCTATACAAAACACTTCCACTTTTAAGTAGCTCGTGATAGGCTTTTCTTTACTGAGAGATGTGGGTGAACGTGTCTGGTATGAAGAACAATATACAATAATTAATAACAATAGGACAATCAAACAAGTATAATGCTGAGCGTTACTACATCTATGATGAAGAGCAGAACGTTCTACACATCCTGACAAAAAACGTTGTGCACACAGAAGACATGCTCGAATGTCAGAGTAGCTTCGTATACTTACGCACCAATGGTGGGTGTGTCAATGATCAGCGTTGCAGTTCTCTGCGGCAGCTAGAACGGCCATAACAGCGCGTTGTTTCTGTTTAATGTTGTTACCAGGCCTTATGGTGAATACAAGGGACGTGAACAGCATCAAATACGGCGACATCACTGTGGAAAACGTGGATATTCCATGCAGTTTTGTGAGACGCCGATATCAGCACCTGATAGAGTTTGGAAGCGGCCTCATTCATCTACATCTTGATCTACAGCGATACTCCGCAATCCACCATACCGTGCGTGGCGGAGGGTACCTCGTAGCACAACTATCATCTTCTTTCCCTGTTCCACTCCCAAACAGAACGAGGGAAAAATATGCCTGTGTACGAGCCCTAATCTCTCTTATCTTTGTGGTCTTTCCGCGAAATATAAGTAGGCGGCAGTAAAACTGTACTGCAGTGAGCCTCAAAAGCTGGTTCTCTAAATTTTCTCAGTAGTGATTCACGAAAAGAGCGCCTCGCGTGATGATCAAACCTACCAGTAAGAAATCTAGCAGCCCGCCTCTGAATTGCTTCTATGTCGTTCCTCAATCCGACCTGATAGGGATCCCAAACACTCGAACAGTACTCATGAATAGGTCGTACTAGTGTTTTAGAAGGGGTCTCCTTTACAGACGAACCACATCTTCCCAAAATTCTACCAATGAACCGAAGACGACTATCCGCCTTCCCCACAACTGCCATTACATGCTTGTCCACCTTCTTATGCTCTGGAGTATTCAAACATTACGGAATTCTTTTTCCTATTCATCTGCATTAATTTACATTCATCTATATTTAGAGTTAGCTGCCATTCTTTACACCAATCATAAATCCCGTCCAAGTCATCCTGTATCCTCCTACAGTCACTCAACGACGACATCTTCCCGTACACCACAGCATCATCAGCAAACAGGCGCACATTGCTATCCACCTTATCCAAAAGATCATTTATGTAGATAGAAAAAAACAGCGGACCTATCACACTTCCCTGGGGCACTCCAGATGATACCCTTACCTCCGATGAACACACGCCATCGAGGACAACGTACTGGGTTCTATTACTTCTCTTATTCTTCACTTGACCAGGAGGTCGAATCGTGCAATATCCAGATACGTGGGACATTTGGGGCAATAGTGGTCAGATATTGGATTTGATGGGGACTTCATGTCAGACTTACTGGTCGTCGAGGTTCCCGTCGACCACACCTGACCGTCTATGGAAAGAGTACTGTTGTGTGCATCAGGCACATCGTAACCCCTTTACATCTGCGCCTGCCTTTGGAGAGCCAGAAATGGACCCCCTGCAATATTCTGTACGCCACACCATTGATGAGAGCAGAGGGGGATTACCGTACCTTGCACAGCCTGCCGTTAACATCACAGCACAAACGGCTGCATTTAGAGCTGTGGCGTGACCGGGAAGCATGGACCAGATGAGAGGCGTCGCTTTTCGTACAGCGAAGAATCGTAGTTCCGTGGTACCAGTGATGACCAGTGACGGTTAGTGGGGTACCAGGGTGCCAATCTGGGAAGAAGGGTCATTCTTCTTGTGTTTTGGAGAGGCTCACTGGTGTTGCTCCTGGCGTCTTGATACGGGAAACTGTTGGGTATGGTTTCAGGACACAGCAGGCAGTGATGGAGGGATTTCTGACGGCACGTCGGTACGTCATGGACATCTAACATCCTCGTGTACATCTCACGCCGCAGTATCGTGGAGCTTTTCCTCAACGGGACAATGTAGCCCAGAACTGTGACGGGTCTGTGTGAACTGTCCGCTTGATTTTGGTGTAGTCCTGTGTCCAGCGACATCGCTTCACCTGTCCCCGACAGAACTGGTATCGAACCTGCTCTCACGTTGACTCTGTCCCAGTGCCAGGATCCATCCAGGATATCAAAGACCACTTACCACACTTGTGGGCATCTTTCCTGGGAAGAGAAAACAATGACTGCATGAGACTCTCCCTAACTGAATCAGTTCACGCTTCTAGGCTAGAGAGGGTGCAACGCCATACTGAGGTGGACTCGAATTGCGAAGTTATTTGTAAATTTCACTCAGTTTTGTAATCACTGAAATAATATCACATATCGCTCAATATGTGAAGTTTCATCCCCTTCTGGGTGCTGCAATTCTTTTGTCAGTGTGATACGAACGGTTGTTTTCATTACTGTAATAACAGCAGACGTTTATTAAATGTTGTACTTTATAAAATGCTATCTATTTGCCTGAAACATTGACGAAGATGAAAGGGTAAACAAAGGTTATATTTGACTCTTCATCTATTCGCATTTTTGATAGATACTGCTTTCGCCATTCTGGATGTCTCATTTCTAGCCACTAATGTCTCGTTGCAGGCTGTTTGCTCAACGGACGAGCGGTGTTGGGAGAAGCATATCCAGCAAGCGTCAGTCAACTGTTCCGACAGTGTGTGCTTATGTCTGCCTATACGCACAACCAATCGATCTGTAACACTTACCACCGTCTACACCGTGTTGCTCTAGATGTCGACGTAGGCTATCGAGAGCAGAAGATTTAAGTAATAGATTACATCATTTTTACAATGCTGATTGAAGGTAAATATCCTGTGAGAATTTTAGTTCGTCATTGTGACACAAAGAGGACTCCATTTTAAAGCACCCAATACAGTCTTCTTTGAATGTTTATTTAGGTGCGACAAAAAGAATTTCCACAAAATTAATCTGAGCGATGCGCAGATACTGTAAAGATATCAGGACAGAACGATAAAGATTTCTTTTCCTTTTTTTTGTTCTTTGTTGTTCCTTATTTCTGTTTTATTTTCGTGATTTAGTGAAAGAGTTATTTGAGGGTGAGCGCTGTAAATTTATTTCTTCGAAAATCGATGTTACTGTTAAACTTCACACAGTGGATCATGAATTTAATTTTTATTTTAATTTGTTCTGATGTTGTATATTTTCTCTTTTATTAACATGTTCTTGAAATTCGTTTCCCATGAATGGATTAACATGGTGCAAAATGTTGTATAAAACGGTAATTTGATGTAACTGGAATATTTGAAAGTATAATGTGAAGCAAACATATGTTGAGAGGGGTAGAAACATATCGACAGGTAGACGGAGAAACCGTCAACAAAGACTCGGGATCGAGAACCTGGAAGGTGATTGTAGTGCCACGTGATCCGCTAGCCCGCGCGGCGGGTGAGTTGTATCCGTGGCCGATGTAAACTACTTGTTTGAACTGTATTGCGTTTTGTGACTTTGGTGTGTACCGCGGACGAAGAATTAATCACCTGTAGTGTTGCTTATTAGTCGGAAGTGCTACTCGCGCACATGAGGGGCAGACTGATAGGTTGCGTAAACGCTGTAAGAACACTGTCTTGATTGTAGACAGCACAGACTTTTTAGTGCGTATCGCGAACTGTGAAATTAAGCAAAAATACTGTAACGCATTTCCTTGTCTGAAGCTAATATCGGCAACTTTAATCATGAATGTACGGTGTACCGATCGCCATGTAGTTGTGACTAGTGTGACAATTTGTGATGCATACTGTCAGTCATGTTCCAAGTATCTGAATGTACTTTCCTATTGCTGATGGTTGTACTGTCAAATGTGCGGTGCAGCGATCGAACAGAAAGAAAGTGGATTGGAAAAGGTGACTACCGATGGCTAGCGAACATTGTACGCTGTGATACGTTCAAATGGCTCTGAGCACTATGGGAATTAACATCGATGGTCATCAGTCCCCTAGAACTGATAACTACTTAAACCTAACTAACCTAAGGACGTCACACAACACCCAGCCATCACGAGGCAGAGAAAATCCCTGACCCCGCCGGGAATCGAACCCGGGCGTAGGAAGAGAGAACGCTACCGCACGACAACGAGATGCGGGCGTTGTGATACGTCACTCGTTAATAGAAGGAAGTGTGCCTTAATTTCGTGGTTACATAGAGATTTACTGATTACGATAATTCGACAATCATCGCGCGTTCCTGCCATATTCGGAACGGGCAATTACTGTCAAGAAGGTAGGCAAGACGCCCATAACTGTTGGACTGTATGCTGAAGGATTAGAGAACACCGATACAGACGTCGACAACTCGCCGACAGCACCAGCTAATTGAAGACTGACGTATAATACCAAAGCCTAACAAACGCGAACTATTGCTGGAACGAATTTTGTATTCAACTTATTAACTATGTGAAAGTTAGGTTACCCTTCTGCTTTCAATGTCCTTTGAATAACTTAGTTGTACTTGAGAGCGAACAACATTTTTTTCCAATAGCTTTAGAAATTAAAGATTAAAATCACTTTTGTTCATTAAATCAATTGGTTTTGCAGATGTCATTTCTTTGCAAGTACTGCTTTCTCTTCCACCACATTATTGAACCTCGGTATTGCAAATAACTGCTATTACAATCAATGAGACAAACTATTCAGGCTTTATTTTACATTTGCTTTAATCGCTTATGCATATTTATTTGTGCTTTTTGCTTGCGTTTTATTCTTTTGTATTCATATTCCTCCGCTTTTGCGCCGAACCTCGTGTGAAATATTGTGAGTTGAGCAGATGTGCATTGTCCGCTATTACGTTAGCAAACAGTATCTCACCACGACTTGTGCAATGTATTTAATGAATAAATATGTTAAGCGGAAACATTTTCGGTTTTGACAGATGTGTGAATACTAATCATATTATAGTTTCGTGAGTATTGCTTACGTGTGAGGATGTAATATACAGTCAGCCGTGGGGAATGTCAAATATTCTTGTTTTGAGTTAAACTTACGTACGTGAGAAATCAGGGAAGACCCATTAAGCTTCCTCCACTTTTAGTAGATGAATACGTTCATTTCTAGCTAAATTAACAGTTTGGTCTGTAGCAAACCAATGTGCTTCATGCACAAGCAGGCCAGCGGTACACGAATATAAAGCACAAATATGTTACAACCAGCGGAGCGTATGATGACATAATATTGTCTCCTCGAGAAGGACTTCGGTATGATACCATCTACATTTAGATTGCCTAGTGGAAACCATTCATCACTGTCTTTGTGTAGCCTCTTTCCCATGACAAGTTAGCGGTGATATATGTGGGATAAAATATTCATTGTGATTAGCTTATGACTCTAAATTATTTAAAATTCATCCATATTCTTCAATGAGAATTGTTATTCCATTATCATCATCATTTTCTTAATAGTCATCCATTTGCCGTCCTAAGCCAGGTGTAGGTGCTTTCTCTACTATTCTAAGCATTTTGGTCTTCAGCGATTTGTATGCATGTTCAGCATATTTTGTAATGTGACCTATGCAGTTGTTGTTTATAACTTATATTAACGTTGTTTTGAAATGCTGAAAATTTTGTCCTACTACCGTTCACTTGCCTGACTACAAATCCTTTCAACAGCCATCTAGTTTCCGTTACAATCCTTCTCTCCAGACACTCTCCTTGCTCGTCTGCTTGTTTCCGACGTACAAAAGCGGCTGTGTTTAGAGGGATCCTTGGGGCGCACCATTCTTAATGCGCCTCACTCTGCTATCATGTCACGGGAGCCATAATAGTGGTCATAAAACTGATAGTTCGCGGTGCACTAGACATCATCCCGATGCCTGCGTCACTGTTCGACACTGTATGGCCAAATGAAACTGTTTTCCTCTCGGGCGCTAGTTGCGTGGGGCCTTTACGCTCCTAAGTGTGGAAGAGTATGTCTGTCCCGTGGCTGTCGATTCCGTATTCCCATGGCAGTGGTGGGAGTCCGACTAAAGGGGACAAAAGTATTGCGGACTGATAAACTGCAGTCTCAAGAGGCCACTAACCTACTGTTGTCTTCCAACACTTGCTGGTAGTCGTTTTTCCTTCTTACAGGACGTAGAACTCATTTTCCCACAAACAATGAATATTCAGACACGAATTCTGAATGAGAAACCACCTTCATGATCTTTCCTAACGTACAATATACAGGGTGTTTCAAAAATGACCGGTATATTTAAAACGGCAATACAAACTAAACGAGCAGTGATAGAAATACACCGTTTGTTGCAATATGCCTGGGACAACAGTACATTTTCAGGCAGACAAACTTTCGAAATTACAGTACTTACAATTGTCATCAACAGATGGCGCTGCGGTCTGGGAAACTCTATAGTACGATATTTTCCACATATCCACTATGCGTAGCAATAATATGGCGTAGTCTCTGAATGAAATTACCCGAAACGTTTGACAACGTGTCTGGCGGAATGGCTTCACATGCAGATGAGATGTACTGCTTCAGCTGTTTAATTGTTTCTAGATTCTGGCGGTACACCTGGTCTTTCAAGTGTCCCCACAGAAAGAAGTCACAGGGGTTCATGTCTGGCGAATAGGGAGGCCAATCCACGCCGCCTCCTGTATATTTCGAATAGCCCAAAGCAATCACACGATCATCGAAATATTCATTCAGGAAATTAAAGACGTCGTCCTTGGGATGTGGCCGGGCACCATCTTGCATAAACCACGAGGTGTTCACAGTGTCGTCTAAGGCAGTTTCTACCGCCACAAATTCACGAAGAATGTCCAGATAGCGTGATGCAGTAATCGTTTCGGATCTGAAAAATGGGCCAATGATTCCTTTGGAAGAAATGGCGGCCCAGACCAGTACTTTTTGAGGATGCAGGGATGATGGGACTGCAACATGGGCTTTTCGGTTCCCCATATGCGCCAGTTCTGTTTATTGACGAAGTTGTCCAGGTAAAAATAAGCTTCGTCAGTAAACCAAATGCTGCCCACATGCATATCGCCGTCATCAATCCTGTGCGCTATATCGTTAGCGAATGTCTCTCGTGCAGCAATGGTAGCGGCGCTGAGGGGTTGCCGCGTTTGAATTTTGTATAGATAGAGGAGTAAACTCTGGCGCATGAGACGATACCTGGACGTTGGCGTCATTTGGACCGCAGCTGCAACACGGCGAACGGAAACCCGAGGCCGCTGTTGGATCACCTGCTGCACTAGCTGCGCGTTGCCCTCTGTGGTTGCCGTACGCGGTCGCCCTACCTTTCCAGCACGTTCATCCGTCACGTTCCCAGTCCGTTGAAATTTTTCAAACAGATCCTTTATTGTATCGCTTTTCTGTCCTTTGGTTACATTAAACCTCCGTTGAAAACTTCGTCTTGTTGCAACAACACTGTGTTCTAGGCGGTGGAATTCCAACACCAGAAAAATCCTCTGTTCTAATGAATAAACCATGTTGTCCACAGCACACTTGCACGTTGTGAACAGTACACGCTTACAGCAGAAAGACGACGTACAGAATGGCGCAGCCGCAGACTGCGTATTCTTCTATATCTTTCACATCACTTGCACCGCCATCTGTTGTTGAAAATTGTAACTACTGTAATTTCGAAAGTTTGTCCGCCTGAAAATGTACTGTCGTCCCAAGCATTTTGCAACAAACGCTGTATTTCTATCGCTCCTCGTTTAGTTTTTATTGCCGTTTCAAATATACCGGTCATTTTTGAAACACCCTGTATTTACGGCGTTACTCTTGCCAATTCCTGAAACGCTAATCATTCGCATATAAGTGATAAATATTTGAAATTTCTCTTTATAAGGTCGACTGCGCCTTAGCCATCGGTTGAGAAATGAGCGTTCAAAGCCCCAAAATTTTCTTGTTTACTACATATTTATTATTGAACTTGAAATCTAAGTTTCCTAGTGTGCTGAACAAAAATCACAAAATCTGATTTGACGGTAAGTTTTGACGTGGTACCCAGTTCTCTAGGTGCCACTGAAAGGCACATTGGAACTGACTGCAGAGAAATTTTACAAGACACTGTTGGATCTGTTCGGTCATATACTGACCCCAACTTCTTTTCTGTGCAGAAGACCGATATTAAGAGCATTCAGAAGGTTTAGCCATGGGCAGCCCTCTGTCTCTAGTAATTGTCAACAGGTTTCAAGAGGAGGCATTAGCGTCGGCTAGATACAAATCCTCATGCTTCTTCAGGAATATGAATGAAACAGCTTTGAACTGATGTCATAGCAGGGATAAGCTTAATGAGTAAGAGGAACACCTTATCTCAAGCCATCCAAATATTAATCGCTTGCCCACAGCGTGTATCACTATCCAACAAGCACTGATATATACCTGCAAGCCAACTGCTGTCGCCATCCTGCACAGAAGAATAGGGTTTTGAAGACATTGGTTCACAGGCAACACAGGCAACACACCTTGTCAGTTTGTCAGTAGAAATAGAGCATCTACGATAAGCGTTCTGTAGGAATGGATGCTAAGCCAAAAAAATTCAACAGCACCTTCAACCAGCCACCCCATAACGCGATACAGAAGATGAAAAGACTGGCGTACCTGCCCTACTCGGGATATTTTTCGGCCACAATCAGCAGGATTCTCAGGAAGCACAACATCAAGTGTGTATCCTGTCACCTACTAAAATAAGAGGACTACTGGGAAATGTGTAAGGCAGTCTGGGACTAAGAAAACCAGGAATTTATAATACACCTTCTCAATGTGGCATGCCGTACAATGACCAAACGACTATAATGTGGATATCAAGTGCAAAGAAACTCGGAGGCACACGCGACTAAGACAGGCAACTAAATCAACCAGCGCTGTGTGAAAATGAATCATTCTATGGTCTATGAGGAAGGAGGGTTCTGACACAGGCCAACAGATACTGGGGCAGTGTTGTAAGAGAGTCTGTAAAGATAAATGTGATGGAAAACCTAATGAATCATCACACAGGGTACCAACTGAGTATAGTCTGAGATCCTACTCTGAGGTTGCTGAAAACACAAAGGGGACAGCAGCAGAGCTCCACACCCAATAGTACGAAGAACTAAGGATATGGACATCGGAAACGAATCTTAGACACAGCACCAGGTGTACCGGAGGTAAGATGAGACGCCACAGTACGTCTCTAGCTGAAGAAACTGCAAAGGGGCCTGTAGAACTGCACCAGACCGAAAGCGGAATACCAGGATGTAGATAGGCGTACCCTACCGAAGAGGGAACTCCTAAAGTCGTCGCTAGCGGGAGCAGACGGCGGACGGAGCGCTTGGAATTGACCATGGTGGGGAAGGAGCGTAGGCATAGATACTGCACCCACTCCAGGGCTCTGTCACTCGTATCGAGTTGCGTGATACCCACTACTAACACAACCTATGCTTTCATGATCTGTCGCAGATATCAAGAAAGTCCGCCAGTGCCGCAGAGGCGTCTTTGTCATGCCACTCTTTTCCTTTCTGCCCTTTTTTTTTTGGTCATCAGTCTACTGACTGGTTTGATGGGCCCCGCCACGAATTCCTTTCCTGTGCTAACCTCTTCATCTCAGAGTAGCACTTGCAACCTACATCCTCAATTATTTGCTTGACGTATTCCAATCTCTGTCTTCCTCTATAGTTTCTGCCCTCTACAGCTCCTTCTAGTACCTTGGAAATAATTCCCTCATGTCTTACCAGATGTCCTATCATCCTGTCCCTTCTCCTTGTCAGTGTTTTCCGCATATTCTTTTCCTCTCCGATTCTGCGTAGAATCTCCTCATCTTATCAGTCCACCTAATTTTCAACATTCGTCTACAGCACCACATCTCAAATGCTTCGATTCTCTTCTGTTCCGGTTTTCCCACAGTCCATGTTTCACTACCATACAATGCTGTACTCCAGACGTACATCCTCAGAAATTTCTTCCTCAAATTAAGGCTGGTATTTGATATTAGTAGACTTCTCTTGGCCAGAAATGCCTTTTTTGCCATAGCGAGTCTGCTTTTGATGTCCTCTAAACTCCGTCCGTCATTGGTTATTTTACTGCCTAGGTAGCAGAATTCCTTAACTTCATTGGCTTCGTGACCATCAATCCTAATGTTACGTTTCTCGCTGTTCTCATTTCTACTACTTTTCATTACCTTCGTCTTTCTCCGATTTACTCTCAAACCATACTGTGTACTCATTAGACTGTTCATTCCGTTCAGCAGATCATTTAATTCTTCTTCACTTTCACTCAGGATAGCAATGTCATCAGCGAATCGTATCATTGATATCCTTTCACCTTGTATTTTAATTCCACTCCTGAACCTTTCTTTTATTTCCATCATTGCTTCCTCGATGTACAGATTGAAGAGTAGGGGCGAAAGGCTACAGCCTTGTCTTACACCCTTCTTAATACAAGCACTTCGTTCTTGATCGTCCACTCTTATTATTCCCTCTTGGTTGTTGTACATATTGTGTATAACCCGTCTCTCCCTATAGCTTACCCCTACATTTTTCAGAATATTGAGCAGCTTGCACCATTTTATATTCTCGAACGCTTTTTCCAGCTCGACATATCCGATGAACGTGTCTTGATTTTTCTTTAGCCTTGCCTCCATTATTAGCCGTAACGTCAGAATTGCCTCTCTCGTGCCTTTACTTTTCCTAAAGCCAAACTGATCGTCACCTAGCGCATTCTCAATTTTCTTTTCCATTCTTCTGTATATTATTCTTGTAAGCAGCTTCGATGCATGAGCTGTTAAGCTGATTGTGCGATAATTCTCGCACTTGTCAGCTCTTGTCGTCTTCGGAATTGTGTGGATGATGCTTTTCCGAAAGTCAGATGGTATGTCGCCAGACTCATATACTCTACACACCAACGTGAATAGTCGTTTAGTTGCCACATTCCCTAATGATTTTAGAAATTCTGAAGAAATGTTATCTATCCCTTCTGCCTGATTTGACCGTAAGTCCTCCAAAGCTCTTTTAAATTCCGATTTTAATACTGGATCCCCTATCTCTTCTATATCGAGTCCTGTTTCTTCTTCAATCACATCAGACAAATCTTCATCCTCATAGAGGCTTTCAATGTATTCTTTCCTCCTATCTGCTCTCTTCTCTGCATTTAACAGTGGAATTCCCGTTGCAGTCTTCATGTTACCACCTTTGCTTTTAATGTCACCAAAGGTTGTTTTGACTTTCCTGTATGCTGAGTCTGTCCTTCCGACAATCATATCTTTTTCGATGTATTCACATTTTTCCTGCAGCCATTTCGTCTTAGCTTCCCTGCACTTCCTATTTATTTCATTCCTCAGCGACTTGTATATCTGTATTCCTGATTTTTCTGGAACATGTTTGTACTTCCTCCTATCATCAATCAACTGAAGTATTTCTTCTGTTACCCATGGTTTCTTCGCAGCTACCTTCTTTGTACCTATGTTTTCTTTACAAGTTCTGTGATGGCCCTTTTTAGAGACGTCCATTCCTCTTCAACTATGTTGCCTACTGCGCTATTCCTTATTGCTGTATCTATAGCGTTAGATAACTTCAAACGTACCTCGTCATTCCTTAGAACTTCCGTATCCCACTTCTTAGCGTATTGATTCTTCCTGACTAATGTCTTGAACTTCAGCCTACTCTTCATCACTACTATACTGTGTTCTGAGTCTATATCTGCTCCTGGGTACGCCTTAAATTCCAGTATCTGATTTCGGAATCTCTGTCTGACCATGATGTAATCTAATTGAAATCTTCCCGTATCTCCCGGCCTTTTCCAAGTATACCTCCTCCTCTTGTGATTCCTGAACAGGGTATTCGCTATTACTAGCTGAAACTTGTTACAGAACTCAATTAGTCTTTCTCCTCTTTCATTCCTTGTCCCAAGCCCATATTATCCTGTAACCTTTTCTTCTACTCCTTCCCCTAAAACAGCATTCCAGTCGCCCATGACTATTAGATTTTCGTCCCCCCTTACATGCTGCATTACCCTTTCAATATCCTCATACACTTTCTCTATCTGTTCATCTTCATCTTGCGACGTCGGCATATATACCTGAACTATCGTTGTCGTTGTTGGTCTGCTGTCGATTCTGATTAGAACAACCCGGTCACTGAACTGTTCACAGTAACACACCCTCTGCCCTACCTTCCCATTCATAACGAATCCTATACCTGTTACACTCATCTGACCAGAAATCCTTGTCTTCCTTGCACTTCACTTCACTGACCCCTACTATATCTAAGTTGAGCCTTTGCATTTCCCTTTTCAGATTTTCTACTTTCCCTACCACGTTCCAGCTTCTGATATTACACGCCCCGACTCGTAGAACATTATTCTTTCGTTGATTATTCAATCTTTTTCTCATGGTAACCTCCCCCTTGGCAGTCCCCTCCCGGAGATGCGAATGGGGGACTATAGCGGAATCTTTTGCCAATGGAGAGATCACATGTCCTGCGGATACACGTTACGTGTATTTAATGCAGTGGTTTCCATTGCCTTGTGCGTCCTCATGTCGTTGATCATTGCTGATTCTTCCGCCTTTAGGGGCAATTTCCCACCCCTAGGACAAGAGAGTGCCGTGAACCTCTATCCGCTCCTCCACCCTCTTTGAAAAGGCCGTTGGCAGAATGAGGCTGACTTCTTATGCCGGAAGTCTTCGGCCGCCAATGCTGCTTATTTGTCAAAATTTAGGTAGTGGCGGGGATCGAACCCGGGAGTGAAGAAGTTTTGATTATGAATCAAAGACACTAACCCTAGACCACTTTTTTACCATCTTTTTTGTGTGGGGCCTTAAACTAGCGCCTTTTTTACTTTATTTTTTTAGTTTTTTATTAATTTTTTTTAAATTAAATTTTTTTAGGAAGGGAAATTAAACATTTGCTCCGATTTGTAATGAGAATAGAATGAACATAGTATATATCAGTTCTAGGCTGCCGTTGCGCAATCTAAGAAAAGAAAGGAAATGTCTTCTTGAGGTGCACAAAGGACTATCACTTCATTGTCGAAGGAAAGTTGCTCCGCTGCTCTACGAGAGAAGGAAAATGTTGAGAGGAAAATGGGAAAGAAAAAAATGTCTTCTGCATTGGTGAGCATCTGAATAGTATCTGTAAAATTCCGGCAGGAACTAAAATCCCAGGAAGCAAATAGGATTCATACATACGGGCAACTGGCAACCTCTACTATCCAAATATCGTATTTGAAGCATTTATCCGTTAATTATGATTTTCAGCATATTTCCAAATATCCTCCTGTAGTCACAATGTTGGCTTATTTTAAAGTGTTCAATTTCTATGTAAGAACAATAGTCTAGGAAAGTAGCATGCCTATTCTGCATAATAAACGATGCTGTGTGGCCCATGATCCACGTTGTAGCGTTGTTTTTTGCTCGTAGATACCTCAGTTTTTGTGGCTGAATGATCTCTAAAAGGTCTACACCACTGGGCGTCGTACGGTCTATCACTGACATTCGTTGACGAAGAAATGTTGTAATTTCTTGTGCATGTCCGCACGTGAACCTATGAAGGAGCGTATCGACTCTTCTGCATGCGTCTCAGTTGGGCGTTGGATGAAGGCCTTTTTTATGTAGCTTTTCATTCGTTGCTACTTTATCGTTGATTATGAGATACCAGTCGGCTATGACGCGTGATGGTAACATGTCATTGTGCACATTCCGCCATATTATACTCCAATGTGTATGTGGATGTTTTTCTTCGAGACGATTCCTGTGGTTTGTTGTTATGAGAAGGTCATAAAGCTTCCTGTTCGTCAGACGTCCGTTATCGACGATGGTGTGTCGAATGTAGCTCATTTCCATGTAGTACAGTCGCACATGTCGGTAAGAAAGTGTAATGCCGGCGATATTAACGCGTGTGTCAAAGCTATGAGGCTTCCACCGCTGAATGAGGTTTCTGATGTGACTGGTCCTCCGGGTACGAAACTCCTTCCTGATGCGATTTAGGAGCAGGGTGACACATTTTTTGTGTACTTTAATGAGGTTAAGGCCACCTTTGGACGAAGGTAAGGTTAAGGTATCGAATTGAACTTTGAAAATATGCCCCCTAAAAATAAACCAACATAACGCTTGTTGTATACTCTTGGCTAGGTGGTCGGAGATTGGAAGAATTTGCGCCAAATAATTCATCTTGCTCGTAATGGCGATCTCGATGGTCTTAACTTTCTGTAGTATGTTCAAGTCATGGTCGGAGTGAAGCATCAAAGCACCACGTAATTTATTAAGCATGTGTGACCAGTTCTTCGTCAGGAATTTGTTTGGTTTGGCCTCAAAGGTAACACCGAGGGTTGTGTGAGAATCCTTTACCTTGCACCAGGTAACATGGGATATGTCTCCGATACCGCCACCGATCTGCAAAACTGTGGTTTTAGTTCTATTGAGTATTGCTCCTGAAAGAAGCGTGAATGTTTGTAGAAGAGTTGCTGCTGACAGAAGTTGTTGCGATGATGACACAGTTACGCATATATCGTCAGCATACGCAATGCATGGGATAGTGAGAGACTCGACGCTAAGCCCGATCCCGCTATGCGCTAAGTTTTTCAGTAGCGGCTCTACTGCAATGACGTACAAAATCATTGACAGAGGACATCCTTGGTGGATGGATTGCTCAATGGAAACTTCTTTTGTAAAATGGTCATTAATGAGAATCCGTGATGAGGCGTTAATAGTAAGTTTGTGAATTAATTCTATGAGATGAGGTCCAAATCCTAGTTTCTTCATGCTTTGAAAGAGGAAATCATGACGTACACGGTCATAAGCCTTCTCAAAATTTAGAAAGATCAGAGCGCCTTGTCCTTTAGTTTCAGCATATGAACAGATGATGTCCCTCAAATCGCAGGCAGCTGAGATTGCACTTCGACCTTGCACTGCATTGTACTGGTAACTGCCTAAAACCTTGTACATAACGGTTTGCATCCTTAGCTTAATCGATCTGGTGATGATTTTGAAGTCGGCATTCAGGAGCGTGATGGGTCGCATGTTTTCGACCTTCCTGCTGTTCCCTTTTTTCGTTAAGGGCGGGATGATACCTTCTGTAAATGCCTTGGGTATGACTTCCAGGTGCCAGAGTTCATTCGCTATCTCGAGAAGTGTCGGACCGAGGAGGTTCCAGTATCGCTGGTAAAACTCAGCGCTGAGACCATCGGGTCCTGGTGATTTCCCTTTCTTTGCACTGTGACCCGCCAGTCTGATTTCGTCCTCTGTGAAAACAGATTCCAGCTTTGCATTATCCTGTTGTGACAAGCGACAGCTCAAGGTCCTAAGAAAATCCTCGCACGAGTGTTCATCAACGAGTTGCTTCTTGTAAAGTTGATTATAATAGTCGTAGACGTGCGAGATGATGTCACGTTGCTTCGTGATGCCATTCTCAGCGTCATCAACGACGGCTTCAATCAACATGGCTTTACACCGTTTCGTCGTTCTCAGGATGTGGTACAGAGAGGCCCGTTCTTCGGCGGCAACGTCCTTGGGGTGGGCTCGCACGATGATGCCATGCATTCGTTGGCGTTTTATCGCCGTGATTTTGGCTTTATATCGTTTGATCTTTACGTCGATGTCGCGAGAAGGATTGTTAGTGCGACTGTACAGTTCTCTCAAACAGCGATAATAAAATTCAATAGTCTGTTTCTGCCAAAAGCTTTTTTGTTGGGCGTAGCTCATGAGGGTGAGGCGTAATTTAGGCTTAGCACACTGAATCCACCACTGTAGAACGCTAGCGTAACGACGTCGGTGCCGCTGGAGCTGTTGCCACGTTAAGTTCACCTCCTCTTCAAGTTGGGCATCCTGCAGAAGGCTGACATTCAATTTCCAGTAGCCCTTCCCGCGGTCAATTGGCTGGCGTTGTAGGTTGAGGTAACACTGATATGCACAATGGTCGGAGATGTTGACAGGAGCTATGTCACAGTTCACAATGTGTCGCTGGAGGGCATCGGACACATAGATCCTATCCAGCCGACTGGAAGAATGACTGGTTACGAAGGTGTACGCCACCCGTTCAACGTGTATCGTGAAGACGCATGACATGAATTAAATGTTCAAGTTCGAAACATCTGTTCGTGTTAGGAGTTTGGTCTCTGTCGATGAGCACACAATTGAAGTAATCACCGAGGATGAGATGTGCACGATAAGCAGTAAGAAGAATGGGAACCTCGGTTTTATAAAATTTTGAACGATCTCTTTTATCAGTGCTACCTGAGGGGGCGTACACGTTAACAATCTGCACACCATTCACTCGAAGAGGATTGCCACGACCACTGGGCAGCCGCTGCACATCCGTAAAGGGTATACCGTCGCGCAGAAGGATCGCAGTGCCTACAGCATCCTGGAGATTGATGTTGTCAATAAGAACGTAACCGGGCACTTCTAAGGCTGTGACTACCTTCAGTAGGAGGGCAATGTCGACGCTGGTACCATACAAGAAATCAGTTAGCGAACAGAGTTTCACCGCACTTCGAATTCTATTGATGTTAAGTGTGGTAATGTTGTAGGTTTGGCTGTCACACATGATGGTTCAGAGGACAATAAGCTCTGAGTTTGTGATCGTTCTTCTCTCCGGCTGTTCACCAAACTCGTTGGTAACGTTTAGAGTACGAAACGAAATGGCAAAACCAATAACGGGTCAGGGAGGGGAAGGTCGCAGCGCGGTGGTCATGCGCGAGAGCAGCTACTGCTGCATCTCCTCGTTCTGCTCCCACCACGGCTCATTGCTGTCGGGGTGCTGCGCGGTGCGCGCGCCGCCCTGCCCGCCACCGCCGGTTGAGTCTGTCAACGTGGTCGCATCCGCCTGGCCACCACGCGGGGCTGCGACTGACGTCAGCGAGTTCCCGCGGGAGCGCTGCTGCAGCTGCTCGCTGCTCTGCTCGCTCTTCCTCTTAGCCGTTACGGTGCTCTGTTCCCTCTCAGCGCTCAGTAGTGCCTTCAGGTGTTTGGTTTGTTCACGAATACGTTCTTGCCTCGCGGTGTCCTCGCAGCGCACGGAGCAGGAAGATTGAGGTTCAGTCTCGCTGTCACTTTCTCACAAGTGTACCGGTCTCAAATCATTCGACTTTTCCTCTTTGCTACTATTCCCTTTGCTTCTCCTTCGGCAGCCTTTCTTCGTGTCTGCTACAGTCTCTACCGATAGGGGTGGTTCAGGCAAACTGATCTGCATTCGCTCCTGTATCTCACACGGCTTATTTTCAGAGGTGGCTGGCGCATCGTTGGTATCCAGCGGTAACTGCCCCGGTGAGGATGACGGTGCCGAATCGACGTCCGTCCTACCGCGAATGTCTTTGCCACTGCATTCCCCCTGAACTGGCATCTCCGCCTCGCTAACATGTTCCGGCTGCCGGGGTGGTGCTAAGGTCCCTGCGACCACCTCACTCAATAGTGGAACAAGCTTTTCACTACCGTCTGCAGGACGTTCCCGTGGAAGTTGAAATGGACGTCGACGTGTACAGTTCATCCGCAGATGTTCTGTTGAATGGCAGATCGAACAGGTAGGGGGTTTTCCAATGTAAGTTACCTGTGCACGACAGCCGCCAATGGCAACGTACGAAGGTATATGGTTTTTCAAGTCTACACGTACACTTCGCACCCAGCTGTTAACTTGGTAGCGATAGGCACTCGACCATTTTTCATTTGTAACTGACAAAACAGCGCCGTACAGTGACAGAGAACGTGCAATCAGATCATTAGGGCACTCAGGTGGCACATTAAATACCCTGACGGTTCTTACTCCGTATCCCGAAGGCACGATTTGGACATTACTAATACTGCCATCATTATGACGGAATGGTCTCACACCAACATGCTCCTCAACGAATTTCTCATAAGTGTCACTCGAAATAAATTTGATAAATAAGGAGTACTGCACAAAGTCCAGCTGGAACGTGTCGACTATATCTTCAGGCAATTTCAAATCCTCAAAGAACCACTCATGAATTTCAAACGCCGTCGGTCGCAAGGCAGCGCGATCGAAAACACACTGAACGCTGTTCGCTCTGTTAATTGTCGACATCTTACTTACAACAGTTATACAGAAACAAACGTTAACAGCGCTCGCACACGCTGCTCAGCTCCCCACCTCAGCACTGCTCGCGACGTAAACACTGGCCCGCGCTACCGCTCGTCACCGCGCGATGTGCACTGGCCGAGTGCCGGAACACGACTGGACCACGGGTACATGCTACTCTCTGTACGATTGCAGTCCAGTTCTATCTCCAGGCAGGCCCTTATTAATCAGTGATCGTTACCAGACGTTCAGACAGCGCAGTCATACATCGTGCGATAACATCGATTCAAGTAAGTCCCAAGGCAACCTGAAGCATAAGAAATAAAAGAAAGTAATATTTTTGTCTGACATTTTTGTTTTTGCAGTCATAGTGTGATGTATCTGTGCAGATGTAAAGCAGATGCGTTTATATTCCTGTAAATAAGTGGAACCAAAGACGACTTACGTTAACGAAACATTTTGAGCAGTTACTTCAAGGTGTAACAAGGATCTACTATCAGTTGTTAAAAATAGACTGTAAAAAATCTTCTGAGCGAAGAGGCTCCTTCCGTTTCACTTAATTTTTTCTTCGCTTCTGGCTCTGAATGTAACAGGTGAATCTTGTAATGTGATATATTCTTAGTAATAGTAATAAGCACTTCGTCTTCAGGCCACCAGTGCCCTACCGGAACCATCCGACTACCGTGTCATCCTGAGTAGAGGATGCGGAGAGGAAGGGCGTGCGGTCAGCACACCGCTCTCCTGATCCTTATGATGGTATTCTTGACCGGAGACGCTACTGTTCGGTCGAGTAGCTCCTCAATTGGCCTCACGAGGCTGAGTGCACCCCGTAAAATGGCAACAGCGCATGGCGCGCTAGATTATCACCCATCCAAGCGCCGACCGCGCCTGATAGCGCTTAACTTCGGTGATCTCAAGGGAACCGGTGTATCCACTGCGGCAAGACGTTGCCACAGTAATAGCTAAATATATTTGTTGAGTGTGCAATTGTTGTAGCCTGGTGCAGATTCCTCGCATGTGTTTTCAGAATATGTATTTTATGTTCTACAGAAGATGTTCCAGGAAGGGTAACGTACTTTGTTCGAAGTAAACAGACAGATCACGTACCGTGTCTTGCTGTTTAAGCATTCTCACTTCAAACAGGACCTGCGTCTTTTTTAATATAAAGTCCGAATATATTTCACTACCACTATTTAAGGTGGAAACAAAATTAATGTTTTTAACTGTCAATCTGCTTATCGAACAATGGCACGTTCATCAGCATCCACGGCCTGACACACTTTTCAGGAAGTTATAATTAGTACTCAACAGGATAATTAATATTTTCAAATGTTGCAATTTAAATGGAATTCACCATGCTATGACTTCTGTGAGGTGTCCTTTCGATGATTAATCTTTAATTTGTGACATCAACATAGTTTATGGCGCGCATGCTGTAGTTGTCGATGCGACGCTAGATTGTTTCACATTGTAGAGTGCTTTTTCTATCAAGCGTCGAAATAATTTAATGCTGCCACATGCAGGGTATACAAGTACGCTGTGGCAACCAAGATGAGTGAACGTAATATTAAAGCATAGTCTGTGTTACGACTAACACTGCTAAAAGAGTAGTCATGGAGCCCGCAAATATAGAAAATGACAACACGGAGGAGTCGAACGCCGATATTGTAGGCGCGGCTGCCATTGAAGTCGAAGTGGAGATTCATGCAGACATTGTAGAAATCATCTGTAGTGCCCGACCCCTTAACTTCAGTAAATCACAAATTAGAAAATATGATGAAAAGTACACTACTGGCCATCAAAATTGCTACACCAAGAAGAAATAAACGGGTATTCACTGGACAAATATATCATACTAGATCTGACATGTGATTACATTTTCACGCAATTTCGGGTGCTTAGATCCTGAGAAGTCGGTACCCACAACAACCAACTCAGGCTGTAATAACGGCCTTTATACGCCTGGGCATTAAGTGAAACAGAGTTTGGATGGCGTGTACTGGTACAGTTGCAAATGCAGCTTCAACACGATATCACAGTTCAACAAGAGTAGTGACTGGCGTATTGTGACGAGCCTGTTGCTCGGCCACCAGTGACCAGACGTTTTCAATTGGACAGAGATCTGGAGAATGTGTAGGCCAGGGCAGCAGTCGAACATTTTCTATATCCAGAAAGGCCCGTAAGGAAGTGCAACAAACGGTCGTGCATTGTCCTGCTGAAATGTAAGGTTTCGCAGGGATCGAATGAAGGGCAGAGCCACGGGTCGAAACACATCTGAAATGTAACGTCCACTGTTCAAAGTGCCGTCAATGCGAACAAGAGGTGGCCGAGACGTGTAACCAACGGCACCCCATACCATCACTCCGGGTGATACGCCAGAATGGAGATGACGAATACACGCTTCCAATGTTCGTTCACCGTGATGTCGCCAAACACGGATGCAACCATCGTGATCCTGTACACAGGACCTGGATTCATCCAAAATATGACATTTTGCCATTCGTGCACCCTGGCTCGTCGTTGAGTACGTGTCATCGCAGGCGCTCCTGCTGCTGCAAACGTCGTCGAACTATTCGTGCAGATGGTTGTTGTCTTGCGAACGTCCCCTTTTGTAGACTCAGGGACCGAGACGTGGCTGCACGATCCGTTACAGCCATGCGGATAAGATGCCTGTCATCTCCACTGCTAGTGATACGAGGGCGTTGGGATCCAGCACGGCGTTCCGTATTGCCCTCCTGAACCCACCGATTCCATATTCTGCTAACAGTCACTGGATCTCGACCGACGAGAGCAGCAATGTCGCGATACGATAAACCACAATCGCAATAGGCTACAATCCTACCTTTATCAAAGTCGGAAACGTGATGGTACGCTTTTCTACTCCTAATTCGAGGCATCAGAACAACGTTTCACCAGACAACGCCGGTCAACTGTTGTTTGTGTATGAGAAAGCGGTAGGGAACTTTTCTCATGTCAGCACGTTGTAGGTGTCGCCACCGGCGCCAACCTTCTGCGAATGCTCTGAAAAGCTAATCATTTGCACATCATAGCATCTTCTTCATGTCGGTTAAATTTCTCATCTGTAGCACGTTATCTTCGTGGTGTAGCAATTCTAAAGGTCAGTAGTGTAATTTAGAGCTTATGGCAGAAAACCAATGTATCTCTCAAGTAAAGAGTCCGATCAAGTGATAAATACTTTCGACATCATGGTACGCTGTCTTGACAATAACATAGACAAGCGGGTAAAATATAATCTCGGGAAGGTAACTAAAGAACAATCCATATTAATAAATAAATGACCACATCGGAAGCAACAGAGAGAACAGATAGCCGCGAAATGTTCAGTAATCAGTACCGATATGACTAAATTAAAAAAGCATACCGCTCTATGCCGTAGACAATACAATTATCGAATAAAGTAGGCTTAATGAAAACAGAGCGGCCAGGATGCAACTTCAGTACAGCAGCCTACGAACCAGATGCAAATTTTAGCTACGTAACATGAAAACGAAATCAAAGGTTTTGACTTACAGCGCCAGGAACTGAACGAATAATGTTTACACATGGTCGAAGGCACAAGAAAAACATATAAATGACTCGCGTAACACCGAGATACATGCCGCTGCCCAGAACGTAAGTCAGGAAATATTACGCGAGCGTAACGCGCACTGGATGTTTTCCATCGCGCGATTTATTTGTCGCAAGAATGAAACACGGTAGGTGGAATACGAACGCGCGCACCTGCTTCCACGTAAAAGACAAAACCGGCCCTGTTTTATGCACGACGCGATAGTCACAAATGTTGAATGTATCACACTCACTGGCTTATGCCCACATGCACTAGCGAACCTGTTTCTCAATCCCTCTCGCCTTTTGTTGCAGACAGACGCGTTCTGGGCACCAGCAGCATGTCCAACAACGAGGGTTGCGCTACAGATGGCACTGTAAGTTGTGTTGTTGGTTCAGTAAGGCTAACTGCAGAAACAGAAAGAGGCCAGCTCTCTATAACAGTAAATTGAAAAATAAACTATGGGAAGGAGTGTGCCGCAACATCGTTCGGACTGAATTGTCTGGATAAAAAAAGAATAACAAAGGTATTTCACAGTTCACTTGTTCCTTCATGCAGACATCGCCATTACCACAATTAAAATTTTGTCACATTGCCGAAGTACTGATCCTCGTGGAGTCACAAAGTAGTTCGCAAAATAACCTCTTATCTACGTACCACATGTATCACTTCTTATTCCTATAGGCTCCACAGCAATGCAGGAGGCATTCGTATGACTCGTCCTTGATTCGTACACCATCATTTCTTCTTACAAAAATTTTGTGGATTACTACTTGCTTTTATGATTATGTCTGAAATACCGACATCCACATGGATAGGCCTATGAAGTGTTCATGCATTAGCCAAAATCTGAGAACTACATTCCACCATTCTACGATCACGATGAAGCCTATAGTTTAAAATAAGCTGTTTCATTCTCTGGTTTCTCTCAGAATAAGGTCGCAGAATATAATTAGCTAGTGCAAATGCTTCTTCTCTTACAAAATTAAAACGCCAAAGTTCTCCTTCCTCGTCGTGAGGTAATTTTTAAGGAATTGGGAGGTGTAACTGATTAGCTGTCAGTCTTTGATAGGAGTTGTATTTCTTGAATATATTAGAATCCCCACTGGCGCAGCATGAACCCACGTATATCACAGCGAAACAATACTCAGGGTCCACTACACCCAAAAGCATTGTCGAAAAAAAAAATTCTTGTTATTATTAAACTCTGAACCACTTTTATCAGGATTCTTCAGTCTTACAAGTTTCCCGTCCACAGCAGCCACGCAATTTAGAAAGTCAGTTTTGTCTAAAAACTGTTTGGCAGTAATCATCCACACATATTGGTTTTTGAAACTTCCTGGCAGATTAAAACTGTGTGCCCGACCGAGACTCGAACTCGGGACCTTTGCCTTTCGCGAGCAAGTGCTCTACCATCTGAGCTACCGAAGCACGACTGACGCCCGGTACTCACAGCTTTACTTCTGCCAGTACCTCGTGTCCTACGTTCCAAACTTTACAGAAGCTCTCCTGCGAACCTTGCGGAACCAGCACTCCTGAAAGAAAGGATATTGCGGAGACATGGATTAGCCACAGCCTGGGGGATGTTTCCAGAATGAGATTTTCACTCTGCAGCGGAGTGTGCGCTGATATGAAACTTCCTGGCAGATTAAATCTGTGTGCCCCACCGAGACTCGAACTCGGAACCTTTGTCTTTCGCGGGCAAGTGCTCTACCATCTAAGCTACCGAAGCACGACTCACGGCCGGTACTCACAGCTTTACTTCTGCCAGTACCTCGTCTCCTACCTTCCAAACTTAATTCTAACAATATTAAAAATCCAGAATGAAATTTCACTCTGCAGCGGAGTGTGCACTGATATGAAACTGCCTGGCAGATTCTGGAAACATCCCCCAGGCTGTGGCTAAGCCATGTCTCCGCAATATTCTTTCTTTCAGGAGTGCTAGTTGTGCAAGGTTCGCAGGAGAGCTTCTGTAAAGTTTGGAAGGTAGGAGACGAGGTACTGGCAAAAGTAAAGCTGTGAGTACAGGGCGTGAGTCGTGCTTCGGTAGCTCAGATGGTAGAGCACTTGCCCGCGAAAGGCAAAGGTCCCGAGTTTGAGTCTCGGTCGGGCACACAGTTTTAATCTGCCAGGAAGTTTCATATCAGCGCACACTCCGCTGCAGAGTGAAAATATCATTCTGGATATTGTTTTTTTTCTGCTGTATGAAGACGCTATACACATTTCCATAGCTGCTCACATGTACTATTCACATTCTCTGTGAATTTAGTTGCTCCTAGCAGATACTCGTAGCGCAGTGAGCTACAGCGGTTGTGAGGTATCTAGAAGAAACAATGTTCAGTAACGGCATTAATTCGTAGGAATATTAGGCTACATACATAGAGTGAAGTATATAGAGAGTGAATCTCATTCATGGCATGTAACGAAATGCAGAAGTGGTGGAAGAATCAGAAGGTTTGTTTGACGAGACAATTCCGCGAGAGGACTACCGTCACAGAAAAATATCGAAGCTGCAAATAAAAAAAAAAAAAAAAAAAAAAAAAAAAAAAAAAAAAACGGAGAAAATATCTGTATTTCTATATATGTTTGCTCCCTCAGTTGCAAGCAACGATGAAATTAAAAAAAAACTGGATAGGAAACAAGTAAGGATGTTCATATCGACCACCATGGTTCACGTAAGCATGCTGAGGTCGCAAGACCAAGATGGAGAGGTTTAACAAGTATAAGATGATAATTAACAGGTGATTCTCTACATAAAAAGACATGAAAATCTATTACTCCTGGGGGCCTGGAATGCAATTGCAGGAAAGGAGTAAAAGAAAGTACTAGGAATGAGAGAGGAGAAAGACTAATGAAGTTCAGCTAGTAATAGCGAGTACTCGCTTCGAGAATCACAAGAGGAGGATGTATACTTGGAAAAGGCCGGGAGGTGCGGGAAGATTTTATTAAAATTAAATCAAGGCGAGGCACAGATTCCGAAATCAGATACTGAACTGTAAGTCATACCCAGGAGCAAATATAGACCCAGTTACAATTTACAAGTGACAGAGAGTATGCTGATGCCTGAGAGACTAGTCAGGAAGAATCAATACGAAAGAAAATGGAACACGGGAGTGCTAAGGAATAAAGACATACGCTAGATGTTCGGTTGCGGGGTCGGTGTGTCGAAACCGGGACTTCAGATGGCAGAGCTGAAGCCAGGACCGACCTTGCCATATTTCGTCAGGAGGCTGAGGAAGTTCAAGAGCATCGAGGGGCAGTGCCGAGTGTTACAGTGGTATCTGGTAACACTGCTTTATTCAGCTAATTTACAGTAGGCGATGGTGAAGCGTAGTGTCAGCCGACTCAGAAGACTCAGGGTATGCAGACGTCACTGCTTTCGTCATCAAGGCCTCCTGCTGACGGAAGTCAGCCGCTGCTCTCCCGGTCGCAGCCCGCCCATGCGTTGCGACTTGCGCCGCGCTGCTGCCCACGATTCTGGACACTGCTACAGTCCCTTGTCCTCCCCACCTTCTACCTCGTTTAGCCTGCTCCGTCTGACTATAAGACGAAGGTGGATGTACTGGTCACCCGTGGCCCTCAGGCAGCTGCTGCTCCCAGGACACAAGCGGACTCGAACCCGCGCCCTCCTGGACGCTGTGCCACAACTTGCCGCTAGTGGTGTTTGCCGATGGCAATTCAACACCCACCGCCATCTCTGGCGCTGTCGCAGCTCTGCTGCACCTTTCACAGCATACGGCTCGCCCAGAACCCGGTACGCCAGGTGGGAAGCGAACGTGGCCTGTAGACTGGAGTGGAACCAAACCCCTTCTGGACCCGTTGCAGACTTCTGTCACAGCGCTCTTTCAGGCACACAGTGCGATCTACAAGTTCCAGGCTGCTGTTTCGTCCCGCCCCAGTGTTGTCTCCCCAGAGGCGGAATATAGCCTGAACAAGTACATTGAAACAAAGTACTAGTTTATGACAAATACTTATAACATTGGTGCCACACTAGCCCCTATAGGCAGAGACTAGCACAGGTCCGTGCCGACACTCGACTGATCTGGCACACTCTGTCAAGCTAAAATTGCCTGTCTATTTTAATTGGTTTCTCCCTCGCTTCCGACGTAGTGTCAGAGTAAACTATGGCAGCGATAAATTCCCACACGTCAGCCATTGATAAATCGCCACTCATACATCTCAATAACTTAAAACAATACTGCAGTTTCCTGAATCGTTGTTGCTCCACTCCAATACTGCCGTCGCAGGTCCATGCCCGCCAGTGCCATGTTTACCTCGCCTGGTCTGCTGGCTGTCGTCTGTTACCACGTTCTGCCAGAGGCCCCAGATTTCATCGCCCATCCCCGCCTTCATTGAATTTGATAAAATTTCTCTTTCCCTCGAGTAAGATTGACACTAGTACAGCATATCTCCCTCCGTTCAACAAGATTCACCCCAAATCGAGATACAACAGACGTGGCCTGTGGCTGCGTAAATATACCTTATTCACGAAACTTATATTCTACAGACTAGAACTAAGGAGATCATCAAAAAATTAACTGTTTAAACTGATTACCCATTCCGTAGGCAACTGATGTGTTGGCAGGTCTTCCACTGGTATGCATTTCCACATTCTCCACATAGCTATACTCAAGAAAAATAGAAAAGCTGCACACCCTGATGCTGAAATGCACAGTGTCATTACCCTGTTGCTCCGATGCTGTTGTAACGTTCTAACGTGCTCCAATACTTTATTAACCATGATAGCTCCTTCCTTTTCATTAACAAAGGAATGCAACGTTTCCAAAATGTCTGGGTTTAGCGTGGAGTTCAAATATGTCAGGTTGTTCACTGGTAATATCTCAAGAACCCCTGGCGGATAAAACAACGTTCCTTGTGTTGCGGCTACATATAGTAAGCGTTGCTTGACGCTGTGGAGAATGGCAAAACACAGCCACGCCGGCGACCGAGGCGTTGCGAAATAAGTGCCGCACAGATAGCCTTGCTGACAGTAGCAGTCTACCAACAAGGTGGCGCAAGGACGGACACAGACCGAGCGCCGAGCGAAGCCTGGAGAGTGCTGAGTAAGGAGAAGTGAGCGCAGTACAAAAAGTTACGCTGCAATATACTGCGGGAGTAATAACGTAACGCTACCACCGAGGGTAGAAAAAGTCCTCCTGCCAGATATAAATAGTGGAGCACAGGCAGCAACAGACAGAAGCCAATAGGAAGCAGTTCGGATCTGAGGACGGATGTGGTCTGTGACCGAATGTTCAATCTTCGTGGGTGACGGTTCCGGAAGTCCGTTCCAGCTCGCAGGAGTCATCCGTTCGCCAGCAGATGTCAACTTCAGGTCTGGGGGTCGGCCCGAGTCCGGTCGGCACCATGGCTAACCAACTACAGCGAGAAGTTCCAACAGGACCGCCCGCAGAGCGGTCTTGGACACAGGCACCGCAGGGGACTGACGCCCAGACTCCATGGCAACCCGGCCGCATGGTGCGTGGTCCGTCCATGACGGGACCTCGCGGACATCGCCAGTGCACCAGGCGTCGGCAGCTGACCTCACGGAGACGCGGCTGCCGACCGGCGACGAGTTCACCTCAGCCACAGGGCATCCTGGCTTCAGCGGAGCACTGGTGGCCTGAGGCTCCGAATGCGATCGGCGGCGCGCGTTGTACGCATTGTCGGAGAATCTACACAGCAGCAGCCAGGCGGAGGGATCCGCAGGGCTGGGCTGCGACTACGAGGGAGAAATCGTAAAGAAAGATCAATAAGTAATTGTAAAACTCCACGGCGTCTCAGTCTCAGTCTTTGGTGCAGCCACTGTGTCTGCTGCTAAGAAGTCCAAACGTGGATGTAACAAGTACTGCAGAAGACGTAACACTTGTGACAAGGTTAAAGATGTTTCAACTGTACGTGATGCTGGACGACTGAAATCCTCCCCCACAATCTCACAATCCGTACCATTTATAATTATTCCACTCTCCTGCAGTTCCCACCTCCTTATTTTATACGCTCTCTGATGGGTATAATAAGTGGTCATTACCCATATCGGCGTAAATATCGAATATAAACAATGCCTCCCTACCTTCTGGAACTAGGAGTATGCCCATAACACATCTGTCTTACTACAAGTTACCACAACATCGTACAACTCTGCCTGTAACGAATTCTTTGAATAAAAAAAAAAAATAGTCTCTCCCATACAATGACATAACTTAAACAAGAAATAAGAAAAACGCAACTATTATCGGACACACCAAACCACAAAATGTAAACATGCCATACAATATTACACATACAATAATTTATTCACCCCGTGAATGTAACGCATACGCAACGTTATGCATCCACTGTTGTTCCTCTGCTGAGACCTTCTTCCTCTGCTTTCTTTGCCTAGCCTCTGCAATAGGGTAACTTCTTTTTAAGTCATGTAACTCGTCCACCATTCCTTTAAAAGAATTTACTCTACTCACGTGGATAATGGATGTTTTTGTTGGCAGCTGCACTTAATCATTCACAGGCAAAGTCATATCCACGGCCTGGTATGGCCCGTAGTACTTCGTCAAGAATTTTTTCGTCTTTCTCTTAGGTGTATATGGATGGGTGAGGAATACCCATTGACCTACCTTGTTCTGTGGTGAAGATCCCAACCGCTTATTTGGTTCTTCCTGCCTCTCTAACGCTTTCGTATTGGCCTTCTATACCCTCTTCCAGGCTTCCCGTATTGTTCGTGCAAATTCCCTCACCGCGTCTCCTTCAGCTCCTGATATCGGTAATAGAACGTCAAATGGATATGGCGTCTTTCTTCCATAGACTACCTCGAATGGTGACATTCCGAACCTCGAATGTATTTAAGTATTATAACTCGATGCCACGTATGGAAGATAAACATCCCAGTTATCATGGTTTCCATTCACGTAAGAACTTAGCATTTTCGAAATTGTCCTATGTACTAACTTCGTTCTCCCATTCGCCTGAAGATGATATAGACAGGTTTATAATTTCTTAAATCTCAATAAACGACACAACTGTGACATTAATACAAACATGAAGTTCGTTCCCTGATTCGTAATTATGGTATCAGGCACCCCTAACTTCAATAACCAGTTATTGACTAAAGCTTGTGCTACCGTACTTCTCTGTTGGTCTGGTATTGCGACTATTGCTAGAAACCACGAAAAGTGATCAATTATAGTTACAACGTTACGATTCCCTGTCGATGTTTTGTTGTATGGCCCACAAATATGTAGCCCAATAAACCCGAATGGTTTCGAAGCCTCTGGCAACCATTGCAATGAAATTCTTGGGCCCGTCACATCCCCTCGCTGTGCACACAGCACACAATTTGCTACGTATTGTTCCACATCCCTTCTCCGAGGGCGCCTCCGAAATCGTTCTGCTACTCATCTTCCCATTGCTCGACGACCACCATGCCCCGAGAGCACATGATCATGGGCCTGCTTTAAGACCTCCTCTCCCAAACTCTTCGGTACCACTACTCATGGTCCACATATAGTAACTCCACACAACAAATTCCCCTCCACAATGAAATGTGGTTGAGTTCTAAAACTCTGACACTCCTCCTCTTCTGCTTGTGCCCTTTGCCATTTCGCAACACTCTTACCCATTACTTCTAATGCGTCTAATTTGCGACTTAATGCATCTGCATTCCCATGTTTCTTACTTGGCTTATGAATTACCTCGAAGTCAAACACACTTAATTTTAGAGCCCACCGTGTTAATCGACTAGAAGGATCCTTGAGTCCCAGTAACCATCTTAACGCTCCATGATCCGTTATGATCTTAAACTTCCTACCATAAACGTAACAACGAAAATACGTTACTCCATATATTACAGCCAACACCTACGTTTCCGTTGTGAAATAATTCCGCTGTGACCGATTTAACTGTCTAGAAGTATACGCCACCGGATGCTCCTGTCCATTCACCATTCGCCCCAGAACACATCCTGCAGCGCCAGTTGAAGCGTCACGTGATAAGGTGAAGTCTTCTTCTAAATTCGGAAACACCAACACTGGATCAGAAACTAATCTCATCTTTAATTCAACCTTCCTGAAATTCCCCCGTCAATTGAAATTTAACCCCTTTCTTTAAAAGCTTTGTTAACGGCTCGGCTATTTTAGCAACATCGTTTACAAATTTACGGTAATAGGAACATAACCCATTACACGATTGTAATTGCTTCATTGTACGTGGTGTCGGAAGATTTTGAACTATCTCTGTTCACCGAGGATCGGTTTGAACCCTTTTCACTGATATATGACCTACATTTTCGACCTGCGTCTGCACAAAATTACATTTTTCTAAACTTAATGTTAACCGTGCCGACCGCAATCTTCTAAGGACTTCTCTTAAACATGATACATATTCTGGTATATCCTTGGAAAATACTATAATGTCATCTAGGTAAACCATAGATGTATTTGGTTTGAATCTCCTTAAATTACCATCTAATAATCGGTGAAAAATTGTTGGTGCATTCTTCAACCCGAACGGCGTACGTATATACCGATAGAGCCCCCCAGGAACAGTACGAGCTGTCTTCGCCGTTTCCTCTGCCGCTACTTCCAACTTATGGTATCCACTCCGTAAATCAATAGTCGTAAAATACTTACATTGTCCCAGATTGTCCAGTGGGTGCGTGATATTCGGAATCGGATATGCGTCCGAAATGGTTTTCGCATTCAGAAAGCTATAACTACAACAAAACCTATATTTCCTTGTACCATCCACTGAATTTTTAGGTACGAGAACTACATTGCTTGAAAATGGACTGTCGCTATGCTCTATGATTCCACCCCGTAGTAGTTCTTCTATAAGCTCCTCAAGTAGCGGTTGCATATGACGTGATATCCTATATGGTTTCCTAAACACTGGTGTATTATTCTCCCTTGTTATGTGATGCTTTGCAATTGGTGTTGGCGGTAACCTACTCTCCGTTCCGAATAAATCGCTAAATGTCAATAACAGTTCCGCCAAAGCGACCCTGTCATCTCTCTGCAAATGCTGTAATTTTCCCCTTAATTGCTCTGCATCGACGTTTTTCTTATGGCTCGCCTCTAAATCCTCCCTATCTAGGTCATCTTCATCAGAAACATCGAACGGGGCCAATAACAACCCTTTCGACAAGCTAAAATCCGCTCTGCCGAAGTTATCTATACTTACAGGAACTCTATAATTTCCTTCCGCGTAACTTGCGTGAGCTAAACTCCTCCACACAAAGCAGTGCGCATTATGCAACTCCTCATTACTCGAGAGTGGCTCCACCATGCACAACGTCTCCTTTGTCCGTATTTATCGGAACCTAAACTACCTTCCCTGTACCTGCCGGTATTGATGAATCCGTTCGCAGTTTAGCTGGCGTCAAGTTCATGTAAACCCTAGGATGCCTAAGGGGGAGGGGGGGGTTCGTTTTTTATGTCCCCTGCTTTTGCCCAAATAGCTTTCATACTACATATTCCCTTTGAGTTATTGTTTGTTGATTATTTTATGATACATTAGAGTCAATATATTTTATAGAAAATTCCTGCATTGAAAGCAAAATATAAACTTATTATGGGTCCAACAAACCCCCCCCCCCTTAGGCTTCCATGCTACAGAAAATTTCCCTTAGCAGGATTTCGTATTTCTCATCTCTACAACAATGCAAGTAAATTTTTTTGTTGGTTGGTATTCCTGATATTCACAACAATCGGTTTAAGTTCAGAGGAAGTGATTGTTGATATCAGTCAGCTATTATTTATCTTGTAAACTTGCAATGAGTTAGTGCAGTTCCCAACACGTAGGCCTCCAGTAACTTTGGTGTCCCACACAGCAAAAACTTACTGATGTTGTCAACAATGCACCAAGATAAAGGCACTATTGAAGGAGAGAAGAGTAAAACCGTGATAAATGGATATTATAATTCCATTAAAGGTGGAATTGATACGATTGATCTAATGGCGCGAATGTACACCTGCAAGAGGGGAACAAAGAGATGGCCTCTATCTGTATTTTACTCTCTCGTCGACATTTGTGCTATCAATGCAACTACCATAATCATCCTGCAACATCCAAGATGCAATGAAAAGAAACACAACTAACGGAAAGTTTATCTTCTGCAAGCTGGTATGGAACTACTGAAATTGCAGGTAGAAGAAAGAAGTGCTAATGCAAGAGGGTTATCTAACCGAATTGTTCAATCAATGGAGACTATTCTACAAAAGAAAATAAAAGAAGTGACAACAGAAGCACGTCAGCCTCCTGCAGGGAAAGATCGGTGCCATATTTGTGTAAGAAAAGCTAAAACAAAGAAGCAGAAGTACTACAATCCAAGTAAACCAAAACAGTATTGTGGACAGCGACATAAACATGTGTGTAACACACATTCAGCAAAATTGTGAAGTGTGTCTCTTGCCTTGAAGTTGAGGACTCAGAGTAGTCTATTGTTTATGAACACATCTGTATTTTGTATTGTAATATGTCAATTTTGTACTCACTCAGTCCAATATTTATGACAATTAACAAAATGTATAAACCGATGCCTTAGTGAAAATACATAAACCATTTTGAAAATTGTAGTTTTTCCTCAGTAAACCTATTTAATACCTACGAACTCGCCGAACCGCCCCCCCCCCCCCCCCTTAGGCATCCAAATTAGAAAAAAAAGGCTTGGGCGTCCTAGGGTTAAGTGCGCCTTGCCTTCTCCTGCTAACCAGCTGTAGACTAATAACAGACACTTGTGCAACCGTCTCAACCAGAAGCCTTTGTTCCCTTTCGTTAACCATGCCTAATAAGCAGCATTCCGTGTGTGCACCTACAAGCGCATTATCTAATTCCACTGGGACTGCTCTCCGACGGTTGAAGCAATCCCGTTCCCGTTTAACGGCTGCAGCCGCCGAGGTTCCCCCCTATTTTTACCCCTGCAGTTCACTGCCCAGTGACCCATTTCCCCACATGAGTAACACTGACATTGCCTCCTAATGTGACCTACGCGGCCACAAACAAAATACTTAATATACTTAATTTCCGCTGCCAGAACTCCATGCTCCACCCATTGCGTCGTCGCATAATCTACCTCCTCTAGGTATGTGGCAATCCTTAGAGACGCCACAAGATGACTGGAATACTCCATTATCCCCCGACGTGATGTCTCTGGCGGTACTCCCCGTAAAAACACATCTAACGCCCTGTTCTCGGCCTCTTGTAATAGCATTCTGTAAGTATCCCCATTCTGTGACAGTTGAAATGTTTGTGCATTCAGTTTTCAAATCCTGTTTGATAAAACCTCCACAGTCACATTGCTCCTCGTAAGTAACGGACTTAATTTTTCACGAAAAAACCTGGTACTATTCTGTTTCTGGTACCTCTGGCGCAACCCAGCCTCGAGTTCTGAAAACGTCCCCACGTTGTTCAATGTTTCATGGTATAATATGTACTACTTGGCATCCCCTTTCAAGCGTAACTTCACTACTCTCAACGTTAAAAAATCCGACCACCCATTAGCCTCAGCCAATGTCATTAAGGAAGACCGACACATCCACAGTAGCTTTACCCGAAAAGGCGTTAAAGATGCCGCTATTTGAGGGTCAAACGGTCCATGACACTCCATGACCTGTAATTTAGTTGAACCCGACATCCTTTCCCTTACTCGCAATGCCTTAATAAATTCCCTGTTACTTCTTCATATATTTCTTTGTCACCTGTCCTCGCCTCTGACAATCCTCGAATTTGCTCTGATAGTGGCTACAGCTTCCGCTGTAGTCACCCTGCAGCCTCTGCTGTTTGCCGTGTTTCCACCATCCTTGCTTATGGCTCCACTGTTACCGTTAATTTCACTGTGCTACTCCTTCAACTTAGTTCTTGCGGCGCATCATCGCCCACCTATATTATGAGCAATTGCGAGCCAAATGACCAAATCTCTTACAAAGAAAACAATTCTTTGGCACCCACTTTGTACACGGTAATCCATTGGCCTGACAGGTTACAAAAATTATATCAGCTTGGGCCCTATGTTATGATGTCCCCAATTTCCCCTAAATCCAGATAAATCTACAGGCTCCTCCAGGCTTACAAAGACACCTTTAAAAAGTCCAACCTAATTAACAAAAGAATAACACATAAACCATCAATCAAAAGTCACTCAGCCATCCACACCGTGCTCGTGTGCAGGTGAACAATCCTGCTTTCCTCCCTATACTGATATGGACAAACAATCCCAGTGGAAATCCAGTACCAGCCTTGTAACCGGTGCCACTCCTGATACCACTGTTGCGGGGGCTGTGTGTCGAAGCTGGGACTCCAGATGGCAGCGCTGAAGCCAGGACCGATTGCGTCGTATTTTTTCAGGAGGCCGAGGAAGGTCAAGAGCGTCGAGGGGCAGTGCAGAGTGGTATCTGGTAACACTGCTTTATTCAGCTAATTTACAGTACTCGATGGTGAAGTGTAGTGTCAGCGTGCATCCTACCGATGTCCCGCGAGTCCAGCCAGTTCAGCACACTCCTGGTATGCCGACTCCACTGCTGTCGTCACCGAGGCCGCCCGCCGATGGAAGTCATCCGCGGCTCTCCCGGTCGCCGCCAGCCGATGCGTCGCGACTTGCGCCGCGCTGCTGCCCGCGATTCCGGAGACTGCTACAGACCCTGGTCCTCGCTGCACTCTGCCCCGTTTGGCCTGTTATGTTTGACGTGGGATGAAGGTGGAAGTACTGGTCACCCGTAGATCTCAGACCGCCACTGCTCCCAGGACAGATCCGGACTCGACCCGCGCCCTCCTGTACGCTGTGCGGCAACTTGCCGCTAGTGGTGCTTGCCGGATGGCAACACCCGCCGCCATCTCTGGCGCTGTCACAGCGCTGCTGAGCCTTCCCCAGCGTACACCTAGCCCGGACCCCGGTAAGCCAGGTGCGAAACGAAAGTGGCCCGTACACTGGAGTGGAACCGAGCCCTTCCTGGACCCGCTGCAGACCGCTGTCACTGTCCTCTTTCAGGCAGGCCGTACGATCTCCAAATTCCACGCTGCTGTTCCGTCCCGCCCCGGTGTTGTGTCCCCGGAGTCGGAATATAGCCCGAACAAGTACATAGAAACAAAGTACAAGTTTATGCCGAATACTTACAACATTGCTGCCACACTGGCCCCTGTAAGCGTAGACCAGCATAGGTCCGTCCCGACGCTCGATTAACCTGACACACGCTGTCAAGATAAAATTGCTCATATATTTAAATTGGTTTCTCCCTCGCTTCTGACCTAGTGTCAGACGGAGAAAGAAACTATGGCAGGGCTAAATTCCCACACGTCAGACATTCACATATCGTCACTCTTGGTTCTGGCCTAGGGCCCCGCAACATACATCGCAATAACTTAAAGCATCGCTGCAGGTTCCTGCCTCATTGTTGCTCCACTCAAAATAAATCATGCGTTCAATACCACCGTCGCAGCTCCACGCCCGCTAGTGCCATGTTTACCTTGCCTGGCCTTCTGGCTTGAACCATCAATTAGGGAGGTTCACAAACAACAACTCAAGTACGCATGTTATTCCAAAAACGTTATCGTGGAAGTGGGGGCCAGGAGGTGCTGGTGAAATAACACACACTGCTAAGGTTATGTTTTTATTTTAAAAAAGGCTTCCTCAATAACAAATTTTTAAGACTGGCATTTAAAAAAATTTCAAAGCAAATTCGAATAGCTGATAAATTCTCTTTATGAAAAGCAGATTGCCAGGTATGATGTCAACAACTTCCCAAAAGTAAGATTTTAACTTAACAATAAAAAAGCTCAAAGCTGTTTTAAATAGCCGGCTGATTTTCTCTATGTAAAGGATATTGCAAGAGATGACTTTATCAACTTACCAATAAGAATAATTGTTAAAAAAAACTTTAAGCAGCTGGTTTTCATTAGAGTTAAAATAGTTGTCTCTTGCCATTAAATAACTTATATTACACCAGCCAGTTGTTACAAGATAAATGTGAATAAACCAGCACACAAACCTTCACATTAAAGGCAGTTCCCAAAAAAAATTTCCTTAGCTCGGTAAGGGAGTCACCCGTCTAAAGGGGCCCGGATCACAATAGTCGGAATAGTTATTGGTGATTACAGGGCCACAGCAGATCAGCCCAAAAACTTGCATTACAAGCCACCATCTCTGCAAGTTATCCAAAACGAGAAAATGTAGCAAGGGCGGTGCCTGTACAGACCCTGAACCACAAAGACATACGACAGCGACCCTAAATCACCCAATCAAGGTGTGAACGAAACGGCCTGGCCAAGAAGCCGTTACCACATTCCCGCGGACAGGCAAACGAAAACTGTAGTGGGAAGACCCCAACAAAACCACTGGTGAAGAAACTCATACACTTCACTAGAACTTAAAAAACCCTATATAGTACTCAACTTCTCACACTCCACCCCAGCGCTGGGAACACGTCGCACTTCCTTATGCTCGTCAGAGCCAACCGCTGCCAGTGGTTTCAACGCCCGATAAGAAGACATACGGTCCCACGCGCTGATCTCCTGCAGCACGGCGTCTAAGCTTCATAAGCCACGTACATGCGGATAAGGCAGACTTAGCCCCTGACAGCTAAGAAGTCGGCCAATGTACGTGGCGAACAGTTGGTGACCCCCAACAACAGGGCCCCGCTCACACCACCACCTCTCGGTCACAGCCCAGTACGTACTCCTCGATCGTCACGCTACCGTACACTTGCTCCACCTCCCACCAGAGGGCTGTAGCGGTCCAAACAGCGCGCCAAACCGAAAGAGCCACCGCAAAACACTAGACGCGAAGCGAAAGCACTCCGCCTGGCGCGCTTTTCGAAGAGCCGGACACAACTACGGCTCATGGCTGTCGTCTGTTACCGCACTCTGCCACCGGCTCCAGATTTCGTCACTCATCCGGGCCTTCATAGAATTAAGATGAAATTTGCCTTTTCTTAGACTAGGACTGACGCTAGCGCAGCAGTTCTATAAGGCTATAAACACTGCGATTACGAATAGCTCAATAGGCAGTCCAGTTGAAGAGGAATGGACATCCCTAGAAAAGGCACTCTTGGAAGTTGGAAACGTAAATGAATGTAACTGTGAAGAAACCATGGGCAACAGAAGAAATACTTCAGATGATCGATGAAAGAGGGATGTACAAAAAACAAAAGCAAGATAGTAACATAAAGAGTGGAGTGCGAATTCCACTGTCAAAAGCTGAGGAGAGAGCGGATGGGTAACGAGAGTACACTGAAGGTCTCTATGATGGGGATGACTTGTCTGATGTGATAGCAGAAGTAACAGGAGTCGATGTAGAAGAAATAGGGGATCCGGTAGTAGAATTTAAAAGATTTTTTGAAATGTTAATAACAAATAAGGCAGGAGCAGTGGATAACATTCCATCAGAATTTGTAAAATCATTTCAGACGTGGTAGCCGGCCAGTGTGGCCGAGCGGTTCTAGGTGATACAGTCTGGAACCGCGCGACCGCTACGGTCGCAGATTTAAATCCTGCCTCGGGCATGGCTGTGTGTGATGTTCTTACGTTAGTTATGTTTAAGTAGTTCTAAGATCTAGGGGACATTTAAGTCCCATAGTTCTCAGAGCCATTTGAACCATTTCCGAAGTGGTAACAAAACATTCTACATGTTGGCGTGTAGGACGAATGAGCCTGGTGATATACCGTCAGACTGGCAAAAAAATATAAATCAATTCCGAAGACAGGAAGGGTTGACAAGTGCAAGAATTGTCGCACAATTAACATAACAGCTCATACACCCATGTTTCTTACAAATATAATAAGAGAAGAATAGAAAACCAAATTTTTTATGTGTTAGATGACCATCAATGTGGCTTTAGGAAAGGTAAAGCCACGGGAGAGGCAGTTAGAACGTTCGGTTGATAATGAAAATAAGACTAAACTCATATCAATACGCTTTAATAGGATTTGTCGACCTGGAAGAAGGATTCGACAATGTAAAATGGCGCAAGATGTTCGAAATTCTGAGGAAAATTTGGATAAGCTATAGGGATAGGCTGGGAATATATAACATGTAGAAAAGCTAAGAGGGAATAATAAGAGTGGAACTAAAAGAAGTAAGTGCTCGTACTATAAAGGATGTAAGACAGGGATGTAGCCTTTCGCCCCTACTGTTCAATCTTTACATCGAAGAAGTAATGGTGGAAATAAAAGAAAGGTTCAGGAGCGGAATTATAATTCAGGGTGAAGGATATCAATGATACGATTCGCTTGATGACATTGCTATCCTCAGTGAATGTCCTACTATATATGCTGGGTACTAAGACCGTATAGAAATATTTACGGGTGTTTCTGGTTTGGTTTACCGTCGGAGCATACATGTTAATGACGTCCCACTACAGGTTATGGTGTGTAGTGTACTTAGCTTCCTGAGGCAGTCAGCTCACAGCGCCACCCCACCGGGGAGGCGGCAGCGTGGTGACGTTAAACCATCAGCCCTTTAATGAGTATAAAGAAACGTCAGGCCCCATTCAAGGTGCGACATCAGCGACGATGGCCCCGTAGAAGTCGCCCATGCCGACTGCACATGTACAGCTCAGTGCAAGTAACACTCGAGGGTGAAGGTGATCCGAGGACCTCAGCGCCATGTGTAGTGGGAATGTGACCCTACTAGCCAAAGGGCGACTCGGCAGTTGTTAGGCGGAGTTGCGAACCACTGAACCTTGGGTAGGAGTCCTGAAGTCGACAGGTATTACTCAGTGGGTTGCCGTCCATCTGAAAAGCACCAGCTCAGCCCGTCTGCACTTAAGTATAGCCCACAGTTCGGCAATTCGCGAAGGTGGCATTGATTAACAGTACATTGATTGTCCGACATGAAATCCATAAATGTCGTGGAATACCTCTCGGTGACAGTTATTGCACAGCTGAAACGGGGTGTATTTATGGTTGTTCAGTTCACCCTTACGTGGACACGACATCATTCTTCATCCCACAGGCCACAGTAGCAATACGTTGGCAGACTTGTGCATGCGGCAACGCGAGTCATGACTCTACAGTCTGTGCGAGCATTATTGCAGCAGTGGCGTCAGTGTCGAGCCTGTGTATGAACTAAATGAGAAGTGCGTGGCTTGTATTTCCGCCAGTTATGTATTTTACACCCTGTTTTCAACGTACTTCCACCTCAATACGTTATTTAAATTACTACTGTTGTGTAACGTTCGGCTCTTCGTGCAAGTGTTCGTCAGGTTGTGTGTGTAGTTGGCGTTATGTCTACTGACGTCGATTTTAGATGTTGTTGGCATTCTGAGTGGAGTCGGTCGGTTGTTGCAGACGAGGGAAGTTCTCCACGCGGTGCAGTCGGCTGGGGCCGCTGGCAGTCCCTGGGCAGTGTCGGAGCGTGTTTGGAGCTGTCCGATCGCTACGAGCATCGTGGGTCGCAGACTCAGGACGTCAAAGTTGAGTAGTGGTTTCAACTATCCAAACCACGTCTATTCAAGTTGTGCTGGTTCTCTTCGGTGGTTTGCTGTTGGGCAGATTTACCGGTGAGCAACACCGAGTCGTTCTACAGCTGAGATTTTGCCGCCATGTGGTGCAATTAATTATTTTTGGTCGACTCCGATTTTAGTGCACCAGTGGAACTTCCTATCTTGTCGGCGTTAATGTTCTGGTTATCTGCCCTGGGCACTGGCGTAAATTCAGGCAGTGTTCTTTCCTCACCTGTTGCCGCTGTCCAACGTTGTGTGTAATTTTGACAGCTAATACCTACTCCATTATGGATTATCACGTTTGTAACATTGACTGTTGAGGTTCTCATGTATTGATTGACAGGAAACAAAGTGTTGTGTCGGACGGTCCGTGGCTGCCCCCTGGTTGGGTTCCTACGGATCAAGTATAGCTGAGCTCACCACCTGTCTCATCTACGTGAACGAGGGCAGACCGACCTGCCTGAAGGCCTTCTGAGTGCCACCGGTGTTTAATTATCTGTTTGTCAGCTATTTTAAGTTTTAGGCTTGTGGTTCTTGTTTGTTTCTTAAAATTTTGCACATTAATTTTTAAATTTATCTTTCAAGCTTAAACACTGTGGGTCTCTGCCTTTAAAGATTATGATAAAACATTTTGAAATTTTGAAGTTTGTTTGTGGACCTCAGCCATTTGTGTTGCGCCTTGTAGATGTTGCCTTTCGGGTTTTTAATTATTTTACTGCTATCTTAATTGAATTTCTGATTTTTTTACAGATATCTTGTTGGCCCTCTGCCCTTAAAGGTCTATAGTAATATATTCTAAAATTTTGAAAATTAATTCTGACCCTCAGCCATTTGTATTGCACTTATCGTATTTTTTTAAAATTATTTTATTGCTTTTGGAATTTTATATTGCTACGATTTCTTGTTGGAGGCCTTTAGCCGTAAAAGAGTTGCTGAATTACAATAAATGACAATTAGTAGCAGAAACTTACTTCAATCCTTGGCCCTTTCCACAATCATATTACATGTTCTGCCCCTGCGGGATTAGCGGGCGTTTCACTAACTAATCCTCTCCTGGGGCCTGATCGGAGCCTTCAGCCAGTCTGCTTAGTCAGTCCCTCCGTAGCTTCTTGCGTCATACCATGGTGTAAACGTATAGCTAGCTAAACTGCCGGTTTCTTACATCAAGTAAAAAGACAGTGGCGCAACAATTCATATCCAAATAGGTTGTCTAAGCTTCCAGAAATCTCCTTTTCCAATGATATTGTATTCACCTCCGTAATAGATGAATATTCTTTCCAGAAATTTTTCTTTTTCTTCTTATGCCGAGTATGTCCGCCCCCAGTAAGTGAATGGCCAGCAGACGGATTGCTAATCCTCTGCGCCCGGGTTCGATTCCCGGCTGGGTCGGGGAATTTTCTCCGTCCAGGGACTGGGTGTTGTGCTGTCATCATCATCATCCCATCATCCTCGACTGCAGGTAGCCGACGAGGCATCAAATCGGAAGACCGGCACCCATCGAACGGTCTACCTGACGGGGGCCGTAGCCATACGAATGAATGAATGAATATGCCGTGTATGTTTATCACGGCGATACAGTATGTTTGATGAGAGGGGACGATGTTGTCTACCGCCAAGACTGATACTTTGCAGGATTACGAGGTCGTTAACCGTTAAACACTATGTTTGCTATTTACTTTCATTTTATATTTAAAAAAAAATGATTCAAATGCCTCTGAGCACTATAAGACTTAACTTCTGATGTCATAAGTCCCCTAGAACTGCGAACTACTTAAACCTAACCAACCTAAGGACATCAGACACACCCATGCCCGAGGCAGGATTCGAAGCTGCGAGCGTAGAGGTCGTGCGGTTCCAGACTGTAGCGCCTAGAACCGCTCGGCCACCCTGGCCGGCTTTCATTTTATAATCTTATGTTCTGCTTAAATTATTATTTTCTTCGTCCAGTTATGTATTTGTTCTATGTTGTTGTTCTTTTTTTTTCACAACTTCTCAGTCGTCAGTCCCTCCTCCGTCTGGGCGTTAGCTCTCTCTGCATGATGACAGGTGCCTGCTCTTCTACGTCAGTGGCCGTTTTACGATAGTTGCAGTCGGATTTTAAAGGTTCCTATGGCGGCCTTTTGGCCGCCTTGCTGTCCCACTTGTCGATTCTTTCTAGCCTGCACTGCATTCGTGCCGTATTTTCTGTGGTTTTCTTACGCATACAATCTTTCACTCCTATAGGATGGGTAAAATAAAACTCGTTCAGAGAATATTTCATCCTACATACATCGTCTGTCTACGGGGCATACGATGAAATACTTTCCGTTCCAGTTTTATATAGCCCGCCGTTTGTATCTGCAACTCTGTAATCGATTTATTCTGAATCAGGTTTTTCTGTCGACGGTCTTGTTTCTGAAATTATGTGTTATTGGACTCATACCGGGCTCAAAAGCATTTCCTCTTGGTCTGTGGGTGGTACATGCGTCTGCTGTTATCTTGCCTTCCTTATATACATAGTACGAACAAATACTTGTTCGACATCTGTAGTGACCATCTATTCTCGCTCTGCAAAGATATTGCTTTGGTTACTGTTGGCTACCTTTGCATTTCCATCTGGTTCCACAGTTACATACTCAGCTGTCTGCTGAAGCCAAGAACTTTTTTTTTCTTAGGTCGTTGTCTGATATGGTGCTTAAGATATTTGCAGCTTCACATGTTTGACTTTTTCTTTTGATATGTGTACTTTTACTATTCTTACCCTGTTCAAATTTATAAATTTGAGATTTTCCTGCAGAACTATTTGACAGCATACTAGGCATTTTCCCGTTGTGTCCGACAGTTTGGTTATCCGCCTCCACGTAATTTTGGCGAGCACCATGTTTACAGTTTTGCTAGCGATTTATACTCTGCACTTGAGTATTCGTAGTCAAAGTTATCTTTAGATCTACTGCTAAATCAATATAAGTACTAAAGCCGTCGTATGGCGCGTGGTGGTAAAACTACTAGTCATTTCCTTTCCTGTTCCAGTAGCAAATAGAGTGAGGGAAAGCAACTGTCTAAATGACTTCGTAAGAGCGCTAATCTCTGTAATCTTATCTTCGTGGTAGGACGCAGTAAAATCGTTCTGCAGTCGGCTTCAAATGCCGATTCTCTGTATTTTGTTAATAGTGGTCCTCGAAAAGAACGTCGCCTTTCTCCCAATGTTCCCATTCGAGTTTCCGAAGCATCTCCGTAATACTTGTTCGTTGTTTCAACCTGCTGGTAACAAATCTAGCAGCCCGCCTCTGAAATGCTTCGACGTATTCCTTTAATCCAACCTAGCGTGGATCCCAAACACTCAAAGAGCACTCAACAATAGGTCGCAATAGTGTCTTCTTTACAGATGAACATCATTTATCTATAACTATCCCAATAAACCGAAGTCCACTATTTCCCTTCCCTACCACAGTCCTTAAATGCTCATTCCATTTGAAATTGCTTTGTAGGGTTATACCTAGATATTTAAGCGAAGTGACTGTGTCAAGCAGAACACTACTGATGCTGTACTCTAATATTATAGGTTTTTTTTTTTTGCTCATCTGCATTAACTTACATTTTTCTACATTTAAAGTTAGCTGCCATTCATTACATCCGATAAGAAATCAACTTGTATCTTTCTTCAGTCACTTAACGACGACACTTTCACATACACCACAGCATCACTAGCAAACAGATGCAGACTACTACTCAGCCTGTCCAGAAGATCATTTATGTGTGTGGAAAATAACAGCGGTCCATCACACTTCCCTGGGGCACTCCTGACGATATTCTTGTCTCTCATGAACACTCACCGTCGAGGACAGCATACCGAAATCTGTTGCTTAAGAATTTTTCGAGACACCAACATGTCTGGGAACTTATTTCGTAAACTTCTACCTTCGTTTCAAATGCCTAACGAAAATCAAGGAATATGGAATCCGCCAGTCATCCTTCATCCATGTACACGGTGTAGCATGTGAGAAAATGACAAACGAAATTTCGCACGAGGGACGCTTTCTAAATCCATGCTGATCTGTGAAGAGAAGCTTTTCCTCTCAAGCACATTTACTAAGAGGCGCAAGTCACCCAATGTTGCGTCGCCTGAAATGACTTGAACCCGGCAACAGAGCTTCCCTGATCGGGGCCTCCCGGCCAGCAACGCCATACGATTATTTTCATTTTACATTCAAACTGAGAATATGTCCAAGGAATCTGCAGCAAACCGATGTTGAACATATTGGCCTGTAAATTTGCGGGTCCGTACTTTTACCCTTCTTAAATACAGTAGTCACCTGCTCTTTTTTCAATCGCTTGGGATTTGCGCTGGGCGTGAGATTCGCCATAAATGCAGGCTAAGTAAGGGGCCAAAGCTGTAAAGTACTCATTGTAAAGCTGAACAGGGATTCTATCAGGAACAGGTGAGTTGTTTTCATCGCTTTGAATTGTTTTTCTACACCAAGGATTCTTATCATATTGTGAAACAACGATAAGTTTGCACGATTCTCACATGTGAACGGTTTCTTAAATGCTAATTTGAAAACTTCCGCTTTACTTTTGTTGTCTTCCACTGCCACACCAAACTGCTGAATAATGCCTGCACAGACGTCTTAGACCCACTTAGCGATTTTACGTATGAGCACGTTTTTGCGGAATTTTTCGTAAGATCTATTGCTTACGTATGACGGTGGAAGTTGTAAGTTTTGACCATGAATTTTTGTGTAGACGCACGATTTCCTGTAAACTTTTCCTGTCATCATCTGCGCATTCTCTTCTGAAACGAGTGTGCAACAGCACTGAACTGAAGGTGTCTGTCAGTGGTAACACGGTTGGTTATTTACCATTTCGGTCTGCTCTGACGTGTTCTATAGATTTACACAGAGCACATCATGTAGACAGCTATTTGTCATACATCACAGATGTTATATATTCTGCAGTGATTGTATATGACATTATACGCCTAGTGATTTCCATACTAATAAATTTTACTTCGTTATTTTTTCTTGAAGTGAAGATTGTGACCCAATTTATCTTGTTTGATTTCTATTACAATGCCGAATGGTTCCAGTGCTAGTTCTATGCAATGGATATCGCGAAAAATTTTATTAAATTGATGTGTTAGACTGTCAAAATCTCATGCTCGTTGGAAGGCCCTACCCATAATGCTCCAAACGTTCTCAATTGTGGAGATATCCGGTGACCTTGACGGCAAAGCTAGGTTTTGGCAAGCATGATGAAAAGATGTAAAAATTCTTGAAGTATGCTAGCAGGAAATGTAAGCCCGGAATGGCTTAGCAGTCATCACTGAAACAGTTCTACCCTAGTCAATGATAATTCTGACCGAAGACGTGTCTGGAGAATAACTGCGCAGTGGAGGTATGGCAACCTGATTGTCGTCCGACATACGGCCCGGTAACCACTAATGATGGTTTGGTATTCCAGTTCTTTTTGTGACAGGTTCCCTTTAGTTATCTTCTGTGGCACCCCTGCGGCACAGTGGTAAGTCGACGATATTCTACTCATCGCTTTGTTGCCCTTCGTGGGAAGCCAACCTGGGCTTATATTTCAGCGTGGTAATGCTTACACACAGCTTACACACAGCAGAAGTCTCTACTATTTTGGTAGTACTTGCAAAGAAACCTTTCCTTCGTCAGCAAGGTCGCGAGATCTTTCTCCAGTTGAGAAAGTATGCAGTATTGTGGGCACGTCACTCCAACCAGTTCGGGATTTTGACGCTCTAAAACGTCATTTGGACAGAATTTGGCACTAAACCCGCGAGGAAGACATCTAATAACTCTTATCAGAATAAGCAAAACCGAATAACTGTTCGCCTAAAGGCCAGAGGTGGACCAGGGTACCCTCCGCCACACACCGTCAGGTGGCTTGCGGAGTATGGATGTAGTAGGTAGAACATTTTATTTGACTTGCTCGATTTCTGAAGCTTTTCTCTCGAATAAATCATCCAATTTTTCTGAAATTGTAATCATTTATTTACAGCGCATGTACACCACGTATACCGATTACTGTCCCATTCGGATAGCTCCTTCTCGTCTTAGGAGGATACCGTCATCCTTAACTTATGAAAGACAGCTGCTTATTGTGGAGAAATACAAGTAAGGTTCGTGCTTCGTTTTAACCGCACTGCGGTAAACGCATAACAACGCCAAGTTGCATCGTCCTTCTTAACAACACAGGCGTTGCAATATCGTATTTATGCGCCGATACCAGGTAGCGACATACAAATAAAATGTCCTCTCCTTTACGGGAATTCCACAACGTGAGCGGTTCTAGGCGCTACAGTCTGGAACCACGCGACCGCTACGGTCGCAGGTTCGAATTCTGCCTCGGATGTGTGTGATGTCCATCGGTTAGTTAGGTTTAAGTAGTTCTAAGACGAATGGAAAAACTGGTAGAAGCCGACCTCGGGGAAGATCAGTTTGGATTCCGCAGAAATATTGGAACACGTGAGGCAATACTGACCCCACGACTTATCTTAGAAGAAAGATTAAGGAAAGGCAAACCTACGTTTATAGCATTTGTAGACAAAGAGAAAGCTTTTGAAAATGTTGATTGGAATACTGTCTTTCAAATTCTGAAGGCGGCAGGGGTAAAATACAGGAAGCGAAAGGCTATTTACAATTTGTACAGAAAGCAGATGGCAGTTATAAGAGTTGAGGGGTATGAAAGGGAAGCAGTGGTTGGGAAGGGAGTTAGACAGGGTTGTTGCCTATCCCCGATGTTATTGAATCTGTATATTGCACAAGCAATAAAGGAAACAAAAGAAAAGTTCGGAGTAGGTATTAAAATCCATAGAGAAGAAATAAAACTTTGAAGTTCGCCGATGACATTGTAGTTCAGTCAGAGACAGCAAAGGACTTGGAAGAGCAGCTGAACGGAATCGACAGTGTCCTGAAAGAAGGATATATGATGAACAACAACAATAGCAAAACGTGAATAATGGAATGTAGATGAATTAAATCGGGTGATGATGAGGGAATTAGATTAGGAAATGAGACACTTAAAGTAGTAAAGGAGTTTTGCTATTTGGGGATCAAAATAAATGGTGATGGTCGAAGTAGAGAGTATATAAAATGTAAAATGGCAGTGGCAAGGCAAGCGTTTCTGAAGAAGAGAAATTTGTTAACATCGAGTATAGATTTAAGGGTCAGGAAGTCATTTCTGAAAGTATTTGTATGGAGTGTAGCCATGTATGGAAGTGAAACATGGAGATAAATAGTTTGGACAAGAAGAGAACAGAAGCTTTCGAAATGTGGTGCTACAGAAGAATGCTGAAGACTAGATGGGTAGATCACATAACTAATGAGGAGGTATTGAACAGAATTGGGGAGAAGAGGAGTTTGTGGCACAACTTGACTAGAAGAAGGGATCGGGTGGTAGAATATGTTCTGAGACATCGAGGGATCATCAACTTAGTATTTGAGGACAACGTGGAAGGTAAAAATCGTAGAGGGAGACCAAGAGATGAATACACTAAGCAGATTCTGAAGGATGTAGGCTGCAGTAGGTACTGGGAGATGAAGTAGCTTGCACAGGATAGAGTAGCATGGAGAGCTGCATCAAACCCGTCTCAGGACTGAAGACCACAACAACAACAACAACAACAAGTTCAAGGGACCGATGACCTCAGAATTTAAGTCCCATAGTGCTTAGAGCCATTTGAACCATAACGTGTATGCCAGAACAGGCTGTGAGGCAGGAACGACGTACATAAGTTTTTTTCTAGCAGTGAGTAGTACACGGATATCCAAAGCGGTTAAGGCGACCATTTGCCTAAAGCTGGAAATTTGGGGTCGGTCTCTGGTCAGGCCCATATTTTTACTGTTGTCATTCCCATATACTGCTTATGGCTGTTGGTATTTGCAACTGCAAATACATTTCATGTACTCGTAACATGTTGTCTAGTGGAACAGCGATTAAGAAAATTAAAAGAACTGCTTTGGCCTCTAGTTACAGTTTTAATTTCTCATATCACCAGCAGTTTCTTTAACACCTGCTCGTAGAGCTAACACGCAGCGCACTAGCTTGCGACACATAAAGGTCAACCAGACCACGATCGTATCGACGGGGCTTTTTAACAACTGTGTCTCGTACACTGCCCAGCCTGAGTATGGTTTTAGGTAGTATCACACGCCTGCTTAGCCATATGGTGAGGTGTTCCCATAGTCATGTCGAATGGCACGATCGAATTCGCCGCCCGAAGAGATGACTTTCACGGTGAATGAAGCAGGTCGTACGATGGACGTGACTCCCTCTACGACTCAGCTCAGGACAGGGCGGTAGTGAGTAGTCAGCTGTATCCACTGGACCGAGCAACATCTTCTAGAGGACGGAGCCGTGTCTCTCGTTGGTGCCTGTGGTGCACCTTCGGTAGTCAACGCAGTGCGTTGCGGGCTTTGTCAGCGCTCAAGACTAGAGGTGTGGACTGTGGTTTAAGATGAGCAGCAGATGGTAGCCTGTCCACAGACTGACTCGGTAGAAGGCAATTTTGGATGAGCCATGTCCGAGGGCCTCAAGGAGATGAGATGCGGTACAGTACGGAAAAAGACGGCAGTCAGCACTGGTGGGGCTGATATTTTGACATCAATCTGGTGCGACCGCTGCTATTTTTATTGTTAGAACTCACAGCATTGCAGAAAGGGCGAGGAAACGGCTTCTGAAGATTATGAGGAAGATAACCTAGATGCTTTCACAGTTAATTGTGGCAACATGGTGTCTCCGTGTTTGAGACGGTGAACCGTTTTATGTGAGAGCATGCACAAAGTGCCGACACTTGTTACCAAGTTACTGAAAAGAGTCTGGGATTGCTGAGTAACGGCTTGTTTGTGGTTACGGCAAGTCAGGCAAGCAGCACTGTGTGCTGTGCGAAATATCACGGCAAATTGTATCAGTACACGCCGTGGGCGTCATTTACCAAAGTAAACCAAAGTTCATTATTTTTCGCTATGGATATGAACCAGTTGTTTGTTCAATGGAATAAAAATTGATGTGTTGAATTGTTGAGATAGAGCTAGTGATTCGCAAATGTACAGTAAAATTTGTTCCGTATTACTTTATATTAATGAATTGTCATTCACTGTCCAGTGACATTAATCTGACCACGTACCAAAATGCTGAAGAACCATCTTTTGCAGCCCGAATCTCTGCGGGACTTGAAGGAGGTGAGTCAGTCAAGTTCTGGATGGTACCGACAGGGAGATGGAGCCATGCTAACTCGAGTGCCTTGGCCAGCTGCGCTATATTTGCATGGTGTGTACATTACGATCGAGGTGATGCCACAAGTAACTGGGTTTAAATTGGTGGCCAGTCGAGTATGATAAATATTCAGGTGACCTTCGAACGAAGCACTTACACTGCGTATGAAACATTGCATTGCGGTGCTGGTAGGTGCCTCAGTGCTTAAGTAAACTGCATGTAAGAGTGGATGGGTAGATGCATAACTATGTTGGTCCGTTCTGTCGTCCAGGCTAACAAGATCATCCATTGAATGTCGCTAAGACATTCCTCAGACCATAACATCCTCCTACGTCCTAGACGCTTCCTACGATTGTTGCAGGGTGTTTTCTTTTAGGCGTTTCACACCGTCCACGTCAACGACTATCTGTCGTCAGACAAGGATGCCTGCCGCCACTAATTTGACGTCGAGTTGCGTTATTGACGTGAAAATTCCAGCCTTTGTCGCTGATGAACAGTAGTCTGAATGGGTGCATGAACTAGGAGCCCATATGCGGCAACATTCGCTGAACGGTAGTTGATGAGACACTTCCGGTGGACAGTCAGCTGCAGAACAATTTCACGTCTGTTCGCCCTTACACATCTCCGCAGCTGTCGTTCACCCCTGTCATCTATCACCTTTGGTGCTGCACAGTTGCTTCGCCGCCAGTTTTTGATAGTACCATTTTTCCATGCCGGGTATACCTTAGCCATGGCGTTACGCGAACAGTTTACAGACTTAGACGTTTCGGAAATGCTTCCAACCTTGAATGATCATGGCGTTTTGGATGTCAGGAAATTCGGTCCACATTACAAGTACTGCACTGTTTCTCTTGCCCCCCTCCTCCCTTCCCCCCCTCCCTTCTTTGTATACTCTCCGTTGCTAGTGCTGCTTAGGGCGAAACTGAAGGTACTTTTATGTTTCACTTTGTTCTTGTCTTGCGGAAGGATATCATTCTAGCCTACTTAAGCTCTCTGGGGCTACAGAGCCTTCTGTTGTGTTACCGTAACTGTTTTCTGCTTTGTTAATTGAAGCCCCACTTCCCATAACATTTTATCCCCGTTTTCCGCCTCAGAACTTCCGTTACACATGCAGTTAAAATACGACCACACAGCAAACAAACTTTACAAAATTCGCAGACTAGTGGGGTACACGGCATCCCCTCTCTCAGGTAGCGTATTTAGAACTGCGGCGACAGGAAGGGCATCCGGCCGCAGCGCGAAACAGAATAAAAGTGCCAAAACTTGATTATATCGGAGACCGAACCGGTAACGAAAACAGGAAGAAGATAAGGCAGCTCGCTAGCAAGTACCACCATCACGCCATCTCCTGGCCCAAGTTTCTTTAGCCAAGCAGGTATGTCGTAAACTAGTACGGAGTCGTAGGTGGTGTTACTCCGACTTAAATTATGCGGTTGCGCTGAAAAGCTTATCATTTACATTTCAACGCACACACTACACTTCAGGTTCGTCTGATGTGTGTTACAAGCAACTCCTTCACGGCGTTGCAATTTTAGTGACAGCAGCGTAAGTTAACATCAGTTATGTAGTATGTTATGAGCGCGTGGGTTCATGGGTTACACTTTATGAAACCAGTGCTCTTAAGAGTAAAACGAGATGTACTGTTGACTGTGAGAGTAACAGGTGCCCACTGTGCGAAGCATTGTTCGTAATTCTCGAAGATGATCTCTGTATCTGGAATCTCGGGAAATAGTAGCACTTTATTGGTTAAAGAAAGACGGTCAAACGGAAGTAAGTAGGATACTTGGAACTGAGGCAAGTTCGAAAGTAGAATACGATACTGAATTTTACAATTGTGGAAAAATGAATACGATACTTCCGTCGCATGAATGTACACAAGAATTTCTCTCTGACATCAGGAGGAACAAAGACTGAACTTCATGCAACTGTCTAGAAGACTTCTTTTCGTGAGTGGTCATGCAGCATATGCTGCGTATATCTATAAAACAAAAAAAAGGAAAAAACAAAAAAAATCGAATGTCAGTGTGGGCACCAAAGACCAGACGTTGTGGTACAGTGTATTCTTTGAAGCTAAGAGGGTGCCATTCAGCTACATTGTCCAGGAAGGCCAGGGAGAACTTGACGACACATCGTACAACACCTCATTGTATTGCCATCCCTGCCAGTAAACAATCTGTAGAAACTAAAATAACTGAAATTTATTGTTTTTAAAATTCAGTTTTAATCACACCACGTATGTCACAAGATCATAGGTGACCAGTTTCGGTCATATCACATGACCATCATCAGACACATGGCATCCTTCGAAGATGGTAGGAGCAGCACTCTTCTCAGCTCCTGTGATGTATTGAGTTGACGTCACATACGCGGTTTGATTAAGACTGCACCTTAAAAACAAAAAATAAAAAAAATTAATGACTGTTCCAAAAATGTTTATTGAAATTGTTAAAAGAACTGAGGTCGGCGACAACTAACGTGTTATCTGTATTGTGTTAATGTATGTGATAGCGGAAATAAAGATTCTGTGACTCAGATAAGAGCATTGGAACATCGCTGATGCACTGCCCTATTCCCAACGAAACCATAGGATTGAAATGATATTCATGTATGTGAATAAGCATCTGTGAAGCACTTTTAAGAATAGAAATAATCAGTCGTCAGCTGAGCAGTTTTTTTATTAAATAAACTTCTTGACTAGTTTCGGCAAATTAATTTGCATTCCTTGGAAGATCACAGAATTATCCTTACATCGGAAAGCAATCGTCAAGCTAACTCTGGACGATGGAGGTCTACTGAAATGGGTATAGTACAAAAATTTCATGATCACCAGGGTTGTACCGCAATTAATAGCAGATGAAATAAATAAGTCTACGTTAAAAATAGATAATAAACATGCCATCGTTAAAGTTTTTACATAGTACTGTCAAACAGTTAAAAAGTAGCGTAAGAAATGCGAAAATGTTGTGTCCAAAATAACTTCGTACCATAAGTAAAATATTTTAAATCACCGAGAGATGTGTGATGGTTCGCACAGACAGACTGATATTTGACTATAAAGGATTTAACTTGTGTAAGTAGTAACGAGCGCGTAAAAGCTTGCAAAAGCTAAGGACAACGAGGGCGCTCGTGTTTATAAAAATTAAAACGAAATGGAACATGAGTCATGAGAAAATGAAACACCGTTAAGCCAATATGCCAATCAAGTGTATAAATTTGTAAAGAAAATTACATAGCTAAAAACAAAGGCTAAGAATGGGTACAACGATCAAGTTTACTTAATAGGTGATGGTGACTCCTTGGGCCGATGAAGAAGCGGTGCTACTTTGAACTTTCCAGTATCTTTAAGCAGTGGTTGGCCGCCGTATACGAGTTTTCAGCGACGCAAGTAAGCGGGTAATTCCCGGCTGAAACATGTGACTCGATGGCGAGCGCGAGACGGAAAGACAACTTGTAAATACACATTGGAACCTCACTCTCGCCATCGAGTCGAAGATCTAAGCCGGGCCGGGCTCGCTTACTTGCGTCGGTGGGAACTCGTATCCAGCGGCCGGCCTCTGCGTCAAGGTACTGGAAAGTTTAAAGTAGCCCCGCTTCTTCATCGGCCCAAGGAGTCACCATCAGATATTAAATTTACCTGATCGTTGTACTCATTCTTAACCTTTGTTATAAGCTATGTCATTTTCGTTTACAAATTTATACACTTCACTGGCACATGACATAAGGTCTTAATTGTGTTTCATTTTCTTAAGGCTGATGTTCCACTTCCTTTGACTTTTTATAGACACGGACGCCCTCGTTGTCCTTAGTTTTTGCAAGCTTTTACGCGCTCGTTACTACTTACACAAGTGAAATCCTTTATTGTCAAATATCAGTCTGTCGGTGCTAACCATCACACGTCTCATGGTGATTTAAAATATTTTACTTACATTGCGAAGTTATCTTGGCCACAACATCATTGCATATTTTACGTTACTTTTCAACTGTTTGACAGTACTATGTGAAATCTTTGACGTAGGCACGTTTATTATCTATTTTTAACGTACATTTATTTTTTTAATCTGTTATTAATTGTGGTCCAACCCTGGTGATCATTAAATTTTTATGCTATACCCATTTCTGTAGGACGCCGTCGTCGAGAGTTTGCCTGACGATTTCTTTCCGATGTAAGGATAATTCTATGATCTTCTGAGAATTGCAAATTAATTCGCCGAAACTAGTCAAGAAGATAATTTAATACAAAATTTGTTCAGCTCATGACTAATTATTTATATTCTTAATAGAATCCATAGGAAATGGTTGTTGAGCGTGATAATTTCAGTGAGTACACAACGGCAGGATATACAGTTGTTCAGGTATTTTACTTTCGCAAAGGAACGATTACTCATAAGAGCGAAAGCTGAGAGATATTTACCAAGGGAGGAGGTAGAAGTATCAGAGGAAACCATAGTATAATGTTTTCGTAATAATTTAGTACATCTACTACTCTAAATAGATGCTTTTACCACTACAGAACTACTATCGATATCTTAGCCAATAATCCAACCACTAATAAACGCAGTGAGTGAGTTTCGTACCATGTTTTAGCTGTCCATAAGTGTTATTCATTCCTAAGACTGATTTGATGCCTGTCTCCACAGTAGTTATTCCTACACAAGGTGCTTTATCTCAGCATTACTACTGCATCTTGCATCTTTTGAATCTAGTTATTGTTATCAACTTTTGATCTCCTTCTCCACTGTTTACACCTTACGCTTCTCTGCTTTATTAAACTGCTGATTCCTTGACACTTCAAGATCTCTCCTAATCTGTTGATCAGGTCGTACCATAATTTTTTTCTTCTCACCATTTCGATTCCTGATGTCTTCATTAATTATCCGATGTACTCATCTGACTTTCACCATTTTTTTGAAGCACCTAATTTAAAATGCTTCTGTTCTCTTCTTCTCTGATCTGTTTATCGTCCTCTCTTAAATTCCGTACGAGGCTACATCCCAGACATTTGCGTTGCAGAAAAGAATTACTAACCTTAATTTAATATTCTTTTCTATCTTTCCTTGTTAAAAAACTTTTCATTCAAACCTCGTTTAATTCGGCTATACTCAGTTTCGTTTGTTTTCAATGTTTGCTTATGTTCATTTTATAATCTCTTTGTTAAGACCGTAACCATTTCTTTCACATCGTTTTTTGCCGCGTCTATCATCGACAATCCTCAAAGTCCAAAGTCTTTATTTCTTCTTTCTTTCAAAATTTCCTCTTAGCTAAATAGTTTGTAAATAGAATGGACAAATGAAGAAGAGTACAAAAAGTTAAAAAATAATTGCTACCATGCTTTTCACCGCTCTTACCTCATTTTCTCTTTCTTATCCTTCTACCGTTGTTTCCCCGAGCAGTATTCTGTTGGTTTGGATCTATCGATATTTCGTTATTTACAAAAGAGAGCCCCCTACCCCCAGTCTACAATTTTCTCAAATTCAAAAGTACTGTGGAGGTACTTATGGTCGTTAGTAGTCCAAGGTTGTAGGTCTAGGGATCTACATTTGTTTGATGTGACTTTAAAAATAACATACAACAACTATCTGTAATGTTTGTTTATTACTGTTCAGTACAAGCACAAAGAAAGTGGGAAAGGAAAGAAGACTCGAATAGTATAGTGAGAAACAGAAGAAATAACAACTTAGTAGGAGATAATGGATCGGGAAAGACAAATGAAAAGGGAGATAAACTGATAGCTTCCTGCGAAATATTTGCTCTCTGGTTTACCACTACATAGTTTAACCTCAATCAACGAAGATTATAGACATGGTAAAGTCCAGGTGATGTTTTTGGATATCAAATAGATTCTGTTAGAAGCCACCAGAGACTTAGAAACAGCATTAAGATCGCCGAAACCTTTCCGTATGCAGGTGCTGACATAGATTATGATTTACCCATGGCAAATATTGGAACAAGATTAAAGCATATTAAGAAAAGCCAACAGATAAAGGAATAGGGTGTTGAGAAATTGAAGAATGAGATCTGTAACAAACGACACAGTCATTACATGGAAAATAAATTGCATCTTGTAAGCAGTAGTGGAAATACCACCAGAAATGCAGTGTAGAAAGCACTACAGACAGAAATTGGAGAAGTGAAAAGAACAGGAAAGGGAAAAGGTGGATAACAGGAAGTACGTTGGAGTAAATTAATGAACGCAGGAAACTGAAGAATAAAAATTCGGAAAAAGGCAGATGACGGTACAGAAAACAGAACAATGAATTAAGAAAAGTAAATTATCGGGCTGGACAGGAATGGATGAAGATACAATGTGAGGAAATAGAAGAATCGGAAGAGAAAAGAAAGTTGGAAGAAATGTACAAAACACTAAAATTTTTAACGAAAAAAGAAGTAAAGAAAGTAAACAAACAAGAAATGCTATGTAAATAGAGAAAGAGGACCGTGTGTATAGAAGAGAGGAAGGAAGATTGGATAGTTTATCTGGAAAAATTATTCGCTGCACAGGTTTACAACACCACACTGGGTTAGGATGATGAGGGTAACACAGCGAAGACCGTTGTCCTAAGATACTGAAATGGGGATTGGACAAAGAAATTCGGGAATTCCAGGAGAAGAAAACATTGGGTTGTGACAGAATATCATCTGAATCAATATAAGTCTTAGGTCCAAATTAAAGAGCTTGATTGAATAACCTAGTGAACATAATTTATGAGACAGGAAAATGATCTCCAAATCGACTTAAGACTAGTCTAGTATCTTTACCTAAAAAGTGCAAAGCAAAATAATGCAAAGGGTGTAGGACAGGTAGTTGTATCAGTCATGTTGCAAGCATTATAACGAGAGTCACCCTAAGGAGAAATGAAAAAGAAAATCGAAGAAAGTGCTTGCGAAACCAGTTGGATTCAGAAACAGTAAACGAACAGGAAACGCTATAGGTTGTCTGGAGATGACTGGAGAAAAAATGTTAGAAATGAACAAGGAAGTGTATACTTGTTTTATCGACTGGGCGAAGGCCTTCGACTGAGTCAACTGGAGTACACTGCTGAAACTCTTGAAAATTGAGAGTACAGAATAGAAAGCCAGAAAGCTAATAAATGAGATGTGTACGAAGCAAATAATTACAGTTATTATAGGAAATGATGAGACGGAAGATATGAGCATTGGAAGGGGTGTATAGCAAGGATGCACACAGTGAATGACTCAGTTCACTATATCTGTACAAGAACACAGGTAAGACCATAGTCGTGCAAGAGGCATTCTGATAAGAGAAGAAGGCATAATGATTATAAAATAGGCAGATGATCAACCAGTGTTTTGGGAATCAGAAGAGGAGCTACAAGAGATGTTGAATAGTTTTGCCAGAAGAGGCAATGAGTATGGAATAAAGGGAACATAAAAAAGACAAAAGTGATGAGTATAAGCAACAAGGAAACTCCAGTTAACATATTCCCAGGTGGAAAAAAGATAGAACAAGTAAAATACATTCTGTTTAATGACAGAAGCTACACAGAAAAACGCAGATATCCATGGGCATGAGAACATTTATAAAAGTGAAGTAGTTACTGACATATAGAAGAATTGCAGTTGAGCTGAGGAAATGATTTGCTTAATATTATGTCTAGAGTCTAGTGTTATGTACTAGCTGTATCAGAGACAATTAAAAATCAGAAGACACATATTTATAAAAAATTTAAATGTGGTTGTGGAGAAGAGTACTTAAGGTGAAGCAGACGGGCAGACTTAAGAATGAAGAAATAATGAAGAAAATAGCAGAAGAAGTGGTCAGTAACAGAAAAAGTCTTTTCTAGAACCTACACCGCCTATTAACCGTCGGAAACAAAGAATTATAGAGGAAAAAACTCTAATGAATGAGCGAAAGAGGTAGGAAGAGCAATGAAATGATGAATGACATTAGAAAAGAGCGAAAATAGAAACTAATGAAGGAAGATGCTCAGAGGAAATGGAGAGGCTCCAGTTGAAATCTGTCAGGAAACAGACACGCTAAAGAAGAAAAAACCAAAACATGGGAATAGTGGGCCTCGCTTAGTCTTTGTTGCAAAAATGTTATTTGATTAGATCGAATAATGAAAATCACTGGCCTAACTCTCTAAACACCCTGAAAAACTATCTACTGACAGCTAAAAGTGCCTCTTTTATCTTTTGGCTTGTGACGTCATTTCCGTGGCGTTCAACTAAGTCGATATTATGACATATCATATGAATCAAAATAAGTTTTACATAAATTTCGGTTATGTTTAATGTCGGGTTTCAAGTTGGTTCAGTGGAAATCGTGTTTATAATAAGGATAAACCCGACTGAAAGGGAGGGCGGAAGTTTTAAAAGCACAAAAGTAATATCGCTAGAAAAATGGACAGTAAAAATCGAAAGGAATATTATTGTGATTTATATTAAAGATACCATATTGTTACAGAGTTACGAAACTGGAATTGGATTTTGTGTAGGCAAAGTATTACGGTATTTATCTATGTTCACTTAATGATTTTTCGATTAATTAATAATAACTAAGATCCTCCACTAATTAAAACTGTTAATCACAACTGACGTATTTCGACATGTTTCGACTGAATCACCTCAATTGTTTAAAAACGTTTTTTCTCAAAAAGTTTCTGGTTTAAGATGTGCAGTTTTCTCATAACGTGTTTTGCGGGATTAGGCGACAGAAATTCTCTACTACAAAACCTATTATATCACTGCGAATAGTAGGGGCTATGGCTTCCAATATGTGTTAGTAAACCAGGAGCTTACTTCTAAAAGGCAAACCACACACAAAAACTTGAACATGTGAGAAAAGTTGAAATATACATGATCTGTCTGCTCCGTGTCGTTGTGAAAAAAAAAGTATTTCTGTTGATATGACAGCTGCTTTATAAGACTAGATATACGGTCCCTTTTGACGACGAAGAGTCACAGATAGTTCAGGCATATTTTAAAGTTTCAACATGCACTTGAGAATGGCTACAGAGTCTAAAACATGATTTTGTCAAACAAATGAACAATGAACAGTGAAGTGGCGAAAACTTCTTTCAGAGGATTTTGCAAAGGCATTTTGATGTGAAATAATCGATTTCGAACAGATCGAGTGGTCCCAGTCAATCATGGATTTTAGAAAAGAACCGTGATATTAATATTTACGGCGCAGGGTATAGTTCATCGTTTGATTCCAAACCTCGTTCTCATTTTTAACGCCGGCCATTGTGGCCGACAGGTTCTAGGCGCTTCAGTCTGGAAACGCGCCACCGCTACGATCGCAGGTTCGAATCCTACCTCGGACATGGACGTGTGTAATGTCCTTAGGTTAGTTAGGTTTAAGTAGTTCTAAGTTCTAGGGGACTAATGACCTCAGATGTTATTTCCCAAAATGATCAGAGCCATTTTAATTTTTAACGGAATCTGAGTAACGTGTGGAAATTTACACGACCCACGTCTGGTTTTAGAAAGCAATTTTAAACATTCATTAGGATCACTGTTGTATGTAAGTATCCGAAGAAGGCAAAAGGTAGCAATCTACAAAAGGAATAAAGAGATAAAAAAAATTGCGAAGCAAGTAAAATGATGGAGAATGTCGAGTATAGCTGATGTACACTACTGGCCATTAAAATTACTACCGCACGTAGATGACATACTACAGCCGAGAAATGTAACCTACAGGCAGAACATGCTGTGGTATGCAAATGATTAGCTTGTCAGGGCATTCACACAAGGCTGGCGCCGATGGCGACACCTACAACGTGCTGACATGAGGAAAGTTTGCAACCCACTTCTCATACACTAACAGCAGTTGACCGGCGTGCCTGGTGCAACGTTGTTGTGATACCTTGCGTAGGGAGGAGAGATGCTTACCATCACGTTTTCGACTTTGATAATGGTCGGATTGTAGCCTATCGCTATTGCGGTTTATCGTATCGCGACGTTGCTGTTGGCGTTGGTCGAGATCCAATGACTGTTAGCAGAATATGGAATCGGTGGGTTCAGGAGGGTCTACGGAACGCCGTGCTGGACCCGACGGCCTCGTATCACTAGCAGTCGAGATGACAGGCGTCTTATCCGCATGGCTGTAACGGATCGTGCAGCCACGTCTCGATCCCTGAGTCAACAGATGGAGACGTTTACAAGACAGCAACCATCTGCACGAACAGCAGCATGGACTATCAGCTCGGAGACCGTGGCTGCGGTTACCCTTGACGCTGCATCACAGGCAGGAGCGTCTGCGATGGTGTACTCAACAACGAACCTGGGTGCACGAATGGCAAAACATAATTTTTTCGGATAAATCCAGGTTCTGTTTACAGAATCATGAATTTCGCATCCGTGTTTAGCGAGATCACGGTGAACGCACATTGGAAGCGTGTATTCGTCCGCGCCATTCTGGCTTATCACCCAGCGTGATGGTATGGGGTGCCATTGGTTACAAGTCTCGGTTACCTCTTGTTAGCATTGACGGCACTTTGAACAGAGGACGTTACATTTTAGAAGCGTTACGGCCCGTGGCTATACCTTTGTATCGATCCCTGGGAAACTCTACGTTTCAGCAGGATAATGCACGACCGCATGTTGCAGGTCCGGTACGGGCCTTTCTGGATACAAAAAATGTTCGACTGGCGCCCTGGCCAGCACCTTCTCCAGATCCCTCACCGGTTGAAAACGTCTGGTCAATGGTGGTTGAGCAACTGGCTCGTCACAATACGCCAGTCACTACTCTTGATGAACTGTGGTATCGTGTTGAAGCTGCATGGGCAGCTGCACCTGTACACGCCATCCAAGCTATGTTTGAGTCAATGCCCAGGCGTATCAAGGCCGTTATTACGGCCAGAGGAGGTTGTTCTGGGTACTGATTTCTCAGTATCTATGCATCCAAATTGCGTGAAAATGTAATCACACGTCAGTTCTAGTATAATATATTTGTCCAATGAATACCTGTTTATCATCTGCATTTCTTCTTGGTGTAGCAATTTTAATGGCCAGTAATGTAATATTAACATTTGAATCACCAGTAGTATTTAGGATATATTGCGGCTGGACTTTCCGGCATTAGACTGGGGGTGAGCATTTCCAAACGAAAGTACGAGAATCGCCTCTGAGGGCGACCAACCGCCGCCCCTCCTGCAGACGTCGCGCCAGTGCTGTCCCGCTCGTAATCCGCTTTCGCGCTTCCGCTGCTAATTCCTCGCAGCATCAGCGGACCGTGCCTCGGCTCCACGGCTAACTGACCGATCGGCGTGCCAGATCCGGACAAGAGCGGTCCTTTTACAGCCGAACACGGCCGGCCAGCTTACGGCGGCAGTCCTTTTAGCGGAGAAGGCCCAAAGCCAGTCCGCTCACGAAACGATTCGTTTCACCACCAAGTGTTGTCATCGTGAGGCTCTGTGCTCTCCAGTCAGAGTCGTTAGCCTTCTGGCAGGGACGAGGAGAAGGCTTTCAGCTCCCGATTATGTTGGCCGAACTAAGGTACAGAAAGTTGTTGAAATGGGATACTGAATATGTTAATCACCTTGATAAGAATAAACACATTCTACGTTTTGAAAATAACTTTTTATTACCGTTTCAATTTGAACAGATCTTCTTCTGCTGCTGACTAGGGTTGTCCCTGTTTGTCTACCTCATTACGTTAATGTACTGGACCAACTGTTGTCCCCTCCCTTACGTGTTCGCTCGGGCAGTCGGTTCAATTCCGGTCGTCCATCTTCACAATTATAGTTTGTTTTGTAAGCTTCATGCTGTTCACATTTTCGTTTCGTTTCTTTTTTTTGTCTTCATCCATTTATTTGTATTCTTTATTCCTCGTTGTTCCCTTACCGACACATTTGTTCTTTTGTCTCACATGTTTACTCCTTGGATCTGTCTCAATAACTTCATTTCCACTGCCGCTAACGTTTCTGTTATCTTTCTCGTTTCTGCTCTATATTCTCCTGCATCTGTCAAAACAGGACACGCCATTGTCTTGTTGTTGTGGTCTTCAGTCCTGAGACTGGTTTGATGCAGCTCTCCATGCTACTCTATCCCGTGCAAGCTTCTTCATCTCCCAGTACCTCCTGTAGTGCATACTTCTGAATCTGCTTAGTGTATTCATCTCTTGGTCTCCCTCTACGATTTTTACTCTCCACGCTGCCCTCCAGTATTAAATTGATGATCCCTTGAGGCCTCAGAAAATGTCTTACCAACCGGTCCCTCCTTCTGGTCAAGTTGTGCCACAAACTCCTCCCCAATTCTATTCAATACCTCCTCATTAGTTATGTGATCTACCCATCTGATCTTCAGAATTCTTCTGTAGCACCACATTTCGAAAGCTTCTATTCTCTTCTTGTCCAAACTATTTATCGTACATGTTTCACATCCATACATGGCTACACTCCACACAAATACTTTCAGAAACGACTTCCTGACATTTAAATCTATACTCAATCTTAACAAATTCCTCTTCTTCAGAAACGCTTTGCTTGCCATTACCGGTCTACATTTTATATCCTCTCTACTTCGACCATTATCAGTTATTTTGCTCCCCAAATAGCGAAACTCCTTTACTACTTTAACTGTCTCATTTCCTAATCTAATTCCCTCAGCATCACCCGACTTAATTTGATTACATTACATTATCCTTGTTTTGCTTTTTTTATGTTCACCTTATACCCTCCTTTCAGGACACTGTCCATTCAGTTCAATTGCTCTTCCAAGTCCTTTACTGTCTCTGACAGTACTAAAATGCCATCGGCGAACCTCAAAGTTTTTATTTCTTCTCCATGGATTTTAATACCTACTCCGAACTTTTCTTTTGTTTCCTTTATTGCTTGCTCAATATACAGATTGAATAACATCGAGGAGAGGCTACAACCCTGTCTCACTCCTTTACCAGCTACTGATTCCCTTTCATGTCCCTCTACTCTTATAACTGCCATCTGGTTTCTGTACTGATTGTAAATAACGTTTCTCTCCCTGTATTTTACCCCTGCCACCTTCAGAATTTGAAAGAGAGTATTCCAGTCAACATTGTCAAAAGCTTTCTCTAAGTCCACAAATGATAGAAATGTAGGGTTGCCTTTCATATTCTTATTTTGTCCTCAGTTGCCATAATTTTTTTATCTCTATACAGTTTTTTGTAGGCATGCCGCTCCCATTTATTACCTTGGTCACTTGACTTTGAACTTCCATCGTTAAGTCTCTGTGTGTGGTGATAACACTCCCTGCATGATAAGAGGTCGTCGCTTGCTCAATTGACACACCATCTGCTTCCAATTTACATCGTACAGCTGCTTGTTATGTTACCAAGTTCCTAGGTTTATTAGACGAGATGTTCATGTTATACTGCTTGTATGGTAATTGAAAGGGGATCACAGCTGCCAGCTGCAGCTGGACATTAAGCGGAATCCGAGGCAAGGAGCGAAAATGTGTACCGGCCCGGGATTCGAATCAGGGATACCCTGCTTACTAGGAAGAAGCGGTACCCATGGCGGGATCCCGGGAACAGTGTTTATCGCAACTGCAGGGACTATCTCAGCACGCCTCACGGCCGATCCACAATACCCCCTAGCGCTGACAGCAGGGATCGCCCTTCAGTTGTCATATAGTGTTTCACAGCTGCGCAGTCATGTAGTTGAACAGCCCCTTTCCTAAGTTGGAATCTACAACTACGTCCTACCTCCTGTGCGAATCTATGACAAGCGTATGGAGTATAATGGACATGGACTGCGGATAGGTGGCGCTCTGTGGGTGTGTGGATTGACCGTGAGGCGCCCTGAAGTGGTACGTGCTGTTGCGCTAGCGATGTACCCCAGATAGCGCAGTAGTTACCGCTCCTGCCTGCTAGACAGAAGATCTCGTGTTCAAATCCCGGTCCGGTACACTTTTTCACTTGGCTCCGCAAATTCCGCTTCATGTCCCGCAGCAGGTGACTGCAGTGATCCCCTTCCGATTTCCATATAGTGTTTCACACCTGTGGATTCTGCTGTTATCTGTTCTTCCAGACAGACACCGCGCACTCGTATAATGATATTGCTTAGCTGTTTTATTAAATTGGTGGCGTAACATTTGTAAATTATCCTCATTATCTGCTATCAGTACAGCATCATCAGCATAACGTATAATATTTGCTTTATTTCCAATTTTGCAGGCCGGTTTTTTCTTATGTCATCAATGACATGGTCCATTAATAAGTTAAGCAGGCATGGCCTTAATGAGATCCCTTGTCTAATTCCTTTACCTTGTATAATTTAATGTTTGTGTGTTTTAATTGTCGTCTTGTTACGTGTCTATATATTTCCCACAATTTTCACTAAACCCATTTGTACTTTCATGTCTATTACGAATTGTGTTATTTCATTTTTCTAGACCTATCAAATGATTTTGGCAAGTTAACAAAGCACGGTTAATCTCAGGGATCGGTTATGGCTGAGCAGGGCACAGTGAACAGAATGCCAAAGCGAAAATCCCCGAGCAAAAGGAGGAGGGATGCCATGAGGGTAATCAAATTTAAAGAATTTCTAAGGTCACTTTCGGGCGCCGCCAAAGTTCAAACTGTGGATGAAGAAATTCAAACAGAGTTCCCCATGATGGACATAGGTACTCAAACAGATCTGCCTTGAAGATCACAGCTCCCTCATCCCAAAACCGGTGAATGAGGCGGATTAACCAGCAGCGGCAAGAGCATCCTCTGGTGGTGGCCACACCAGTGGCAATCTCTGAAGACGAACAGATGAAGGTAGATGGACAGCCACTCCAAGAATGCATAGTCACTAGCTCCACTGCACACTCAACCACACAATACACCCCTATAATCAGGTTACCGCCTGTTGACGCGGGCACGCATCTCGTGGTCGTGCAGTAGCGTTCTCGCTTCCCACGCCCGGGTTCCCGGGTTCGATTCCCGGCGGTGTCAGGGATTATCTCTGCCTCGGGATGGCTGGGTGTTGTGTGTTGTCCTTAAGTTAGTTAGGTTTAAGTAGTTCTAAGTTCTAGGGGACTGATGACCATAGATGTTAAGTCCCATAGTGCTCAGAGCCATTTGAACCATTTTTTTTTTTTTTTGTTGACGCGGTTAGGGTGTACCCCAAAATTGAGTACACTATGCAATTGGCAAGGCTGGAGCAGCCGACTATCCTGACTACTGCCTTACGACATGTGGTCTGGGTGGGACATGAGATCGGCAGAAAGGTCACCATTTTGGTAATGGAGGCTGTAGACAGAACACAGCTGAAGTCAGTGAATCTTCCCCCAACCTCGGAGCCCTGTGGGACTTACTTAAGAATGTTTTTGAAACATGTGGCGAGAAACTTGACATCAATGACATCTACACTTATTCAGTTCTGGCAAATGGTCGTATCACCTTCGATTGGAGGAAGACCTGGCCAGACGACAGCATACATACTTACTTTCCGTAATGAGTAAATTAGCCATTGGCCAACTGACGGCACAGAACAGCAGACTGGTGATGCAGGAGCTACGAAGGGAGGCGGAGAAGAGAGGCTTGATGTGCTCTGCCTACAGGAGCCGTGCTCTTAAGCTGGGAAACTATCTTTCGCAGCAGCAACACGGTAGGTTGTCAGTAGTGGGGATGTCCCCAAAGCGACAATGGTAGTTACAAACGAAGCCCTGCGGGTGACGACACTTTCGTAGCACTCCAACAGTCACTGCAACGTCGTGGAGATACAATCTCCTGTGGGGGTTATAACTCTCGTATTTCCAGTATAGAGACAACATTGAACAACACTTAGATGACTTTACAAGAGTAGCCACGGTGTTGCGGGGGCGAAAAATGGTCATAACAGCTGACATAAGTGCAAAATCCCCCCTATGGAACAGTGGCACAAGAGATGAAAATGGTGGGAAAGTGGAAGAGACGATCATGACTCTACAATTGGCGGTGGCTAACAAGCCTGTCAATCCTCCCTCCTATGCGGTAGGAGGGTGGCAAGGTACAAACATCGATGTGACTTTAGTCACACCGAATGCCGTAAACATGCTGCAAAACTGCAGAGTTGAAGACAATGTCACCACAAGTGAACACAATCTCATTACCTTAACTCTAGAAGACAGAGAGTGCCACTGGGCTATGGGGTGGAAGGTGCAAATGAACTACAAAAGAGGAGATTGGGAGCGCCTAGCGAGAGAGTGCGACATTCCTCCATTGTCAGAAGGCGGCGTACATCAGGATCTTGACATAGACAAGAGGGCTGAGGAAATGGTAAGTGTAGTAACCAGAGCAGTGAAGGCAGCTGTACCAACTAGGAGAAGAGCCATGTCGGCCTCTCTGTCCCCACGGTCAGCCGAACTAGAGGAGTTGCGTCAGTCAGAAGGCCGAGGAGGCACTGCCAGCGCAGTGTCGTCTGGTGGTAAAAGCAAAGACGGTTGTTGTTATACCAGGAGCAGAAAGAAAAGTTTCGAAACGAACTTCGGGCGGCGGGTTACGAAGTTGAAAAAGTTTTGTGCTGAATCAATTTCCTTTGGACCCATGGAGAGTAACCTATAAACTACATTACTGGCATTAAAATTGCTACATCATGAAGATGACGTGCTACAGAAGTGAAATTTAACCGACAGGAAGAAGGCACTGTGATATGCAAATGATTAGCTTTTCAGAGCATTCACACAAGGTTGGCGCTGGTGGCGACACCTACAACGTGCTGACATGAGGAAAGTTTCGAACCCATTTCTCATACAAAAACAGCCGTTGACCGGCATTGCCTGGTGAAACGTTGCTGTGATGCCTCGTGTAAGGAGGAGGAATGCGTACCATCACATTTCCGACTTTGATTAATGTCGGATTGTAGCCTATCGCGATTGCGGTTTATCGTATTGCGACATCGCCGCTCGCGTCAGCCGAGATCCAATAACTGTTTGCAGAATATGGAATCGGTGGGTTCAAGAGGGTGATACGGAACGCCGTGCTGGATCCCAACGGCCTCGTATCACTAGCAGTCGAGATGACAGGCATTTTATCGCATGGCTGTAACGGATCGTGCAGCCACGTCTCGATCCCTGAGTCAACAGATGGAGACGTTTGCAAGACAACAACCATCTGCACGAACAGTTCGACGACGTTTGCAGCAGCGTGGACTGTCATCTGGGTGACCATGGCTGCGGTTAACCTTGACGCTGCATCACAGACAGGAGCGCCTGCGATGGCGTACTTAACGACTAACCTGGGTGCACGAATGGCAAAACGTCATTTTTTCGGATGTATCCAGGTTTTGTTTTCAGCATCATGATGGTCGCATCTGTGATTAGTGAGATCGCGGTGAACGCACATTGGAAGCGTGTATTCGTCATAGCCATACTAGCGTATCACCTGGTGTGATGGTATGGTTACCTCTTGTTCGCATTGACGGGACTTTGAACAGTGGACGTTACATTTCAGATGTGTTACGACCCGTAGCTCTACCCCTCATTCGATCCCTGCGAAACCCTACATTTCAGCAGTAAAATGTACGACCGCATATTGCACGTCCTGTACGGGCCTTTCTGGATACAGAAAATGTTCGACTGCTGCCCTGGGCAACACATTCTCCAGATCTCTCAGCAACTGAAAACGTCTGATCAATGGTGGCCAAGCAACTGGCTCGTCACAATACGCCAGTCACTACTCTTGATGAACTGTGGTATCGTGTTGAAGCTGCAAGGGCAGCTTTGTTTCACTCAATGCCCACGAGTATGAAGACCGTTATTACAGCTAGAGATGGTTGTTCTGGGTACTGAATTCTCAGGATATATGCACGCAAATTACGTGGAAATGATATCACATGCCAGTGCTAGTATAATATGTTTGTCCAATGAATACCCGTTTATCATCTGCATTTCTTCTTGGTGCAGCAATTTTAATGGCAGTAGTGTAGTTAGGGAAAAGATCCGCTCTCCAATGATGATATAAACGATCAGGCATGGGGATGGGATGACGGAATCCTGGCAGGAGACTGCCGAGGTACTCCTCCTGTCCCTGCTACCTGATGACGGCATGGATGGAGACACTGAAGGTCAGCACCAATTACTGAACGAAGATAAGGACAGGCACGCAAATGACGGGGCATTTTCCCCATTTCCTGAAGAGGAGGTGGCTGGCCACGTCAAATGTATAAAGAGGGGGAAAGCCCCTGCGCCAGACGGTATTGTAGCGGAGGCAGTGCAGTTCTTAGAACCCCAGCTGGTAGTTCCACTTACCCACCTATTCAACGAATGCCTCAGGCAGGAAAGATTCCCGAAAATCTGGAAAGTCGCTAATCTGGTAGTAATTAAGAACGGTCCTGATAAAGACCTAACTGAAGCTAAGTCCTATAGACATATTTTCTTATTAGACGCTTGTGGAAAACTCCTACAGAAATTGCTGGCTGACAGACTGACTGCACACCGAGTTCTATGTGGGATGAGCAGCAGGCAGTTCGGCTTCAGGCCAGCGCGATCGGCAACTGATGCAATCAGCCTGGCGGCTGAGGTCTGCGGCTCAGCCAAATGCAAGTACGTTGCTGCCATCATGGTCGGCATCAGTGGCGCCTTTGGCAATCTGTGATAGCCTTCGCTCTTCTCCTGCTTGCGGGAGAAAGGGTGCCCAGGGCCGCTATATGGTTGCCTGAGAAGCTATTATGAGGCCTGAGCATTACAACCACTTAATGACCTCATCTCTATAGGTCATAAAAGATTTCACCTTCACTCTCACCTGTACCACAATAGCATACAAACGTCAGTAGTGGATTGCAGCTCGGGAGTCTCATGAGGGTGGTGCCCACATGACAGTGAGAAGAATACAGAGAAACATGTTGTTAAGATCTCTAGGGACTTACAGGACATCTCCAGCGGGGGGCCTATTAGTGATAATGAGGTTCTGTCCTCTGGTCATCAAAATTAGGAAGCAAGCTGCATGGTATTGGGCTAAGAAAGGTGATGATATGAAAATAGAAGGCATTTTGGGAGTTCGGGCTTGGGACAAGGGTGAGATAAGGAAAAGAGGCGAAGAACTATGGCAGGAATCATGGGAAATGGACGAATCTGGTAGAAGAACTTTCCAACTCTTACCAAACATAAAGGCTAGGTATGGGCTATTTTGAGCCATTCCGGTGTTGGATCCATTTTCACGCTGATCAAGGGACCTCTCCGACATATTTATGCCGGTTTGGAAGAGGTCTAAGCCCGAGTGCGACTGCCGCATCGGAGGGTACTCCCGACCACGTGGTTTATGAGTTCCCCCTTTTCGATGATGTAGCAGCTACATTACGATAACGACTACCAAACAACGACACATACTAGTTGCTGAGACACGAGGAGACTTTCCAAACCATGAATAGTCTGGCTAACGATATATCACGAAAAGTTCTGACAGCATACTTGAGGGACATTCGTGACCAATAGTAAAGCACCGAACGTGTTCTGGCACCCTAATCCTGTACCGCCTGTGCGTGGACTGGTCGACTTGTATGTAGGAATCCGTCACGAGCAGGGCTATGGGGAATGGGGTACATTAACTTCACAACAATAACATTCATCGGACTTGACGTAGGTTAGTGGGTAGTTAGTAGGATTTAGAAATAAAAGCCGGAATAGGAACCTCCAGTGATTAGTAATTTGGGCCTGCCTAGTGCCAGGGGCACGCACATCGTGATCAGCTTGACGAGCAAGGCGCTGCAGTAGGCTTATATGCACACTGACACACCTGTGACGCTGCAGGTACTCGAGATTAGCTATAAGTAGGTATTACTATGCATAGCTTAACTAGCTTTACTAGCTTTACTATCCTCCCCCCATGAACCATGGACCTTGCCGTTGGTGGGGAGGCTTGCGTGCCTCAGCGATACAGATGGCCGTACCGTAGGTGCAACCACAACGGAGGGGTATCTGTTGAGAGGCCAGACAAACGTGTGGTTCCTGAAGAGGGGCAGCAGCCTTTTCAGTAGTTGCAGGGGCAACAGTCTGGATGATTGACTGATCTGGCCTTGCAACATTAACCAAAACGGCCTTGCTGTGCTGGTACTGCGAACGGCTGAAAGCAAGGGGAAACTACAGCCGTAATTTTTCCCGAGGACATGCAGCTTTACTGTATGATTAAATGATGATGGCATCCTCTTGGGTAAAATATTCCGGAGGTAAAATAGTCCCCCATTCGGATCTCCGGGCGGGGACTACTCAGGAGGATGTCGTTATCAGGAGAAAGAAAACTGGCGTTCTACGGATCGGAGCGTGGAACGTCAGATTCCTTAATCTGGCAGGTAGATTAGAAAATTTAAAAAGGCTAATGGATAGGTTAACGTTAGATATAGTGGGAATTAGCGAAGTTCGGTGGCAGGAGGAACAAGACTTCTGGTCAGGTGACTACAGGGTTATAAACACAAAATCAAATAGGGGTAATGCAGGAGTAGGTTTAATAATGAATAGGAAAATAGGAATGCGGGTAAGCTACTACAAACAGCATAGTGAACGCATTATTGTGGCCAAGATAGATACGAAGCCCACACCTACTACAGTAGTACAAGTTTATATGCCAACTACCTCTGCAGATGAAGAAGAAATTGAAGAAATGTACGATGAAATAAAAGAAATTATTCAGATAGTGAAGGGAGACGAAAATTTAATAGTAATGGGTGACTGGAATTCGAGTGTAGGAAAAGGGAGAGAAGGAAACATAGTAGGTGAATATGGATTGGGGCTAAGAAATGAAAGAGGAAGCCGCCTAGTAGAATTTTGCACAGAGCACAACTTAATCATAGCTAACACTTGGTTTAAGAATCATGAAAGAAGGTTGTATACGTGGAAGAACCCTGGAGATACTAAAAGGTATCAAATAGATTATATAATGGTAAGACAGAGATTTAGGAACCAGGTTTTAAGTTGTAAGACATTTCCAGGGGCAGATGTGGACTCTGACCACAATCTATTGGTTATGACCTGTAGATTAAAACTGAAGAAACTGCAAAAATGTGGGAAATTAAGGAGATGGGACCTGGATAAACTGAAAGAACCAGAGGTTGTACAGAGTTTCAGAGAGAGCATAAGGGAACAATTGACAGGAATAGGGGAAAGAAATACAGTAGAAGAAGAATGGGTAGCTCTGAGGGATGTAGTACTGAAGGCAGCAGAGGATAAAGTAGGTACAAAGACGAGGGCTGCTAGAAATCCTTGGGTAACAGAAGAAATATTGAATTTAATTGATGAAAGGAGAAAATATAAAAATGCAGTAAAAGAAGCAGGCAAAAAGGAATACAAACGTCTCAAAAATGAGATCGAAAGGAAGTGCAAAATGGCTAAACAGGGATGGCTAGAGGACAAATGTAAGGATGTAGAAGCTTATCTCACTAGGGGTAAGATAGATACTGCCTACAGGAAAATTAAAGAGACCTTTGGAGAGAAGAGAACCACGTGTATGAATATCAAGAGCTCAGATGGCAGCCCAGTTCTAAGCAAAGAAGGGAACGCAGAAAGGTGGAAGGAGTATATAGAAGGTTTATACAAGGGCGATGTACTTGAGGACAATATTATGGAAATAGAAGAGGATGTAGATGAAGACGAAATGGGAGATACGATACTGCGTGAAGAGTTTGACAGAGCACTGAAAGACCTGAGTCGAAACAAGGCCCCCGGAGTAGACAACATTCCATTAGAACTACTGACGGCCTTGGGAGAGCCAGTCATGACAAAACTCTACCAGCTGGTGAGCAAGATGTATGAGACAGGCGAAATACCCTCAGACTTAAAGAAGAATATAATAATTCCAATCCCAAAGAAAGCAGGTGCTGACAGATGTGAAAATTACCGAACTATCAGTTTAATAAGCCACGGCTGCAAAATACTAACGCGAATTCTTTACAGACGAATGGAAAAACTGGTAGATGCAGACCTCGGGGAGGATCAGTTTGGATTCCGTCGAAATGTTGGAACACGTGAGGCAATACTGACCTTACGACTTATCTTAGAAGAAAGATTAAGAAAAGGCAAACTTACGTTTCTAGCATTTGTAGACTTAGAGAAAGCTTTTGACAATGTTGACTGGAATACTCTTTTTCAAATTCTAAAGGTGGCAGGGGTAAAATACAGGGAGCCAAAGGCTATTTACAATTTGTACAGAAACCAGATGGCAGTAATAAGAGTCGAGGGGCATGAAAGGGAAGCAGTGGTTGGGAAAGGAGTGAGACAGGGTTGTTGCCTCTCCCCGATGTTATTCAATCTGTATATTGAGCAAGCAGTAAAGGAAACAAAAGAAAAATTTGGAGTAGGTATTAAAATTCATGGAGACGAAGTAAAAACTTTGAGGTTCGCCGATGACATTGTAATTCTGTCAGAGACGGCAAAGGACTTGGAAGAGCAGTTGAACGGAATGGACAGTGTCTTGAAAGGAGGATATAAGATGAACATTAACAAAAGCAAAACGAGGATAATGGAATGTAGTCAAATTAAATCGGGTGATGCTGAGGGAATTAGATTAGGAAATGAGACACTTAAAGTAGTAAAGGAGTTTTGCTATTTAGGATGTAAAATAACTGATGATGGTCGAAGTAGAGAGGATATAAAATGTAGACTGGCAATGGCAAGGAAAGCATTTCTGAAGAAGAGAAATTTGTTAACATCGAATATAGATTTATGTATCAAGAAGTCGTTTCTGAAAGTATTTGTTTGGAGTGTAGCCATGTATGGAAGTGAAACATGGACGATAACTAGTTTGGACAAGAAGAGAATAGAAGCTTTTGAAATGTGGTGCTACAGAAGAATACTGAAGATAAGGTGGTTAGATCACGTAACTAATGAGGAGGTATTGAATAGGATTGGGGAGAAGAGAAGTTTGTGGCACAACTTGACTAGAAGAAGGGATCGGTTAGTAGGACATGTTTTGAGGCATCAAGGGATCACAAATTTAGCATTGGAGGGCAGCGTGGAGGGTAAAAATCGTAGAGGGAGACCGAGAGATGAGTACACTAAGCAGATTCAGAAGGATGTAGGTTGCCGTAGGTACTGGGAGATGAAGCAGCTTGCACAGGATAGAGTAGCATGGAGAGCTGCATCAAACCAGTCTCAGGACTGAAGACAACAACAACAACAGCTTAACATAGAACCTAAGTTTGCCCATTAACCTGTACTGTCTGTAGATCACAAGTAAAAATGTAATTAGCTGCAAATAACAACATTTTAACTCTCAGGATCCACTAATCATTAAGGTAGTGGGTTACATTTGTATAATTATAATGTATTGTGAATAATGAACTTTTTTTTAAAAAAAAAAAGCTCCCCAGAAGTAAACCAAATCGAGAGTCTGTGGGACCACCTCGGCCGAGCTGTTCGCGCCATGGATCCGCAACCGAGAAACCTTGCGCAGCTGGCCGCGGCGCTGCAGTCGGCCTGACTTCTCAGTCTTGTCGTTACATTCCAGAACCTCACTGACTCTCTTCTTCCACGTCTCCCAGCGGCGCGCGCTGCAGAAGCTGCTTATTCAGGCGTTTTAAAGGTTCTTATTGAAATGTGACTTGACAGTGTGGATAACACTAACCCACTGCTGCAATTACTTAACAACGTTTAAGGATAAACTTAACTCCAAACCAACCGGCTCCTTTTTTTCAACAAATACAGATCAAGAAACAATTATCAGAGGATTAACCTCTGTCAGTAAAACACATCGTTCATTCAAAATCACTGTTCCTTATGGGTGTCAGGAATGTTAAAGTAGGTAGCTAATAGCTTAAGCACATTACTAATCAGGTAACAAATCTGCCTCCAGCATCAGCATAAAGAAATCAATCTTCTACTCGACGAAAAAAATTAATGAGTCTGTATTTATTTATTCTGAAGAAAACAACGTAAGATGTAGCCTGGGAAACATATAATGGCGTGTGTGTGATAGTTTGCCAGCAGTAAGGCTGAAATTGAGTTTAAACTGGAAAGAATCTTTACTGAGCTCCGAATTTTAGAGAGAAAGCACGAAACTTTTAAATTATAACGCAGTGGATTGCTGCCGCCTGATTTACTAAGCAAGTTAGAATAAAAATTAGCAAAATATGTGGCCTCATGAGCCCCAGAACAGTTAATAACTCGTAAATAAGAACAATGTGATGGATAGGTACCCGACACGCACTTCCATATGCAATCTAGCACCATACAGACAAAAAGGAAAGAAACGGTAATTGATAAAACATACCCATAACCACATATAGTCGGCAATATGCACTAGTCAATAACGAGCAGAAATGTGGGTTTACTCGAGCATGCGGGTAAGAATCAAGTGGCCGAATAGGTTAACATGTCGAATAAACTGCGGAAGTTACACAATTTCGATAGTAATCAAAAGAACAAACAAGAAATATGAAAAGTAAAGGAACACTTAAACACTGAAATAACTGCAACGTGGGGCATGGACCTGCCACATCCGGCGATACAGTCACTCAAAGCATTCACAAAAGGGAAAGAATTTTGCAAAATCGCGAACGGTCGTTAATTCAAATCAGAAATGACGCGCACGCGCATGGAGGTACTGAAGGACGAGAGGCTGAAGGCTCATTCTCTTTTCAAGCATGTAATCCATGTTACATGAAAGAAGAACTTCAGAAAACATGAATATCCTGAAAAACGGGTTATTGCGGACGAAGATTTATGCACATAAGGACATTACTGAAAAGAAATGCCAAGCAAAACAGAGTCAGAGAGCTTGCACGAACATTTGGAATTGGTCAGGCAAAGATACATGTACAAAATATAAATTGTAGAGTAAAATGAATCTAATGAAAAAAGGAAGAATTATAACTCAAGAAACACAAACACACGCACTTTCAAACTGAGAAAACAAGAGTACTAGAGAATGTTTTCTGGGCGTCATCAATGTCGTATCAGCTACCCAAGGAAAGTTGGTCCATATGCTTCCACATTACTAAGTTGGCTGTACAAAGCAACTATAAAGATTAAATAACATTAAAACTCCTAGCGTCTCCTGTATTGAGTAAGCTTTACCACATGATTATCGAGACCTAAGGCTTTAAAAGAAGATCAATAACTCAGCTAGGCTGAAACTTATAAAATATTAGTCACAATACTAAAGTCAATGAAGACGAGCTGTCACGAGTGACCATCCAGAGACGAGTGCCTAGCACGCTAACAGAGCCAGGCACTGCACAGATAGTGGAAGATGCCAGAGAAACGCTTTCCGCACAGAGCCAATATAATCACAATACAGGTTCGACCAGAGGTGGTCCAACCTTGTAGCCTCACACTGAATCTACAGAAGAGTTGGCTACATTGCCATATCATCAGACGAAAACTAGCCAAACAGTTTTAAAATGCGATACACAGGCACATTTCATTTAACCAGGGGACGAATGGGACAGAAACGGAGGAACACAGTATTAAAACATCAAAAACAAGGATGTGAAAGGTAGCGAAAATGCAGACACTTCATGAATCTACATATACACGTGTAAATCACTTACAAACCACTTACGGAAAATATCTGAAACTGTGGCTGTTAAAAGCACTCTCAACTGCTCACTCTTTGTGCTAGCATGATTTACTAAACGCACCAATAGTGTGAGGTGCTAATGTCTAGGAAAACAAAGTTAAATTGAGTAAAACATTGTGAAATGGCTCGTACAGAAACCTATTATCATATGCAGAAGACGGAAGTGTTTTCATAGTCCAATGAAAAATACAAGGGGATCTTGATATTTATTTTCAAGCAACATTGTAGCAGCACCTTCTAATTTCCTGCCAAAAACTGTGGGTCTTTGTGTCCTCCATTCTAGAAAGAACACAAACACATTGCGAGGATGTAAGACTTCAACTTTGTAAACACTAGGACTTATTCACAAGTGGACTTGAATTGCAGTAATCAGTCCAAACATATTCAGAATCAGCATGAAGTGTCGAAGTTCAGGGAAGTGCAAACTTATCTTAAACTGTCTATAAAATGCAGCAAGGAAGGTTAAAATGCTTCTGCTGGTGTCAGCTTGTTTGAATAACGTTTCGTACGATAGAATATTTCATATAATGGCTTGTGGTCACATCACCTACGGATTTATATAAGAATAAAATAACAAACGACAAAACCCCAGAAATACATTACAAATTTCATAACTGATTGTAGGATAAAAAATAAATCAAGAGGAATTTAAAGTGATCAGTAATATTATTCAATATTTCAGCAAGAACTAGCAGTATCAAAGGTCGCAATCGATCGCCAACAGACCAAATGGAATCAAGTTCCAAAGACATTAGATCCTGAATAAAAGGAATGTTCATTCAGTCTAAAACTCCTATAGCAATATTAAATACGGTAAGCGGAAAGTAATGTATACCATGCCATACATCGGCGAATGAATAAATGAAGTACTGATATTAATCCTTGAACATGGAATTAAATGTGTCTCTTCCAACAGCAGATCATAGTCGTTGATACTGAGGAAGGTTCATCTATTAAAATGTAAACATTGCAACGAAATATTACGACCGACTCTCCAAAATTTACGGAATGCTGCCGCAAAGAAATGGCCGTCGTAAAGGAAGATCAAGAAAATCCTTGTGTGGGTAGTCGGTGTCGTCGCGATATGTGTAGTCCGAGGCTCTCCGGAAACAAGACGGCCCACAACAGCACGCAGTAATGAAAAGCTGTAAACAGAGTGCATTGTTCGATCGTCTACCTAGATATGCTGTCCGTATGTAGATATATCTTCACTACTCGGCCAAAAACTGTAGCATGCTTTAGCAGACTGGAATCCGATGATAAAGTGTCTTTGAACTTCACCAGCGACTTACAGCTCACGTAAAAATACAATGACGAAAAAAAAAATCGCAACGCCAAGTAGGAGTTGTGAGACATAAACGAAAGTTGGTAGACGTGTTGTCACATCTGAAAGACGATGTAGATTCAGACTTGGCGCCAGTCTCATAAGACTGGCTCAAGTAGCGCCACTATGAGGATGCAAGTGGGGTTTACTTCAAATTAACACCGTAATGTTGATAAGCACTACTTAAGTTTGAGACTGAAAGTGGTGTTCCATTATCATCACCTCACTGGGTTTAACGATAGTGCTATGGGAAGCTGGATGTTTCTTCTGCGATGTTGCAGGAAAACTTGACAGGATGGTAGCCACTGCAGATGATTTCTGCCAAGGTGGTCACGAGAATGTACGGTCAGAAGAAGATCGGGCTCCTGACGGACGCGTGGAACTACCGAGAGGCAAGGTCGTCGTGTTTGGCGCTTGGCTTTGACCCACCTTTACTGCCTTTACAGCAGCAATTCGAGCAGCAGTTGGCACTACAGTGACACAACGAGGTGTTAAAAGTCGGTTACTTCACTGACATCCTCGAACCAGATGCGTTCCACTGAACCGGCCGCTGTGACCGAGCGGTTCTAGGCACTTCAGTCTGGAACCGCGCCACCGCTACGGTCGCAGGTTCGAATTCTGCCTCGGGCATGCATGTATGTGATGTCCTTAGGTTAATTAGGTTTATGTAGTACTAAGTTCTAGGAGAATGATGACCTCAGATGTTAAGTGCCATAGTGCTCAGAACCATTTGAACCATTTTTTGCGTTCCACTGATCCCAAACCACCGAATTCGAGTTCGAGTCTCGGTCCAGCAGAAAGTTTTAGTTTGACAGGAAGTTTCACATCAGCGAACACTCCGCTGCAGAGTGAAAATTGCATTCCGGATGTCTGTTGTGTGAAAACTGGTTCCGCCTCGATGCCGCTGATGATGTCAGTGATGACCGTGTGTTGATTAGGAAGAGGCCAGGTGACGTCCTTCAACCAGCCTGTCTACTTGATAGACACAGTGGACCTACACCTGAAGTTATGTCCTCTGGTGTGATTTCCAGTGACAGCAGAAGGACTGTTGTTATTTCCCATGCGCCCTGACCTCAAATTTGTACGTCGGTCAGATGATTCGACCTCTTGTGCTGCTATTCATGCACAACATTCCACAGAGTGTTTCACGTACCGCTGCTGTGATCCAACACGCTGTAAAGAGTGTCGACATGTTGCTTTATCGTGCTCAATCATTTATCGTGCTCAATCGCCACATCTCTCTCCAGTCGAGCACACGTGGAACATTATCGGACGACAACTCCACTATTATCCACAAACATCATTAGACGTCCTTGTGTTGAGCGACCAAGAGCAACAGGAATGGAACTCATCTCACAAACTGACATCCGGCATCTGTACGACCCAATGCATTCACGTTGGCATGCGTGCATTCAACATTCTGCAGCTTACACTGGTTATTAATATATCAGCAGTTCACATTTGCGGTTACTATCTCACGATCAGATGATCTCACGATTGCATTAAGCTGTGATTTTGCAATGTTAATCACTTAAATATTTTTCCTAGACAAATTTATTCCCGAAATTTCATTGCTCAACATTAAATAATTTTTTTATAGTGATTTTTTCCCCAAAACAGATGGTTTTAGACATAGCTTTAACCTCTTAATTTACAATATCATAGTAGTGTTGGTAGCAGTAAAGCAAGGGAAAGGTGATCAAACTTACTATTTCATTATTTTTCTGTGTCATGTGTGGACACAACTAACACGGAACACTATAGCCACAGTAAAATAACTAAGTCTTCATTGCAGTAGACAGCTGACAGGCGTAGTTTTACAATAAAAATTCTTTTAAGCTGAAAGAAGTAAAAGATAAACAAGGACATTTATTGTTCTACCCGTGACTACTGCACGACTTAAGAACATAGACGAACTATAGAGTGTATCCAAATAAAACAGCTACTCTAGCACCAATTTTGTTCGCTTTCACGACCGGTTTCCAAAACGGACTTCTCACCAACGGATAATACAAAATTTGACATTCAGCCTGTATCTAAATTATTAATTACTTCTTCAACAGTTATTTTACGTATAATGATTTATGTGACTACAGCAGTGGCAGAGACGTAAATTAAAAGATGCTCTCTAGAATGTCCAATGATCTTTGCGCTACAAATGTTTATCTCGAAAAGTGTATGTGGAATTAGTGTCTTAGTCATCTTAGGCATCTGATGACTATTTCCTAGGGGAAACTCATTACGAGAAAGAACCAGAAAACAATTTCATTTGTTGGATAATAAAAATCTAGGAACTGTATGTGTCTAACAGTTAAATGAAAGTAATTGTAAAGCGGAACAGTCGAAGAAAATAACACCCACTTCAGATCTTAGGTCTACCAACAGATACGGCATGTTCGGGAACTCCCGATACATACCTCTAGGATTTACAGGAGGGAGTGAGTACATAATATTTTGAACAGGAATTCATGTCCGGAAACGTTTCCGTTCTAGGACGTTTTCAGTTCAGGTGTGTAACGCGTCCACATCTGCTGAGGGAAGGAGAAAAGTATAACAGTTGCTTGTCCTCGTATGCAATAGAATATACAGGATAATGTGTACTACTTCCTACGGACTACTTCTAGTGTGGTCGAAAGCAGAATTTAATTTACTAGACACCTGCCGAGCCAGAGGAAGAGCTGTTGGTAAGGATTCTGGCTGCTACGCTAGATACCGAAGAGACATCAGGTCACATGGAGAGGGTGTATTAGAGCACGCTTCGTAGTTAGTGCCTGTAACAACGTTGGTGGTCGACCATTGAGCGACTGTTGTAATGTAATTATATTGTTCTGTACGTACAGCATGTTGGGTTCTAGAATAATGAAAACACATAAAGTTTATGTTTTAATACAAACAAATGCGCTTAATTTATAAATTGATGTTTCGTTATGCTTCCTTTCGAATTGTTACCTATCAATGGGATTGCGTCTCGCCTAATTCAGCTCGTCAAGTAGAAGTGGATGAGTTAACTATCTGAACGGAAACGGTTCGTTTCCGAACATGGGTTCCTGGTTAAAGTAATATGTACTCAATCTCCTGTACAAGTTCTAGAAGTCTGCAACGAGATTTTCCAAACACCAAGTACAGTGATAGCACAAATGCAATTTCTGTTAAAACAGTGAAAGACTCTATGGTAGTTATAGCTTCTATGACGGTAGCTACTTAAAACATTGACAACGACTATAGAGACGAATAGAGATGAGTTTTGTGGATGCTGGTTTGCGAAAAACCGTTTTGACGTCAGATAGTTGATGGCTCAACACGAACGCAGGTAACACATGCCAGGAGTCACACCTGCGTTTGTAGGTGCAATGGAAAAATACTGGTTGCTCCCTCAAGAGAGGTAGAATACGCCCTGAGTACCAACTTTACAGAGTTTCTGATATCAAAACCGACAAACTATAGAGAAAAGGAATGACTAACAGAGCGCGATCTTACAGTCTCCTCCGAAATGAAAAGTAAGAGGAAATTTTTACGTGTGTGCAAAACCAGAGTGTATACCCTCAGACAGCGCAGATCGAATTCTGTATGACGGATTCATGACTTCTCGATTTACATAAAGGAACGGAAACGTTTAGCTTATGCATTCGGGATCAACATATTGAGGATACAGACACTGTGGAAAGTAGATATAGCCTCCACAAAAGGGACGAGTTGTAGGAAAGAGCTAAAGGTGGGCAACCAACTTATAAGCAATAGCTGCTACAGTATACTTACATCATACGTTGGAAGGTTATTATAAAATCTCATCATCAGAAAGTGTACATTGCTTACATGCGATTGACTTGCGCCGGCGGGAGTGGCCGAGGGGTTCTAGGAGCCACAGTCTGGAACCGAGCGACCGCTACGGTCGCAGGTTCGAATCCTGCCTCGGGCATGGATGTGTGTGATGTTCTTAGGTTAGTTAGTTTTAAGTAGTTCTAAGTTCTGGGGGACTGATGACCACAGCAGTTAAGTCCCATAGTGCTCAGAGCCATTTGAACCATTTTGATTGACTTGCATCAGTCGAGTATCGTTGCACATAAAGGCACATACATTGCTGCAACTAACTATATCTGCAATGGAGGCAGATAAAGAATCTCCCTAGTTTTGCCAACTTATCGCGATAGGGACTGGAGGAATGAGCAGAGGTTTTGTGCACCCTCATGCCCTTGAGGTGGGAAACTAACCGTAAATGGTGGGATAATGATCAGTGTTCAACGGCATGAGAATGCAAAAGGCAATAGACACTACTGCATTAAAGTCATATAACGTTTGCCAACAGTACATGTGGCATGTGAAGAAAGTGTCATAATGCCCTCTCCATTGACAAATGATTATGGTTTCATCCCCCTTCGTATATCCAGTGGCGGATAGGCAAGAGAGAGGGGAGAGAAAGATTGTACCATTTAGTGACATGAAGCAACCTTACTGGAGCGATCCGAGCACCGGCTCATTATGTGATGTAAGTAACTCAACTGAGGCAAGGTGATAGCTATGATAATCGAAACCGGTCACCAGCTACAAAATGAAGAGCAGTTGCGAGTGTATAGAGACCTCTTACGAGCCCATGGAGGAATAGCGTTCGAGGCCCGACTCACAATCCCTCCCTTCACCCCCCACCCCTTTGCATTCGAACATATATCCCATAATGGCCTTAAAAATTTTATAGACTAACGCAACGAGAAGCTCCTTCGTAATGGCTGAACTTACAAAGGAACAAAAGAAATGGGAGCTGTTCTGTTCTGTATTCAGAGCCATATCAGAAAAATGGGAAACTCACAAATTTCCGCTCCAGATATCAGCTGCGTCTTTGGACTAGCAAGCGCAAAAGCGGTAATTGTACTTATAAACAAAGATATAACGATGAACAAATTTTCGAAAATGTATAGCGAGCATTCAGCTTGTATTTCATTTCGACACAAATACAATTAATGGACACTCACTGATATATATATATATATATATATATATATATATATATATATATATATATATATATATGCACGGTACTCTGCTCACAGAGAACTGTACACGTAAATAATTGGGTAAGTGGATAACTTCGCTCATGGCGAAAACTTGATGATAACAGCAGATATAAATGCTAAAAGCTAAGCGGACAAACAAATGACAGAGGCCAGAAAGTCTTAGGCACCATTCAAGAACCTTAACTGTTAGTGGCGAATCGGCCGAGACAACCTGACATGTACCCTGACAGAGATTGCACAAATACGAACATAGGCATTACTCTAACAGACAGAAGAGCTGTAAATAAAATTTCCGAGTAAATAGTTCATTCTGGACTTACCAGTGCTGATCAGAATACAATTACACTCACGATTTACGATATAAATACACTCCTGGAAATTGAAATAAGAACACCGTGAATTCATTGTCCCAGGAAGGGGAAACTTTATTGACACATTCCTGGGGTCAGATACATCACATGATCACACTGACAGAACCACAGGCACATAGACACAGGCAACAGAGCATGCACAATGTCGGCACTAGTACAGTGTATATCCACCTTTCGCAGCAATGCAGGCTGCTATTCTCCCATGGAGACGATTGTAGAGATGCTTTATGTAGTCCTGTAGAACGGCTTGCCATGCCATTTCCACCTGGCGCCTCAGTTGGACCAGGGTTCGTGCTGGACGTGCAGACCGCGTGAGACGACGCTTCATCCAGTCCCAAACATGCTCAATGGGGGACAGATCCGGAGATCTTGCTGGCCAGTGTAGTTGACTTACACCTTCTAGAGCACGTTGGGTGGCACGGGATACATGCCGACGTGCATTGTCCTGTTGGAACAGCAATTTCCCTTGCCGGTCTAGGAATGGTGGAACGATGGGTTCGATGACGGTTTGGATGTACCGTGCACTATTCAGTGTCCCCTCGACGATCACCAGAGGTGTACGGCCAGTGTAGGAGATCGCTCCCCATACCATGATGCCGGGTGTTGGCCCTGTGTGCCTCGGTCGTATGCAGTCCTGATTGTGACGCTCACCTGCACGGCGCCAAACACGCATACGACCATCATTGGCACCTAGGCAGAAGCGACTCTCATCGCTGAAGACGACACGTCTCCATTCGTCCCTCCATTCACGCCTGTCCCGACACCACTGGAGGCGGGCTGCACGATGTTGGGGCGTGAGCGGAAGACGGCCTAACGGTGTGCGGGACCGTAGCCCAGCTTTATGGAGACGGTTGCGAATGGTCCTCGCCGATACCCCAGGAGCAACAGTGTCCCTGATTTGCTGGGGAGTGGCGGTGCGGTCCCCTACGGCACTGCGTAGGATCCTACGGTCTTGGCGTGCATCCGTGCGTCGCTGCGGTCCGGTCCCAGGTCGACGGGCACGTGCATCTTCCGCCGACCACTGGCGACAACATCGATGTACTGTGGAGACCTCACGCCCCACGTGTTGAGCAATTCGGCGGTATGTCCACCCGGCCTCCCGCATGCCCACTATACGCGCTCGCTCAAAGTCCGTCAACTGCACATACCGTTCACGTCCACGCCGTCGCGGCATGCTACCAGTGTTAAAGACTGCGATGGAGCTCCGTATGCCACGGCAAACTGGCTGACACTGACGGCGGCGGTGCACAAATGCTGCGCAGCTAGCGCCATTCGACGGCCAACACCGCGGTTCCTGGTGTGTCCGCTGTGCCGTGAGTGTGATCATTGCTTGTACAGCCCTCTCGCAGTGTCCGGAGCAAGTATGGTGGGTCTGACACACCGGTGTCAATGTGTTCTTTTTTCCATTTCCAGGAGTGTAATATCGATCAAAACCTAATAATGTGGATGTGTGTGATGTCCTTAGGTTAGTTAGGTTTAAGTAGCTCCACGTCTAGGGTATTGATGACCTCAGATGTTAAATCCCATAGTTCCTAGAGCCATTTGAACCATTTGAACTTAATCAGTGCCAGTTCAGTTTCAGAAAAAGGAAATGTACCGAAGGCGCATTTAACAAGGTGGTCGAAAAATAAGCAACAGGAATGTTTATGGAAACTTCAGGAGCATTTGATAATTTGTGGTGGCCCACTTTGTTTGCCTGTATGTGTGATCTACAAATACCCTAGTGTTTCTACCACAAAAAAAAGTTGAAATGGCTCTGAACTCCATGGGACTCAACTTCTGACGTCATCAGTCCCTTAGAACTTAGAACTACTTAAACCTAACTAACGTAAGGACATCACACACATCCACGCCTGAGGCAGGATTCGAACCTGCGACCGTAGCGGTCTCTGAGTTCCAGACTGTAGCGTCTAGAACCGCACGGCCAGGCCACGGTATTACAGCTTCATAGATTACTGTAAGAGTAGAGTTGTGGAAAGATTAGCTGGCACGAAAAAAGTAATAAAATAATCTACCAAAGGTAGCTTACAAAATAATCGATCGACAAATACTTGGATATTGCTCATCAGTCTGGGGTCTGTACGAGATACGATCGATAGAGGGAATAAAAGGGATTAAAAAAAGAGCTGCACTTCCATTACAGGTTCAGTTAGCAAGCGCGAAAGATGTTTGGAGGTGCTCAGCCAACTCAAGTGTGAGATGCTGCTAGAGAGGCGTTGTGCATTACGGTATGGTCTACTGTTAAAATGCCAAGAGCTTCTTTCCCAGGAGGGTCAGGCAGTGTATTGCTTCCTCTTACGTATTCTTCCGTAAAGACCATGAAGCTGAAACTTCCTGGCAGATTAAAACTGTGTGCTGGACCGAAACTCGAACTCGGGACCTTTGCCATTCGCGGGAAAGTGTCTCATTCTGGAACCATGAAGTTAACGTTAGAGAGATTCGAGCGTATATGGAGGCTTAATATCAATCGTTCTTCCCACGAACTACACCAGATGTAGATGTATGAAACCGGAATTTGTTTGCAATAATTACACATCTGTTGTTTGAAACAGATAAACAATATTTTATTAAAAATAATCACCATTGCTATTTATACATTTCTCCCACCTCTCCGGCAGGCTATGAATGCCACGCAAAAAAAAAAAAGAAAAAAAGTGTTCTTCTCTTGAAGCGAACCAGTCAGCGAGTTATATTTGTACATTTTGATACGAACTGAAACGCTGTTCAGCGATAGCGTATTCCAGTGATGCAAATAGATGATAATCGGACGGAGCCAAATCTGGAGGACAAGCCGCATGCCATAGTATCTCCCAACTAAACGCCTGACGCGGTTTTCTGTGTGTGATGGGGCATTATCATGGGGCAACATGTCTTTGTGTTGCATTTTTCTGTATTCCGGTCGTTTTCCAAGTAATACTCCATTTAAATCGATCATTTGCTGTTGGAAGCGATCGGTGTTAATGATTTCACCAGGTTTTAGCAGCTCATAATAGGTGACACCCTCCAGATACCACCAAACACAGAGAATTGTCTTCTTTCCAAAGCGATTTGGTCTTGCAGTGGATATCGATGGTTTTCATGGACTCACTCATGATTTTCGACGCTTAGGAGTCTCAAAATGTATCCATTTTTCATCACCTCTCACTATTCGATGGAGAAACGAATTTCTTTTTGATCTGATGAGTAACATTTCACAAGTGGTCATTCAGTTCATGCGGAACCTATTTTCTCACTTTCTGTAACTTGCCGATAGCTTTCAGCCGACGAGAAACGGCTTTCTGCGTCACATTCAATTGTTCCGCGAGTTACTGTTGAGGTTGAATATCATCTTCATCCAATAAGACATGCAATTTGTTGTCTTAGAACTTTTTCGGTGGTTTCCCGCGCCCGTCGTTTCCCACGTCAAAATCACAGCTTTCGAATCTTTTGAACAACTCGAAACACTGTGTTTTCCCAACAGCATGTTCGCTGAAAACTTCGACAAGCTTCCGATGCGATTCTGCAGCAGTTTTCTTCAAATGATAACTGAAAACCAATGATGCATGCAAATCGTAGTTCGTAGGCACAAAACTCGACATGTTTACGGGTTTGAAACAGATACCGATGTATGCAAAATGGGTTACTGTGTGTCGACATTCGTTGTCAGCCGTTAAAGGAAGCAAATGGCACTGCAGAAGCGGCCTCAAGTTGTCCTACACCGAGGGCTATCACCATCTAAAGGGAATTTCCGGTTTCATACTTCTACATCTGGTACACAGTTGGATCGGAAAGGGGATGTAACACTAGTACACAAAGTACCCTCTGTCACTCACTGTAATGTGACTTACAGAGTATGGATATACAGGGTGAGTCACTAACTATTGCCACCAAGAATATCTCCGAAAGTATGATAGGAGCTGAAACGTTTGTGGGATGAAAGTTGCATAGGACAACGAGGGCCATAATATAACGGCTTTTTGTTGCAAGGTGGGGTCGCGTCAGATATATGAAGGCCAACTTCGTTTTATTAAATGGGATGCTAAGGTTTGGTACTTAGTGTCTGATAGCGGCTATCGGGACAAATCCAGTGATGAGTAACAGAAAGGTCTTTGAAGGTCAACGAAGGTCAAAAAGGGGGCATGAACATTCATTTACAGAAGCTGTTCGAAGTGATGACCATTGGTATCATTGCAGTGCTGCAGTATTCTTGTCATGGAGTGAGTGGTATTCCTTACCCCATCGGCACTTATCGAAGCACATGCTCTGACAGTTCTCTCTCGCATATCTTCAGGTGTAGTTGGAACGTCTTTATAAATAATGTCTTTTACGAATCCCCTCAAGAAAAAATCTGGAGGCGTCATGTCTGGCGAACGAACCGGCCATAGCATATCTCCTCCGCGTCCAATCCATCGATTTGGGAATTGTCTCTACAACCTATTTCTAGCCGTCAGCGAAAAATGTGCCGGAGGCCCGTCGTCTTGTACCACATTCTGTTCGTTCTTCCTAAAGGTATTTCTTCCAATAACAGAACTAATGTTCCTTGCAGGAATGTGGTGTACTTTCTACCATTAGGATTTCCTTCGATGTTTAATGGGGGCCTTTAATTCTGTTCTCCAGAATCCCACACCATACATTCACCGACCACCGGTGTGTAACTTGCCCCAGCCAACATGGATTTACAGTTGCCCAATAAGGCATGTTATGCAAATTAACATTTTCATAGTTCTTGAATGTAGCCTAGTCAGTAAATGAAATCCGATTAATAAACGTGTCATCCCTCTGAATCTGAAGTTGAGCCCATGGGCAGAAATCATAGCGACGCATACAGTTCCTAACAGTTAATAGTTGGTGGAGACAGATATGGATATTTATGGCGGTGCAAAACACGAACAGCACTATTCTGGCTCATTACAGATTCCCTTGTGATTTGACACGAACTAACACAAGGATCTAGAACCACAGTGGCAAGAGTACCAATTTCCGTTTCCACGTTAGTAACTTTCCTTTGCCGGACATCGTTGAGGATATCTTTAAGCGTATAAGTCTCTAAATCTAACTGAATTTCGTTGTCATTCTGGGTAAATGAGAAGCATATCGACTTGTTCATCGAAGGAATATGTCATTCACATTCGCTTGACTCGATGATAGTGGTCTTCCGTGCCTATGAGTGTTGTATTTCGAAATCGTCGAATGGTGTTTATATATCAATGGCACGTTAGGTGGATACGCCGTATTCGGCGAATATTTACTATTTGCACGATATCCAAGAGAGAATTGTCACAGCATGTGCTTCGATAAGTGCCGATGTGATACAGAATACCACTCAATCCATGATAAGAAGATTGCAGCAGTATATTGATGCCAATGATCAGCAATTCGAACAGCTTCTGTAAATGGACATTCAGGCCACCTTTTTTACCTCCGTTGCCCTTCAAAGACCTTACTGTTACACATCATTGGTTTCGTCTCGATAGCTGCTGTGAGAAAATAAGTACCAAACTATAGCATCAAATTAAAAAAAAATTAAGTTGACCTTAATATCTCTGACGCGACATCACCTGACAACAAAAAACTAAAGTCATATTATGGCCCTAGTTATTCCAGACAACATATGTTTCACAAACGTTTCAGCTACTATCATACTTTCGGAGATACTGTATGTAGGTGGCAGTAGTCAGTGACTCACCCTGTAGATATAGATATCAACCTTGCGCCATGTTCGCCGGTTCAGCCCCTTTACCTTCTGCCCATTCGGAAAGGCGAAGCGTGCATTCAGAGGAGAGAGACTGACATGCGTGCACGGGAACAGAGTTCTTAGCTGTCCCTTTTCTAGATTTTGATTTGGAAAGTTCCTCGATGGCGGCTGCCGGGGAGGGCGTGAACTCACGCAGTGTCTCATTGTAGCCCACCCAGCAGTCGACTGTCATTTTTCTAGGGGTTTAAAGGCTGGATTTTCTGGAGAAAACCGCTGGGATTACTTCCAGAAGTTTCTTTGCATTCCTGAGTAATCCAGAAGGCTGTATCATCAGGACAGGCTCAGTTGTCTTTAATGGAAATGCCTTTAAGCTCCCTCCTCAATTGCCTCACGAGCTCGGAATTAGGCAGCGTCTCTTGGCTGACAATCAGTCGTTATAGAAGGATCACCCATTTTCCTGCAAAGTATAGCACCTGCAAACAACACCCGCGGCTTTCGAGAAAGTCTCACGATAAAGCATGGCTTAACTGGAGTGTTTTTTGCAGAGCGTCAGGCTAATAAGCTATACAGTACGGCATGGAAAATGTTTTTCTTATACCTTTCACCTTCGAAACACTTCATTAATGGCACGCCTACAGAGGACATAAGCTGTCGGTGAGCAACAAGGTACTTTGATAAACTGACAAGGGGAAGGCCTCAGACACGGCCAACCGATTCGGCTCAAATTTGGCAGGTCGCTTGTGTACCGCCTAAAACGAAGGAATCTAAGATATTTTGGGGCAACATCCCCACGTTTTTGAGAAAATCACCCCTAAAAGTTATGAAGAACAATCGACTCAATATTGGAGGGATCGATAGATAATTGTAAATAGAGCATTTTTCATCATCTGGTATGGGATCCGAAAACGCATACTATTCCAGAAATCGAGGAAAGAAACTTTTACAACTGTCGCTTCTGTACACACATGGTAAACGCTTTTTGTCGACAGCACTGATAGCGCAACGGCTAAGGTAATTGGCTGGGAATCGCAGAACCCAGGTTCGAATCTCGAAGAAACACGCCGGCACGGTAGAGTGTTTAACTGCCCTCTGTAATAAAAAAAAACTGAGTTAATCGAGTAACAACGAACTAAACGGTTGTCTTGCGACGTCCGCCCAGAGCAGATCCAACGAACAAAAGCGAACAAAAAGAGATTTTAATATATATATATATTAAAAAAAAGAATCCTAGCGGATGTTATTCTTTTCCTTTGTATTTTTCCTTATCTCAATTGATAGGGATAGGAGGGTTAATAAGGTAAGTAAATCAATCAGGAATGATAATAATAAGATAGGCAAATAAATTTCTCAAACCTCTTGGGGTAGTAAACAACTAATGTACTGAAATGCAGGAGGATCTGCAGCGAATTGACGCATGGTGCACGGAATGGCAATTGAATCTCAATGTAGCGAAGTGTAATGTGATGCGAATACATAGAAAGATAGCTCCCTTATCATTTAGCTACAAAATAGCAGGTCAGCAACTGGAAGCAGTTAATTCCATAAATTATCTGGGAGTACGCATTAGGAGTGATTTAAAATGGAATGATCATATAAAGTTGATCGTCGGTAAAGCAGATGCCAGACTGAGATTCATTGGAAGAATCCTAAGGAAATGCAATCCGACAACAAAGGAAGTAGGTTACAGTACGCTTGTTCGCCCAATGCTTGAATACTGTTCAGCAGTGTGGGATCCGCACCAGGTAGGGTTGATAGAAGAGATAGAGAAGATCCAACGGAGAGCAGCGCGCTTCGTTACAGGATCATTTAGTAATTGCGAAAGCGTTACGGAGATGATAGATAAACTCCAGTGGAAGACTCTGCAGGAGAGACGCTCAGTAGCTCGGTACGGGCTTTTGTTGAAGTTTCGAGAACATACCTTCACCGAAGAGTCAAGCAGTATATTGCTCCCTCCTACGTATATCTCGCAAAGAGACCATGAGGATAAAATCAGAGAGATTAGAGCCCACACAGAAGCATACCGACAATCCTTCTTTCCACGTACAATACGAGACTGGAATAGAAGGGAGAACCGATAGAGGTACTCAGGGTACCCTCCGCCACACACCGTCAGGTGGCTTGCGGAGTACGGATGTAGATGTAGATGTAGAATGTGTTGAAACTTCTTATTCTGAAACTAATATGTTACTCCAGGTCACTTTACAATATCTCTTCCAGTCACTGTTACGTGTCCTCACTTTTCGTCCAACAACTAGATGAATGGTACTTGTCAGATAAAAATTTGAAACAAAAATACTCACGGCACCATGAACATCTAATGAATGCAATCTTTCGGAAGCTACACTGTTCCTTCCGAAGAGTCGGTGGAAAACAAACTTGGTTTACATTTAAAAATATATCTTTTTCGGGACTTATTTTTGATGCGTACCACGCATACGATATCATTGCCTGAAAAATCGGTGCTGTTAAGTTGGTTATCAATTATGCTGTAAATAGTTTTTGCATCCGTGCGGTTGTGTAATTACCGCTGGGTTTCCAGAAGCACACTGCAATTCTGTAGCCTGGAAATAAAGTTTTTAACCTGGCGATAGAAATAAACATCACACGGATAGCACACAGGTGAGCAGTTTGGCGGTATTACTTTCACTGTGCACGTCGGCTGACGCTCGACATCTATAAACATTGTGTCATATATTGTAGTATTACTTTGTCCACTCCATGAATCCAATATTAGACAAAAACGTATGGTTTTAAAACATTTTGCCGGCCGCGGTGGTCTAGCGGTTCAGGCGCTCAGTCCGGAACCGTGGGACTGCTACGGTCGCAGGCTCGAATCCTGCCTCGGGCACGGATGTGTGTGATGTCCTTAGGTTAGTTAGGTTTATGTAGTTCTAAGTTCTAGGGGACATGACCACAGATGTTAAGTCCCATAGTGCTCAGAGCCATTTGAACCATTTTTTTTAAACATTCTCAAGAAATGTTCTGTAAATCGCATTCGTCAATTTGGAGCAGGTAATGTAATTTTTTTCAACAAGTCGGTTTAACGATTGACCTCTTCTATAACCCGAGGACCAAATGTAACATTCGTTTCTCGTAAATACAGGAAAACCTTAGGCAACACTCTTCCAGAGGCTGTAATGGCATAATGCGCCGTGTACGAATGTGTTAGTATGTTTCTACTACCAACTGCAACAAGGATTCGTTTTTCTACCGTATGCGATAACGTGCGTCGAATGTTCACCCAATACTCGCATCATGTTTGATCGGGGTTGATCACGTAATCACGATGAAAACCGGTCATAAGTGACGCCGTTTGCGTGCTGAAAAGAAACGCCACTTCCTTTATATCTTCTATATTTTGTACCTCCTTTTGAGAGACGTATTTAGTGACGCGCCGTTGGCGAATTTTATACTCCGATTTGAATTTTTTTGCCCAAGATAATGATGCCGCAAACGTAAAATCCTTGTTGGCCGTATATTGAAGCGCTACACCTGCAGCCCACTCCTGGAGTATTCTCGTTGTTACATTCTCGTTACGACAACGAGATTCGACAGATCGGTCGTATGTCCACTTATTTACTGCCTGGTATTTGTCGTATCTTGTCCCTCCTTTAACGATATCACTTTCCCACAATTTCAAGTTCTTCTTCCTTTTCAGGGCTGTTGTTGCTCCGTTCTTTTGCAGTGTTTGTAAGTTGCAATTTGGATGATTCCTGGCTAGCGCTACCACCTTTACTTTTAATTCAAGGGGTATTGCGCTGTAGTTAAATCGTTTAAAACTCATCGGGAACATATGAAGCACATATTCCCAGTGACGTGGAGATTTCCTAAGTGTTATGACCATTTTGCGATTCACTAGTCGGGATATCTTCCTGTGAATCACCTTCTGCTTTGTATTCATGGTACAGTACTTCAGTATCAAGAAAAGTCATTTCGTTCGTCAGCTCCAAACATCTCTCGACGATAGCCGTTCCTATCAATCTGGAACGCCGAGAAGCAGACCTGGCTGCTTCCGGTAGTGCATTGATAATGCATCTGTATTTTAACACTTTTACAATCCAAAACACAGCGTCGTTAACGTCCCGCTTGCCATCGTCTGTGACAGGCTCCCAACTATATATTACAGCGCTAGTCGACGGGTGTACAACCTCCATTACTCAGATTATGCACCTGAAAGATATGGAAACAAACAATAACTAGTTACTACGGCATAAACAGACGAGCTAATTACTACAAACTACATACAGTACTCGACATATGTTACTTACGGAATAACACTGTATTCATTCACAAAACGTATTTCATTCGGCACATTAACGATGGAAAAATCACTACATGTAACTGCGAGATTCCCGGCAGCCTAATGACGGAAAACAAATCTTTCCGATTGACTTCTGTAAGGCTCGTGCTGGACAGCAACTCCCTTCCATATTCACAACTATGATGTGACGAAGAGGCAACCGGGACAACATAACTCTCCCCGCTTGCATTCTGTTCCGTGCCTCACTGTAAACAAGCGTCGCGCGGTTGGCTATCTGTGATCCCTCGTGGGGAATTCGCAGCACTCTTACACGTAGTTGTTTTCATGTGACAAGGCTTAAAAGTTTAATACTTTACTAACGGCGTTTGGTAAGTTAGTTTTCCTACTTTATTATTATCATTACTTATTGATTTACTTACCTTACTAACCCTCCTATCCCTATCAATTAAGATATGGAAAAATACAAACGAAAAGAATAACATCCGCTAGGTATTTTCGAGATTCGAACCCGGGTTTTCCGATTCCCAGTGAGTTACCTTGGCCGTTGCTATTGCGGCGCTGTTGCCGAAAGCGTTTACCAAGTTTGTACAGAAGCGATTTCTGTAATAGTTTGCGTTTGCGGACCCCATACCTGATTATGAAGAATGCTCTATTTACAATTATCTATCGATCCCTCCAATTTTGAGTCCATTGCTCGTTATAACCTTTAGGGGCGATTTTCTCTAAATTGCAGGGCTGTTGACCCAAAATATCTTAGAGTCCTTCTTTTTAGGTTGTACACAAGCAAACTGCTAAATGTGAGCCGAATCGGTTGGTCGTGACTGAGACCTTCCCTTGTGAGAGGGGAATGGGTGTTGGTATTTCACACCTATGGAGTAAAAGAATGACTATTTTCATGAATTCTCTTTAAAAAATTATTTTATTAATATTATAAATCAGCGTCTCAATTTTACTGTAGTACATAATGTCAGCACAAACCAAGAGGAAGCCATGTGGTGTTCAGCAGATATCCAGAACTGTTTTCAAGTTTCGACACCCAAACCGTTTACAGTGTCTGGCACTGTGTTGTACACTACCCCGAAAATGCTGTAACACATAGGGTGTCTCATAGGATGAAATATCTCATCTGATCTAATTAACGTAATGTCTGAAAGTACTGGAACTAAAGTAGCCTGCAGACAAAGTGCTGCAAAACATTCGTGACTCTCCGCATGTGTTGCAAGGGTGGCATTGTTCTGTGTACAGTGGCAGCAAGGAATTTGGGGAAAGAAGCTACCATGTAGAGCAGCCAAGAAAACCTCAAAAGGAATCAGAGTGAAAGAATGTGCCATTCCCAAGCAGGCTGTCATCTAGCTGTTGAAGAGAATGCAAATTTGGGAACAAGGACAGCTGGCAGTGTATAGAAATAACTTGCAGTCAGTGAATCCAACGAAATACCTCAAAGCAATTAACAGCAAAGGATAAAGAAACTGTGACGTTAACATGGCCGCGCGGGTAGCCGTGCGGTCTGGGGCGCCTTGTCACGGTTCGCGCGGCTCCTCCCGTCGGAGGTTTTAGTCCTCCCTCGGGCATGGGTGGGTGTGTTGTCCTTAGGGTAAGTTAGCTAAAGCTAGATTAAGTAGTGTGTAAGCCTAGGGACCGATGACCTCAGCAGTTTCGACCCGTAGGCCTTACCATAAATTTCCAAATTTACGTTAATATGAATGAAGCAAGTCTATTAATGCATAGCTCCATACTGCATGTGGGATGAACTCCTCATCATGTATTGTGCTTGTGGAGTACGAAACACTGTATGCCATGAATCTTCATTGCTTAGCTACAGTATAGCGGATCGTTTCTAGGGACGAAGCGTTGGCGGAAGAAGAAAAAAATGTTCAAATGTGTGTGAAATCTTATGGGGCTTAACTGCTAAGGTCATCAGTCCCGAAGGTTACACACTACTTAACCTAAATTACCCTAAGGACAAACACAGACACCCATGCCCGAGGGAGGAGTCGAACTTCCGCCGGGACCAGCCGCACAGTCCATGACAGCAGCGCCTCAGACCGCTCGGCTAATTCCGCGCGGCGGCGGAAGAAGAGCGCTCGGAGTAGGGGAAGCAGAGAGTCGTGAGTAATGCTTGAGTAGCTCATTCGGCAGAGAAATTGCTACTGAAATGCAAAAATCACATATTATACATGAAACAAATCTATTTAGCATCAGCAGAACAAAGACTGTGCCCACGATACGCAACTTGTGCCCGATGCGATAACGCTACACGCCCAAAGAGCTAAAATTTTTAAGTATCTGTGATAAGAAGGAAGATCAATTCAAGAAAATGTAAGTCATTGATTAACGTATGGGCACAACAAGTACAGAGTATGCTTTTGAGGTTTGTGTGCGATGCAAAATCCCCATAAAAACGTAAGGCAAAACTAATGAAATGTCTGTAAAACAAGCGTTATTTCATAACAGTGAAGTCTGGGGACCAAAAACGACACACGTATAAAAGCTCGATATAACAGAAATTTTCACGTTACGATGGGTAGAAAGAGTGACATTCAAAGACAAAATTCATTGTGAGTTCATAAGAGGTAGATTTAAAGTAGTCCCCATTAACGGAAAACTCTCAGACTCCAAGGGAAAATGTTATGGTCCCGTAGCGTGAGCACCTGATGACCACGCCGTGGTAAAATGCGTTCTTCTGGTTAGAAAGAGCACAGGGAGAGGAAAACATAAAACCAGCTGGTAGAGTGATATCCAGAGGGATATGAAGAAGCAAAGCCTCACTGCAGATGATGCCTGCTAACGGTAGAGATGGTCCATGATTGGTAAATCGGACCCCGAGCACTGGGAAAACGGGAGGATCCACTAAAGCTGAAATATACTTCAGGCTTGGATGCGACTAGCAACAACACAGCTTTGCCGTCCCTTTCCGACAACTTATAATTGCCCACGATGTTTGAATTGTCTCTGTGGTGTTTCACTGCAACGCTTCCCTGCGCCACACAGACGACAGCTCGGTCAGGCTGCGTGCTAAGCTGAATCATCACCAGTGGGATGCAGCCGTGACGGGCGGCATCGGCGGGGAGAGCCGAAGCCGCAGCGACACCTGTCCTGCAATATGCAAACGTCATCCACGACAGCCCGTGTACAGCGGTGTGCGCATACAAACACCTGTCAACAGTCCAGCCGCGCACTCATGGTCCCGTTGTGCCAAGCGACTCGAGTGGTTGCGATGCAGGGCTGCTGATAAAGGTAAAGCGCGCATTCACAGTAACTGGAAAGTTGCAGTTGTATCGTGTCAGTTTCTTGAGTGCCCCCACCTGACATAATACTATATGAAGGGCTTATTTCAATAGTGGTACAAGTCCATTACCTCCACTTTTTGGCCTAAAATGCTTCTGAAATTGATTATATAAACAAACAGAAAGACAAGTTCATCTGTAGCAAGAAGCCTTATGCTTGAATATTTCTGGTATCTCAACTGCAGATTTGTCAGCCCTCACTTAGCTTTAGGACTCTGTATCTGAAAATGAACAAAAATTGACTTGTACCACTATTGAATTAAGCCCTTCATATTTACACTGTAGTAGCAGACCCGCGTTTCGGTTGTTTTGGTACACTACGTAAATGACGTAGTAAATGGTAGGATTACCGATAGTATTGTTAGCGTAGGTTTGGAGAGAGAAATAAATGAATGTGTAAGAGAGGAACTGGGAGGTGAAATTTTGTTTTATCTGTTTCTTTGCTTTGCACGTTATTGGAACGGTACATACTTCTATGTTAATCCACTGTGTATTTTACATCCTCACATAGTATAAATTGCATTTTATATGTAATAACGTTTAGTTGACTGCTTAGAATTACTGCGCTCTCTTGTAACCAGGGCAACTACTTTTGATGAAACTACAGTTTAAGTACATAAACACAAAATATATAATTATTGTTATTTTATTCTCATCACACGTTCATCACGATCAAAGGCAAGAACTACCTATTATTATTGATAAATGCAAAAGCTGGTTATCAATAACAGAAACATGATTTATATAAGATCTATGAAGTATTGAAGCGGTGTTTGACATGTTTTTTTACGGTTTCTTTTATTTTACCTTTTTGTTGAGGAACTTGCGTTTTCTAACACTATTGTTTCTTTTATTTTTACTAAAGCGCCCCTCTCTTTCATGTTATACATGAAAAATATTTTAATGAAAATACGGTTTATTTTGAACTAACAGGTCGTAGGACAATTCATTATATAGAAGAGAAATCTTCCGTATATTAGGTGGCCCTTTATACATCCTTATCCAGCTTCGATACCGTTCGCCGCTTATGGTTCTTACGAGAATCTAGTATGGCACTGATTGCACACGTAAAGAAAGCGATCGTTATGACATAAAGCCCGACTGATTTGCAACACACCTAATGTATAGGGAACGTATGTAACACCGTAACTGATCGAAATTACAAAGAAAACTACTCTAGTCTACGCTTCGTTACGATAGTCTACGGTAATCTTCGTAATGATACAACTCTAGTTAGTACAAAGTGTTTCGCAATTGTAGTGATTACTTAAATTTTACCACTATCTCCACGACACTGACCTCATTTTTACTGAAATTTCAGTTCATGTGGGGGCCACAGCAATGTCTTCATACATCGGAACTCATCACAAGGTTTTGAAAATTTAAATGACTTGGTCTCCTAAGCGGAGGCACTGGTGAATTTTCATTCCGGTCGCAGAAAGTCACAGGAGACAGAAAATTTATTTCGTAACGTACTTTGGTGTGCTGCATTCAGTGGGTAAATCCAGTTTGTAAAACTATTTCTTCATCAGTATTGAATTTTAGAGTTTTGGAAAAATCATTTTTTTCAAACTCGTAGGAGGAGTTGTTGGTTATGACGGAATGTATTCACAGAAATATTTTGAGCAAAAATTTTTGAAACTGACTGAGCAGTAGCATTTTTTACGTTTCTGCCATTTTCATGTTTTCAAAGAAATTGAAGTATAATTTGCCTTCTTAACACTATATACTTACGGAAACGGTATGTGAATTACAAAAATTGAGTTTATAGTAAATGAAAGAATTTTATGTAAAATAGAATTACTACTACACTGTACAATGTATGGACCAGTTGAAACAAAAATAGACAAAAGACTACTTGATACGTTTGCAAATTGTATGCTTTATTTTCAGTTTACGTATTGCGTCGCACATTGACGACTCGGCCTTGTCCACACGGGTGCCTCGTCAGCTTCGCGCACAGCAGGCCACGGAGATTGAAAGTGAGTCTCTTCTGACCTGCGGGCGTCCCAGGCGTCGTGCCGTCACGAGTCCCTGAGCTTCTGTGTTGCGTTTGCGTTGGTAGACTGCAACGGTGTTCCCGCTATGGTGTGGGAATGTATGGGGGTGAGAATTAAGTTACACAAAGTGAGTGAACTGTTTTCAAATGTTGCTCGATCTGAGAGCCTCACACCCCAGCGCCACTCATTCTCGACCAGAAGCTTTTATAAATAATTACTTCCTTGTTCACAACTGAGTCTGCTGTGAACGTAAATGAACTTGTCTGCAAATTGTAAAAGAAATAAAATTATAGTGGCACTTACTGACTTACGTCGATTTCCGATGTACATAGAGTTTAAGCACATACACATACGCGACTACAGATGTTCGTACAATTTATGCATATATACATACATATTCATATACAGTTAATGTTTCAATAAAATTTCTGCACTGTATATTAGTGATAGAAAACTAGCTATACTTCGAATTTCCTGAAAAAAAAGGTCCGAAACTAACTATACTTCGAATTTTATGGATAAAAGCAATGTCCACAGTAGAAAATGCTACCCCTCCGTCAACTTCAAACATTTGGACACAATTTTTTTTCGCAACACAAAAATTTGAAATGAATTAAAAACATTTGCTTAGTGAATTAGATTTACCCTCTGAATTCTGCATGCCAAGATATGTTGCGCAACAAATTTTCAGCACCTACGACTTTTTTACGACCTGGTTGGAATTTTACCGGTACTCCCCTTAACTCGCAATAGTCCCAGTGCTGTGAAATGCAACTTGACAGATCTGTATTTACTGATATATTCGGTCTCACAAACGGTAATCGAGGTTTTGTAATTTTTTATATTCATGATATGTGAAGTTTAGAACTCAGTTATATCTTAACTCTAAAGAATTCTTCAAGAAATCGAGTTTCAAGCTTTCCGCGCGTCTTTAGGATTCTAAACGTTGGTTTTCTTCAGCAGGCTGTTGTGGCTTTGCGGTACAATGCTCACATGACCTATGGAGGGTTTAGATTCGGGTCCTGACCGATGCAAATTTTTAAACAAAGGTTTATGTTCTTCAAGCATTTCCGTACAGCGTAAAATGTATTAAAAGAGAAAAGATTCTGTAGCACTCGACTCATAATCACAGGTTAGAGTCTCGCGTTAGTTGTTATTTTTTACTTTTCTCCGTTCAGTTCGAATACTCATAAAATTTAAATATAAAATTCATTGAATGTATATTAACACATATCTGATTGTCATTTTATGACAAATGAGAATCTCATTACTTTAATTACAAATTATATGCAGCAATCCATGTTTTCATTCCAAAAATATAAGTTATAAATCACTTATCTTTTGTAACGGATTTTTAAAATTCGTTTAAATTTAAAAAGCAACTAAATTTCCTTTTTTTCTTCTTTACCTTTTTACGTTTTACGGAAATGCTTGTAGAACTTCTTTGCTTAAAAAAAAATTTGCATTGGCCATGAATCGAACCAAAGTCTTCCACTTGGCTAGTGGGCAATTTGGCACAGTCACTCTCTCGAAAACACCACCGAACTCTTATAGACGCTCAGATAACTTCAAAGTCGATTTCCTCTAGAGCTTTGGAGAGTTCTATTGACTTCCTTTCGATACTGATATTTGACTTCTGAATCTGATGGGCGATAAATATAAAAAATATAAAAATCAAATTTTCTTGTGGTCTTCTTGTTAGACTATTAAGTGGCGTGGACGAAATTTCAGCAGGGATGTAATAGATATTTTATTCGTTATTAGGTGTCAAAACAGCAAAACCGAAGTCGTCACAATGTAGTGATCTCTCGCCAATACGCGATCAGCAAATCCACACGTAAAATAACCCACAAATTTGATTAAAATACTTTCCTAACATACAACTTGTCTGAATTGCTCTTAGGCCAACGGCACGAAATGCCTCTTTACTGCCTATCGGTGAGACTCTAGGTGTCTATCCCGCCAAAACAGAACTTCACTGGTCGCCGACAAAACAAGGGACTGTACTTTTCACAGCCAGCGCAGATTTCTCTCGTGGAAGGTCATTAGTGACAACACAGCAACACACAAAGTGATTCTGACTGTTCATAGTGCGTCTTACGTTTAAGATGGTACTCACTGATTGCTATCACTAACACTCCGCACCGACTACGTTGACAAGAGAACCTTTACACTTACGCAGATTCCTTCTTGACGTCATATTTAAGTCCTTTGTAATGATGTCAGTTGTCAGATACAGTATGTAGGATGCTCTGATGGACAATAATCATGACTGCAGGAGCGAGAAATGCTACAGGGAGTCTTCAGTGGCGTAAAACCACTCATGACTGACTGCCGTGGCTGTTTAAGAAATACCATAAAACATGGTTACTTTCCTCATGTTTCGGAAGATGTTTAGTGGTTACATTTTTTCTTACGTTCAAAACTAATCATTTTTATGGTGCAACAGAAAAATGTTTGCTTTCGTTATAAAATGAAAATCAATATATAAAATTTATCCAAAGTGTGAGGTTTCTTCGGCATTGAAATCTGTCAAAGATTTAGAGCATAAAGGCTACTTTGACATAATTTTGATAAAAAATATTAATATTTTGGGCATACAGTGAAAATTAAATTAAAAATGAGGTTTCGTGGTCAATTCGTCATTTTTATTAAAGAAATATGTAACACAATAATACTTAAGGTACAATTGAAGGCATGTTAAGTCCTTCAATTGTCTTTGTAATCAAATTTAACTTCGGCATTATTTCAATCAATTTTAGCAATAAACATAAATTTGATCAACAATAGATAATTAAAAATAATTATTAATCTGCATGCCCACACGTCTTACATTCGTATGCATTGTTGGTTGAGCCTTTGTTACACATGCCCTGCAAATCCGATTTTTGCAAGTGATGTAGCAAATCCAGTTCATCAGTATGATGGTAGAACCGGAAGTCAGACTTGCAAATGTAACAGTGGTTTGGTCCTTCTTGTCTTTCTTCTTCCTCATTATTCCCATTTTGTGAGACAAATTAGCCAAAAAAAAGTTTACATCGGAAAGAGTCTCGTCTGTCACAGGCAGCACAGAAGTTTAGAGGATTGATGTGAAGGTCAGATCACCCTCTACAGCTAAGACCGTTTCCAAAACTGAGACATCAGTTTCGATTTCTGGGGCGTCATCGACTATTGGGTTATCTTCGCTTGTTATAGGTATCTTCTTACCTGGTTTAAGAACGACTTTCTTTCCTTTTCTGTGTCGAATACTTTCAGAGTCGTAGCCCTTTCTTTTTTAAAGACTCCAGCAGATAGCTCTTGAAGACGGGTTCAGTTTCTTCTGAGCAATAAGACCGAAACTTTTTTTATATGGCTCCTGGATCAAAATGTCAAAGACCTGTAGTTCTGAAGGAGGTCTGTAGATTTTTCTTTATATGAGGAGCCAATGCATCCATCGATCCCTTCAGCAGCATGGGAAGCTGTGGCTTTCTGACGGCGCCCCATTATTTATTCTGTTCTCCAGTTACTCAGAACCTTCCGCCCGTCACGTGCGTCGAGTATGGTGTCAGCGTTGCGAGATAAATGTTGTCTCTAGTGCAGTTTTGACTACTTCAGCTGAAAAATGAGAAGCCAGATCAACAATAACAGATTTTTCATTTCCTTATTTGTGTCCCTGGATATGCACGGAGGTTCATATCCAACAACTAGGACTTTATCAACCCCGAGTGGTCAGTAATACTCGTCTCATCATAACTATAAATTTGAGAAGGACGTGTCTTAGTCTTATCTAAATCTGGTCTCAGATTTTCATAAGAGCTCTTCAATTTAGTTAGGACCCACTGATGCCCTTGAAGCTTTGATGTTTGCAGACAGACTCTGTGTGAGGTTGTTCTCAGATGCAAATTCGTTTACAAAGTCATAGCTTGGCAAGTTGTCTTTCCACTGCTTTATAGCTCTGCCTTCCTTGTCGATAAATATTTCAAGTGTGGTTCGAATAACGTCCTTTGTGAAAGGAAACCACCACTCTGCTAGAACACACAATGTATGTGGTATTGATTTCTCCCCCTGAGGCATCGAAACAACGGTATGGCCTAGCTTTCCTTTGTTTTTGTGATAGATCCTGTTAAGAACGGTGCTCCTATTAATCTTTTACCTCTTGTCAGCGTCTGTCTGGGTAAGTCCCAGCTCAAGCTTCCTCAATGGCTTTTGCGTCGCGGTAGTTTTTGTTATTTCGGGCACACATTTTTCTTTTGTACGTTCTGACCGTTGTGATTATCAAAAGGTAGGCTCTAAACAGTACAAATCCTTATTTATGCGCTACACTACAAATGCCAATGTCGAACACGCTTGGTCTAGTCGTTGAATCACGTGATTGTAACACAACCCACTCCCCTCACTCTCCCCTCCCACTACACAAGGTCACGCAAGTGCGCTCCGCACCGTTTAGACGAATATTGTTGCTTTGTTAAAGTGGGCCAAAAATCTGCCAAAGTAGCCTTTAAGGGTAAAGTAACCCTGTTTTACGGTAACAAACTGTTGCCCTGAATATTTTCGGGAAACAGAGGTTCAAATTTTTACCAACCTGTTGTATACCTCAGCTGTGGCGTTAGTGAAACGGGGCAAGACGGCAGTCTGTCGTAATGCGTTCGAACAGCCACATCTTTTCCGATCTTCTACCAAATATTTGTACTGCAACATCGCATACTAATAATCACAACTGTAACAATCATAATAACAATAATAGTGATAGTATATTTCTGACGAAGTGTAATTAACGTGAAATGAACAAGAGGGATCACACTCATATCCCAAGTAGCAAAAATAATGAGAGGACACCGGAAAGAATAGCGAGAGAAAAAGTGGAAGGGCAGTTAGAAGAGGAGTAGTATGGCTTCCGTCATGGAAGATCAACATTGGACCCATTGTTTAGTATGAGGCAGTTGATGGTTAGACATTGGCAGTATGGGAAAGATTTGGTGGTGACATTTCTCGACCTAGTGAAAGCATATGACAGTGTTCCCAGGGAAAAGGTATGGGCACCTTGAAGAGAAAGGGAGTTGGAAAGCAAACATTTGAAGTCATCGAGGACATGCATGAAAAAAAGCTCTAGTTGTGTGCAGACACCAGTTGGAAGAACTGAATAGTTTAAGAATGTTACGGGACTAAGACAAGGGAGTGTGGTATCACTACCACTATTTATAATGGTGATGGATGAAATAGGCGAAGAGACGAAAGAAGCCCATAGAGGGAGAGGAAGCTGTTACTATTTGGGGATGATATTGTGGTGCGGGGAACAAGCATAAGGAGGTACAAAACCAAATAGACATTCTAAATTATAAGGTAGAGGAATATGGAATGAAACTTAGTGTGGAGAAAAGCAAGACCATAGTGGTAACCAGAGGGGATAGAGAGGGCAGGGGTCAAATTCATATTAAGGGACTAGATATTGAAATAGTGGTCAACTTTAAATATTTGGGAAGTAGATTAATGGGGAATGCTGGTTTGGCGAAAGACCACAACAGAGTAGTATATTTTACTAGTGTGTGAGGGGCTTGGTGTGGGGAAGGGAAGTGCCAATGAGGTTCAAGCTGGTGCTATAAAAGACTTATTTACTGATTTACGGCTCAGAGGCTTGGACTATGACTATGAGAGGAGAGTCGGATATAGTTCAATGAAATAAAGTTTTGAGAAGTATGCTAGGGAAGACAAGGAGAGACAGAGTGAAAAATGAAGAGGTTAGGAAGGAAAATGGAGTGGAGAAGTTGACAGAGAAAATTGGAAAGAATAGATTAAAATGGTTTGTGCATGTGAAGAGGAAGGGAAAAGGAAGAATACCAAGAAAAATGATGGAGTCGAAGACTGCGGGCAAGAGGCCAAGAGGAAGACCGAAAACAAGATAGATTGATACAAGGAAGATGAGTTTAAGGAGGAGGAACGTGATATGGAACCAAATTGTGGAAGAAGAATGGTGGAAAGACCGAGTAAAGTGGCGAAGTACCATTGACACCTCAACCCGACAAGATGTCGGATAGAGGGGAACAGATGATGTTGATAATGAAAGAATATTGGGGAAATGAACAAATATTTATATGTACATTCATACACATACCGCGGTGGTGTTGTACCCGTCTTGCAATGTCTGCCTTTATCGCAAAGCAAAAAGCTCATGAAGCAATTGCAGATTGCTTCTACATTCTTTTAGCTCCAGAAAAAATATTTCGTGAAGGTTGCATTACACTTCACTCCCCGATACTACATAAGTTGACAGCTCCCATGTTCGTACCTATACAAACATTATTGTTCGCCATTATTCCTAAATGCTAGTGAAGCATGTCTTCGGCTATGTAATAATAAAAATTAACGCATCTGTCGGAAAGTTGCATTCATTAAACGTGATTAGTGCAAATCTGTAATATGCTTTCGCCCTTTTACAAAAGATAACACCCAAAATGCTGTCGTCCTGGCAAAGACGAAGAAGAGTTAAAAGTTTAATGACTTCACTTTTGGTGACTTTTCATACTCGCACAAATATAGCGATAAATAACAGTTGATTTAATCTCGATTCCTTATTGTACCTCGACTGTACCTTATCACGAATATACCGCCATGATATAAATATTATCATTGTTTCTTTCCGAGGAAACACGATTAAAAAATGACTCAAATGGCTCTAAGCACTATGAGACTTAACATCCGAGGTCATCATTCCGCTAGACTTAGAACTACTTAAACCTAACCGAAGGACATCACACACATCCATGCCCGAGGGAGGACTCGAACCTGCGACCGTAGCAGAAGCGCGGTACCGGACTGAAGCACCTAGATCCCCTAGGCCACAGCGGCCGGCAAAACACGATTATTTCTAGCAACACAGCGGACTGGTGGAAGCTCAGAAGAAAATGATGTACGTTACTGACAGTCTTGACGTCTGTTGCTTACCTGGTTGCGCTAACGTCGATGCTGCGCAACTCGTACCCTCTCACGGCATTCAGCAAGTCTTCCAAGAATATGATCCTCTGTTCGTCGAAAAGGCTTGAGAAGCTCACAGAATTGCTCAGTCACACACAAGACGAGCGTTATCCCTATTTGTTATACGTTATCCCTATTTGTTATAGACTTCGATTGTTGTTCCTCTACAGTATGTTCCAGAATAGCATCTACCTTAGGCACAGGCGGTTATAAAATTTCATCTTTGTTGCAGTGCACCATTGTGGAAGCCGAATCTGTCTTCCTACAGAACTGTACGTTGTAGGTTTCTTCCTCAAATGTTAGAGCTGCTACATGCTTTCTGTCACTTTTTTCGTGATTTACTCTCACATATTGTGTTACCAACATGAAGAGCCGGTTTATGAAACAAGCAACGCAAATGTCCTCTTAGGGTTCTACTCTGAATTTAAAGGGTAAAACGTAATTAGTAGCGGAATCTGACAGGTGAAAATATACCGCAGTTCCAGAAAGAGCGAAATCTTTCCAGCGAATATGGTGCGCAAAAAGACCCGTTTGCGAGACAACTGTGAACGTGTAGATACGAACCACCTCTGAAAACGGTATCAACTTTTCATCATCATCATTTAAGAGTGATTATGCCTTTCAGTGTTCAGTCTGGAGCATAGCCCCCCTTATATAATTCCTCCAGAATCCTCTATTCAGTGCTAATATTGGTGCCTCTTCTGATGTTAAACCTATTACGTCAAAATTATTCTTAACCGAATCTAGGTACCTTCTCCTTGGTCTGCCCCGACTCCTCCTACCCTCTACTGCTGAACCCATGGGTCTTTTCGGTAACTTTGCTTCCCCCATGCGCGTAACATGACCCCACCATCTAAGCCTGTTCGCCCTGACTGCTACATCTATAGAGTTCATTCCCAGTTTTTTTTTATTTCCTCATTTTGGACACCCTCCTCCCATTTCTCCCATCTACTAGTCCCTGCAATCATCCTAGCTACTTTCATATCCGTAACCTCAACCTTGTTGATAAGGTAACCTGAATCCACCCAGCTTTCGCTCCCATACAACAAAGGTGGTCGAAAGATTGAACGGTGCACAGATATCAACTATTAACGTACTTAATTCCAATGGATTTGAAATATAAACCTTTTGATTAAGTTCTTATCCGCGGTGGCAGACGTCATTCGTACAGCCATGAGTCATGATCAGCAGTCGATAACACCAAATGCACTCAGTCACTGCCAGGAGAACCTCCTCTACATCTCTGACTTGACTCCTGGTAAGCAGGTAGACCTGCCCGCTCTTTTCCTGTCACAAGCCTAACGTTGGACGTACGAACTACAAGCAGTTTCACTCTCTGCACTTGTTCGGACATTCCAGGAAGATCGGACCCAAATTCGAACAACTGAGGTGTCCCTTTCTGGCTGAGATGTACTTTAGCATCGGAAAACAGCTAAAACATGCTTTAAGGTGTAATACGCCTACCGTGCGGCCAATGCCTGCTGTCGCCTTACGCTCACAGGGAACCGTCACCAATTTGACCTCACATTGTAATGAAAAAAAAAATCTGCCTAGCAAGAACTCAGTGACAGAAATTGATTCCGTGCAAAATTTTGGCCTTAATACTGATAGAACGCAGTTAGGACCTTCTGATAGTATGGTAAACTTAACACTCGCTCCTCATTACTACAGCCCCTTAATGACAGAGCATGAAATACTGGCCGGTCGGGGTGGCCGAGCGGTTCTAGGCGTTACAGTCTGGAACCGCCGACCACTATGGTCGCAGGTTCGAATCCTGCGTCGGGCATGGGTGTGTGATAGGTTAGTTAGGTTTAAGTAGTTCTAAGTTCTAGGAGACTGATGATCTCAGAAGTTAAGTCTCATAGTGCTCAGAGCAATTTTTGAACGAAATACTGCACAGTAGAGTGAGTAAGAGGTTTTAAACTTGTAACATGCCTTGTCCATCGTCTAGAGGTGCGCGGTTTCTAACGTGTTGCTCGTGCCAGAGATTTCTTTGCATGAATATTTTTATGCTGCGATTCACAAGTGCAGTGTAAAGTGTTGAAATTAATGAGTGTGTCATTGAAGAAGTAGCTGAACTCTTTTTTTTTAATGAATGTCGCTGTTCTACTTTATTTTGTTTGGGCATGTTTAAGTGAAGTACATTTGCAGAAGATGCGCTATTCCTCCACGTGATTGGCCAGATGAAATTGTTAAAATCTTTAACGTTGTCATAATAATTCTTCAGTTGCTTGTGTTTATTCGTTTTGATTTTGAGGTATATGACACGACAGTAACGCAAAAATAGTACTGAACACCTATGGGCGTTGTTGTTGTTGTTGTTGTCTTCAGTCCTGAGACTGGTTTGATGCAGCTCTCCATGCTACTCTATCCTGTGCAAGCTGCACGAACTTACATCACTTAAGGTTTTGGTTAAAATAACATGTGCTCTCGAACATAGATACAGAGATCGAACATACATACATACATACATGTATACGTATGCAGCAGTCACTGGCCCTGCAGATGACGCGTTGCTTCCACGAACTGCCTCCACTGCTTTCTGTTTTGTGCTCGGTAGCTATAGGTGTCTTCAGTATCCAGGCTTCCAGGACCTTCAGTAGGTCGTCCACCCAATTACGCCTTGCTCGTCCTGTGGAGCGTCTGGTCTTTGGTTTCCCCTCAAGTCCTTTCTTCACCTGTCTCTCTTCTGGCGTACGAACTGCATGGCCTTCCCACTGGGTTCTTTTGCTTCTCAGCTTCTGTAGTATTGTTGGTTACTGCATGAAGATTTAGGTTCCCTCTTTTTTCTTCCTTCTCCCTCATCCTTTATCCATGGCTCGGACCCACGTAGTCCTCCCCATTACTGTTCTTTCAGATATTAATAGTTTTAACCGTTTCTCGTTTCATCATGTTCTAGGTCTCTGGTATATCACTGTATTATATAGCCTCATTATTCGATTATATTGATTTTGAGGTGAGCGTCTGCCTGAAGGATTACAGGCATTTCATTCCATGCGCTGTTATTTCTTTGGTGTCCATTTCTATGCTGTTGTTGCTGGTGCACCAAGATCACAATTATCTGAACTGGTAAACTCACCTGAATTTCACGCATTCCATCCCTAGGCAATTCCTGCTCCTCTTATCCTCTTCCTAACTAAAGCAGCCTTGATCGTCATTGTCTATTTTCTATTTTCTTCACCTTATAGTTTGATACACTAAGTAATACTATAAGATCTGCACATGCGAGACAATTGAAATTACCATCCATATTTACTCCAACCTATTCATGCTCCCTGCATCATTACATTCTCTAAGATAACAATAAACAGAACTTATGAGGAAAATTTCCACCTTGTCTGAGACCCGTCTAAAAATCCAACGCTTCTGACGTGAATCCTGGGGAACGCACTGCTGCCTTTAACTCTTCCATAACAATTTGCACCATTCTCTCTAGCTTTTCTTGAGTCATCATCTTCTGACTGGTTTAAGCGGAGTACGTCAATCCTGTACCTACAGTGTTAAAATCAGCAATATTGATGACTCATTACCTCAGAACATCTGACAGACAGATCTAAAAGTTTTGGGAAGTATCGTTTCACTCCTTTTCTGATGACTGAACCAGAATCATAATATACAGACCAATAATTAGTTAATTATGATTTTTTTAAATATTTCTGTTCAATTTTATTAATCCCCTTTTGCATCTGTCAGTGTAAAGCCGTTATAGGTAGAAATATTTCGCTGATTTAGTAGCATCAGTTTATAAGTAGACCTATTTATAATAGTTCCTGAGATAATGGGTCAAATATTTAAAAAAAGTAATTTTCAGGAAATAAAGTTCAAACGTTTCATTTGATATTAACTCACATATGGAGGTATGCCTTCTCCTAGAAAAAGGCCAAGTCTATTGCCAGCATTGTCTGTACCCTATTCTTGATAATCCTGCAAACCTAAAAGTTTTCTTGCCTCTTGCTTCCTTAGTCGTTCCCTCTGCTGCACTCTGGGATTTCATGAACCTAAGTCGATCCATTCGTTGGAAGGTTTGCAGTGTGTTGGCTCCTGGAGTGACACCAAGTTGCTCTAATACACCAATTCTTCCCTTATTACCACCATTAAATGATTTCATAGCGTCACAAACACCGGGTTCAAATGACATTATCCAAAGGCTCACTGAGGTTTTCCGTTCGACAAAGGAGACATATGGAAAAACGCTCAGGATGAGCTAACTCTGTATATATTGGTTTAGTAGCCTCCATCACTGCAGATGGTATACTATTTTTGTGCCTAAATTGTTCCTCTGTACCCGCTGCCTGGGCTTTGCGATACTTATTCCATGAATCAGCATCAGGCGGACAAAGACCTTGCATTGGTGTTTCATCAGTTGATAATTTGTGGAAGAGTTTAGCTCACATTGCTCTTTTAATCCCTTGCGGGTCAGGTGTATTGTTTCTCATTGCAATTCCATTATATTGCTAGTGTTCATTAACTCTTATATCTTACGTTTCACTTTACCTTTTAGAGTGTCCACATAATGCATGTGCAATACCGCCATTTCTGTTTACACACTGCATAAAACCTCTTAACATGGACAATTATGATGAATTCCAGGAATAAATAGCTGAAAACGACAGATTTCTAGATTGAATAGTGCTAGAGACAGAAATGCTTAAGGAAGTCAGTGTAGAATGACTCATGTTTCTACACTTGTACTATTAACTATCAAATAATGAAAATTTCGAATTAAGCAACAAATGATGTATCAAATTATTCAGATGAGGTCAAATATAATTAAGAGATAATAATCAGAAAATGTCACTTTTTGACGAATTTCACCATACGTATTCACCTTAAAGTGGTCTACCTCCTGTCCCAACCTCATCATGTCAGAGTAGCTCTTGCAAACTACATCCTCGATTATTTGCTGGATCTATTCCTGTATCTGTCTTGATCTGTAGCTTTTCCCTCGTACAGCTTCCGCTTATACCGTGGAAGTTATTCACTGAGGTGCTTACAGATATCCTATCACCTGTCCCTTCTTACTGTGAACGTTATCCACATATTCCTTTTCTTGTCGATTCTGTACGGAATCTCCTCATTCCTTACCTGAACAGTCCATCCAATTTTCAACATTCATCTGGAGCACCACATCTCAAATGCTTCGATTCTCTTCTGTCTTGGTTTTTACCCACAGTCCATGTGTCACTTCCATACAATGCTGTGCTCCAAACGTACATTCTCAGAAATTTCTTTCTCAAATTAAGGCCTTTATTTGGTACTTGTAGACTTCTCTTGGCCAGGTATGACATTTTTGATTGTGCTCGTCTGCTTTTGATGTTCTCCTTGCTCCGTCCGTCATTGGTTACTTTAAAGCCTAGGTAGCAGAATTCCTTAACTTCATCTACTTCGAGATCGCCAATCTCATTTCTCCTACTTCTCATTACCTTCGTCTTTCTCCGGTTCACTTTCAATCCATATTGTGTAATCATTACACGGTTTATTCCATTCACCGGAAAGTCAATTGTTCTTCATTTTCACTAAGGATAGTAATGTCATCAGCGAGTCTTACCGTCAATATCCTTTCACATTGAATTTTAATTGCGCTCTTGAAACTTCCTTTCACATCCGTCCTTGCTTCTTCGATGCGTAAACTAAACAGAAGGACCGAAAGACTACATTCCTGTCTTACATCCTTTTTAATCCGAGAAGTTCGTTCTTAGTCTGCCACTCTTATTGTTACTTCTTGATTTTTACATTTTATGAACGATTGAGCGCAGCTATCACTAGTCCCTTTTTTGCAGGTTTTATTACGCTAATCCAGATTTTGGGTAGTGCCTAGTCAATATCAATGCACTATTTTTTAATCTCGATGCATGTTAGTTCCCTCTTGTTCGGATGTCAGTCACAGTTCTTTGATTACTATTGTGTAAAGATGGTAGGCTCTACATGTTCTAGACGTTTTGTATATGTCGTATATTACCCGTCTTTTCCAATAGCATACCCGTGTTTTTCTGAGAACTTTGGGCACCTTGCGGCATTTGACGTTGTCGAACGCCTTTTCAAGGCCGAGAATTACTTTGACCTTGTCTTGATATGTCTTCAGTCTTACTTCCATTATCAGTCACAACATAAGAATTACCTTTCCTAAAGTCAAACTGATCGTCATCTAACACATCCTCAACTTAAGTTCCCATTCTTCTGTATATTATTATTGTAAGCAACCATGATGCATGAATTTTTAATCTGATTGTGCGAAAGTTCTTCTACTTGTTAGCTCTTCCTATCTTCGAAACTGTGTGGATGACGTTTTTCAGAAGTCAGAATAATCGTTTGTTGCCACTTCCAACAATTTTATGAATTCTGACGGAATGTTATTTATCCCTTCCGCTTCATTCTATCATAGATCTTCCAAAGCTGTTTTAGACTCTGTTCCTGATACTGGATCCCTTATTTCTTCTACATCGACTCACGATTTTTCTTCTATTACATAGTAAGACAAGGCTTCACCCTCATAGAGGCCTTCAGTGTACTCTTTCCCCACGTTTGTTCTCTCTTCCATGCTTAAGAGTGGAACTCCCTTTGCGCTCTAAACGTCACATTTCTTACTCTTAATTTCACCGAAGATCGTTTTGACTTTTCTATAGGCTGAATCAGTACTTTAAACAATTATTTCTTTTTCGACTTTTTCACCATCTTCCAACCATTTCACCTTAGCTTTCCAACATTTCCGGTTCATTGCATTCCGAAGTAACTATTATTTCTGTGTTCCTGAATTTTCCTGACCATTTTCTTCTGTTATCCATGGTTCCTATGCAGTTACTTTCTTTGTACCTAAGTCTCTTTCTCAGTTCTGTTGTTGCTCTTTTATAGATGTCCATTCACCTTCAGCTGAACAGCCTATTGATCTATTCCTTCTCGTAGCATCTATACTCTTAGAGAGAGAGAGCGCATTGATTCTTCATGAGTAATCTCTTAACCTTCAGCATACTCTTCATCATTTCTAAATTGTGGCCTGAGTTAGTGTCTCCTCCTGAGTACGCTTTACAATCCACTATCTGATTTCGGAGTCTCGACCTGACTATAGTGTAACCGAACTGAAATCTTCCCCTATCTCCCGGTCTTTTCCAAGTAAAATTCCTCCTACTGTGATTCTGGAAGATATTATTATGAGCTGACATTTATTGCAGAACTAAATTAGGCTCATTCCTTGTACCAAAACCGTATTCTCCCGCAATCCGTTCTTCTAATACTTCCCCTACAACTGCGTTCCATTCCCCTACGACTAATAGATTTTTCATCTCCCTTTACATACTGAATTATACTTTCAATACCCTCATATACTTTCTCTTTCTCTTTATCTTCAGCTTGCCATGTCGGCATGTGTACCTGAATTATTGTTAACCGTGTTCATTTGTTCTCTATTCTAATGAGAACAGTAGTGATATGAAGCTTCCTCGCAGGTTACAACTGTGTATTGGACAGAGACTCAAACTCGTGATATCTGCCGTTCGTGGGCAAATGATCTACCGGCTGGGCTATCCAAGCACTTCACACGGCCCGTCCTCACAGCTTTACTTTTGCCAGTACCTCGACACCCTCTTTCCGAACTTCACAGAACCTCTCCTGCATTCGTGGAAGAAAGGAGTGCTAGTCGTGCAGGTTTCGCAGGAATGTTTGTCAAATTCGGAAGGTAGGAGAGGAGGTAATACGGAAGTAAACCTGTTAGAAAGGGTCGTGATTCGAGTGTGGGTAGCTCAGTCGCCGGCACGGTAACTGAGTGTGTTCGGCCAGGGGTCTGATTGCCCTCTGTAATAATAATAATAAAAAACTAAGTAAAGGAATCAACGATAAATCTGATTGGATGTCATGTGACGTCCGCCCCGAACGTAATGAACATTACCGAACAAAAATGGAAAAAAAGAAAGTCAGTAGAGCACGTGCTATGTAAAGGGAAGGTACAAAATCCGAGTCTCCGTGTGGCACACAATTTTAATCTGCTATGAAGCTTCATATCAACGCACACTGCATCTGAGAGTGAACTTTTCTTTCTGGAGGACAATAATGTCACTGATCTGTTCACAGTAAATAATACTGTGTCCTACCTTCCTATTCATGACGATTCCTAGTCCCGTTATACCTTTTTCTGATATTTTTTTTATATTACCCTATACATGTGTGCAACTAGAACTCATCCTCCTCCTTCCATTTCACCTCACTGACCCTCACTACATCTAGTTTGAGCCTTATCATTTCCCTCTCGAGATTTTTTAGCTTCTCTACTATGTTCAAACCTCTGACATCGACTCTTACAACGTTATCGTTTCTTTGGTTATTCAGTGTTGTTCTCAAGGTAACCTACTCCATGACAATCCCCTCCCAGAGATCTGAATGAGCGACTTTTCCGGAATATTTTTCCTATGGAGAGATCGCAATGACACTTTTCCAATAACAGGCAGTTGTTTCCAATGCCTTCTGCATTCTTATGCCATTCATCATTGTTGATTCTTTCACATTTAGCGACTGTTTCCAAACCCAAAGGAGAAGAGTGTCCTGAACCTCTGCCCGCTTCTCCGCTGTCTTTGACAAGGCCATTGGCAGAATGAGGGTGACTTCCTATGCCGGAAGCCTTCGCTCGCCAATGTCGATTATTAATAAAAATTTAAGCCCTGACGGTGTTTTATCTTTTTTTTACTTTTTCAATTTGTTCGTTGTTGATCGTTGTCTTTGGTCGTTGCGGACGTCACATGACATCCGTTCAAGTTCGTTTATTGATCCTTCCACTCAGTTTTTTTATTACAGAGGCCAACCAGTTCTCTGACCGAACACGCTGAGCTACCGTGTCGGCAGTTCTCGAACCACTGACCGAGAACGTTTTTATTACTAATCAAAGACGCTATAGTTAGGCCACGGGTACGGTATACTATCGTATGTATGTTGTAAATTGGCAAACAGTGTACAGATATTCTGACAAAGGGGGCAGCAGCGCCTCATGAAATGCCCATGAAGGACACTAAGTGGATGAACTGGACCTTGGGGGCAGGGAGAAATGCAGTCACCTTTTGTTGCATACAAAGTTTTATTCACATAACAACTAATTGAAATAAGAAGTATAATGAAAAATTTTACCAAATGAGTGGTCACCAAACATGCAAAGAGGCACAGGTTTGCCCTTGATACAATAATTCTGATACAGATACAGTCAGTAAAAGCAACAAACTAGGAATAAATAACAGTTCCCTGAACAGCTTGTCCCTATAGTGATTAGTAGTTACACATCAGATAGCAGCAGTCGATTTACGCTAATGCAGCTCTCCAGGGATTATTATACGACGGTTAACAGTAAAATCATAAGCCGTTACAGATCGAATGACAGAAACCAATTTACGTTAATGTAAATTTCATGGGATTAAAGTAATGCAATTACAATAAAACGCTTTGAGTGTTAAATATCTCGAGGACTAGACTGAAGACAAATTGAACAGTGGCAAAATTGACTTAGACAGTAAATGACACGCTTGGTAAATGCATTCGTACCCGAGTAAATAGAATAAGCAACTTTAAACATACAAGTCTTTCATCTGAAACACAGCTTAGCTAATATTTTTCCTGTCAGGTTTATTAACATAACACGTTCAGATGAGTCTTACTAGCGACTGAACTTACTACCTCGCACTCAAGGTGTTCGTTGTGTGAGGCTGAAGTGGCGCGCAGCGAGTGACAAGCGCTGCACGCCAAAGTAAATGCTTCAGCTCGTATGACGTCCAGAATTTTTGCGCGGAATTGTAATTAGTTAGTAACACTGAGTTGATTGTAATTAGTTAGTTATAATATTCCTTCTGCAATAATCGTGAACATGGTCAATCGTGAATTGCTCCGTCTGCGAAAAATAACATTTAATAGGTTTTTAAAATTTGAGTTACACCATAGGGCTAAAGCCAAAGCAGTCTTCACACCGTGTCTGCGTCTGTTTCAGTTGGCTCTGAGATTTATTAATTTTGGTATATTCTCTGAAAAATTTATTTTACACTTATTAATATTTATTATTAAAATTATCTTTATGTGATGGGTTTGCATAAAACCACTTAAATCTTTAATTTCCTGACAAAAATTGTTTTTTGAGGATGAATCAATTTGTTCTTCACCTTTTTCTCATCGAGAGTAATATCTTTCAATGTTCATCACTCGGAATCCAATGTAAGTGGTTTCTATAATATTGTGTAGAAATACTGTTCCCGCGCAAGGAATTGGTTATTCATTGTTTACTCTTACATGATACACATTATCTACACATCGTTTTAAAATTGTCTTTTGTGTATCTCCGTGAATTAAAATTCATCAGTTGATTTCTCAGTATTGCAGTACTTACAAAATTTCCACTGGACACAGTCCGAAGACTGCTGCGGCACTTTCTGGATGGCTTCCATTTGCATAAAATTTTTCTTTAGATTTTTATAACTATTCTAGTTTTTGCACTGTATCTTAAATTCCATATCTCGGGGGACTAATTGTGATGTTTTATTAAAATCACTACATAATAAAAATAAATAAGCTGTACAAGGTCTAAGTACTTTGTTGTGAATTCATTATATCCATTGAAAGTAGAATTCTTCAAAAAATACAACAATCCGTTAACGTACGCAAATCTAATGTTCATTCCTGTAGGCAATCAATAAAATCGTGTGTTTACTGCATTTTATTTTTAAAACTACTTTCATTCATCACCGCATGGAAAAAATCTGTAAGAAATGTATATGTTTTACCTGAATATAAAATTTTGACATAATTCTGTACTATAAAGTGGTTTTTTTATATCCTAAAATGAATTGTAATGAACTGAAACACACTTCAAGAAAAGTTTTGCATCACCCCGGTTCCGGGAGCTCTGGAACCTGTACAGAAAATTGGAATAGAGTTCAACATAAACATCATTTCCGCCCTTTTTATTGCTCATGAAAACCACACATTGCATGTTGTACCACCACACAGTGAGACCACCAGAAGTGGTGGTCCAGATTGCTCTACACACCGGTACCTGTAATACCCATTAGCACGTCCTCTTCAATTGATGACGGCCTGTATTACTATCCACAAATTTATCAACGCACTGTTGGTCCAGATTGTCCCACTCCTTAACTGCGATTCGGCTTAGATCCATCAGAGTGCTTGGTGGGTCACGTCGTCCATAAACAATACTTTTCAATCTATCCCAGGCATGTTCGATAGGGTTCATGCCCGGAGAATATCCTGGACACTTCAGTCGAGTGATGTCGTTATCATGAAAGAAGCCATTCACAAGATGAGCACGATGGGGGCGCGAATTGTTGTACATGAAGACAAAAGTCTCGCTAATATGTTTCCGATACGGTTGCACTATCGGTCGGAGGATGGCATTCACGTATCGTACAGCCGTTACGGCGCCTTCCATGACCACCAGTGGCGAATGTCGGTCCTACATAATACCACCCCAAAACAGCAGGAAACCTCCAACTTGCTGCACTCACTGATCAATGTATCTACGGCGCTCAGCCTGATCGGTTTGACTCTAAGCAGTCTTCGACGATTGTCTGATTGAAGGCATATGCGACACCCATCGGTGAAGAGAACGTGATGCCAATCCTGAACGGTCCATTCGGCATGTCGTTGGGCCCATCTGTACCACGTTGCATGCTGTTGCAAAGATGGACCTCGCCATGGTCGTCGGGTGTGAAGTTGCGCATCATGCACCCTATTGCCCACAGTTGAGTCGTAAGACGACGTCTGATGGGTGCACGAAAAGCGTTGCTTTCAGGGTTCCTCAGAGCCATAATCCATAGGTAGCGGTCATCCACTGAAGTAGTTGCTCTTGAGCGGCGTGAGCTAGGCGTGTCATCAACAGCTCCCGTCTCTCTGTATCTCCTCCATGTCCGAACAACTTCGCTTTGCTTTATTCAGAGATGCCTGGACACTTCCTTTGTTGAGAGCCCTGCCTGGCACAAAGTAACACTACGAACGCGATTGACTGTCTAGGCATGGTTGAACTTCAGACAACAACTACTGTGCACCTCCTTCTTGGTGGAATGGCTGGAACTGATCGGCTGTCAGACCCCCTCCGTTTAATAGGCACTGCGTGGTTGTTATCATCTTTTGGCGGGTCTGAACAGTCAAAGGGATTGTGTCTGTGATAACAGTATCCACAGTCAACGTCTCAACGTCTCTATTTAGGAGTTCTGGGAACCAGGATGACGCAGAACTGTTTTTGATGTGTGTGTATACCATACTGCCTACAAATGAAACAATTTCACCACATGTTCTTTGATACATTCGATCTATTTTTTGTAAATCTTGTGGTAAGTGTTACGCAATTAATTATTAGTTGGGCGCTGACCAAACGCTGGGACAGCTGTGTCCTCTGTGTTCTATAACTAATGCGTGACCAATTTCATGCACCAAAACATCAAACAGATTTGTTTTATCTTTTAGTGTAGTTCCATCAGTCTCAAAGTACCACAACTGTTCACTGCCCATATGCATTTCCAAAGGATCATTAATCGGAAATGGAAAAATGCATGACTTAACACATTGACTTTTCCATCCCAGTCATTTGGTTAATGGTGATTGTATGTTTCATAATTATGTACACATCTATCATTTGTAATTATGATCGCAGAATTATTGTCATCTTCATGAATTTGAGTCTAAGCATACTTTTGCCGTAAATGAAATGATACCTTTGCTACTTGTATTACCTTTTTGGTTGTACCTTCACAATAATATTGTATATTTTTCTTATCCCATTTGTACATAGTAGTTCTATAGTCAGTACGTATATGTTTTATGCCACATTGAGAATTATTCGTCAATTTCAAAGTCTCTTTACGAAACTCACCAGTTATTTCAAGACTGTATGTGTGCTGAAATATCATTAATGCTTCAGTAAATACATTATCTCTCATTTGAGTAAGTTATGTGTTATCCTGGGAGCTGTCGAAACAGTCTTACACTGGTGACAGCAGAGCAGTCTTCAGTTTGAATCTGAATTTCTAAGCAAACATAATCGTTCAAACATCTCATTGCTTTACTTTCTTTACCTGTCTACATCCCTAAGGCTGCTTCACCTGGCGCAGTAACTACTATTTTCATGAAGAACAATATTGAAGTATCTTCATTTGTCTGCTTAAAATATTACATGCTTAGTTTAAACCTCTCTAGTTTGGAGGTACTGAAAGGAAAAAAATCGACTATATTTATTAATAAAACTGATCTATATATAAAGTTGTTATCAATAAAAATAAGAATATAATAAAAATTATATATATATTGAATGGTGTCAGTCACCCACCTGATGCAGGTGCAGTCTGAAGATTACTGATTCAGTACCTGCTTCACCATCAACAAGTGTACCTTCAATAATAACAACATGTTTGTGGTAATGGATGTAAAAAAAATCCATGGATTTAAAGATGATGTGGCACAACTTCCAGAAATGACAAATACAAGAAACGCAATATCAGATCCCACTACAGAAAAATATATGAAAACGTACAGTGAATGGAAATATATCTCAGTATAGATCAATATATACACTCTCATGCAGTATTCATTAATAAAAGTGGATTAACTACTCTAGTACCAAAACATAGAACATTAAACTCAAAAAATGAAATAGAAAAGTTTGTGGATTTTGATTTTGATGTGAAATTAATTTAGTTACATGAACCAAGAAGTTATTGTAACAATCATCAACAGTTCGAAGAAAGAAAAATCAGAAACACAGTTCTCTATTGGAAGATACAGGTTTTATCTACATTTCACATAATATAGAACTGCATTTAAAAATGATGAAAATGGTCATAATGATCAAAATATAGCAGAAGTAATTGAAAGACATCAATTCACAGAACAACAATTGAAGTGTAAATTTATTCACTTTAATCTCAAAGAAGAAAACTTCCTGTTTATGACGTTGTCAATACAATATAAATTCCTTTGCAAAATTTAGGGAAATATTTCAAAATTCTGGCATATATTGCCAACTTACTTCATCCTGATATTCTTTAATAAAAGATTCAACTGGTTTTAGATCACACTATATGTAATTCCAGTCAAATTTGTCAGATTTTTGTTTTTAATATATTCAAAAACTATATCAATGTGTTTCACGCTTTGTATGCAGATTATAAAATGTTCAAAAACTTGAATTTTCACCAGGAGATAAACCATTTGAATAAATTGATGTATAGTTTGTAGTTCATTTGCCTCATTGTTGTTAATAGTATTATTGTTATTGTTAATAATGTCAACAACTTCTTGTTATCTCAGTTTAGAATATCATTTTAGTTGTTTTGCTCTAGCCTGCAATTCGTTGATTTTTGTGGTTTTAGGCTCTCCAATTGCAACAATTGTTTTTTAATAGAAAAATAAAAACTAATTCCAGATACTTAGAAGATTTCATGCTTCATTCATTATGGAGTGTCTTGGTCTGTGAGTGTAGACCCTGGAGAAATCAAAATAATTTGTTAGCATTATTTGCACAGAAACATATATATATATATTTAGTGTTTTTTATGATATTCGCAAGTCAAAATATTTGGATCCAACAATATTCTAACATTAGCAGAACATATTCAAACTATTAAATATCATAGTAAGCGACTTACATCTCTTTTTTGAAATATACATGAACAATACCATGTAGACTGTATAAAAAATTCACATTCTCATCAACTAATTGATTTATGAATTTAGCGATTGCCTTCACCATTCTTAAGAAAAATTAACGTGTTTGTGATGTGAAGGCTGTCCTTGGTATTTGTCAGGATTAGTGGGAGCATTACGTCCACCACCACATTATTTCTATAAGGATATTTAAAACAAGGAGCTCGCTACGACGTCCTTTCTTAACTGTGTCTGACGCACTGCCTCGAACAAATATGGATTTCCCAAGGCTTCATTGTGAGCCGAAGAATCCAAATTCCTCGTGAAAACTGCGAACGTTGGAACAGTACTGCCTGTGCAGCAGGCTAGCATCGCGACGCGACTACTGTGTATGGAGACGCATCATAAGGCATTGCAACGTTAGTCTCATTTTCTGACAACGAAACGGTTGGTGCTGATGAGTGGGTACATAATATGTGGTGCACAAGGCAAATTTCTAAATCGAAGAACAATACTGAGAATTAAGCATGGATTAACTTTACTTGAGGATTAAAAGGACTCCTATTCGCTGCTTGAATGAACTTTTGCTCAATGTTAGTAGCCATTTTATCTCCTTGAAAATCCATAATGACATACTTAACCTTGGGAAAACTGGACAGGGAATTCCTTGCATATGTTAGCATGTGTGATTCGTTACAGTAAACTGGGAACTTCCTTGTTAATGGGAGCTTTCCAGCCGAATGAAAAGTGGTTGGCAATACAGAAGGGATATCAAACAGATCACAAGATAAACCACAGTGGGTGACATATTAAGTTAATCCACTGCCATTCAATTTGAGTGTGAAAGATTGATCCGGTGTACCAGAAGTTGGGCATGTAAATGTGACATCAATAGTCGAATTGAGAGTGAATTGTACCTTCAGAACATCGGCTAATAAATGGTTGATACAAATGTATTAACTTCCTTGGGCAAACATCTCTCAGAGGATTACTCATAAACAATTCTTTCTCACAGCTACTGTCTAAAAATACTGCCGGTTCTGAGCAAATCAACTTACGAGAACGTTTACGTATATACAAATCATGCTCATTTAGAAGTAACAATTACCTTAGATTTATAATGATCAATAAGAAGTCCTTTAGCTGATACGTGACATGTAGGGCTCCTTGTTGCCATCTGACAGGGTAGGCGTAAATCTTATACGTTTCAAAATTATGCTTTGATCACAAGAATGATAATGATTCCTTTCAATTCTGTGACTCCGGGAGATTCTGGAGACTTTGAATTAATTTTGGATCAAGACGGACGCCTTGAGTAGTTATAAAGGCCATCACCTTGATCTTGTGCAGAGTGACATCTGTTTAATGGCAAGGACGGATTTGCGCTTCTTATACTCTTGAAAACTGAAGTCTCTCAGTATGCCGTTTCACGTTTTCACCGAAAATTATTACGTCGTCGTGGTATACAAGAGCGTGTGTTGGTGTGAGCCCTCGTAAAACCGAATTCGTCTGGCGTTCAAAAATGGTTCAAATGGCTCTGAGCACTATGGGACTTAACAAACGAGGTCATCAGTCCCCTAGAACTTAGAACTACTTAAACCTAACTAACCCAAGAACATCACACACACCCATGCCCGAGGCTGGATTCGAACCTGCGACCGTAGCGGTCGCGCTGTTCCAGGTTGAAGTGCCTAGAACCATTCGGCCACTCCGGCCGCCTGGAGTCAGGCGTTGAAAAGAGGCCAGCGCACTGCGAAGTCCAAATGACATACGGAAGTATTTACACAATCCTGTTGAAACAAACGATGTTTCCGCTGTATCGTCTGGATGTACTATGAGCTGATGATATCCGCTTATTAGATCACAAACGGAAAAAAATTGGCATTGCCCAAGTAATCCAGGAGTTATTGGAGGTTGGGTAAGGCTTAAATGACTGGTCTGGTTACTACTTTCAGAGACCAGTAATCCACGCAAAACGGAACTGTGGTTCTCCAGATACAGATTTCTTCTTAAGTGACAAACGGTGGACACCATGGTGGATATGCACTGTTTATTGGTTCTATAATTCCGGCTTCCAGTTGCTCTGTAAATATTTCTTCTACCAGATCTCTTTGACAGAATGGTATTCTGCAAGGTCTGCGAGTGATAGTTGCTGCATTTTCAGTATGTATACCATACTGAACCGGATGAGTGGCACGTAAATCGGAAATCTCTCGTTAAAGATTTGCACACACTAATAAAAAAGGCGCTAAAATGTTCTGTTCAACTCTCAAATGTTCTGCGAAATCTTGTCTTTGGTTCATTATTAATGTCGAATCCCGACCGCAATTTTTCGGTACGACTGCAAAAATCTATCTTCCTAACTGCGCCATTGAAACTTCATTTGGACATCACTTTTACTTATGCTCGACACTTCAGCAACTTTCGTTCCTTGTGGCAACACAACGTCTTCGTTCCTCATGCTCGTTATTGTTATAGGGACTTCAGCTACATGCTGTCTCAAGTTATAGCTACGCCAACGCTACTGGCAACATAACAATGCCTTTTGTCCAGTAACTCGCACTGATCCTGCCTCTCTGTGATTAACAGAGCTCCTTCTGTGTTGCTAGGTGACTTGGCTTCGACACAGATTGTTTTTTTTTCTGCTCCTTACGGAATTTTCTGAGGGTGATCCGTCTCTACATCGACTCGGAAGGGTTTGAACTGATGCGTCGGTTGGGCTGATCGATCCCACGACGCCAGTGTTGTTGCTCCTTCTAGTACGATCTGAACAATGATTTCCTCGTCTGATCGTTTTACCTGCGAGAAATGTCACTGGTCCATTAGCGGACAGGAAAGCAAATCCAAGTACACCGTCGTAGTGCGTTTGATTGTTTGTAACTAGTTGCACTCTCGCTGTATAGTTTTCATGGCCTGAACTCAATTCTACGTCAACCTCTCCATGGTTACGCAACTTCCCGCCGTTTATCCCGCGTACCTTTAAGAGTCGCAGTCTTGACTTACCGCTTTTGTCAATGCAATACCACATTAGTGAGGTCTTTGATCCTGTATCAGTTAAGTAGCGTGGACTGTCAGTCATGATATATAGCAGTTTTCAAAGTCACTAACGCTTCGATTTTAGATGGAGCTAACAGTAATCACTGTCTTGGGTAGTGGGCGGACGATGAGGTTGCCCGTACGTCCCCGTACTCGTTTAATTGTCTGCCAAGTATTCTGTTTCTTGCATTACTCTTTCTTCTATTGCGGCAATCTCTTGATACGTGGCCATATGTCCCACAATTGTAGCAAATTCGCTTCTCCTTACAGTCTTTAATTTTATGACCAGGCTAGCTACATCTGTAACATTCTGCACTTGAGTTGAATACGCGATGCTCTTCTTTTCGGACATCATTCGGCTGTCTTAATGCTTCCACGATGACAACATTTGCTGCTGCTACTGCGTCCTGAAAGGACTGACATCACGCCGGTCTGACAGCTTTGCTTACTTCCCCGACAAACAACCCGTGACTGAATGCGTCTAAAGCTCGAACAATTGAATGCGATTGTCATTCTCGTCTTCGTCCAGTTCGTATGATTGAGCGTTAATGTTTCGAATTCTGTGGGCAAACTAAGTAGATTCGTCCCGTCGCATTCGCGGCCTACGGAGTTGCTCTCTGTACAATCTGATAGCAAATCTGCTTTTCAATCTCTGAATAAGTGTTGCTTTGAATTCATTGTGATCTTCTGATTACACGCAAGTGGGCTCCGCGCTGCTAAAACTCCTGCGGCTCCCAGGTTTCTGAATTTAGCAACCGCTAATTTATCGGAATCGGTCCACGAACCCAACAACGTAAGTTTACGTAAGAATACATTTACGTCTTCCTATACTCTGGTACTGATGACAACACTGAAAAATTCCCAAATGGGTCCGCACTGCAAGGGCTATCGTTCAACCCATGTGGAAGTTTGCGCTCATTGCTGTCTGCTTTCAATAGCTGAATCTCTTTCTTCAAATCGTTTGTAATGGTTTGGAGATCGGCCGTGTCACCCTGGTTAGGTTGTGCCATACTGATTTATGTTCAGCAGCAAAATAACTCTGTTACTGCAAAAGTTTTACAAATGCATCACTGCTTTTCATATTGTAGACAAATTTCAATAGACTAATCTGAATTCCGACATTGGATGATTCCGTGCTGTCGCATGACGTCCAGGATGCAGCTGCTACTGCTGATTCGCCATGGAGATGCGCCCGGAACTCGGAATTTCTCGGAAGTTCACACGTCACTGCAACTCCTCAGGACGGTAGGATTTCCATAATTAATCCACCTCCCGACACCACTTCTATTAGGCGTTTATGATTATTCTGTCCTCAGCCGAGGGCTTCCTTTGGTATTTGTCAGGAATACTGCTGGCAATGGGTCCATGAGGCACAGGAAGACACGAACTAAGAGTTATTAACCAACACCACATTATTTCTATAAGTACAATAATAACGTGCTCGCTACGCCCGAGCACGAGTCTGACCTGGCGTTATAGGCGGAATGCTGACGAACTGTGTTGTCAGTACACGCTATAGTCGTATTGTGTCGCTGGCAGCCCTGCAACAGGCACACACCTTACAGGTGTGCCTGTTGCAGGCTGCCAGCGACACAATACGACTATAGCGTGTACTGACAACACAGTTCGTCAGCATTCCGCTATAACGCCAGGTCAGACTCGTGCTCGGGCGTAGCGGTTGCGTTGAACCATGTAACCATTACAATACAGACAGAAAATGTAAGTGTGATTTTCTCATTCATTTTGCAAGACATTTACCTATAAAAGTGGATTGTAATGAAATAACGTGTTTATGGAATAACGCCTCAGTTATGTGACTGGATTTGTGACTTCCTGTCTGAGAGCTGACAGTTCGTAGTAGTAGTAGTAGTAGTAGTAGTGCCAACCCACTTTCCTTTGTTGCCAGATGTATCCAAGAAGGCGGCGATAATGTCATCCAAGATGGCAGCCTGTAGACTTCGCATCAGCGTATGATGTCATCCAAGATGGCAGCCAGCTGATGATACAAGTACCATTATCAAAGACGGCGGGTTTTTCGGGGGAGGCTACCCCCCCCCCCCCCCCCCAGCCACGACCCCCTGGCAGGAAGTTTTGATTCTATCAGGAAATGCAACACACCTCTACTAACCCAAGAAAATGACTGGGGAAAAAAGGTCATCTGGGCTACCTCCACTAACCTAAGTCACCTGACCACCACCTCTTCCTAGGAATTGGTGAGGAGTTCAAAATCCATCAGGACAATGAAACACACCTCTATTAACCTAAGGAAATGGCGGTAAAATAGGTCAATTGGGCTACCTTCACTAACCTAATTCATCCAACAGCCATCTCTTTGCAGAAACTGGAAGGAAGTTTGAATTTTGGATGGAAGATATGTCAGTTCGGCTATCTCTACTAACTTAAGAAAATGGCAGGAAAGAAAGGGCAGTTGGGCTACCTCCACTAACCTAAGTCATCTGACGGCCACCTCTTTCTAGGGATTGGTGTCAAGAGGACTCAACATGTGCTAAACATAAGTGTTGATTTTGCATGCACTATTTATTAGAGGTAGTACCACCATCTAGCGTCCAACTGACCTAGTACACAGTACTACTACAAGAAGGGACTGTTAACCATCTGAGATGGTGGGGGAAATAGTGGGAAACAGTGCTAGGTGTGGGCAGCTGTACTACAGTTACAAGCAATTTTAGAAAACGGAATGAGAGATTATCATAATCACATGCGTAGAACTGACATAACGAAATCGACGGAATTACGGATAATACGTATATATTGATAGAATATACACCGAAATGCGAGGAAATTGAGAAAGTACTTGCGAGTCTTCTGCTTGACGCAGAGTAATTTTGAACATGGGAACAAGCATGCGACAGCAAGAAGTATCCGAGAAAACATCGACATGGATGTGAAGGCAGCCATGGAAACACGTTTTTCCATCAAGGCAGCATTCTCCTGCACGTCTATTGAGGTAACAGTGAAACTGGTGAGTTGCGACTATATTTTACGCTTTTCAGGAAGACAGAGAACCATCTGCCTCTAAACTCACTTGCATCTGCATTGAAGAACGACATAGAGTGGATGGATAGGTCGGTTAAGATGGAGTTGTAATGAGGTGCACTTTAATGGTAGACTGATGATGCATTCTAGAGAGTGAGAGAGAGGGGCGGGGGGGGGGGGGGGGGGGGGGGGGGAGGGGAGTTGCTGCGGGTCACTTAAACATTTTTTTCCTGATGTTCCATCAGGATGGGCTGAACGTCTGACATATCCTGCGTTTGACTCGTATACAACCTCTCGTTCGATGTGGGTCGTAGAGCAGTGTCTACTTGCGATTGTTAACAGTAAGCCTATCGTTCATCAGAGGACTTCCATCTCATGTGTGATGAAATGTGACACATTCCTCTGAACGAACGAAGATTTATGTGATGTACTCCATTCCCCTGTCGCACTTTGGGTGTCAAATCAAGACTTAAGCTTAATAACTAAGTTAGCGATATATGCTTGTGACGTACTGCAATCCCCTGTGTATACAGGTGCTTGACAGATATGCTGTTTACAAAGCTAGTGGCGGTATTACTTGTAACTTGCACTTGTAACTTCACATGTCAGACGCTGATGTTATGTGTTCATCTGTTTCCTTGTAAGGGGTATTCTCCGTTACTAAGGATCAGTTTTTGTAGGACTGATGTGGGCATAGTATAATTTCTGAACCATAATAGGATGTGGACAGTGGACGCTATACATCTCTGGAAAGCTATATTGCGCATGTATCACACAGAGCCACTATTTTAAGGAAGTAGTATTCTCGTTTTACGCTACGGTAAAAAGGATATATGTCATGCGCTGGACATACACATTGGAATATTAACAGCACTGCATCCAACATGACTGATAGGTCGGTAACTCAAGCGATCTAACATTATAGACTTATGTGTGGGACGTTGTGTCCTTAGGAGTGCGTGTCTTTATGTTCTCTCTTACCAATACCTTCCAGGTACTGCTCCTAGACTCTAGAACAATACTTTGTAGTTGACAGCGTAGTTGATTTACGTTAAAAGCTTCGAACTATATCCGTCTGTAGCTCCATCATGCATAAAAATTACCTGTTTCTTGTTCTTCTTAACCATCTGCTATTACATCACCACACTTTCAAATCCGTTGCTATACACCAATAAGGGATTCCAACCTCTTTGGCATAGGGGCATCTTGGAGAAATATTGTGTGCTTGGATAGGCGAGGACTTGGCTAACTTCATTCATTAACTAGTCGCGGATACTTGTGGTCGGTTGCAGATCAAATTGGTAATAGTTCTGCAGGTTCGGTCGGTCAATGACAATGTGAAGGATATTTCAGTCTCTAATTTTACCTTAAGACTGTGAGAATGCTATGTGACTCCCCCCCCCCCACCCCCCCCGGCCAATCAGCATAGAGATAGATCGTAAGTTAGTCACCGAGTTGTTAGAAATATAAAGAGTGCTGTCTGATATACTTCGATGGTGTATGTGTTTCACAATTAACAATGAATGGACACGCTGCACAGTCATGTATCTACATTCGCAATGATACTCGTGAAGTAAAAGGCGGCAGTTTAGCTATGATACTGAAATTACTGTCGCAGCATTGATCAGTGTTGAAATTACTGTAAAATTTCTAAAATTGTTTGCACTATCTACCATGATGCTGATTATTTGAGTACATTGATGGTGTCTTTCCCACCCCATCTGTCCACTGTTACGCTGTTGGTTACTACATAATGATTGACTGACATCGCTTGATTGAGTTGGAGAAAGAGTCTTGTTGGGACAACAAATGATTCAAATGGCTCTGTGCACTATGGAACTTAACTTCTAAGGTCATCAGTCCCATAGAACGTACAACTACCTAAATCTAACTAATCTAAGGACTTCACACACATCCATGGTCCATGGCCGAGGCCGGATTCGAACCTGCGACCGTAGCAGTCGCGCGGTTCCAGACTGTAGTGCCTAGAACCACTCGGTCACTCAGGCCGGCGAGGGACAACACCTCCTGGGGATGGATAGCACTGAAACAGTGATCGCATACATAACTGCAATGTGAGGAATCAGTCGAAATGGAATGCAGAGCCATCAGCTATTTCATCACTGTGACAGATGAGTTTAAAGGCAGATGTCGTCAATCACTTTCGGACAGCAGTTTGGAAACTCTCCACGACACCACCACCAAACTCTTCCAGTTTCCTTATGTTATAACTATCTTTTATTAAAAATCACCCAGCGTGTGTGGCATGTTATGGTAGGTGCAGCAACAAAATGATTTACACTATGTGACATCTAGTTTCCTGTGAGAGGCAATGGATCAGAACGTTTAATGTCAGTTTAGAACCTAACACAGATCTTGAAATCGTGGCGGAAGAACAAAATGTATGGCAGTGTACAAAGCATGTTGCAGAAGAAAAAAACAATGTTTCAGTCAATGACACAGGGCCATAGGGAGCGTTTCTTAAGACTTACAGTGTAGTCTGTGGGATACGGTCATCCTCCTACAGTGAAGGTGGTGATACTTTAAACTGGTCTGTGCAGTGGATCAATACCTGTATACTGAATAGGGCGGTCACATGTGCTTGAAGCTGGCATACATGTGGTATTTGTTTTCGATATATGGGAGGGAAGAGATGTGTTAAAAATCATATCGAGTTCTCTATCAGATGAAGTTAGTGAAGATTTTATAGTTGGCAATTTTTCTCTGCTGCGTGGAACAGAACAACGATGATAGAATGATGGGGTGACAGATGTGAATGGATGTGGTTCTGTAGTACCTGCTTGTAGTTTGGGGAAGCACCACAAAGCAGTGGCAGAATCCACATCCTTCCGCCAGTTCAGTAATGTCTTTTATACTATTTTGTGTTGGAGGAGGAAGCTTTGTTTCCGTTGAATGGTCAAAACACAGTTCAGGTGCAGTAACTAAGTCTCGCCGGTTTTTATATGGGTTGCAGAAGGTGGTAGATATATCTTTCTCCGACTTATACTAAATTCTGACTTCCATTGTAACAATCACGTGCACAAAGCTACATGCATGGTAGCACATAGTCTGAGAATAGTTGCAAGATGCATAGGGACTACCTAAGACCATATTGGAATGTTACTGTAGCAGATAGGTTCGAGAAAGGTGTCAAGAAATATGATTCACTAGTTACTGTAATCATTAGAGTAGTTCTCCATAGGATAAAACACAGGTATGTGGTTGAATGGATAGGCTTGATTCCAAATGATACACATTAATCTACCAGGTTGGGTACAACTAGCTGAAAAGCTAGTGTACATTTCTTACGACCTTAATCAGCACACCATCTACTACTGATTGTGATCCTTCTCAATCAGTCATCAGCTATAACTTAGTGGATATATGGCAGAATCTCTGATATGGTAACGATAGAGAATACATTACAAATAATGGAGAAATATCTAGTGGTAGCGGCGTGAGGTGGTTTGCAAATAGCGGTTTCACGCCACGTTCCTTTGCTAAATCACTTTCAAAATTCAGTGATTTTATGACGAGGTTGCATCATACGCTATATGTAGCCAAACTGTTGGTCTGATAATATTCACTCCATGATCACCAACTCAGTATTAGTCTGGAAAAACCACATGATTCGTAGGTAGTGCCATACGTGGAGTCAAAAATCCGGTATACTTTTTAATATGGGTACTTGTATAGAATCTGTAGAACCAAGACCGCTTGTGACGGTAACTTGTAGTAGTTATTGGAATCGTGTTCTTTTAAATCATGCGGTTTGTAAGGCGATTAAAACTCTCTTTTTGAGACATGATAGTAACAATCACAATAAAAACGTATAAGACATGTCGACCCATCGTTAATTTTCGGCCAGTATTATTTAGTACCGCCAGTGATCAGTTATTGACTAAGTAGTAGATGGTGCCTGATAAGTTCACCTTCAGCATCAAGCTTATAAAGTATGTGTTTGTGTTCAGACATGTGCAAAGGAAGGTATGGATTTGACGTGGAATACTGTGACAGCAAAAGGAAGATTATGTCAAGTCATAAGAATGGTACTGATATTTCTATTTCCAGATCCACAGCCATCAACAGGGTGTATTTCCGATACTTCGCTCACTGTCGAATGTCGTTCAACTGAGACCGCGATCGTAACATTTAGTTGTAGGTACATCGCTAAATTATACACTCCTGGAAATTGAAATAAGAACACCGTGAACGCATTGTCCCAGGAAGGGGAAACTTTATTGACACATTCCTGGGGTCAGATACATCACATGATCACACTGACAGAACCACAGGCACATAGACACAGGCAACAGAGCATGCACAATGTCGGCACTAGTACAGTGTATATCCACCTTTCGCAGCAATGCAGGCTGCTATTCTCCCATGGAGACGACCGTAGAGATGCTGGATGTAGTCCTGTGGAACGGCTTGCCATGCCATTTCCACCTGGCGCCTCAGTTGGACCAGCGTTCGTGCTGGACGTGCAGACCGCGTGAGACGACGCTTCATCCAGTGCCAAACATGTTCAATGGGGGACAGATCCGGAGATCTTGCTGGCCAGGGTAGTTGACTTACACCTTCTAGAGCACGTTGGGTGGCACGGGATACATGCGTACGTGCATTGTCCTGTTGGAACGGCAAGTTCCCTTGCCGGTCTAGGAATGGTAGTACGATGGGTTCGATGACGGTTTGGAAGTACCGTGCACTATTCAGTGTCCCCTCGACGATCACCAGAGGTGTACGGCCAGTGTAGGAGACCGCTCCCCACACCATGATGCCGGGTGTTGGCCCTGTGTGCCTCGGTCGTATGCAGTACTGACTGTGGCGCTCACCTGCACGGCGCCAAACACGCATATGACCATCATTGGCACCAAGGCACCCCAGGAGCAACAGTGTTCCTAATTTGCTGGGAAGTGGCGGTGCGGTCCCCTACGGCACTGCGTAGGATCCTACGGTCTTGGCGTGCATCCGTGCGTCGCTGCGGTCCGGTCCCAGGTCGACGGGCACGTGCACCTTCCGCCGACCACTGGCGACAACATCGATGTACTGTGGAGACCTCATGCCCCACGTGTTGAGCAATTCGGCGATACGTCCACCCGGCCTCCCGCATGCCCACTATACGCCCTCGCTCAAAGTCCGTCAGCTGCACATACAGTTCACGTCCACGCTGTCGCGGCATGCTACCAGTGTTAAAGACTGCGAGGGAGCTCCGTATGCCACGGCAAACTGGCTGACACTGACGGCGGCGGTGCACAAATGCTAGCGCCATTCGACGTCCAACACCGCGGTTCCTGGTGTGTCCGGTGTGCCGTGCGTGTGATCATTGCTTGTACAGCCCTCTCGCAGTGTCCGGAGCAAGTATGGTGGGTCTGACACACCGGTGTCAATGTGTTCTTTTTTCCATTTCCAGGAGTGTATTTATCACCGATTTCTTACGATGATGATTCTACTCGTACGTGATCGGCGTGCAGTGACGGTGACCTTTGTGGGTCTGATTCACGTTTCGCATTAGCTGTGGGAGCTGTCCGAATGGAGGGGCCTGTTGGAGTGTAGTAATGTAGATGACCTAACTGTGTTGTCCTCTAGACGACCAAATAGCTAAGTAATACTTAGTATGTGTTGGATAGGCATGCAGGATTAGCCGAGCAGTCTGAGGTACTGCAGTCAAGGACTGTGCGGCTGGTTCCGGCGGAGGTTCGAGTCCTCCATTGGGCATGGGTGTGTGTGTGTGTGTGTGTGTTTGTCCTTAGGATAATTTATGTTAAGTAGTGTGTACGCTTACGGACTAATGACCTTAGCAGTTAAATTCGATAAAATTTGACGCACATTTGAACACACACGTGTTGGATACCTTTCGTGACCGCGTGGAAATTTGAGAAGATTGAATACGGAGTGTGTGTATGTGCTGGTTCGTTAGTTCGTTATTCCCTCCCATATACATTGCATGGTTGACTGCTTCTGCACATTTCACACCTTTATTTAGTTGAGAGAAAATCGATTATGGTGTGTGCATCTAGCATGTGGAAGAAACATTTGCCAGTTCTCTAGACACGAGGAACTCCTTAGTTGACCTTGTAAATTATAGGGATGATTTGGAGTCAGCTGCATCACTGACATCGGTACCGGCGATTGGAAGTATCAGTTTTCCCTATTTTCTTCGAGTTTCCGCGTAAATGTCTTCTTAGGTGTGGCAAGTTTCTAGTTAGTCAGTGGTTATAGCACACCCTTACTAGCTAAAGTTTTGGGTTTGTAGAGAAATAATTTCCAGTCTATATCTCCGGAATTATATTATGCTAACGAATGGAAGGATACGGCTGTGTGCTTGATATCCAGACGTACCGTGAAGATGGTATAATATTATGGCAAACCATGCTAAATACACGTGTTCTTGTAATCTCAGAGTCTGGAGATGGGTGTACAAAAGCAAGCTAGCAGGTCCAGACCAGAAACAATATCACGTTTGTGCCGAGGGAGAACGAGCCCGAATTTGTAGAATAGTTCTGAGAGTGACTTCGTTCCACTGAGGGTGCTCTGGTCACCTGTCAGGGGTGTAAGATCACCGACCTCGTAGGAAAATATCTAGTGCTGCGACGAGTGTACACAGTGCTGTCTGTCTTCGCATTAAATGTATTAATGATGGAAAAGAGATGATTTTGTATGCCACAGTATAAGATTTCGATGTTTACTACATCGACGTGGTACGCAGTAATATATTGCTGGGTTGGAGATCTGTTTTGTGATCTAATGTTCACGGTCTGTGCTCAGTGGGGGAGCAGTGTAAACGAGTAAGAGTCTTTCTGTATTTGACGATCTGTAGGCCACTTCGCAAGGTTTAATTGTCGGTGAAATATGGTCATCTGTACAAAATACGATCATAATGCTCTATTCATTCACAAGACATCATTTTTGCAAGGATGTAGGAGTGTCTACAAACCGATTCGAACAAGATGGAGATAGGTATGTATGGAAAGTTCTGAGAAACAAAGTGTTCAAAGACAAGTTGAAGCAGACCATCCATCTATGGTGGGGATGCCGTCACTCATACGCCACTGTGGCACTAGGACATATGCAGACCTGTAGCTGTAGGACAGCGAAAATTTTTTCTCCTCTGTATGACAGTGCTTCTGATTCTGTTTGCGTAATTGTTCTAATTCCCCCCCCCCCCCGTCTGTGCTTACAGAGTCAGTATCCGTAGGTACCGTGTCAGCAATGGTAAACACAAGTGGCGCCCAGAGGTATCTTGCGTATGGGACCGGCGTGAACGCGCATTGGAGTTCTGTGACGCCAGTTTAATACCCGAAGAACTCTAACTGTATACCTGCTCGCTGTATGCAGCAGCGGCGTGAGTGTGATGGCTTTTACTGGCTGGCGTCTGGCGGCGTCGACACACGTGCGTCCTTGGAGCGTCTGCGCTCTGCAAATAGGTCCTCGCTTCCACCAAGTCAGCAACAGCGCCTAGGTGATCACGTATTTTGAGAGAAATTACTCAGGTATCCAGTGTGAAACGAACGCCGCCGCCACAAGCTTGAGGTACCCAAATGGGCCCTTATGCATGGCTTGGCAGCTGACAGCTGTGTCACTTCGTGGTGGCTGAAGGTGCATCCCGACTTCCGGGAGCATGTTCGGTAGTCTCCTGAGGAGTCCTGTGGAGAGGGGGTGGAGTGTGGTGCATGCACACATTGTTTGCATGTCTGTTGCATTTTTTTGAATAGGTCTGTTGGCTGTATTTTGCATTATTTGGACAGTTTACAAGTTGATTTCGTATCTGCACATCAGTGTACTGCATTGCGTAGAAGTAGATTGAATGTCTTTACTGAAATTATTTCGGTATTTTAGGAGTTGCTTGCATGTCCGTAAAGCGTTATTTAGGAGTAGTTAACAGGTCTGTGGGCTGTGTGGCGTGACTCCAATCATGTCAGAGTGCGTGTTTTGTATCAATGTGATAAATATACTATCTCAAATCCATCCCTAAGCAAATTGTTCCAAACTAAATAAAGTACACTCCTTCCTCTCTCCAGCAGCGCAGCACAGGCTGAATAATTGTCCCTTCCAGACAGTCATTTTGAATTGTCTCATGGAACAAACGACAGGGCCCTCTGGTGACAGTACTGTGTACTAGGTCCATACATCCTGGCGACCACACTGTTTCCCACCGTCTTTCCCCACTGTCTTGGGTTATGTAATGGATCAGATGACAGCGCTCTCTAGTGGCAGTACTACGTACTAGGTCCAGACCTCGTGGTGAACCCACTGTTTCCCACCAAAATCTGCCATCTTGAATAACGGTACTTGAATCACCATCTGTTGTAAGGGCCATCATCTTGGATTACATCACGGAAAGGACGACAGCAACCTCTAGTGACGGTACTGTGTACTAAGTCAGTTGGACTCCAGGCCCCACAGCGTACAGTGTCCTGCCATTTTCTCTGACATCTACGGTTAAGTCACGGAATGCACGAGAGCACCCACTGATGGCAGTATTGTGTACTAGGTCAGTTGGACTCTACACCTCTTGGCGACTACACTTGGTGGTGGTACTACCTCTATTCGTGTAAATAAATAGTGCATGCAAAGTATAGACTTGGGTCCAGCACACGTCAAGTCCTCTTCCCATTAATCCCTAGGAAGAGGTGGCAGTCGGATGATGTAGGTTATTGGAGGTAGCCCAACTGCCCTTTCTTTAGGTTAGTAGAGATAAACCAATTGACGTATCTTCCCTCCAAAATTTAAACTTCCTACCAGTTCCTAAGATGAGGTGGCTGTTGGATGACTTAGGTTCGTGAAGGTTGCCTAAGTGACCTTTTTCCCCCGTCATTTTCCTAGGATCGTACAGGTGTGTTGCACTGTCATAATGGCATTTGAACTTCCTGCCTGGGGGGGATTAGTGGTGGCATGGCACATTCCCACCATAAGCTGCCATCTTGGGTAGCAGTACTTGCGTCAACAGTTGACGTCATGGCCGCCATATTGGATGATGTAATGCACTGTTGCCCTGTCTACAGGCCGCCATCTAGAATCACATCATCGCGCCATCTGGGATACATATGGCAACAATGGAAAGTGGGGTGGAACCTCTGTAGCTTTACTACTCGTAGTAATATTTTGCTAGAGAGATCAAACGTATTTACTGAATATCTCATTTTTATTGAGTGATGGATTTTCAATATTTTACAGGTAATGGATCCACATGCATCAAGATGAGGACAACCGAAGGTACATAAAGGCGAAGTTCTTACCAGGCCTATTGTTAGTTATAATGGTACCCCTGCCTATTAGTTATGTTACAAATTAAATGAAATTCTAGTTAATAATTATATTTTTGAGAAATTTTTGTGTGTGAAGAATACATTCGGTCTAGTAGATAAAATAAAGAAATATAAAAATCCCAGATGGCTACAAATGTGGATACCTAGAAGATTCTAAATTGTACTCTAATGTGCCTGTTATGGAAACAACTGACCTTGTTAAGAATAATTTCCTTAGATTTAATATTATCCAATATTTTTCTGAACCATTTTAAAGTATCAGCATTTATACAATACCGAGGATGACATCGTTCTACATTACTTCCTTTATATGGATGACAGTACTATGTTATACAGAGAGGAGAACGGTGGCCTTGACAAACTAGTACGAATTTTCAATAAGAAGTACCGTATTCCTATAATGAAGTAATCTTAACTTGTGGTATAATAGGTCTTGGGTTAAGCATTTTACACGCATTGGTAGCATATGACGTTCCTTTTAATACAAATTGTCTCTATCAATAGCACTCCTCTCAGTAGTCCAGAGGGAAAGTGCTTCTCATATGACAGATTGATTTGACTGATAAAAGGGCACAGTGAGGTCGTCATTTTGGTTATGAATACCTAGATATGGTCACTGTTATAGCTGCCATCATTTCTTTCATGAAATATGTTCACTGATACGGGGTTTTCAAGGATGTTGACCGTGATATAGTCGGATCACTTAGTGAGACATGTAGTTTGGTAGCTACTCACTGTATTAAATTGGGACGATCTCTGTCATAATGTTAATACCGTTTCGGCTAAAATAACCCTACTGATATTGACACGTCAGTCTAGTCGTATTTAATTATTGGGGCTTATTGAAATACATTTATATTGTTATTTTGCAGTCTTTTCTTTGTATGATAGGTGAAACTTCCTCTTAGCAATATTTATATACATTTACATTATTTGTGCCCTTACATGTGGCACCACTGTTTCTGACATTATGCATTTATTTTCCTATATGTTTTGTCATCCAAGATTTAACTTTATAATAACGCACTGATTGTACTTGAAGCTTACCATCTTTCATATGAACTCGTAGATCTTGATTTCTGCAACTCCTTGTATTCATTTTATAACAGTCTATTCCTACGGTAGACAAAAATTTCTGATCAGGTTTTTAGGTTATTGGTATGTTTTACGCTAGTTTTCCACTTTCGACAAAGAAGTATTTTGTGTTCCCTTCGCCTTTTAGACCCAAATTAACACAGTGCCCAATCCACTTGTGGGCGGACCCGATTTGTATATCAGCGTGTTACCGTGCCTCTTACTTCTACATACAGTTTAGAGTGGTTGCGATGATGTTTTTACTATTGATGAGTTTTGGTATTCGTAGAGATAGCAGATGTTACTCCTTTTTCAGGCTTCATCTTCGAAAATATAGTGGTCTTCGCATAGTCATTCACCTTTTATTCTTTTCCGTATCCGTTACCTCATCACTACACAACTTGTCAGTCTTAGTATTTAGATGGTTTGGCATCTATAGATCGGCCTTGTTACGAATTCCAGAGTGGGATTTTCACTCTGCAGTGAAGTGTGGGCTGATAAGAAACTTCCTGGCAGATTAAAATTGTGTGACCGACCGAGACTCGAAATCGGGATCTTTGCTTTCGCGGAAAAGTGCTCTACCATCTTAGCTATCCAAGCACGACACACGTCCCGTCCTCACTGGTGGAAGTAAAGCTGTGAGGAGGGGGGCATGAGTCGTGCTTGGGTAGCTCAGATGGTAGAGCACTTGCCCGTGAAAGGCAAAGGTCAAGCACAGTTTTATTCTGCCAGGAAGTTCGTTAGGAATTCTTTCTGGTACTAGCAACATTGTATGAAGTAGTCGGCTGTGAACTTCATGGAGTCGCCTTGCTTAAATAGGATTTGACTTTCTTCTTTTTTAGTTCGCTGTGGTAGTGCTAATCGTTTCAGGGATATAAATTAAACCAATCATATCTCTTATTACGAGCCACTGTATAACTTAAGTCACCAGTTAATTGTAAATATTCGTAGTGTTCGCTATGCATGCTATATTCTCTTAATATGTCGATTGCCATTGGGTTTTGTGTCAAGCTATTTCTGTTACTGTGTCTTACCATCTGTGACATTGCCTAGGCTGTAAATATGCAAACTATGGTAATTAAAACCTTATGTGACATTTTACTTTAAATTAACGATTGGGACTCATATGTACTAGGCGATCCCTCATCTAAAAGAATGTTACTGAATTTCAATACTTTCTTAAAAAATAATAAAATAAAAAAAGGCGTTGGCACATAGCACTTTACTGTACACTGTCTGGTGCTCACCTTGTTAATGATTTTACATACTGCGTAGTAAATCTGTCATGTAAAATAGTTTTATGAATAACAAATGTGTACACCAATATATTCATACGTTTTAGCTTATTTGTGCTGGATGTACACATATACCTGATTTAAGGTCAATATTTCCTTTGTTCTTAAGTTTAAACGCCATTATGAATACCTGTCAATTAAATGACCCTTTAGGAACCGGCTTATCTTTCGTCTTATTGAGCCACAGAACGGCAAGATCGCAAAATTCTTAGTCCTCGTTGGAGTCTCTCTGCTTATGTATTTTCGGAAAGATAACATGCGAAATCTGGCAGTTGTTGTAGCCGTTTTCCTTAAATACTCTTTCGTAAGTGGCTCAGTCCCTTTGGTAAGTTTTCAGAATCGGAGGCGGTTTTGCCTCGATGCACTAAGGTCCTCAGAACAGAAAGTTTCTGCGACGGATGGTGATAGCTGTTAGCGAGCAGATATCGGTCTCTGTGGGTGGGTTTCCGGTAAACGCTGTGGCTGAGACACCCTTTGCTTTGTGGCGGACAAGAACCTCATGAAACGGCCAGGCGCCATCTGTCTCTATATTCATCGTGAACCTGATGTTGTCATGGATTTTGTTGATGCGGTCCAAGAATTCTGCCAGATTTTCACGTCTATGAGACCAGACAACGAACGTGTCGTCGCTGTAACGATAGAACCAACTAGGCTTCTCAGGAGACGTGTACAGGGCGATGTTTTCAATGTACTCCATGAACAGACTGGCTACAACTGGAGGTAATGGGCTTCCCATCGCAACGCCGTCCGTCTGGTTGAAATATTCTCCATCATACAAGAAGTACGATGACGTCAGAGTATGCTTGAGTAGATACATAACACTGTCTTCAAAAAACTGGGAGAGCAGGTCTATTGAGTCTTTAATGGGAACACGCGTGAACAATGACACTAAATCAAAGCTGACAAGAGTGTTGTGGATTTATTCAAGCATACTCTGACAACGTCGCATTTCTTGTATGATAGAGACTGTCAACCAGACGGTCGGCGTGGTGATGGGAAGCCCATTAGCTCCTGTTGCAGTCAGTCTGTTCATGAAGTACTTTGAAAACGTCGCCCAGGACACGATTCCTGCAAAGCCTAGTTGCTTTTGTCATTGCGTCGACGATACATTCGTTGTCTGGTCTCGTGGAATTGAAAAACAGGGATAATTCTTGGACCGCATCAACAACATTCATGACATCAGGTTCAACATGGAGACAGACAGATGGTGCCTTGCCGTTACTTGATGTCCTCGTCCGCACAGCGTATATCTGAAACACCGACGCATATCTGCACGCTAACAGCTATCACCATCCGTAGCAGAAACATTCTGTTCTGAGGACCTTAGTGCATTGAGCCGAAACCGTCTCAGATTCCGAAAACTTGCCGAAGGAACTGAGCCACTTACGGAAAGTATTGAAAGAAAGCTACAACAATCGCCAGATTTCGCAAGCTATTCCTCCAAGAATACGTAAACAGAAAGTCTCCGGCTAGGACGCGAAGTTTGCGTTCTTGCCGTTCTGTGGCTCAGTAACAGGAAAGATAAGTCGGCTCCTAAAGAAGCATAGCATCGATTTGGTCTTCAGGGCTCTAGCAAAAATTCGATAAACTCTTAAGTCCTGTGAAAGACGACGTAGGCCTCAAAACGCCAGGAGTATATAAAGCACATGTGGGTGTGGACAGTTCTATATCAGACAGACTGTGCGTACCATTGAACATCACTGTGGAGAACAAATGGTCCAAATGGATCTCAGCACTATGGGACTCAATTTCTGAGGTAATTAGTCCCCAAGAACTTAAAACTAGTTGAATCTAACTAACCTAAGGACATCAAACACATCCATGCCGGAGGCTGGATTCGAACCTGCGACAATAGCGGTCTCGCGGATCCAGACTGCAGCGCCTAGAACCGCACGGCCACATTGGACGGCTGTGGAGAACAGAAGAGATGTTTTTATCTACTGTACCCAGAGAAATCAACAGTAGCAGAGCATGAATTAGAAAAAAGTCATTGTATTGCATTCCACGAGACATCTATTACCGCACTGATTAACGGTTTTTGGGATAGCATAATAAAAGAAGCGATCGAAATAAAAATTTTTGACAACACGCTCCATAAAGACGGTGGCATGCACCCTAGCACATCGTGGGATCCGACCATAGGAAGGTTGAAGAGGGCGCAAGGGCCGCACGACGCAGACATCAACATATATGGTGCCGGAACGGGTACCAGTGACGTCACTGAAGGCACTGCGGTATATAAGGAAGGAAGCAGCAACCCAAAGACAATCACCACTTGACAATGGCCGAGGAGTACTTGACCAAAAGCTCGTGGATTTTAAATAACTTGATGTCGCTGGAAGCCTGAGAAACTACATTCCTGGAAATTGAAAAAAGAACACCGTGAATTCACTGTCCCAGGAAGGAGAACCTTTATTGACACATTCCTGGGGTCAGATATATCACATGATCACTCTGACAGAACCACAGGCACATAGACACAGGCAACAGAGCATGCACAATGTCGGCACTAGTACAGTGTATATCCACCTTTCGCAGCAATGCAGGCTGCTATTCTCCCATGGAGACGATCGTAGAGATGCTGGATGTAGTCCTGTGGAACAGCTTGCCATGCCATTTCCACCTGGCGCCTCAGTTGGACCAGCGTTCGTGCTGGACGTGCAGACCATGTGAGACAACGCTTCATCCAGTCCCAAACATGCTCAATGGGGGACAGATCCGGAGATCTTGCTGGCCAGGGTAGTTGACTTACGCCTTCTAGAGCACGTTGGGTGGCACGGGATACATGCGGACGTGCATTGTCCTGTTGGAACAGCAAGTTCCCTTGCCGATCTAGGAATGGTAGGACGATGGGTTCGATGACGGTTTGGATGTACCGTGCACTATTCAGTGTCCCCTCGACGATCGCCAGAGGTGTACGGCCAGTGTAGGAGGTCGCTCCCCACACCATGATGCCGGGTCTTGGGCCTGTGTGCCTCGGTCGTATGCAGTCCTGATTGTGCCGCTCACCTGCACGGCGCCAAACACGCATACGACCATCATTGGCACCAAGGCAGAAGCGACTCTGATCGCTGAAGACGACACGTCTCCATTCGTCCCTCCATTCACGCCTGTCGCGAAACCACTGGAGGCGGGCTGCACGATGTTGGGGCGTGAGCGGAAAACGACCTAACGGTGTGCAGGACCGTAGCCCAGCTTCATGGAGACGGTTGCGAATGGTCCTCGCCGATACCCCAGGAGCAACAGTGTCCCTAATTTGCTGGGAAGTGGCGGTGCGGTCCTCTACGGCACTGTGTAGGATCCTACGGTCTTGGCGTGCATCCGTGCGTCGCTGCGGTCCGGTCCCAGGTCGACGGGCACGTGCACCTTCCGCCGACCACTGGCGACAACATCGATGTACTGTGGAGACCTCACGCCCCACGTGTTGAGCAATTCGGCGATACGTCCACCCGGCCTCCCGCATGCACACTATACGCCCTCGCTCAAAGTCCGTCAGCTGCACATACGGTTCACGTCCACGCTATCGCGGCATGCTACCAGTGTTAAAGACTGCGATGGAGCTCCGTATGCCACGGCAAACTGGCTGACACTGACGGCGGCGGTGCACAAATGCTGCGCAGCTAGCGCCATTCGACGGCCAACACCGTGGTTCCTGGTGTGTCCGGTGTGCCGTGCATGTGATCATGGCTTGTACAGCCCTCTCGCAGTGTCCGGAGCAAGTATGGTGGGTCTGACACACCGGTGTCAATGTGTTCTTTTTTCCATTTCCAGGATTGTATTATTAATGGTACTTTGTTTTATTCATTATGGAACTGCTAGCTGTAGCAGTATACACGTTGAAAATTTAAAGAATATGAAGAGAAATTTCATAAACATAATTAATAATTAAAATGTAGGCTATGCTGAAATAAATCATGGTAATCCATTAGCTGTAGAATACAAATATATATAAAACACTTGCTATGCTTAATTTGGTCCAAACAACATGGATTTTATTGCCTGTTAAAAATTTCCAAAGCTTAGGAATGACTTTAAGAACGAAAGTAGCCAAGAAATGTTGCTTTACTGTTGAAGGAATGTTTTATGATTGTTTGAAATAAGCAACAGAATATAAAGTCAATCAGAATCAACAACTTGCCATAGAATTTGAATATAAATTAAAAAGTTTCATCTTGCTGCAAAAGATAAAATAAATAGAGAAATGCAATCACATATCATTATACCAACTGAAGATATTGAGACACGTATTTGTTCTTTTAAAATTATTTGATAATTGTGAATATAATTAGTACATCACTAGAATACAAAGATGAAATTTACAAAGGCAGTAATATGGGACTCTAGATACACATCCAAAGTGTAAAGTAATGTAGAGACTTAAGTACGATCCTAACTCAAACTTATACCAAAGCACAAAAAAGTTTGAGGATTTTTTGCGATCAGAATTTTTTCAATATGAGGTGTGTCTGAAAAAATTGGTGAATGGTCTTAAGAAGTAAAAAAAATCTAGAAACGAAATACCTTTACTAGTCGACAAAGTAATCACCAACGACAACACACTTCTGACATCGCTTGTGAAGCTGTTGTGAGCTGTCAACAATCGGTTCTTGCCGATATGTTTGAAGCAAAATTGTCATGTGCAGCGTCTGTGGAGTGTAGGTGTTTCCAGAGGTGATTGAAGGTGGAGAAATAAAAAGAAATCTGCCAGTGTCAAGTGTGGAAAATTAAAAGAGCGTTAAATAACAGACACATCATGTTGAGAGAGAAAGCTTAGCATCTAGATGTTGCAGATACCTAACAACTTTATGGAACTTCGAACAATTCTCCCAGTCAGCTTCTAACAGATCGACAAACGGTGGTAGAAGAATGTTGTAACTGATGATTGTTCTGCAGGCCAGGCAATGCATCTTGTTTGCAGCTCGTGATTCCTTTGTTTTGAGAGGTCATCCACAGAACTGTTGACACGAACCTCATATTTTGGAAGACTATGTAGAAGAAGAATTGATTAATGACATAATAAATCTTCAGCTGGCTGAGTTTTTGTGTAATATTTTCATCTATCCAACTATTATGTAAATTATCAAATCCTAACCATGTAAAAAACATTTTATCCCCTTTCTTTCTCGAAACTCTAACAATCAAATACACTTCTGGATACATTTGTGTGCCTCACACTCACAAAATTTGCTTGTACATACTCTCTGTTTGTATCTGACTGGATTAGAATGATTAATGTCGTCAATTTCGAAAATTTCTGTTGATCAATTAGCTGTATAACCTCTTTAAAAAATTCCTTGAATAATTCTTTCATTAACTTCTATTGATTTCATTTCTATTGTTGAATGTTTTGTATTGTTGCATTCCTCAATCAATTTAGAAACTAAACCAACCCAATTACAATGTCCTTGAAGACTAAATCTCTTCCACATCTTTTCATTAATCACATTATTAAATCTTTCAAAAACAATTTATCTTACTTCATTGAAGTTTAATAGTGATTAATATTATATTTTTTCATGTCTTGTTGAATAAATTTTGATGCAGAGTTCTTTACCATTAGCTGTTTGTGATTATTTTATCTTTCTCTCTTTCCTTCAGAAGCAACAACTATGTTTATGCTTGTTTTATTTTTATCTACAATGGTATGAGCAAATTTTCAAAAATTGCCAATTATAATTCATATATATGTATATCCCTTATTTACTTGTGAAATTCCTTTCCATTTTCCATAGTCAGTTAAGACTAAATCTGTACAAAGACCTTCTATAGTCTGTCTTCCAGTTTTAGTTGTTACTCCAAGCACTGTATGTGTCAGTATACTTTTTACTCTTTAAACAGTAGATTTGATCCATTTATATAAGTTAAAAATGTAATTAATTTTAAATTACTGTTCCATTCTGTCATCATTATTTGGTTCTAAAATCAGTTTTTAAGACTTAAGTAATTCACCCAAAGAGGTAGGGTTTTGACAGATGGATTTAGAGACATAATACTTTATCTTTCATTTCAAGTGATGGATTATTGAACTGTGTTGGAAATAAAATTTGCAGTTCTTTTACATGTCTTTTTATCTCAATTTTTAAATTTGTATATGAAATATCACCCTTTACATTGGCTCCAGATAAAACTGTTCACTTGAATCTACATCAAACTCAAAAGTGTAATTTAATATTTCATCACCCCTTACAAACTTAAATTTCAGTTCAGATTTGTCACACATTCTGTTTTTAATAACACTTAATAGATTTAAGCGTGGTGTTAAGCCTGTCTTAGAGATATTACCTGTAAAAGCTTTCTTTATTTCTTTTTTTGTAAAGTAATTTGTCAAAGGGTTGTTGATGTCACTATGTGGTTGATTATACTTTTTATTAAAGTATGGATTGTGTTACAGTACTTGCAATTTCAGGTTAAGTAATTCATTTTCTAAGTATTGTTTGGTAACTGCATGAGAACCACTCATTGTTTCTTCTTAATCTACTAACCTTCCATATTTTGAATGGATATAGCATTTGGTTACTTTAAAAATTTTCACTAATAGTTCTTTAAGCTGTTTGATAATTTATCCAATTTTGAATCTGTTTTTTCCTATATCTGAATTTGACTTAAAAATTTGTAATATTTGTATTTTATCTAAGTATCTATATTTTATTATTCCAATTATTTGCTTATTTACCTTATTTCCAGAAATGTCAATTTATTAGACACAAAATATGATTCAAGTAGTAATTACCTAAAAACAGTTTTTAAAAAGAAATATTCACAAATGACCAGATATTATTTCATTAAAATTTTAAATTCTCTGTACATTACAGTAAAAGTTTGGATGCAGCCCTAAGGCTGATTCAGCTGGCTGAAGATATTTTAACAGTTCATTGCAAATATTTCATCCAAATCAATTAAATACAAATTTCTTATGTTTGTTCAAATTATAATAAATTCAGTGTGTAATGGGATTATTAGATTTATTTAAAATTAGTGTCCCAGATTTATATTACCTTGGATGATTCATCATCATAAAAGTGCAACAAAACTGTTTAATTTTTAACTGCATACCAAGTTTTTCTACTTACGAATTACTTAATACATTATAATACACATGGGTTATTTTCTGCATTTTTTTATTAGACATCCTTTCTGCACAATTCCTAGATTGTCTTTTTCTCTTATTTCTTTCAATCTTTTCTTGTTGGTTACTGCATTTGTGATAGCCGAAGATCCATTTGCTAGTGACCCAGTAGTTACTATGGTAAAGCAGCCAACAGTACTGGAAGAAATCCTCCTTCATGTTTTGTTAATCCATAACCTTCATTCTTTTTTCTTAGAGGTTCAATAACTTCTTTTTACAACAGATATACCTAATGTTACGAGTAAAATTCCACCTGTATTTATTTCTTTTTCTTTTTTTGTGCATCAGTTTAAAAAATATCAGTAGTATGTAGTTGTTCAATATTTAGTTTAATTTTAATTGATTTTGGTTTAGTCTTCCCATAGGCAGCAAAGTACAATCAATGCTCACATAATTAATTTATACACACAAACTTTTTTTTTTAGAATGAGTAGTTTATAGCCCCCAAACATTACCATCAGGATTGTACTTCATACTCAGGCCTTCAGGGCGACTCAAGCCCTTCCCTAATTCTCGTCTTATAAACATTATTTCTCTTTCTGCTGCAGCTACAAATTACTGAAAGAGGTAATGAAGTTCTTTATCTGCTTTGTGTCTTTTTTTCTAAATCTTTATAATCTATATAAGCAGTATCATGTTTTTGCAAGCTTCACCAAAGGATCCATTTCTCCATTTCCTCTTGCTGATTTTTCATCTAGTTTGGTCCCCAGGTCACTAAATCGGTACCCAGATAAGAGTGTCTCAAATAGTAATTCGTTAATTAATAAATTTACTAAATCATTTCTATTTTTTCACTTCTTCAAAATGTAACGAAAATTACTTCAAATGCTAACGAAATATGGAATTCATTTTGGATTATTGACTGTAAAGGAAATTAATTTGTTAAACATTGGTTTTATTTATGCTTTTCAAAATTTTTATTTCAAGCCTTATTTTCTATCAACTACTGCTAATCTATCGATTAAATCTGTAACATCATTTATCCAAACATACACAGTCGGTATCTCCGTTTATTTTTATTGGATCCTCACCAAATTATTTGGAACTTACAGGTTTTATTATTTTCTGTCGTATTGTTTCGATTAATGCATCATATTTGTCGCCTTTACCTGATTTGCGTTTATAAGTATAAAATTTTTTAAATTTGAAATGCAGCATTTGTTGATATTAGTGGTCTACATAGTTGTCATTAGCATCCACATCATATTATCCTTGACATTATTTTTATTCAAGAGTTTCATGAAATCATCAGTTGCTCTATAATGTTCTTCATTGATTAAGCTGTTGTCATTGTTAAATTTAACTTTAGAATGCCTATTATAATATTTACAATGTACAAAATGCAAACCAGAAACTTTTTCATTGAAAGCGCCAACACACTCTGTTTGCGTATAACTGCTATAGAGGTAAAACCGTTTTTTTGTCCGTTTTAGTTTCTCCTTTTGTTCTACATATTTCAGCAGTTCTTAAAGTACGTTATGTCTTTGAAACTATGGACTTTCAGTATCGTCTTAATTAATTAGCCTTTTCTCAAATGATAATTCTGATGGTGTTGTAGAAATAGAAAACATTTAATCACATTTTTCCTCAAGATAAAGGTAATGAGGAACTGTTCATTTCTTCAATCCCTTGGCTTTCTTCACTAGCTTTCAGAAAATTACCACCTTGACTTCAGTTACTTTTGTTACTTTTTGTGTTGAATTAATAGCAGTTCGAGCTTTTTTTATATTTCTTGTATTGTCCTTGGCTCTTCTCTCCAAGAGTTGGATTGTTCTTTGATGTCATTCACTTCTTTTATGTTTTTGTTTAGCTTTTTTAACATCTGGGTCATATTTCGAAAACATTTAATATACATGAAAAAATTAACTAAAATTATTTTTCTCATTCTTGTTTAACCCTTATGAAGTCGTAAAAGAAACCTGTGCTTACCATCTTCAAGTGTTCAATCATATGTCATAATAAATTCAAACATTTTTTAATGATCATAAGATTTTAAATATGCACCAACAAAATCCTGGTATATGTGGTTTAAATCTTCCTGAAAATATTTAAGAAATTGAGTTTGTCTCTAATAGTTTAGGGATTTTGGAACAAATTTGAAGTAAATAACAATATATTTCTTTAGCTCCAGTGTAATATTTTCTACCTATAGCCTGATTTTCAAGAATGAAGAAATCGAATACTGCAAATGAATTATCTTGACTTTGACCTAGCGTTATAATTTCATAGTTACTTCCAAGAGAAGTACAGTTTTCTTTTCATTTTGGATACAGTTAGAAGAGTGCTTTAGCTGTCACTTCTTTTCAATATGCAAATGATTAATTATCTTTCAATTCTTCCATCCTGGTTTAGTCGTTCTTGTCTTCAGTCCTGAGACTAGTTTGAAGCAGCTCGCCATGCTACTCTATCCTGTGCAAGCTACTTCACCTCCCAGTACTTACTGCATCCTACATCCTTCTGAATCTGCTTAGTGTATTCATCTCTTGGTCTCTCTCTACGATTTTTAGCCTCCATGCTGCCCTCCAATGCTATATTTGTGATCCCTTGATGCCTCAGAACATGTCCTACCAATCGGTCCCTTCATCTTGCCAAGTTGTGCCACAAAATCCTCTTCTCCCCAATTCTGTTCAATACCTGCTAATTAGTTATGTAATCTACCCATCTAATTTTCAGCATTCTTCTATAGTATCACATTTTGAAAGCTTCTATTCTCTTATTGTCCAAACTGTTTATCGTCCATGTTTCACTTCCATACATGGCTAGTCTCCATACAATAATTTTAGAAACAACTTCCTGACATTTAAATCTGTACTCGATGTCAACAAATTTCTCTTCTTCAGAAACGCTTTCCTTGCCATTACCAGTCTACATTTTATATCCTCTCTACTTCGACCATCATCAGTTATTTTTCTCCCCAAATAGCAAAACTTCTTTACTACTTTAAGTGTCATCTCCCTCAGCACCACCAGACTTAATTCGATTACATTCCATTATCCTCGTTTTCCTTTTCTTGATGTTCATCCTATATCCTTCTTTCAAGACACTATCCATTCAGTTCAATTGCTCTTCCAAGTCCTTTGCTGTCTCTGACAGAATTACAATGTCATCGGCGAACCTCAGTTTTTATTTCTTCTCCATGGATTTTAATACCTATTCCCAATTTTTCTTTTTGTTTCCTTAACTGCTTGCTCAATATACAGATTGAATAACATCGGGGAGAGGCCACAACCCTGTATCACTCCCTTCCCAACCACTGCTTCCCTATCATGCCCCTCGACTCTTATAACTGCCTTCTGGTTTCTGTACAAATTGTAAATGGTCTTTCACTCATTGTATTTTACTCCTGCCACCATTAAATTTTGATAGAGAGTATTCCAGTCAACATTGTCAAAAGCTTTCTCTTAGTCTATAAATACTAGAAACGTAGGTTTGCTTTTCTTTAATATTTCCTCTAAGACAAGTCGTAGAGTCAGTATTGCCTCACATGTTCCAATATTTATAGGGTCGGTTTCTACCAGTTCTCCATTTGTCTATAAAGAATTCGCGTTAGTATTTTGCAGCCGTGACTAATTAAACTGGCAGTTCGGTAATTTTCAAATCTGTCGACACCTGCTTTCCTTCGGATTGGAATTACTACATTCTTCTTGAAGTGTGAGGGTATTTCGCCTGTTTCTTACATCTTGCTCACCAAATGGTAGAGTTTTGTCAAGACTGGCTCTCCCAAGGTTATAAGTAGTTCTAATGCAATGTTGTCTACAACCAGGGCCTTGTTTCGACTCAGGTCTTTCAGTGCTCTGTCAAACTATTCACGCAGTGTCGTATCTCCCATTTCATCTTCATCTACATCCTCGTCCATTTCCATTGTCTTCAAGTACATCGCCCTTATATAGATCCTCAATATACTCCTTCCGCCTTTCTGCTTTTCCTTCTTCGCTTAGAACTGGGTTACCATCTGAGGTCTTTATATTCAAACAAGTGGTTCTCTTTTCTCCAAAGGTCTCTTTAATTTTCCTATAGGCAATATGTATGTTACCCTTAGTGATATATACCTCTACATACTTACATTTGTCCTCTAGCATCCCTGCTTAGCCATTTTGCACTTCCTGTCGATCTCATTTTTGAGACGTTTGTATTCCTTTTTGCCTGCTTCATTTACTGCATTTTTATATTTTCTCCCTTCGTCAATTAAATTCAATATTTCTTCTGTTACGCAAGGATTTCTACTAGCCCTCGTCATTTTACCTACTTGATCCTCTGCTGCCCTCACTACTTCATCCCTCAGAGTTACCCATTCTTCTTCTACTGTATTTCTTTTCCGCATGCCTGTCGATCGTTCCCTTATGCTCTCTCTGAAACTCTGTACAACCTCTGGCTTAGTCAGTTTATCGAGGTCACATCTCTTTAAATTCCCACGTTTTTTGCATTTTATTCAGTTTTAATCTACACTGCATAACCAATAGATTGTGGCCAGAGACCACATCTGCCCCTGGAAATGTCTTAAAATTTAAAACTTGGTTCCTATATCTCTATCTTACCATTATATAATCTATCTGATACATTTTTGTATCTCCAGAGTCCTTCCATGTATACAGCCTTCTTTCATGATTCTTGAACCAAGTGTTACCTATGACTAAGTTCTACCAGGCGGCTTCCTCTTTCATTTCTTAGCCCCAATCCATATTCACCTACTACGTTTCCTTCTCTCCCTTTTCCTACTGCCGAATTCCAGTCACACATGACTATTAAATTTTCGTCTCCCATCACTACCTGAATAGTTTCTTTTACCTCATCGTACATTTAATCAATTTCTTCATCATTTGCAGAGCAGGTTGGCATATTAACTTGCACTACTGTAGTAGGCGTGGGCTTCGTGTCTATCTTGGCCACATTAATGCGTTCACTATGCTGTTTGTAGTACCTTACCCGCATTCCTATATTTTTTTCAGTATTACACTAACTCCTGCATTACCTCTATTTGATTTATATAACCTTGCATTAACGTGGCACCGAAGTTCACTAATTCCCACTATATCTAACTTTAACCTATCCATTTCCCTTTAAAAAGTTTCTAACCTACCTGCCCGATTAAGGGATCTGACATTCCATGCTCCGATTCGTAGAACGCCAGTTTTCTTTCTCCTGATAACAACGTCCTCTTGAGTAGTCCCCGCCCGGAGATCCGAATGGGGGGACTATTTTACCTCCAGAATATTTTACCTAAGAGGACGCCATCATCATTTAACTGTACAGTTAAGTTGCATGCCCATGGGAAAAATTACGTCTTTAGTTTCCCCATGCTTTTAGCCGTTTGCAGTACCAGAATAGCAAGGCTGTTTTGGTTAGTGTTACAAGGCCAGATCATTCAATCATCCAGACTGTTGCCCCTGCAACTACTGAAAAGGCTGTTGCCCCTCTTCAGGAACCACATGTTTGTCTGGCCTCTCAACAGATACTCCTCCATTGTGGTTACACCTATGGTACGGCTATCTATATCGCTGAGGCACGCAAGCCTCCTTACCAAGTCAAGGTCCATGGTTCATGGGGGAGGGGAGCGGGGTGAAAGAATATAAATGTTAATCATTAATATAGTTTGTACAAGTACACTTCGTACTATTGTTGCACATCAAATAGAATTCGGTAGAAGCTTACTCTGTTTATATTTTGGTTTCATATCTTGAATTCTTGTTTTTGGTTCCCAATCAGTTTTCTTTTACTAAAATAATTTTTATTAATAGAAATGAGAAAGTTATTTCAATTCTCAAAAAAAAAAAAAAGGTTAATTCTGCCTGGATGAGACAGCTGTACTAATGTTGCACTTATTGGTTTCTATACAACATTTGTAACTCCATGTATTAGACAAAACAGTAATAAGCTTTACCGTCAAGGAGAAATGATCGAATTTCCTGTTGGTCAGCATAGTTTCATGAGATTATAAAAATTTATTCTTACAAAAAGTCTAATATTTGCACTAAAGCAGATGAAATGTTCAATCGAGTTATTATCGAGAGCAAACATAAATTATATATGCATGTAACAGATAGTATTGGAAGCGTATTTGGATTTAATGACCCAACTATCGATGTTAATAAAAACAGCTGTTATTGATGGTCTAATATTATTCAATTTGAATTGATTGATACAAATTTTAATAAAGCTGATTAAATGTTTATAAAGCATACTGATCATTTTTATCGAGAAACTGATATTATTGCGCCATTCAAACCAAATGCAGAAATTGGTGGACCATTAATTCATGAACCTAATTATCCAAAATATATTACAAATTTTGATCCTGTGGGAGTTTTTTCTGCACTTGTGCTGGTAAAGTGAGGTTATTAGGCAAAATTCTTGTGTCTACCGTCTATGGGCCATCATCATTGTATAGTAAGAGAAGTATTCTCGTGCAAATGCCGAGGACGTGGGGTTGTAGGCTAAATCTCTTGTGGCTACCACTGGCGGTCCAAAGTCATCTATTACAAAGCGAGTTTTCCCTCTTTTATGCTGGAGAAGAGTTATTAGTTAATATTCCTCCTGCTGCTATTGGGGCGGCCGTTGTAACCGACCGGTTCTAGATGCTTCAGTCCGGAACCGCGCTGCTGCTACAGTCGCAAGTTCGAATCCTGCCTTGGTCATGGCATGGATGTGTGTGTTGTCCTTTTGTTGGTTAGGTTTAAGTAGTTCTAAGTCTAGGGGACTGATGACCTTAGATGTTTAGTTCCATAGTGCTTAGAGCCATTTTTGCTGCTATTGGTGAGCCGTCAGCAATGACTAGAAACCGGTTTGAGAAAGAGGAACCGGCTGGAATGTTTATACACAATGTTGATGTTCGCGAGATTGCTTCTAGGGCGACGTTTGTATTTCCCCCCAAGTCGCGGCCACGTATTTAGTTTCATGATAGCTGTGACATCGATTCTGAAAGCCTGTAGCGTGGCTCTCTGTTCAAGTTACACACGTTTTTAGAAATTTCAATTGCTTCTGGTACTTTTCTTTTATAATGTTAGTTTCCTTATCCAGAACGCCAACGTTATTCTAATTAGTGTCCGGGCCACAGATCTCGTAATGTTACGCTACCGCCTATTTCACGCTCTTTTTAGCCTCATGTGACATACGTGTTACTCATTACGTTTTTAACAGTCCTTCCCATACCTTTTTGTACACTTACAGACAGCCACACGTCATTTCATGGACGCCCGATGAGTGCGGGCAGTCAGAAGACGGGGAATCGCCTTGTTAAATTAGTATTTGTTTCGGAGGTCACTGAGCATATGAGGAGAATGCTGGGGATAACTGGTATTCAGACAGTCAATACAAGGTACGACTTTTTTGAAGGGAAACGGATGCACCTGATTGCCCCACGCGGCGGGCGTACATGGATTAACGTGTGACTGCGACAGAGTGCATGTAGGAGAGATGGGATGGACTGTTAAAAAATATATTAAGGAACGCTAACGCCAAACGCGGGTAAAACAATGTATGAAATCATTCAAGATTTAGAAATAACTATAACTGATAAAAATAATTTGATTTACTTCAAAGGTGCTTGTGAAACAGCTGATTTAGAAATGGCTAATAAAACTTATTCTTTAATAAGCAGTCAGAAATGTAACACTATTTTAAATGTGCTTGACAAGGATACAGAGATGAATATAAATAATGGCCATGTCTGAGTACGTCCTAGCCACGTTCAACTATACATGTCCTTCAGTATTACTAGAGTTGATGGATTAGACTGTCTAATATACAATGGAGAAGCCGATACAAGAGTAATTGATTATTATATAGCAAAGCTATTTTATTTTGTAAACATAAAGAAAGAACATCATATTTTATCTAGAGTCCAGCACCCTTTCCTTTTTCCATCACTTCTGTTGTATTTGACTTCATCTCTTAGCGATAAAACAAGTATGGAAGGTTAAATGCTCTATCCACTGAATATGCTTGACGCTTCTTTAAGAAGTAATGAAATTTTCTGTGAAGGAGAACTTACTATAACTTTTGCTTGGAGTTACAGTGCTGGAGATGATCTTGTCAGATGGCCTGATTACAACCAAGCTGGAGGTGGAACAAGAAGACACTTCCGAAAGAAGGGGAAATTGTAGAAGAATAGATGGAAATTTGTGTACCATTTGTTAAATATGAGCCAAATTAAAAGAACAACGAGAAAACATATTGAAAAATCAAAAATTTACAGTAGCTTTTTAAGAAATGTAAATTCTGATAATTGCGAGATTGACTGGTAAGAAATATTTTGTTACGAATTTCTATAACTCTACAGTCTGATACCCTATATTTCGTATTTGTTCCTTTTCAGAGAAATCGTAAAAACAATCAGTTGCTTGACTCTTCATTATTCGAGCACATTTAACTAAACAGAATATATACGTGAAAAAATGGAAGAAACGAGGGTTTCCTTCAAGCTAGGTGGAATATTAATACACTTAATAATTCTCTCAAAGCATATGATGCATTTCTGGATTTTAAACGAGCTACACTACCCGAAGGACATATTGACGTAAAGCCATATAATTTCGTAACTTACTATCTTATCTACGTGATTAACATGACTCATAGCAAAAATATTGTGTATAACTCAGAACACAACCGAGAAATTAATAGCAACTTTTATTTTAAAAAATCCTCCCCATACTTCAGCATACAAAGTTATGTATGGTACAAAATTTAAAAAATGACTTTCGATGCACAGCACAGACTCTTAACTGAGAATTTTAAAACTGAAAAATCGCGTACCTAATTATATTCAGTTTCATATATAATAATTTTTGTAAATAGCCCTTTTCATGTAGACTGTTTGCATTTAGAATTTTTATAGTCAGTGAGAAATTAACGCAGTTGATCTATTCAGCAGACCTGCTGTCTCTAGAGTGGCTTGTCACTGAGTATTTATTACTAAGCGCGACGGCCAAAAGGTCACACTGTGCTACAAAACCAGTGTTTCCTGGAAGGCTGCAGCATCGGTATATATATATATATATACCGATGCTGCAGAGTTGAAGTTCTGTAGAATTGTTTCGGCCAGCCATTACTATTGTAGTGTGATATCGTCGTCCGCTGGTCGAGCCCATGAAGAAGAAGAAGAAGAAGAAGAAGAAGAAGAAGAAGAAGAAGAAGAAGAAGTAGTAGTAGTAGAAGAGGAAGACGAACGACATAGGCAACTCATCCAGTGCATACTAATGCACAGTGTCCAGAAGAAGATCGGTGCACGTTCGTTAAGAGCGAAGTCACAGTCCAACAGCGACTTTAAGCAAAAGAACATGTTTGGGTGAAATGCAATAGAGTAACATCACGAAAGCAAAATTTTGCTGAAATTTTGTATATTTTTTGCCAAAGCTGTTTTTTAAATTAATCCTAGTGGGCGGCCGCTGGCCTAAGCCAGCCTGCAGGCCTAAGCCTTCGTTAGCCGGCACCGGAAATCTCAACATTTTCTGAGATCAAAAATTAGTCAACCTATAATGATATAGATTTTCATCATCAAGGATTCTAAACTAGTTCTCCTGAGCTCAACATACTCAGTAAAAATTGACATAGAGAAGTAAGTATGTACATTGAATGCCGTCCGAGTGTGTTTAAGGCACGCGCTTTTCGTAAAATAATTATTTTCAGTGTTATATAGCTGTATCACATCGATAATAATTATTTCACGAAAAGCGTGTGCATTAAAAACACTCAGACTTCACTCAACGTACCCACTCATTAATTCCGTGCTTGTGCGGCGTCTCCTGACCAACGTTTAGCAACAGCATGCCCTCGTGGTATGCCCTAGAGAACGGACGCCAGGCTACCCAAAATATATTTGTATGAACGAACCAGCTTCCTTGTCAGAGAAACACGTCGCTGCCACTCTTCGCCATTCGCCGCCAAGTGAATGTCGTTCGAACTGGACAAGCAAATTGGTAGGCGCTACGACATCTCGGAACCCAGTTGAAGATACACACACCAGAGATGCCAATGGATTCGTCTCTGGTGATCCAACGCCACCACAGCGGCGAACAGTAGCTCGAATCGCATCGACTATGGCCAATAGAGCTTCCAGCTCTTCCTACGGACGGTGGCAAATTCCACCTAGATCGGTACACAATAGGCGTAGTCTCCGTATCTTTAATCAATGTTCCTGTATAGAGCAAGAAATACAATAATGCAAGTGAAGTAGCTGCTGCATGCAATCTAAGTAACCTACTTCTGCTACGCTACATCATGCTCATGTTTAAGTCAAAAGTGAGCTCACACGACGAAAACGCGCTGAAGTCAAAGCAAGAAGTTAGAACAAGTTAGTATACACTAGCCACTACAGTTAAAGATAAGGATACAATTCAGTCTTTCTATGAGCATGCAGTCTTGTACATAAATAGAAAAACCTGTTGATACCAGTGCGTCGGCTACATTGACCGGTCGCGCATAGTATAGACGACGCGTTCACGAACCTATGGCTACTTAAAAACATCCCGGACCATATATTTAACTATTTATAGCACTTAAATCAGGGCCGGACACGGCGTGCCAAACATCGTACGGGCAGAGAGTGCAAACGGCGTGCGGGCCGGCTCGGCCTTGCTCAGTTTTGCAAGTTCCTTTCAGGAAGAACTCCGTAGTGCGCGACATTTTATTTATTATTGCGGTGTTGCATTCGGGCGATTTTGCTGCCGCTTAGCGATTTGTGTAGAGAATTGAGGTGGCTACGGGGAGGAGGGATCACTAAAAGTTAAAAAAATTTCAGAGTATAAATTTTTTTGTGTCCAAAAAAATCGATTTTTCTTACTTTTTCAAATAGTCACCATTTTGTGAAAATTTTTTTTTTCATTTTTCAGGGCTTCTGTTCATAGCTACACTCATATATTTTAAGAATATAACATTTTTGGAGAAAAAATTATTTTAATATAGGCAAAAGATAGATGAATAAACGGCAATAAGCGTTGTTATACTTATCTTTCGATTTCACCCAAAAAAATATTGAGAATGAGATAAAAATAGGACCTCTACACCAGAAAATTTTCATGCTATTGCGGCTGCGGATTCGATCGAGTGCTACGGCTCTTATGCCAAGGGATGTCTCGCGAGCCAGTTTCTTGGCCACCTCTGATTCAAATGGAGGATGTGGCTCGTAGTTGTTAAAATATTATACACTCTCAGTGAACGCAAAGACGTAACAAGTTTTCAGTGACAAAAATAATAACAAAGTTGAAAAGTATGAGAAATTAACCGCGTTTTGATGTAGAATATAATCGAGGAATTCTGTCAGAAACAACTTCATGCGTTGCCAGTAGAAGTATTTTCCTTCGATAACACAGCTGTGCAACGACGGCTTAATTTCAGAGCCGAGCTCCTGGCTGAAGTTAAATGAACCTACAGCGCCGACGGCGTCCTTTTGTTTTGTAAAAGGCAGAGTGTACTTCGTAAAAAACGTAGAAACATGAGTTCTACGGGGTTTTTCACCGGCGTGCCTTCAGTTATTCAGAGCCGGGTGGGCCGCGGTTTGCGCTCTCGCTAATTGAGGGCACTCGCGCGCTAACCCGGTTTGATAAGGATTTGCCTGTTAGCGTCTTGCACTTTCGTCGGCCATTTCATTTGCTGGAACAGCGCTACCTGTAAGTGAAGGACACTCCGCAGTGAGCCGTCGAAAGCAAGGGAACGAGATTATCTTTAGCAGAAAATATCGCATTAGCCTACGTTTTCTAGTTACAGACTTTTCATTATTCAATGTTTTGGTGTTGTTAAACGGTCTCGAGATCTCTCTTGTCTCCCCGGAACATTCTCGGTGGATTTGACAAGTGTAGCAAGGGAAAAGCACGTAATCTTTTCATTGTATCCTATTATCCTCCTGGGATGCGGTGAGAAACCCCAGGTAATACAAACTAAGATTGGATGACTACCAGCTTCATATTCACAAACCAGCCGGTGATTAACTTGGGTCCATATCATACAAACAATCACATAGCTTAATACTAAATCAGTCAGCGAGAAAATACAGTGACCAACACTTCAGAAGCGGCAGTGTTTGTTACATATACAGATATCCTTTCTTCACTACTCGTCGATGAAACTGTCTTCAGTTAATTAAACAGGGATAGTGGAACTACTTTCCGTGTATACTTTCGGTAGCAATTCGCCGCTGTTAATTGTGCTGAACAAAAAGACAGTTCTGGAAACTAGTGCAGTGCGGTTTCTATGTAGTGTCCGTTTTCGGTAGCCACTAAATCTATTCTTCCTATCATTTCGCCAGTCACCTATCTAAGTCGTCTGCTACACTCTTGAGCATGAATATTTTAACTTCATGAACTGTTAAATCGGGACATGCCACGGACAGCTTAGATTAAGTTGTAAGGCAGATGCGCTACAGTCCATGTATACTTACAGAATACATGTTGTTGGTACATATTAACCTACGTTAATGACTATGATTTAAATCGGTCGCTCACATGAAAACAGCGATGAAGTTTTTCATCGGAAGCTAGCTAAAGTTGGAGTAAAGTTATGACATCTGCCAACTTCCGGTTACTTGTTTTCGCTTCGTGTTAATTTTTGGTACTGTTGTCGAACTGCAAACCATTGCGGCGAACAAATAAGTGAAGGCATCGTGAGTGACGCACCGAGTATGGTAGAAACGAGCAGAACGAAAAGTTACTGAATTAAGGAAAGAAAGGTAAAGTCCACGTTTTAAGTGGAAATACGACAATCACGAAGCACTGAGGGGAAAAAAGGATACACTTTATATATGAAGGAGAAGTGGTCCCGTTCCTGAACAACTGTCACGTGATGGGACGAGCGGGACAACGCTGTAAGTGCTTCTACTTCGATGAGTTCATATATAGTAGTGTAACACGTGGTCGAAACTGAAATCGAGGCCAATCATAATGCTAGGTTGAAACAGCCTATAAACGCTCGTTTCTGAAACAAAAAAGAAGACAAACAAAAAACGGGAGGAAAAGTGGTAATATTGTGACTTTGTACGTTCATATTCAACAGATGCTCTTGTGTAAACACCTGTATCATTCTTCTGTATTTTATGAACGACACAACTTTTGTGACAACATCGCAATATATAGTATTGATAGTCACATGGCTATCACGTGTTTGAACAGTAGGTTCCTTGTCTGCAAGATGGAATCAAGAGTTTCAGAAATCTTAAAGCAATAGATCAAGGGTTACATAAAGGCGCATTCAAATTGAGTATGTCATGCTATAAATTTCTTGGGGATCCTACACCAAGGGCAAAAAAAAAAAAAAAAAAAAAAAAAAAAAAATCACGACAACCCGTAACTGTGTGTCTGCCAAAGCATTGAAAAGAAGCTGAGAGATACTGTGAAATTTGCCACCATCGAACATTTAAGTTTCCACTACATCTACATGCCTACTCTGGAATTCACATTTAAGTGCTTGGCAGAGGGTTCATCGAACCACAATCATACTCTCTCTGTACTATTCCACTCCCTAACAGCGCGCGGGAAAAACGAACACCTAAACCTTTCTGTTCGAGCTCTGATTTCTCTTATTTTATTTAGATGATCATTCCTACATATGTAGGTTGGGCTCAACAAAATGTTTTCGCATTCGGAAGAGAAAGTTGGTGACTGAAATTTCGTAAAAAGATCTAGCCGCGACGAAAAACGCCTTTGCTGTAATGACTTCCATCCCAATTCGCGTATCATATCTGCCACACTCTCTCCCCTATAACGTGATAATACAAAACGAGCTGCCCTTTTTTGCACCCTTTCGATGTCCTCCGTCAATTCCACCTGGTAAGGATCCCACACCGCGCAGCAATATTCTAACAGAGGACGAACGAGTGTAGTGTAAGTTGTCTCTTTAGTGGACTACCTTGTATGATAAACTTTTGCCTGTCAAAAAGGACAAGAATAAGAACGTACATGACATTTGACGTTGTCAGATCTCGTAAATGAGATTTCCTTTAGTAACTATCTGCTGAATGCAAGTTAGGCTAAATCCACTGTTTAAGGACTGAAAATACAATTCTAAAAGTACATGTTTCTGATAATGCCTGTACAGATTTGTATTGCAATAAACATTCGGTTTCTGTAATCTGCAAGCTTCCACGGCCGTTGTCAATGACGTGGCTTGTTAGGGAGCTTCATATTTCTTCAAAATATCGACGTTTCGACCCCTTTGCTGGGATCTGCTCCAGAGTCTTGTGGTGAACACTGTAGATTGAACACTGTCAGAATCAAGCTACTTCTCTTATAAAGAGGAATTTTACTGCGCTTGTGCTGGAAAAATGTGATTATTAGGTAAAACACTTGTGGCTACCGTATGTGTGGGCCACCGTCATTGGGTAGTAAGATAAGTATTCCCACTTTAATGCCGGAGACGTGTGGAGTTAGAGGCTAAATCTCTTGTGGCAACCATTGGTGGGCCAACGTCATCGATTGGAAAGCGATTTACCCAGGGCTTATGATGGAGAGGAATTATTGGTTAAAATCCCTCCTGCAGCTTTTGGCGGGCCTTCAGTAATGGCTAGAAGTGAAACTATTAGAGAAAGGGGGCTGGCGGTAATGCCTATCCAATAATTTCACTTCTCCAGCACATGTGTGGGAAAACTCCCCTTTATAAGAGATGTGGAAAGGGAAGTATACCATTAGTAGAGCCTGTTCTGTTGATGGTGCGACTGGAGCGGTCTACTGCATGTCGAATATTACACCAAATTGTTACACTGGATGAGACATGGCCCACATCGTACGAGCCAAAACTGAAGCGCCAATCCAACGACTGTCGTCATTAAGGATCGCCGCGAAAGTCGAAAGTGCGTCAGAGCCGCAGAATGATGAAAATTATAGTGATTCTGGAGTACGATTGTGATGGTGTTTTACGTTCCTCCATGGCAGACTGTCAGTGCACAGTATTAATGATCATTTTTGGAGCATCAGCTGTGACGAGCTTTGAGAAAGAAGCGGCCACAGTTTCTGCTCAACCCACCCATCATTTTGCACGACAACGCCCGGGCGCATACAGCTCAAGTTGTGAATGCTCGTTCCGGTCGATGGGACTGGGAAGTACTGTACCATCCACCATACTCCCTGGACTTAAGTCCTTGTAACTTTGATTTGGTTCCGAAGGTGGAGGAACCACTTCGTGGCATTCGCTTCAGAACTGTTCCAGAGATTCGACAGGCAGTAGATCGCTCCATTCGCACCTTGAGAAAACCAGGCTCTGCTAGCGGTATATACGCCTTCCACATCACTGGCAACAGGTTCTACAAAACGCGGGTGCCTACTTTGAAGGACAGTAACAGGTGCCAACATGTAACTTTGCATCGGTTGTGATTAAATAATTGCCACTATTTACGTTCCAACCCTCGTAGGTAAGCATAAAACAGTTTCCATTCAACTCTTGTAAAAGTGGCTTTTTGTTCTCTATAATTTTATTTGGATGAACGAATTTTAATGCTCTTGAGATATACCAGCAAGATCGCTTTTATAATTCAACCTGACGATTCACTTGTTCATTAATCCCTCGGTGAAGATCTGCCTCGAACTACTAGAAAGTATGTGTATTCATAAGCAGTGCCAGTGAACAGTTCCCATCATGCATATTTAGGGTACGGTAAATAAGAGTTGACAAAAGCAGATAATGTTGCTTATCAAGTATATAAATGCCAGCCAAACTGTTGTTTTGCCAACAGCGACAGCTTAACTCAGTTTCTAAATGGAACGAATAATATGCAACCACATATGACTCAAAGTGACACAAAGAAGCAAGTAAATCGACCGCGTGCCAAACTCGGTGACGTTTTATAATGAAACGGCCGAATATTTTCTCTAACGACACTGAAGTAATGAGCCGTTCAAAAAATAAATTTTATACAATATTGTTAAGGCTTTTGTGGCCATTTTTTTACAAGCTGCCTATTGGCATCTTGCTCGGGTACTTCGGCCGACGTTCGTCTGATGATTTTTCTCACGTTTCCCCAGCACGAGTGGCTGGAATCGTCAAAGCTCATAACGCTTGTTGGACCGATATGTGAGCCGCGGCACCTCAGACGCGATATGCAGCAACTCTTGCAGAGTTCTCAGGAGCAATCGATACTCCGAAAGTTAAATTAGAAGTGCAACAGAGCCAAACACTCGGCGAAGTGACTAACCAGAAAAAGAAGTGTCGGGTGCGGCCTTTCTGCCTTACATTACCAGAGTGACTGACAGAATCGGCCGCAAATTTCTCAAACTCTACGTAAAGATTGTTTTCAAACCGACAAAGAAGATCAAAGATTGTCTTAGGGCGGCAAAGGAGGAAAGGGACCCACCTGCAATGTCGGAAATACACCGCATAGCATGCAAATGCGAAAACGTTGGTCGGAATGACTAGACGATCAGTGAACACCAGGATCAAAGAACATAAGTAACATTGCAGGTTGTGGCAGGTGGAGAAATCGGCCGTGGCAGAGCACGCACTGTTTGAGACGGAGCACGAAGTAAAATTCGCCAACAAGGGTGGCCTGGCTTAGAGAAGCACTATCAGATCCACTTGTTCAGAGAAGCTATAGAAATACAGAAACACGAAAGTATTGTCAATAACAAAGAAGAAAGCCCCAAGGCAAAAAGATCCTGGCTTCCAGTGGTGCAGCCAACGACCGTCGCAGGTAGCAAGAAGAGAACCGCATCGGAAATGACGGCAAGGAAGCCATCGGACGCTGCCGCGCCAGGTACGTATAGTGTGCGGCCTCGAGTTCGGCTCCATTTCATCACCAGCAGTGGAGGGGGAAGCTTTGACAATGCCAGCCACTCGTGCTGGCGAAACGACAGAAAAATCATAAGACGAACGTCGACAGGAGAACACGAGACAGAAGCCAATAGGCAGATTGTCAATAAATTTTATGTCCACTGGTTTATGTTCCAACAGTGGATCTCTGAGGGAAGAAACAGTTTAGTAAGCGCAAAGGAATTTTTTTGCCAATTTTGGTACAGAATTGCGGACAATTATAGATGATTCATAATAAAGCTCCAAGAATACATTAACGGAAGAGTAGAGAAAGTGCTAGAAATATCAAATACCATTTTGTTTCTCGCTCATAAATGTCTCAGTTTTTCACGTTAAGCAAACAAGATATCTGTAGCACATAATTTGGGATGTATTTTAATACTTTATTACGGACATCTCTAAATTTGGCTTAACAGGAAGTTCGACGATTTTGGCTCTTCAGATTATGGAGTACAAAGGCGGAGTCGCTGAATCGTTTCTAGTTTGTTAATGTGAAAACATATAATGATGGGAAATGTGATAATTCATTGAAAAAGGAAGCTCTATAAGCATAACAAAATAATAGAAAAATACACTAAATATAGAAGTTCCAATTATTAAATTTGTAAGTAATCTGACTTCCAGAAGTCACAGACATATTGTCATTTATCGTAACCTCCACATTCAATGTGCACCCACATTTCGTACACTGCACACATTATCTCATCTTCCCCTTCCTTGTCTTGCGAAAACTTACATGAGCAAAAGAGACAATCGGCAGCTTCATTAGTGCGTACACATTTGTCCAGAACGCTACTGAGGGCGGACGAATGGTTCAAATGGCTCTGAGCACTATGGGACTTAACTTCTGAGGTCATCAGTCCCCTAGAACTTAGAACTACTTAAATCTAACTAACCTAAGGACATCACACACATCCATGCCCGAGGCAGGATTCGAACCTGCGACCGTACCGGTCGTGCGGTTCCAGACTATAGCGCCTAGAACCGCGCGTTCACTACGGCCGGCGCGGACGAATGGTCCCTCACGCTAAAACCATCATCCTCAGAATTAGATGATGCTTTGTTCCTAGGCTTTGGTGGCCTCTGCATCATTGCCTCCAGCTTATTTGTAGCTGTCGTCGACACGTCAAGAGGTCTCTTATACGAAAACGAGGTTAGGACTGTTAAAGAACCAGCTTTTCTTCCGCTGGTGCTTTGCCCCTTCTTTATTTGAAGACCGGGTGAGTTATGCCAAGATGTAATTTCCGATATAGCAGGAGATCTTCACTCCTCGATTTCAACATTTAGCCTTTTCATTTTTAGAGCCCACAGCTTGTTCGTTGGCTGGATCACTGTGTAAATCCTGAACATTTCCTGCACTGCTGACAACGAAATCGGCGTCCGTAAAGGTTTAACGGGTATATTCCTGTCACCCTGAATCTTTTTGCTGCAGTCTCCCCTTTCTTGCACTTCAGTGTGCACCGCCCTTTTTAGGTCCTACACTTTCGCACTCGAGCCCAAGTCTTTGGCCTCAATCGTGGCGTGCACTTTCTCGTCTATTGCTTGATTGAGGTCGGTGTCTTTTTCCTCTAAGCAGTTCGTAAATTCCTTTTCAATTTTGACGTGAACCTTCTCAAACAGTTCGGCTAAGACTTCATGATTGTTGCTGGACGTGCATTTTCTTCATCCATACGAGTACATTCTCAGTGTGATATCTTTCCAAAGAAGTCATTAAAGTTCTGTCCAGTGATTTCATCTTGTGGAAGGCATGAGGAGGCACACACAAGATGCTGACAAGGGTTTCTCCTGCTAGATTTAATGCATACAGATTTATGGAGTCGCTATAATGCCCATCCAGGATCAGAAACAGCGTGAATCTGCTGTTGGCTTCACTTTTCTCAGAAAATGTAGAAATCAATCAGTGAATCCATTCAGATGGATGGCATGAAGGAATGGAGCTGGTGGGGCTCCTCTCATTAGCTGACTGCGGTGGGTAATACGAGGTAGTATCATCAAGGACGGGACAAAATTTCCTGTAGCACTTATGCAGATGACAAGGATCACAAGTGATCCACGCTTTCCAGAAGGGATGGCTGCTACATGTCGCTTTCCCTTTCTTGCTACGATGTGAGTAACTTTGCTCTGCCCAATGTTTAGACCAGTTTCGTCGACATTCTATATTCTACCAGGTAGGAACTAGTTTTAGTCCATCACTTGGGAAAGCAGAGAGAAAAACATAGCCACATTTTCTCTTGAGGAACCTATAGATCTATTAAATGAGGTTGCTATAGGTTTACGAATCTAAATGTCCTTTTTGTGCTGCTTCTTCCAGCATGTTCAATCTGTCAGCCTGCGAGCTTCTTTGGGATGTAAGAGTTTTCGGCCAAGTTTGGTCTGTTTGGTAAATTAGATTTTACTAGCCTCAATACAGTGGCCCTGGGAACTCGGAAAGTTTCTGCCGCCTTCAGGAAGCCCATCTTCTTTTCTACAACATTTCAATCGCTGTTAGCATAGCAGACTCATCCCAACGCTTTCGAGTTCAAGTCATTTCTGAAGCGATACCTATAAATAAAACTGTCTGTAAAAGGACGGTAGAAATATAGAAAACTAGGCTAAAAATATAGAATACCAGTAATCAATATCAGTGACACAGCCATCTCGAAAATCAGAAATGCAAATAAAATCGAAAATTTAGCCTTTGTTTAGAATACAAGTTAATTTATATATCGTGGCAAGAATGAAACTGAAAACCACCGACTTGCAACAATTATTCCTTCTACAGAGTTCGTTAAAACAGCTTCACTTACTCGCAATGGTTGCCAGCTTCAATATGAAAGTATCCTGAAGCAATCTACAGTTGTTGAACGTAGTTTTCAAACAGTGCACCAGAGTGCAGGGGAGAAATCAACGTACTTAGTATTACTACCCCTATTCCTCATTTGTACCTCTTCATCTATTACTGTCACGTCTTGAACGTACCGAAAGGTAGAGGTCGAATTATCGCTAAATGGAAGCAACTTACATTGTCTATGAATTACACAAAACATCAGTCTGAAGTAATTCTTCATCAGTATTTTATCCATCTACATCAACTGAAATAGTCAACAAAAATACGTAAAAAACATAACATAGTCTCGCTAGCTGCGGCGTGTTCGTGAATAGAACAGTGACCCGACAATATATAATAAATTGCCTTTATTTCACATCTATGGTCACAAACTTGTAGCTTCTTAGATCTGTAGCAAAATATCAAAAAGTCATAATAAAAACATTGGCTACATTGATCACACCTCATAATGCACACATTGTAACAAGCAGGGACGGCATTGGGCAACATCTCTTCCATGACGCAGTGGCTAACTTAACAAATATGGTACTGAGTGGTGATGAAACTATTTTGCTGAATAAAGACTTACTACAAAATGTCACTCCAGATGTTAATAAGGAAAATATTACGCGAGTAATAGTTGAAACTAGAATAGCATGCGAAGGGACTAGTATGTGGAAATTAGAAATTGCGGACGCAGCGGATAAGGTCAACAAAGTTTTATCAGTTCAAAAGGATGCCTATAAAGTGATAAATCACGAGAGCCATTCTTTAAGAGGTATGAATACCAAATTACAGAAGGCAATGGCCATTCGCGCTGACAAGGGGAATACTTCAGTTCTTATATATGAAGAAAACTACAATAATAAGATCAAAGAATTTTTTGCAGGAAACGATATTAGAGAAATCTGCAAAGATCCAGCTGAGAAGTTTGACTGGTTTTGCGTAGAAAGATAGACATGAAGCACCCAGTTTCCTCTTAACGATTATGAAAAGAAATCGCTTAAACTGATGACTTTTAACTTCTCGAGCATAGATCTAAAGTTATGATTCTTAAAGGTGGAAATCCGTTTCGTCCGATTGCGAACAATATGCCATCATCATGCTGTAAACTAACTAACATTCTTAACAATAAACTCCAATCTGTTTACATTTTCGATAGTTACTTTAGGGCCAGGAATAGTTTTAAGATAGCAAATGTAGTCAACGTTATATATAGACACATGAAATAATGCGACATTACCATCCTTGGATGTATAAAAAAGATCTACAGTAATGTCACTATAAAAGAAACTATTGAAATTATTAGAAGTAATCTTCTATTCCATAATAAGACCAATACTGCAGAGTGTACAGAACTAATTGAGATTTTACCTTCAGTGACAAAACATGTTATCAAAAACATGGGCTGGGGATGGCTAATAGTCTAGCTGGTACTTTAGCAAATATTTTTGTGAACGGTTTAGAATGTAATTTTTTTGCCACATCCTACAGGTGTGGTCACCGAGGCTCGCTCCAGATTTTTATCCAAAAATTCCTGTCGCTCCGTACTTTCCGTGTCCAAGTTGGTGCCTCCCATAGTTTCCTCCATATCCAGGAGAATGGGGTCCTGCATTGCTCTGTATTGTGTGTACCACTATTTTAGTGGCCATTAACGGTATAGCAGCAGCTGTAGGGCAGTTCGTCTCACCCTCAGTATGCAGACGACATCTGCATTTCGTACTGCTCCGCTAGTACTGGTATTGCTGAGCGGCGCCTACAGGGAGCCATCGAGCAGGCGGTCATGGGCTTTCGTCCCCGGCTTCCAGTTTTCGAACGCTAGGTCGTGTGTCATGCACTTCTGTTGTCATTGTACCGTTCATTCGGAGCCAGAACTTTATCTTGATGACGATCCACTCACTGTAGTGGAGACATATCGATTCTTAAGACCGGTTTTTGATGCCTGATTGACTTGACTACCTCACTTTCGTCAGGTTAAGCGGAAGTGCTGGTAGCACCTCAATGCCCTCTGCTGCTTCAGCCACACCAACTGGGGTGCAGATCGCTCTATTAAAGCTCTTGTTCTATCCCCCCTTGACCACACGAGTCTGGTTTATGGCTCGGCGGCGCATTCAGCGTTGCGTGTACTGGACCCAGTGCACCTCTAAGGCGTTCGCCTAGCAACGGGAGCTTTTAGAACGAGTCCGGTGACCAGTCTCCTGGTGGAGGCCAGAGTCCCTTCATTGCTGATACGACGTGTACAACTGCTCGCCCTTTACCTTGCATACATTCGTAGTCCTCCTGCTCACTCGAATTACTGTCTCCTTTTTCCACCCGCGGCAGTTCATCTCCAACATCGGCGGCCCAGGTCAGGACCAGCGATTGCAGTTTGCGTGCGATCCCCTGTGTCTGAACAGGAGTCCTTCCGTTTACCACCTCCCATGTGCACCTCCATGGTGTACACCTAGGCCGCAGATTCGTCTGGACATTTCGCATGATAATAAGGACCCTAAGGACTCAGACTAATGTTGGCTTCGCATACGTCCACAGAGGCCATTTTTATCAGCATTCCTTGCCCGATGGCTGCAGTGTATTCAGTGTATCTCTCGTGCACTTCAGTATATCCGTTCATGCCCAGGGGAATCGTTTCTCCTGAGTACTGATTTCCTGAGCAGCCCACAAGCTATCTACCAGTATTACACCCGCCGTCCTTTGGTACCGTCCTTCTATGAGTCCATCTATGCCCTGGACTGGTCCCGTCATTTAGTGGTGTTTTTGAGGACCCCAGGACAAGTCAGCATCCCAGGCAACGACAGGCTGTCCAAACAGGATATGCGGAAGCCGCTTCTGGAGATGGGCATCTCTGAACCTGACCTGCGTTCTTACTTCCACCATAGGGTTTTACGCCTTTCGGAGACGGAATGGTATAACAGAACACTCAACAGTGTGTCATTAAGGACACTATGAATGTGTGGAAGATTTCCACGCAGGACTCCCGCAGTGAATCAGTTCCGCATTGGCCACGCTTGGGCGACTCAAGGTCACCTCTTGCGCCGTGAAGACGCGTTGAGTTTTGGTGCGGCACCCGGTTAACAGTGGCCCAAATTACGTCGCACTCTCCCATTTTGACTGCCCCGCGATGCAGTCTTGGGTTACCGGACTATTTGCTGCTAATTTTATCTGACAACACCTCATCGGCTGACTTAGTTTTACGTTTTATTCGTGACTGTGGGTTTTATCGTTTGATCTAAATTCTAGCGCATGTCCTTTGTCCCTCTGTGTCCTCCACCCTATTGGTTCTAGGGTGGAGATTTTAATGTTCTGCAGACTGGCTTGCCTCTCCTTTTTTATTCTTATGGTCAGCCAGCTATGGTATTCTGCTTTCTTGATTTAATCTCTTCATCCCGTTTCTTGCGTTTCTGTGGTTTTTCTTGTCCTCTTTTGTCCATTTACGTGTTTGTTGCCCTTCATCGTTCTTGCGATGTCGTTACATTCCGTTTTGAGTTGTCAGTCTCGTTTGTTTTCTTCTCACACTTGTGGCATTGTTTTATCCGGAACAAGGGACTGATGACCTCGTAGTTTGGTCCCTTCCTCTGTCTTTTAATCCAACCGCTTCAACTGTACTGCCTAATGAGATATTCCTTATTGCTGTATCTATATTCTTAGAGACTTCAAGCCTTACTCGTCATTCCCTAGTACTTCTATATCACACTTTTTTGCGTATTGATTCTTCCTGACTAATCTCTTAAACATCAGCGCACTCTTCGTCACTACTACATTGTGATCTCAGTCTATATCTGCTCCTGGGTATGCGTTACAATCCAGTATCTGATTTCCGAATCTCTTCCCGTATAATCAAGCCTTTTCGAAGTGTGCCTTCTGCTCTTGTGATTTTTGAATAGAGTATTCGCTATTAGTAGCTGAAAATTATTACAGAACTCAACTGGTCTTTCTCCTCTCCCATTCCACGTCCCAAGAAGATATTCTCCCGTAACCTTTTCTTCTGCTAGTTCCCCTACAAGTGCATTTGAGTCAGGCATGACTATTAGATTTTCATCTCCCTTTCTGTACTGTACTAAGCATTCAGTATCCTCATATACTTTATTTGTCTTCCACTTGAGACGTCAGCATTCATAGCTGAACTATCGTTGTCCATGTTCGTTTGGTGTCGATTCTGATACGAACAATCCTATCACTTAATTGTTCACAATAACACACTCTATGCTCTACCATCCTATTCATAACGAATTCTAATCCCGTTATACTATTAGCTGCTGCTGTTGGTATTACCTTACGTTCATCTGACCAGAAATCCTTTCTTCTTAGCATTTCACTTCACTGACCCTTACTGTATCTAGATTGAGCCTTTGCATTTCCCTTTTCAGATTTCCTGAGTTCCCTACCACATTCAAGCTTCTGACATTCCACGCCCCGACACGTAGAAATTTATCTATTGATTGATTGTTCAATCTTTCTTTCATGGTCACCTTCGCCTTGGCAGTCCCCTTTCGGAGATCAGAATGGGGGACTATTCGGAAGTCTTTTGGCAATGGAGAGATCGTCATGACACTTTTTTTCAATTACAGACCTCATATCCTATGAATGCACATTACGTGCCTTTAACTCATTGGTCTCCATTGCCTTGTGCATCCTCATACCGTTGATCATTGTTGATTCTTTCGCCTTTAGGGGCAGTTTCCCTACCATAGGACAAGAGAGTGCTCTGCAGCTCTGTCTGCTCCTCTGCCCTCTTTGAGAAGGCCGTTAGCTGAATGACTTTGTAACGCCGGAAATGCATATCCTCCTGTTTCCGTTTATTGCACTGCAAATTTTGTTCCTTATTTTGTTACCTGAAGATATAACATTTCTATGTCTTTTTATATTGTAATTATTTTACTATTTGTATATATCCATTTATGTCGATGTATTGTTTTGTAAATTTTATTTGAATATTTACGCTGGGTCTGGCCTACGGAAAATTATGCTATCGAACGATTACATCGATAGGTCGTGTGGAGAACCAAAGTGTTTAGGATCTTTGGTAGTGTTAACTCTGCCGCATGGAGCGCGGGCAGAGCAGGGAGAGTCTGGCTGGGGTAGTGCAGTGGAGCAGGTGTGTTGTGTGACGCTCCCGCGAGTTGCCGCGCTTTCGGGGTTGGGCAGCATGTAATTGCGCTCAAATTGCTATGATAGTTTCTGACACGGTGTCGCTGACGGGAAGCATTAGCTGGCGCACATCAAGAGCCCGTTTCGCCTGGTGACCGCGTCGAGGAGAAGGCGCGCCAACATCCAGTTTCTGCAACTGCGACGGTCGACAATGAGTGACTGTCGCCACATCCTCGATCGACGGCTTCAAACCTTCAATCGACCAACAAGGAAGACTGGAAGCACGTAAAGTTTTAGAACTGTGTGGCAGACCTCAGCTTTTCAAACTGTTCCATTTTCGTAACTATAATTACAGCAAGTTAGCATGAACATTTGTTGCTCATTGTCCCAATTGCGTTACCAAGCAGGGTCCATTCCTTTTCCGGAATGAACCCGAGTGTCGTTGAAATTCAAACTCCAGCATTAAAATATTATTCCATTTCACTGCTTTAATTCCAAAGTTCAGTTAAGGTATTCATTGCTGGATACAATATTTAGATTACACAAGAACAAATTAAGAGTGCGAGTTTTGTTACCGTATTTTAGCTTACCTGTGACTGCAGCTCAGTTTGGTACATACTAAATTTTACTATTGTTCATTGTTCAGAATCATTTAATTCAAGTTCAAAGTTAAATCTCTTATTTCTAAATTGCGTAGAATCAAGTAGAATTTTAAATGATTGTTGAGGTAGCCCAAGACTAACCGTATTTCACTGAATTTCGATGTGCTTCAGAAACAAAGCTCACTATTAATTTCAGTCACTAAATTAATTTTCAACTTACCAGTTTTATTAATTCTTTTGCCAAATTAAGTCAAAGTGTAGCGAAATTTATTACTTCTGACAAACGTTCAGTTTTCACACTACACGTGTCAACCTTCAGTTGCCACGCTTCTAGTGCTAATTATATGTATAATAACCTTTCTTTTTCTGTTACTATAGTAATTGCCCATAGGACTGGCGACCGTAATTTTCCCCAAATCTCAAATATCTAATTACCGATAGTTAATTGTTAACGTAACGGCCGCACTTTTACTTTCTTTATTAACTTTACCCCTTTTCAAAATTAATTTCCACCAGTTTCATTTGCATTTTTCCTTTCATTTAGATGTAACCCTTTCCTCCCTCTTTACCGACAGATTGACTTCAGTGACGATTGCTTTTCCCAAATTTCCATTAGGTACAAGCGGTTTAATTTTCCACTGTCATTAAGGACGATAAGTGAGGGGGAGGTTACAACTTCTTATACTGGAAGTCTTCGGCCGCGAATGCTCATTATTAATCAAATTTTAAACAGTGGGTATTTTGAACCCAGGAGCGAAGACGTTTAGATTAGTACTCAGAGACACTACCGCTAGACCACTGGGTTATTTTGACTTCAGCTTTGCTCAGTTTGTCACCTTTAAAGATTTTCTGTTCTTTCTTGTCTGATAATTTTCCTTTTTTTGGTAATTATTTTTTGTTTCAAGACCCCTAATTTCATTCACCATCGGAGAACAATTGCCTATTCTTCACTAGAGAATTAACTGTGTTTAGTATCGAACTTCAAGAATTTCTACCTTCATAAAACATCGAAGACTTCGTTAGAGTTGTGTATGAGAAATAAACTTGTTATATTATGACTACTTGTCTCTGTAGAGGATATCTCCGTGGCATAAGCCATATCACCTGGCGCTTCAAAAAATAAAGGCGATTCATCAGTAGTGCCAATCTGATGGAAATCAGAAGTAACTGACACTTCTGGAACTGGATGGCGAACCACTAGGAGCTAACCAGTTTCTCATCCAAATCCGCTGGCGTGCACTTTGGTACGGTAGTACTTCATTGTAGAACAAGGCCATTTTTCTTCGCATATACAATGACAACAATCAATACTCGAACCGGAGGTCGTGTGATCTTGATTTTTTAACAAGCTGTGGCAACTTCCTCTTGAGCCGTGGCGGCTCATTTCGCAATCTCACTATCGATAATTACTAGCTGGCGTCTCACCAGCAGGCGAGTTTACTCCCTTTTGCGGTTGTCACTGCCTCGCCTTGCCTAAAAAAGCGGCCGCTAGAATCGTGTATAGCCAGAGACCTCCGAAGAGCGTGGCGCATAGTAACAGTCATGGGATAGAGTACCCAACATCTCAGATCGGGTCTGACACACCGCAGATGACAACCACAACCGTTGAGGACGGCCAAAACAGGCGCCGACGGCAGTCGGAACATCCGCGACTGGAGGGGTCTTTTGAAGCCGAGTCGGGCGGGCGGGGACCGATTAGGGAACGCCCAGCTCCTCCCTGGCATAAACACTGGACTCACTTGACCCAAGGACCACTCGAATGAGTGATGCAGTGCAAGCAGGACCACGCTACTCAAGCGAAGAGTGTGGCGGATCGCCACCAGGTGGGACGGACTAGGGCGACAGAATACGCTCCGTCGGCAGCGCCATTCGGCCCCCCCACGTACGACGACGCAGCAAACGATGGTGGACTACGAGACGGCATATACTAGGGAAACAGGCCAGATTACGGCCGCGCAATTGTACCTCATTCTGCACCGAATGTCACGGGTACTGGTTACCCAGAACGTGCTGCCGACGAACGGGCTCTCCACTTGTTCCACCAGTACCTAAGGTAACTCGGTCGCGTGGTCGATGAAGAGGAGAGAATACCGTCGGGGGCCCTGACAGGCGTGTTGATTGCAGACAACACTGTTCTGCCAGTGGCGGCTCCGATGAGTGTTGCGCCACCAGTCCCAGTTGCAGAAGAAACTGGTGCACTGCTGGCTGCCACTCCGCTCTGTTCCAGTGAAGAGGCCACAGATATACCGGAAACTGTACCACCAGGCGTGACGAGAGAAGACGTCACCGTCCTGCCACGTGACGACACTATCATAGAGGCCAACCGTGGCGACCTGAGCGAGGAGGAAGCCATGGCAACACCGCGGCCCTCCAGGAAGAGGCCAGCAGCAAAGGAGGAGGACTCCTCCTTCACATTGTCTCAGTGTGTTTGCAGGAGAAGGCAGAAACAGAAGATGGCAGACGACCCTGTCCCCAATGAGGCAGACCAGGCGCCAGACGATGGGTTCACCGTCCCGACGTCGACGAGCCAGAGGCCATGGAGGCCACTGAGCCACCCAAGAAGCGGGCACCCGCCCCACCACAGATAACTGTCTCATCGACGGACACTTACAAGTCCTTCTTTGATAAATTTGACAGTTGGGTTCGCTACCAAGGTCAAATCTGTCGGGCGAGACCTATACCAGGTTTCGACCGCCACCATGGATGACTACCGAGCAGCAATGAAGATCATTGGGACCGACAAGCTACACTGCTTTACGCATAATGCTGAGCCCATGAAGCCGTTGAAGGTGGTCTTCCGCCGCCTGCCGCTGAAAATGGAGCCCTCACACCTCAAAGACGAACTGGCTGGGCTGGACAGCATGGCCAGCTCCGTGACCATCATGAAATCGCCCAGGACGAGGCAAGATATGCCTCTTTTCCTAGTTGTCCTCCCAGACAACTTCGAAAACCGAAAAATCTTCCAGCTGCAGATGGTGGCTCGGATTGGGGTGGAAGTGGAGCCGCTCAGGGCCAAGGGGAGACGTGCTCAGTGCTTCTCCTGCCAGGGCCTTGACCACGTGGCTCGCTACTGCTCCATGCCGGCCCCTGTGTCAAGTGCGCTGACTCTGACCAGAGCCACATGTGACGAGCTACAGAGGCTGCGCAGCATTCCGACGCTACCCACGGCAGAACGGACGAGCAGCACCTGCCAGGAAGGTGCAACCTATCACCAGCTACGCCTCCGCCACCAAGGAGTAGTCCGCTGACGCCACCACTAGAAAAGTGGCCTTCCCACCGCTTCCGCAACGGGACTCGAGCGAGAACGCACCATCCACCGCGCCCGACTCGTCAGCCCCACAGGCTGACTGCCAGGCCCACCACTACAAGCACAGATGACGCACTGCCCGTCCACTCAACACTCCCGCACCGCAGGCTGCTGGGCGCGCGGTCCAGCGAACGGTCGCGACGGCGACGCCGCGCCCGCTGCTGCGGCTGCACCTACACCATCAACAGGATCAGGAGCCGCAGACCTGGGAGCCCTTCTTGGCTCCCACCTGTCCATTGCAGGTGACGTCAATGCAAAGCTCCCGGAATGGAACTCCCGCCTCACGAATGTCAGTGGCCGCTGACTCTCCCGCACTGCCGCGAGGAACAGCGCACTGATCCTGGGCCCACAAGAGCCTACAATCTACCCAGCCAGGGGAGAGCCGGACGAGCTCGATGTCGCAGTCATAAAAGGCATCGGGCACCACACGACTGCCTCCACATGGTGTGCACTGTCGTCAGACCACCTGCCGGTGGTCTTCGTCATAGACGTCGCCAGAGCCACGCTGCCACCACCCCGACAGACGACCGGCGCATGGACTGAGAGTGGTTCCTGGAGACAGTCCTGGAATCGAACACGGACACGCCCGATCCAGACGCAGTGGGCGCGGACGCCGCTCTACAGGTCCTCTCCCGCTAGCTACTGCACGCAGCCGACGCTGCCCCACCACCCCCACAACCACAGGGGCCCAGGGACTTCTACCGCAACCTACCGCCTCCGATACAGGAAGCAATCAGGGAGGAGAACAGGCTGTTCCGGGAGTGGCAGCTCATCCGCCAACCTGCGACGAAGCGACGCCTGAACATCAAAGCTGATGGACATCAAAGCAGCGGCTGAGGAGCACAGGAACAGCGTATAGTCGGCCTTCGTCGCTTCCCTCAACCCAGAGGACGGCAGCATCTGGCGCAGGGTGAAGTCGTTCCTGCGCCGACGACAGCGAATATCACCAATACTGGTTGGACAAGACGTCGTCTGCAGGCCAGACGGAAAAGCAGGTGTCCTGGAGGACTTATTCGAATCGTCATTCACCCCGGTGGACGACAATCTGGATGAAGATCACATCCAGTAGGTAGCCGAGCAACTCCCAATGTTCCTGGAGGCAACGGACGATGGGGACGTAATAGAAGCCATCTCCGAGGCGAAGGTGGCCGCACAGCTGAAGGTGATCAATACTAGGAAGGTCGAGGCGGTGATGGGATCACCAACAACCTGCTGAGGATCCTTCCAGCCAGGGCCCATCCGCTGCTGGCGTGTATCTTCAACCAGGTTCTTCGCTCGTGTGTCTACCCCTCTGTGTGGAAACATGCAGAGTTAGTGGCCATCCCCAAAGCGAATAAGGACCCGCGTGACGCCGCCAATTACAGACCTATCAGTCTGCTAACGGCTCTCTCCAAAGTGTTCGAGCGCCTCTACGCCAGGCGCCTGCTTCGCCACGTGACAGCACGAGGAGTGATACCAGACGAGCAGTTCGGCTTTTGGAGAAGTCACTTCATCAACTGACGCGGCTGGTGGAAGAGGCCATGCGCGCCCTGGAGACTCGGGGATGCCTTGGGGTGGTGTTCCTCGACGTCTCCAGGGCATTCGACTCTGTGTGGCCTCGTGTACAAACTGTTTGTGCACGGGGTCCCGACGTCGCACGGGGTCCTACTCCGATCGTATCTGGCCGACAGGACTTTCCACGTCCGCCTGGACGAGGGGACGTCCACGAACTGACCCATCCGTGCTGGAGTGCCGAAGGGGTCCGTTCTCGGCCCCTGCTCTACTCCTTATTCGCTGCCGAAGTTCCGCGCGTGGCGCCGGTGAAGCTGGCACTATACGCCGACGACACGGCGCTATTCGTGCGGAGTATGAAGGCAGTCGAGATGCGTCGCCTGCTCCAGCGTGGATGTGAGGCCCTTGGTGCGAGGTCGACAAAGTGTCGCCTGAAGCAGAATGCGGTGAAGAGCCAGGCATTGGTATTCACACGAAGACCACTGCAAGCAGATCTTCCGCCAGTCACCATCATGGGAAGCCCCGTCCCATGGAGCAAGACTGGCCACTACCTGTGAGTCAGATCAGAAGCTAACGTGGAAAGCCCAATCGAGGACGTCAGGGGCAGAGCAATTGAGTGCCTACGCCTTCTGTACCCTCTGCTCAACCCGTTGTCCGCCCTGTCTCCCCACCACGGCATCAAGCTGTACCTGGGGCTGGTTCGCCCAGTGCTGGAATATGCAGCCGTGGTGTGGGGCAACGCGGCCGACACACCCATCAACAAACTGCAGAGGGTGCAGAACAGGGCACTCAAGCTCGCTCTGCACCTACCGAGGCTCTATTCGACCGCTTGGCTACACCGGCAAACCGGCATCCCCTTCCTCCGCGACCGATTTAAACAATCGGCACGTGTCTTCTACGAGCGGGCAGTACGGACCGACAATAGGCTCATTAGGGACTTGGGCCATCCTATGCACCACAGGTCAACCACGCGTTGGCCTGACCTGTTACGAGAATAATATCTCGCGACAGAGAAAGGACGACCCCCCCCCCCCCCACGGAAAACACCTCAGGCCAATTCGGACCGTGAGGAAGCCACTCCACAAATATAGGATTATGCAGGATTAGCAGTATATGCTTAACCTGCTCCCATCACGAATCAAGGCAGACTCGTATGGATAAGTGACAGTGACCAAGGACCAGTCTCAGGTAGCACTTGAAGAAGACAGCGAGGCACGCTGTTGAAATATCGTACGAGAACGACGCGAACATCTGGCTGGATTCCCGAATATCCAAGATGTCAACAGATCGCCGGGAAAGCATGAAAAATAGCACCATTAATGTTGTTATCGCAATGTAATGTGCCCATCTGCCAAGCATAGCTATATCAGGGGCCAACGACTTATCTACTACAAAAAAGGGTTTTTGTTTTAAAACTATCATGCGCGAAAACCATCTGTTTCCGAGTCTTAATATTTGCTTTCACGTGTTTTAGATGTTGGTAAGCCCTCTTGTATTACTATTATGCAGCCCTTGAAGCTGTGGCCTCCAGCTAACAGTAAGACCCTAGCGAGTTGTTCATTTTCCTTCCTGGAAGTCTTGTCTTTCTTGTTTGTTGACAGCACTTACTAAGTTACTGGGAGCGTTCCGTGTCTGCGGCTTCTTGCAGCGTGGGCCTGGCTTACCTGTGGCCGTGTGCACGGCTCTGGAGAATTTCCTAGCGAGACTTGCTATTTGTTTGAAGTCGCGCGTCGTGGCTGAGTGTGTTCAAGCTGACAATTTTATGTTATCTGACTTGTACTGTAAATGAAATTTTGCTGTAGGCCGAGAGGCCTTTGATTAACTGACTTGGCACAGGAAATCTTCTCTTCTGCGTAATGTCCTGAATATTAATGAGATTGAAGAAAATAATCTAGAACAGTTGTAATTATCTTAATTGGATGGTTTATTTAAATTGTTTAATTTAGAAGTTTAGAAAAGGCCAATATTGTTATGGTTTTATTTATTGAATTTGAGTGAGGTTATCATTATTGTAATTCAACGGCTGCCTCATTCACTCTTCGTGTCTTTAATAGCAAATTAACTTCAATTATCCTACCTCTTTTTTTTAAGGAGACCTACTGTTCGCAAAAAAGCACACAAAAATAAATGTTGTTGCCCAATGATAAATGGTGTCAGTTAAGGCAGCGTTGCCTTTTTCCCAATATTAGTAATTCCGCAATCTTGAGAAGGAAATCTTTTATTAGCTTGATGTTTGTTACGTCTTTGTAAGTTTCCCAATCACTGCTGTCCTGTAATTCTAGAATAGTATAAAAAGTTTGAACACGCCACCTTCTTCTACCAGTGTACTTCTGGACCATACTTTATCCATACATAATCTCACTGTAACATGTCACGTTGCCAGGATCTGACTTCGTTTCTGTTCCAGTTGTATGTTTGTGTACAAGCAACTGAGAATTATTAGAACCTTCAATGGCCTCCTTTGATAACCTGGGAGGATAATATCATTGTTTTCGAAAACTACAGTCTTGTGTAGGTCCTCGCTAGCTTTCTTTATGCCCTTAAGCACTTTGCTTCCAATCCTTTTTAATTGTACCAAACGAGCTTCTTCGGTTTGTGTTTAGACGTCGTACTATTGAAAGCTGAAGAAGTTGTCACCATTACAGTTTCTGTCTTTACGTGACGTATAACGCTACAAGTATCTTGACCAGAACGTCATCAGGACGTACACCACCAGGATGAGTTTAATCTTTACCAAGATATGGGGAAATATTACCGACAATCATCAAGCGTTTCTGCCCATAATTCTTGAGTCTTTAAGCAATAAAATGAGTTTTCCGAAATCTACATCTACATGACTTGATATGTTACTATGTCTCACTCTCCACGATATGTGAAAGGAAACTTGAATATTCTAGTTGGCCCGACTGTGTCGAGCACAAACCAGACCTGTGGAACCTAGTGATTTCCGTGAATCGATTACGTGACATCACAGACTTAAACTGTATTCGCTTTTCTATAATCAAAGAACGTCAGTTTCTATTCCTTTAGGTACACTGGCATGATAAGGTAGAATAGCAATAAGTGCAGAGCTCTTCTGAATATAATGACCCCTTAATACCTCTCAATGTCTGTGTTTTACTTCATTTTGAAATATTTTTGCAGAAAAATTCATCAATAAACGGAAGTGTACTAGATTTTATTACCTTTTACATTACTAAGTACACATGGAGATTCGGAAGAATTTTCATCGCTGCCCTTTGATTCACCTGACCCCGTGCCTCCCTTTGAGTTGTCATAGAATCACTCAAACTACCGCCTACATCTTCTTCTTTAGAGTCAAATCACAAAATATTATTTCTTTCAAAGCAACATCTGCACGTCAGTGACACCATGAATAACCATATTGCTCTACTTCCGAGTGCCTGTTTTGTTTTCTTTGCATAAACTTCGTTCTGTCACAGGAGCCGCACTTGTACAGTTATATATCTGCACTGTTGCAGCAGACACAATAACGTGTGGCAACCGGTAGCAGTTGTTTAATTCAGTGGGACAAAAATGTTCCGCCGACGGTCCTAGGTATTTTTTTTTCGAAAACTACGCAATTAAAAGCGTTGACTTATTGAAGGATGCTCTAGGCTATGATATATTAAAAGTAATGATCTATCACCCACTCCCCAAAACAATTAAGAGGTAAGGAGTTAAAATTTTACTACAGGTAAAAATGTCCTGTAGGTAGTTCTAGTATCCTATTACTTTTAAAAAAAGTTGTGGGGCATATTTCTGTCTTCCGTGATCACTAGACCTGTCTTCTTGGCACATAGGATGACGTGACACTCTACTCCGTGTGAGGTGAGAAGAATCAGTAAAGCAATCTTGCAGAACGTAGTGGACAAATACGTTTGCAGATCGACGCTACTGTTATATCTAGGACACCCTCAGAATGCATTGGTCCTACAGTTACAAAAGACCAAGCACCCTAAATGTAGCATGAAGAAATTAGCACACTACGTTTCACAGACAATTTCTATGAGCATAGTTCCATTACATTCAAATAAATTCATTGTAAAGATCAAAGCTACAGAGGAAAAGAAAGTAGTATATTGTGGGACATTTCAATGATGCACTCTCGTTAAGTAACAGGTAAGCGACGAGGTACTCTCATTTCAAGTTATTGGTCAATAATTTGACTTGTAAATTTAAAATATAGTACTGAAAAGTTAGTCCGGTATACGAGTTAGCTACGCAGTTGAATGTCATAACACATGAAATATTCACGTTGGGTATCAGTTGGAGCTAAAACTAATTTAGGATGCGCTTAATGTATATAATCTATATATAAGAACTGAACAACTGTTTTTGATTATTGAAGAAAAGGAAGAAAGCAAGGACTGTTAGATTATTAAGTCCCGTCGACGACAGGAACATTGGAGACGAAATCCATGCTCATACAGCCGAACAGTGTCTAAGGAAGCAGGTAGTGCCATTTTCAGAGGAACCACGCAAGTGTTTCCCTTAAAGTGTTTATGGAAACCACGGAAAACCTAAATCTGCGTGGTCAGATGTGGTTTGGACCGCTGTCCTCACCACTGCCATCCCTCCCTCCTGCAAGTCCAGTATCGAACCACTGCGCCACTTTTCACTGTGATAACTGAAGAGCCGAGGGGGCATTACGTGTCGCTCCTGATTTCGGACTGTAACACCTCTAGCGTACGTCTCTGCAGGAAGACTTATATACTCAGAAATTAGAGTGCCGTTTCTGTAGCTCATCTAGGAACGTAGAGCGAAGTCTTCTCTCACGTGCGTCTCAGAACGAAAATACATAAACAAATAAAAAAAACGAACTTTGAAAATGTCCAATATTCGCCATTCGCCGATACATCTCCTGTCCAGGTTAGCGTAAATGATTTTGTGATGGGAATGGCACGAGAATAGACAATATAACGTCTGTTAAACCCAAGTCGAGCATGTTTTCATTATATATGGAATGCGAAAAAAGAAATAGCACCATGTAGAATTGTGTGTGTGTGTGTGTGAGAGAGAGAGAGAGGGAGAGAGAGAGAAAAGGTTCATCAGTTTCATAAAAATAAAATAATCATATCAACAGATAATAAACAAGATATTATCATCCATAAACACTCCGTAATGATAATGATTTGAACGTAACAAGCTTTCAAAAACTCCTATTTCTAAATATTACTAGTTGGAGACACTTTGTCCCTTTCTTGCTGTCCTCCTGTAGTTCGTAAATGTTGATTTTATGTGTCTGTCATCATACAACTTCACTATCGCATAACAGATTAATGGTCCATTGCTAGGCTAACATATTCTTACCTCGCTGAGAACACAATGGTTCGAAAAATTTGCTTGAAAATGTCTCAACGCATTTTTCTTTCGTTTCCTAAGTGCAAATGTCATAGATTTCATTGACAGAGAGTACTTCAGAATATATGACTTCTGTCTGTTGGAGTGGTATAATGAGAAACAGAGGGACATACAAACAAACCCCATAAGTCTCAGACCTTTAGAATTAAGAAGCACTGTAATTAATGAGATGCTCGGTGAAATAAGCAGCACACAAAAGTTCTTCCTCACATCAGAGTTTCACATTAGCCCCATAATCAATAACGTGAAAGAAACTACTGTGCATTCAGTACTTATATAGCTCTTTTTGTATGTCTTCCTTCGAATGTACGAAAGTAAATTAGTCTCCACAGTAATTGACGTAAGTCTTTCCTGCAGTCCCCATTAATAATTCATGTGCTTTAATGGACTACAGGACTAAGTGCTGTATACAAATGGCCTTTTTTGTGTAAAAGCGTACTTTCAGTTGGGAGACATTTCCGGACGAATAATTCCATTGTGAACGTCCTTCTACCTTTGCAATTATTGAGCACTTTGAGAAATACAATATAATTACGAAATACAAATTATGAATTTAATGAAAACAGTTGGCAAATAAAATCAAAGGAAAAATATTAACTTGTGCCATATTTGTGGCAGAAATCTGCAAAAATTGAATCCATAATCAATTATTAACGCACTATCATGCTCAAGGGTACCCGAACGACCTAATTGCGTACAGCCTGATTTCTAAGCATCAGCATCAAGTAACTGTCTTGCAAGTCCTCTAACCTCCATTTGACTACGTAATATGGTTACACCACCACACAACTGGAGAACTTTGGTCTATGTGAGTCAGTTCAGGCAACGTGTTATTAGAGTAGGCGCAGTCTTTAACTTATTGTAGCTACAATTACAATAAACGACATTTAAAGAAACAAGTTTCAACTTAAAATTACATGATGAAGATTTTGTACCGGAGCGGGAGCCGTAACATCTTTCCACTAACTATTTATTCCTACTCTCGACCAACCACATAAGGACCAAAATATGGTGTCAGTTACGAATTTCAAAAATACACAGACTTTCAAACCAGAAAAGAGGTGCATAAAATTTTTTGTTGGCCGGTGATTCGAAACGAGCCTAATCGAGAGTTAAATAAGCATATTAAAATGTCACGTAATCAAATTTTCCACCTGCACTTTTACTTTTTCGTGTCCGGAATCTACAATTTGTTTGCCCAGTATTGGGCAATGTCCAATGCTTCTTTATTAGCCAGCAATAGATCGTCGAGGGTGCATCTGTGCGGTCAGGCAGGGCATTGTAGCAGATGTTCCATGTCCTGTCGAGTGCCGCAGTCGCATTTGTCGCCATTTTCGTCCAACAAACACCGTTTGATCAGATTACATTTCACACGAGCCACCCCAGTTCTGATGCGGTTAAGCATTCTCCAGGTTTTCTAATCACCAGAAGCGCCGCTTGGAGGGTCCTCTCTTAGTGGATAGTAGATGGGGGGCTCTTCTAAGGCGCAACTTAGGAAACGGCGTCTGGATTTGAGTCTGCTGGGGTCACTCTCTAGGCCAAATATTGAGTGACGGGCATGAAAGGTTTGTTTTAGCTTCTCTGTATGTTCATGGGCTTTCCTACGTGAGTCAGGGTATGTGAAACCTGCGGCTCTGTGAAGATTTTCTATGGGAGTTCCTTTCATGCAGCCTGTCCCTATCCTGCATGTTTCATTCAAGCTAATATCTACCTTTTTTGCTTAGGCGGATCTGCACCATACCGGGCAGGCATATTCGGCAGTTGAGAAGCACAAAGCTTGGGCTGAAGTTCTAACCACGGTAGGTTTGGCACCCCATTTGCTATTGGACAGCTTTCTTATTAGGGAATTTCTGCTTCTACTTTTTTGCGAGTTTTCTCGCAATGATATTTGTCTGTCAATGTTATGTCCAGCACACGCCAAGGTAGGTGGGAGTGTCCGTGTGTTCTTGTAATGTCCCATCCCAGGTAACATTGAGCCTGTACTTTGCCTGCCTCGAGTTCAGATGGAATGCACTCACTTGAGTTTTGGAGGGATTGGGTTTTAGAGAATTATTTTTGTAGTAGGTTGACATTGTAGAAAGGACGGTTTCTAGTTTCACCTCGACGGCTTCAAACCTGTTGCCTTGAACTGCCATTGCCAGGTCGTCTGCATATACAAACGTTTTGGTTTTGTCTGGAGTTGGTTAGTCATTTGTTATATATGTTGAACAGGATTGGCGCCAAGACGCTCTCTTGGGCGAGCCCATTTTCCTGATTCTTTTTCCCCTCAAGCATTACGAAGAACTGTCTATTTTGGAACAGGGACTCGATTATCTTGACTAGGTGGTAGTCTTTCAGGGTCTCGTAGGTTTTATGCAGTAGTGTTCGGTTATCTACTGTATCATAGGCGGAACTTAGGTCGACTATTGCCAGCCCGGTGATTAGTTTATTCTCAAACCCATCCTCGATATTTTCCGTCAATGCCAGAATTTGATTGGTACAGGACTCTTCAGGTCTAAAACCTGCTTGGTGTGGAATTAGCTTCGAGTCAACGATCTTGTCTATTCTGTTGAGGATCAATCTTTCATAGAGCTTAAACAGGTAGCAGAGAAGGGTTATGGGTCGACAGCTCTTCGGAGACTCTGGGTCCTTCCCCGGTTTAAGGAGAGTCACCACTTTCGACTTCCTCCACAGTTTCACGGCACACGTTAAATAGTCCAAGTATCCAGTCCCTGGCGCCAAGGCCGAAGTTTTTAATCTGTTGCACGCAAATATCATCAAACCCAGCGGCTTTCCCATTCTTCATAGTATTTATGCCATTTTTCGACTCTCTCATGGTAAATGGTTTCTGGAAGTTGGAGTTTTCCGTTGGGAGTAGGCGTGTGATTTTAGTTTTCTGTCATTTGGAGTTGAACTTGCCGTTTAGAAGGAGCTGGTTGGGCACCTGGTATGGAGTTACGTTGGCCGGGGCCGTGCTTAGCCTTGGGTCACCATCCAGGCTATTTTGGTACTGTGGGACATACCCATTCTTTTTAGGGTTGCTATACACTTCTTCTCGCGTGCCTCGCTGAGGGCTGACATTAAAGCTTTTGCCGCAGGTGATGGTTTCGTCGCTGAATGGGTCTTCCGCGAACAATACCTGATACTTATCCAGGATGTCCTTTGAGGCATTTGAGAGCCCTGGGATATAGTGTTGTCTGCAGCCCCTAGCAATATAGCGTCTAGATACCTTTCGCGAAGTCTCAACAAAGATAATTATTTGGTGTTGGGGTCAGACTGGCTAATTCCTCACCCAGTGCTTGGGAATATTCCGACCATCTAGCCTTTTTAAACTTGAATCTCCTACGGAAGGTATTTTGGTTGTTTTGATTGTTGAATAGACTTGGATTCCAATAGGTCGATGTTGTGTCTTTGGGATTGCATCATATACTCTTTTGCAGCAGGTGTCGTAGATGATCCAGCTGACGAAGTAAATATTGGGATTGTAACCTCGCTTACCAATTTTGCTGTTAAAGGAGCAGGGAGCTTGGGGTCGTGGACAACTGAGAGGTTATTTGCCTCACCTCATTGTTCTAGAAGCTGACCATTGGCGTTTGTCTCTTCTTAGCCCCACATGGTGCTGTGGCTGTTAAAGTCGCCCACAACGAAGTGTGTCCTTTGGTTGTTGAAAGGTGTAAGTTCTGGGCGGGGGGTTTAGATGCGGAGCATATTGTAAATGGTCCACACTCCATGGCTAATACTTCATTGTTGTTCCCGGTTACTCGTGGAAGAGAGCAACATCTCGGGTCTGGTAAATATTGCGCTCCCATACCTTCTGTGAGGTGCTACTACTGGCAAGCGCATGCGGTTGATATTGGGTCTGTTTGCTGTTTCATCTCTATGCGTTTCCTGCAGGCACAGTACGTCCCACTTTTTTTATTGGCATAGTTGCGATATACATCCTCTTTATTCTTGATAATTCCCTCGACGTTCAGGATGACGATCTACGGGGTTGGCCCTGAAGAGGACCTGTTTTTCTTTTTGGGTTTTGATAGCATTGGTTTCCGGTGGTGGAAGGTTTGGCCGTTGTCCGATTGGGCAATGTTTCCGGGGAGCGCCGGCGTTTTAATTTCTTCTATGTAGCATGTAAGTAAAATCCACACGTGGAGGCACCTTTCTTGCTCCCCTTCCAATCTGTACTTAACCAAGTGAAACTGAAACACGAGGCAATAAAGTTTTCCCTCATCTTGATTCGAACATAATAATTATAACTATTTTTTTCTATAATTTGTTCTGACCGGATGTCGAACATGCATACATTGTCATTGTTGACTATAGATGAAAGGATGTTAACTTCAGAATTCTTTCACCAGTGGCATGTTAGAACATGAAATTATATAACGGAAACCCTGTGTGTGACTGGAACATAAAACCAGCATCGATAGTTATTGTTGGCAATATAGCGGGACACGTTAAAAATCATAATTGTTTCTCACTTGTAGTTCGGTCTGCACATGACAGATCTTGAAATACAATGATGAAAATTTGGCAGGACCTGGACTCGAATGCAGACACGCATCTTCCGAGGAGACACTGAAAAAGCTGGAAACCAGTAAATTGAGGAACTGTATCATACCGAAGGGGTTAAATACCACGAAAAAGGAGATCTTAGTTCCAATTCCAGTCTATCATCAATATTTTTAACGTATCAGTTTCATATACAATAGGAAATAAGTGAACTGTAATATTAAACTGCAAATTGTTCACTAATAGAGAAAAATTTCAGATAGAAGAGAGCTTACTGCTGAGAGAATTTCTTCTTGCCTCAAATTTGGTCTCTGTCATGGGTTTGGTAACACGGTGATAACCTACACTGTTCAAGTGGCGTTATCAGAGGTGAAGAGGGTTTGGTTGCCTTTGTTGAAAATGACTGACTAAAGTTGGGATCGAACCCAGCATTTGCATCTAAAGCTAGAATCATTCCATTGCCTAATAATCTGCAATCGGTCGGCCGCTGTTGCAAATGGCATTCTTCAGGATGTGCTTGACTAACTAGCAAACACCTCCTGAGAAACTGCATTTAAAATACTGGCAGAAGCGATGGACAATTTAACACATTGAAAATACTGTCACATACCCAGAAGAAATTTATTGGGTGATTATCTACTTGCTCGTCCGCATTAACATCCATCAGCTGCCCTGGCTACCAAAATGCACATTCTAACTTAAATTACCAAAATAAAATAGCTATCTGCACTAACTGCTAAAACAGTAGGATGCGAAAATTTCTGCATAAACTGTTTCCCATTGAAGTTGACGTGGCACTGTACGTATGCGAGCATAGAGACACAAAAAAGAAGGAAAGAAAGAGAGTAAGAGCAGATGACATTTCTACCTGTTTACTACTCTGTTCCTCCAGATTACTGCCAAATATTTTGGGCTGTGATCATTTACCTTCGTGAGACACTTAATTCAGAGAGCAGTGGTGTGGAAAAAAAAGGGAAGATCGGTTTGGTCGAACTTCATGTTGGTGACGAGGTCATGAGAGATGAGCAGAAGACTGGATTTTGAACGATGGGAAGTTGAACGGACGCTGCCGTTCCGAAAGAAATATCCCAGCCATTGCCTTAGTAGATTAAATTATATAACAGAAAACTTAAATCAGGATGACCACCTGTGCATTTGAACCACTGTGTGTGAAAATCATAAAAACGAAATAGTGGTTGACCTACACCCAAAAAAAATATCTGAAGGTCTTTCAGGGCTCTGTCAATCTCTTCACGCAGTGTCGTATCTTCCATTTATCTTCATCTACATCATTTTCCATTTCCATAATATTGTCCCCAAGTACATCGCCCTTGTATAGACCCTCTATATACTCCTTCCACCTTTCTGCTTTCCCTTCTTTGCTTAGAACTGGGTCTCCATCTGACCTTTTGATAATTATGAAAGTGGTTCTCTTTCCTCCAAAGGTCTCTTTAATTTTCCTGTAGGCAATATCTATCTTACCCTTAGTGATATATGCCTCTACATCCCTACATTTGTCCTCTAGCCATCCCTGCTTAGCCATTTTGCACTTCCTGTCGATCTTTTTTTTTTGAGACGTTTGTATTCCTTTTTTCCTGCTTCATTTACTGCCTTTTTATAGTTTATCCTTCCATCAATTAAGTTGAATATTTCTTCTGTTACCCAAGGATTTCTAGTAGCTCTCCTCTTTTTACCTACTTGATCCTCTGCTGCCTTCACTATTTCATCCCTCAAAGGTATCCATTCTTCTTCTACTGTATTTCTTTCCCGCATTCGTGTCATTTGTTCCCTTATGCTCTCCCTGAAACTCTGTATAACTTCTGATTTAGTCAGTTTATCCAGGTCCCATCTCCTTAAATTCCCATCTTTTTGCAGTTTCTTCAGTTTTAATCTACAGTTCATAACCAATAGATTGTGGTCAGAGTCCACGTGTGACCCTGGAAATGTCTTACAATTTAGATCCTGGTTCCTAACTCTGTCTCATCATTATATAATCTGTATGTAACCTGGTAGTATATCCAGGCTTCTTCCATGTATACAACTTTCTTTTATGATTCTTGAACCAAGTGTTATATGTGAATAAGTTGTGCTCTGTGTAAAATTCTACCAGGCGGCTTCCTCTTTCATTCCCTAACCCCATTCCATATTGACCAACTACAGATCCTTCTCCCCCTTTTCCTATTACCGAATTCCAGTCAGCCATGACTATTTTCGTCTCCCTTCCCTATCTGAATAATTTCTTTTATTTCATCACACATTTCTACGATCTCTTCGTCATCTGCGGAGCTAGTTGGCATTTAAAGCTGTACTACTGTGGTAGGCGTGGCCTTCGTATCTATCGTGGCCACAATAATGCGTTCTGTAGTAGCTTACCCAGATTCCTATTTTCCTATTCATTATGAAACCTACTCCCGCATTACCCCTATTTGATTTTGTATTTTTAACCCTCAATTCACCTGACCAGAAGTCTTGTTCCTCCTGCCACCGAACTTCACTAATTCCCACTATATCTAACTTTAACCTATCCATTTCCTTTTTAAATTTTCTAACATACCTGCCCAATTAAGGGATCTAATCTTCCACACTCCGGTCCGTAGAACGCCAGTTCTCTTTCTCCTGATAACGACGTCCTTTTGAGTAGTCCCCACCCTGAGATCCGAATGGGGGACTATTTTACCTCCGGACTATTTTACCCTACAGGACGCCATCTTCATTTAACCATACAGTAAAGCTGCATGCTCTCTGGAAAAATTACGGCTGTAGTTACCCCTTGCTTTCAGCCGTTTGCAGTACGAGCACAGCAAGGCCGTTTTGGTTAGTGTTAGAAGGCCAGATCAGTGAAGCATCCAGACTGTTGCCCTGCAACTACTAAAAAGGCTGCTGCCCCTCTTCAGGAACCACACGTTCGTCTGGCCTTTCAACAGATACCCCTCCGTTGTGGCTGAAACTACGACGGTACGTCTATCTGCATCGTGTATCGCCGAGGCACGCAAGCCTCCCCACCAACGGCAAGGTCCATTGTTCATTGGGGAGGGGGGGGGGGGGGGCTGTGAGAAATAAGGTGGAGAAAATTAATTTTTCTGATTGCCTTTAGAACTGGTAGCTCGTAACTCGATAAGAGAGTTCAAAATCTGACAAATTAATTAGATTTCTAGTCAGCTTTTTACCATGAGCCAAGACATCTTAGCCTTCACAAAACAACCGTATTAGTACTTAGCTAGCAACCCGTTACCGTCTCTCATTACCATAGTGAGTACCAACACAGATACTTTCCGTCCACCGTAAAATGTGAAATTAGTTGTAGATTCTACGTAAACTATCCTCCATGCATCAAATCACGAATTTAAACACCAAATATTACAGCTGAAGCGAGAATAATTCAGATTATTTATTCGAAATGAGAACAAAATGCCAACTACATAGCAAGATGATTGAGTACCACTCAAAGAAGTAAATAGACGTTGGTAGAGTTGCCACACGTATTGTACAACGTTGCCACACGTATTGTACAGTGTTGCCAATTCTCCATTAGACTCAAATCAGAAAGAACACATTTGCTCGGATGATATGTTTCTTGAACTGGCTGCAGCTTGAGAGGCACGCGCTTCGAAGGCTCAGCTACCACAACATTCGTAAGTAGCCGCAACATCTAAATTATAGCACGTTCAGTTTTATTCCCAGTTCTGTAACAACTATGGTCGTCTATATCGTAGTCACGAAGAGTTGATTACAATTTCAACGTCATATAAACAACTGTTACAGGAACACCAGCAACTGAGCATTATACCAGAGGTTGAAATACTGCTTCAGTTGTAAAGTTCTGTAATTATCACAGGACCGGTTACGAGCTCTTGTAAGTCCATCTTCAGGTGTTGTAACCTGGTGCTGCGGTCAAAAAATAGTCCAAATGGCTCTGAGCACTATGGGACTTAACTTCTGAGGTCAGCAGTTCCCTAGATCTAAGAACTAGTTAAACTTAACTAACCTAATGATATCACCCACATCCATGCCCGAGGCATGATTCGAACCTGCGACCGTAGCGGTCGCGCGGTTCTAGACTGAAGCACCTAGAACCGCTCGGCCATCACGGCCGGCAGGTGCTGCGGTCCCCGAGGTCAGCGGTGGACGTGTACTAGGCGCGGTGTGCTATCTATGAGAGCCGAACAGGGGTCTGTGTTCTGTAAAATACGTGTGGCAACTATATGAACGAAATGTTAGGAATTTTTTGGAGCTGCCGCCTACAAATAACTACTATTTTTAGAGACAAGGATGTTGTCAGTCCAAGTTTGAAGTCCAGTCCCGTCCACAAATAAGTTCTTCATTGCTGTTCGATACGGAGAGAGAAGTGTAAACGCTTGGAGGTGCAGAAATAAATGCTGTAGGGGTTGTGCCATAATCCTGGTTAAGTTCTTTAGTAAAAACAGTGTAAAAAAAATGTTCAAATGGCGGCCTACCGCTAGACGAAACAAAACAAGAGAGATGGTTCAATCAAAGCATTGTCTCTGATATTCGTGGCCTATGTTACGCAAAGATTATACCAAAAAACTGTGTTTTGTTAATTACATAGATATTTGTGTTTTGATAATAATAACTTACGTTCATTACTCTTTGTTATACATCGCGCACACGTACATTGTCTAGAGATTATTTATAATTCATTTGTCTCATAACAAAAACTTCCTTTCCCTTTGTCCAAATGTTCAAATGTGTGTGAAATCTTACGGAACATAACTGCTAAGGTCGTCAGTCCATGAGCTTACACACTACTTAACCTAAATTATCCTAAGGACAAACACACACACTCATGACCGAGGGATGACTCGAACCCCGCAGGGACTAGCCGCTCAGTCCATGACTGCAGCGCCTTACACCGCTCGGCTAATCCCGCGCGCCAAACAGCAGAGTACAGACTATCGTAGCCGAGACAGCTGGTGGGTGGCAATGTAGACGGACAAGGATTTGAATGTTTTCAACAGTATGTAATTCATTTCTATAGATGCAGAACTGTCATTCAGAGTGGAGCACTGTTTGTTATTACTAGGTCATTCAAAGCCTCATTTTTTTGTGTAGTGGTCTGTTGGAATGGTTCTGCCTTCATGTCCTTTAGATCTGGGTTCGATTCCCACCTTTTTTTTTCGCCAGGTGACCGGAACGTTTTGCGCTCTGGTAACGCCAATTGAACAACATAGATTAAGGCAGTGGTTCCAAACCCACATTAAACGTTACGTCCCTTCGCTACTGGTGGGAGGAGCGTCACTGTAGGCTGGGCCATGAGAGAGGTGGGCGTTGTAGCATGTAGAATCTCTGTCACCAGTATGCTTTCATAAACCACGAAATTTACTCATTAACGAAAAAAATGGTACTGTAATGTTAGAGAGCACTTATTTCTTGTTGTTTTGAACTTAAGATGTTAAAAACAATGATGCTGGATTGGGATTAAAACTCAGATCTGCATTGTCATGGGATATCTTGTCAGGTGCAGCTATGCGACTCTCAGTTACTGGTGAAAATGAATTTGACAGTTAATGTCGCTTCGTTTGTAGTTAACGACTATGGTAGGTGTGAGCTTGATTACCAGTCACCACAGAACTATTCGTCATGTTTTTCCAGTGAAAATCTCCCTATTGATGAAACACACAAAATTCAACGTTTGTTCGTGGCTGGGAGGCAATAGAAATAGTTGCAGGGTTCGAATATTGGTAAGTGAAATTTCTCTCACCTTGTGTTTCAGATTGCTAACGCGGTAATAGTGAAACATTTCAGTTATCTAACACTGACTGTGCATACTTGAAGGTCGATTAGCTGACAGTTTTGAATCCTAGTCCAACATAAAACTTTATCCCACTTTAAACCTGTATATACTTTGCTGTCTGTGACTGAGATATTGCAAATCTTTTATGTAGAGTTACGAGGGAAAATAGTTACTGGATACGAGTCCCGGATCCTGTTCTAATACCAGATTTTCGTCATGAAATTTCAACGTCATTTCTGAATTTTGTATACTGCTATATATTTGGGTTTACAAGCGTTAGTCTGTGTCAGTCATCTAAAATAACGCGTTTCCAGATATTTTAACCATAGCGATATTAATTTGCATCTGGAATGATTGTCATACACAGCAATTTTCTCAAATGATCTGTCGCTGTAATCATTTTTTAGAGACAAACGATTGTAGTGAAAAGAGATTAGAGGACCTGAATGACAATTACGTTACGTAAGTTGCACACTTATCAGGTGGAACTGCATTCATGTCGTTCGAATATTTTTGAGGCTGATATTACTATTTTTTTTCATACCTGTATTCTGAGTAGAAACGTTCTGTCAGCGCAATAGACCACTTTGTTGAATTCTAAGTGCCATTCCACTTCACATCTAACATCCACAAGGGCATAAACATTAGCGCACTTTGAATCGAAAATACAAAACATTTTTAACATATGGTTAGATATGTTTTTCTTTCATTCTCACTGAGTAGGTCCAGTTAAAGGAATACAGTGAGCTAATAATTATCTGACTAAAAAAAAATATTTTTAAGACTATCTCGAAGTCATTCCTAAGGTTCAAAGGAAGCTACAAGTTGACTCGTCATGTAAGTTACAAACGGTTTTCTTCATTTGCTAAAAATTACTGACTTATAAGATGATGTTCAAACTTAGATCTACATATATACTCCACTAGCCACCAAGCGGTGAATGGCGGAGAGCACTATTCGCGCCAAAGTCATATTTCCTCCCGTCTGTTCCACTCGCTGATCGCGCGAGGGAGAAACGACTGTCTGAAGGCCTCAGTACCAGCTCTAATTTCCCTTATGTTTGAAAGGTGATCATTGCACGATTTGAAAGATGGTGGTAATTATATATGATCTACATCCTTGGCGAAGATCGGATTTCGGAATTTAGTGAGCAGTACCTTCCGCTTAGCGCGCCGTCTATCTGCATGTGTGCCCCACTTCAAACTTTTTGTGGTATTTGGAACTCTCTCGCAATGGCTAAATGTACCAGTCACAAATCTTGCCGTTCTTCTTTGGACCTTCTGTATCTATTGAATGAGACCCAACAGGTAAGAGTCCCATACAGACGAACATTACTCTAAGACTGAACCAACTAACGTACTGTAAGCTACTTCCTTTGTTGATGGACTGCATCGCTTCAGGATTCTACCAATAAACCGCAATCTAGAGTTCGCCCTCCCGTTACTTGTGTAATCTGATGATTCCATTTGAGATCATTTCTAACAGTCAAATCCAGATACTTGACGGATGTTACCGCTTCCAAAGACTGGGCATTCATTTTGTACTCGTACCTTAATGGGTACTTTCGCCTTGTTATAGGCAGTAGGTAACACTTACTAATATTGAGAGATAACTGCCAGTCATTACACCACGCATTTATTTTCTGCAAGTACTCATTGATTTGTTCACAACTTTCGTGTGACACTACTTTCCTGTAGACTGCAGTATCATCGGCAAACAGTCTAATGCCGCTCTCAGTACCATCAACCAGAACGTTTATGTAAATCAAAAAAAGCAGACGACCTATTACGCTGCCCTGGGGCACACCTGAAGTTACTCTTGTTTCTGTTAAAGTTACCCCGTTCAGGACGACATACAGCTCTGTCTGTTAGGAAACTATCTACCTAACCGCATATGTCAACGGAGATGCCGTAAGCGCGCACTTTTTGGTGCGAGCTACAGTGCGGAACTGAGTCGAACGCCTTTCGCAAGTCGAGGAATATGGCATCAACCTGGCAGCCCGTATCTACAGCCTGTTGGATAACACGCACAAAGAGGGCCAGCTGTATCTCGCATGACCACTGTTTCCTAAAACCGTGCTGGTTTCTGGAGATGAGCTTCTCAGAGTCTAGAAAGGCCATTATGTGTGAACACAAAATATGTTCCATGATTCTACAACAAATCGATGTCAGTGAAATTGGCCGGTAATTATGAAAATCCGATTTTCTGCCCTTTTTATAGATTGCTATGACCTCGGCCTTCTTCCAGTCGCATGGAACTTTCCTCTGTTCCATTGATCTCTGATAGATGATGAATAAGAATGGTGCTATTGTTGTAGCATAGTCAACAAAATATCTTACGGGTTTACCGTCTGGGCGAGATGCCTTCCTGGCGTCTAAGGATCTTAACTGTTTTGCAATCCCAGTTACACTTAACAATAGGTCAGCCATCCTTGCGTTTGATCGATAATTGAAAGTGGGAATGATGATACAGTTCTCTACCATAAACGAGTTTTTGAAAGCTAATATTAGAATTGCGGGCTTCTGTTAATCATCATCAGTTACATTACCCGTACTGTCAGCGAGAGAAGGTATTGAATTATTTGTAGCGTTCTTAGATTTTACGTATGGCCAAAAATTTTGTGGGGTTATTTTTAGAATCTAAAAATATGTTGCTTCCAAATTCGTTAAAAGAATCTCTCATTGACCTTTTGACAACTGCTTTCATTTCGCATAATTTCTGTCTGTCAGCGGTGCAGCGGGGCAGCGACTACGTTTAAAACGACTGAGCAAAATTATCTGATTTCTCTGCAACTTTCTAATGTTTGTTGTACCAAGGTGGATCCTTTCCGTCCCCTATATTTTTGCTAGGGACATACTTCCCCAGCGCGTGATGGGCGATGCTTTTAAATTCCGACAAAAGATGCTCAATGTCTTTGTGTCTCGCGGTAAATGCTTGGAGCTGACTATGAACACATTCATTGACACTTCTATTTGCTTTCCCAAACAAGAAAACTCTACGTATATTCCTTTTTTTTCCAACTTCTACTGACATAGAAGCCACAACGACATTATGGCCGCTAATACCTACTTCTAGATTAACTACTCCAAAAAGATAAGGTCTGTTTGTCGCCAAAATATCTAATATGTTCCCATCTCGAGTTGGTTTTCTAATCAACTGCTCAAGGTTGTATGTTGAGAGCGCTCCTAGAATAACTTCACACGAGTCTTTGCTTCTGCCCCTTGTGATAAACGTGTAATTTTCCCAGTCAATGGATGCCATATTGAAGTCTTTACCTATAATAATGGATAATTTTGATATTTATTTCCTATGTACCCAAGACTTGCCCTGAAACGTTCTGCGACGTTTGCTGCGGATGCTGGTGTTCTATAAAAACATCCTAATACGATGGTCAATCCTTGTGTAATTGACAGCTTTGTCCCAACTATTTCACAGTCCGATCTCAACTGCGTTTAAACAGCTTTGAACTGCAATGAACACACCATCTCCCGTAGCATCAGTCCTATCCTTCCTAAACATTGTCCAATCCGAGTTCAGAATTTCACTGCTATTTATGTCTGGTTTCAACCAGCTTTCGGTACCTAATACAATATTGGCATTGCTACTGTTTATTTCAGAGAGTAACACGGGGATCTGGCTACATACATTTCGACAATTTACTAACACGAGATCTCGAATATTTAAATACTTTGGAATGGCATGTTTAATAGAACTAACAATTTTTACGGGTAGCACACCCACATCAGTGTCTTGAACTGGTAATTTTTCAGGCTAACGGTTTGTTTCCCTTGGGGAGGAACCTAATGTAAAAACTCCCCATGTGTACCCCAGAAGTACTGTGCTACTCATGTAGCTGCTCTCTGTGTGTAGTGCACCCTTAATCTATCTAGGGGCGTCCTACAATCTTCCACCCCGTAGCGTAGGTCGAGGAATCTACAACTTACAAACCAACTGCTTCTTAACTTCATCGTTAACAATAAAAACACAAAGGGTATCTAGTGACTAGTTTCTCGGCTTACGAATCAATCGCTAGACGACAGCTTGAATAATTCGAGGGTTTTTTTCGGGTCGAAGAGCGGTTCGCTAGATAAATAAATACTATATTGCGTCAACAGTGTGTGTTTCCCAAGTTACATATTGGATTAGTCCTTCGATCTGTGATTCAATGCTCCTGACATTTCAAGTGTTTCAGGTATTTTTAAACTCGTAGTAGAATTATTGCCTCATAATTATGATGCTGTAGAGGGTAAAACCTGTAGAGGAAGACAGAAACTGAAACAGATCCAGTAAATAATTGAAGCTGTACGTTTGCAAGGGCTGCCCTAAGCTGAAGAGGTTTGCACAGGAGAGGAGTTTGTGGCCGTCAGCATCAAAATAGAAAGAAGACTGATGACTCGAAAATAAAATAGTGAAATTAAGTCACCCAAAGCAGTACTACGCAAAAACAAGCACAAGTATGATATTTTTGTCTTACGATGTCGGCCGTAGTGCTGGGAAGAGTGCGACGTATTTTTTTTATTAACGCGAGTTTCCTGTATATCCAGTAGGTGTGAGAAATTCAAAACAGTGTTCGGTGTTTCAGTCTGAGATATAAGAACTTACATGTAGGCACACCTTCAAAGTTTAGGAATTTAAACTGCAGCATCACAATATATATAATCGCTAATTAAGTTCACCATAATTAATCCACCATAAATGGAGAAGAAAAGTGATGTCCATCCTACAACAGTAGGAGACTTCTTTGCAGGCAGAAATCAACAAGTGGTTCTTAATGGAAGAAAATCAGACGATGTAGAGGTGATTTCCGGAGCACCCCAAGAAAATATGATAGAAACGTTACTGTTTACAATGTATATAAATGATCTTGGAGAAAGTGTCAGATGCTCTTTAATCCGTTTGCAGATGGTGGTAATTTGGGTAAGATCTTATGGGACCAAACTGCTTAGGTAATCGGTTCCTAAGCTGACAAACTACTGAAACTAACTGAAACTAACTTACGCAAAGGACAACACACACACATATCCATGCACGAGGGAGGACTCGAACCTCCGACAGGAGGAGCCGCACGGAAGGTGACAAGACGCCCCAGACCGCGCGGCTACGCCACGATGCGTTCGCAGATGATACGGTTGTCTATACAAAAGTAACAACTTTCAGAAGACAGTATCGATTTGTAGTATGACATGCACAGGACTGATGAATGGTACAGGCTCTGACAGTTGAAAAAATCGTTAAATGTGTGTGAAATCTTATGGGACTTAACTGTTAAGGTCATCAGTTACTAAGCTTACACGCCGGCCGTAGTGGCCATGAGGTCTAGGCACTTCAGTCCGGAGCCGCGTGACCGCTCCGGTCGCAGGTTAGAATCCTGCCTCGGGCGTGGATGTGTGTAATGTCCTTAGGTTAGTTAGGTTTAAGTAGTTCTAAGTTCTAGTGGACTGATAACCTCAGATGTTAAGTCCCATAGTGCTCAGAGCCATTTGAACCATTTGTGAACTAAGCTTACACACTACTTTACCAAAATTAACCTAAGGACAAACACGCACACCCATATCAAAGGGAGGACTCGAACCTCCGCTGGGACCAGCCGCACAGTCCATGACTGCAGCGCCTGAGACCGCTCTGCTAATTCCGCGCGGCTAACAGTTGATCCTGAATGTAAATAAATGTAAGATATTGCCCATACGTAGGGAATAATGCCAGTACTGTAAAATTAAGCTATTGATGAGAAACTGTTGCAAGCCTTATCTACCGTAAAATAGCCAGGAGTGACTGTATAGAGCGACATTAAGTAAATGATCAGATGAAACGAATAGTAGGAAAATCAGACGCCAGACTCAGATTTATAAGAGGAATGGTAAGGAAATATGACTCATCCACGAAGGAAGTGCCTCATAAGGCGTTTGTTCGTTCGACACTTCAGTACTGTTCATCAATATGAGATCCTTACTAGATAGGACTGATAAGAGAGATAAAGAGATCCAACGGAGAACGGTGCGTTTCATCAAATGGATCAAATGGCTCTGAGCACTATGGGACTTAACTTCTGTGGTTATCAGTCCCTTAGAACTTAGAACTACTAAAACCTAACTAACTTAAAGACATCGCACACATCCATGCCCAAGGCAGGATCAGAACCTGCGACCGTAGAGGTCTCGTGGTTCCAGACTGAAGCGCCTAGAACCGCGTTTCATCATTGGTTCGTTTAGTCTGGGCGACAGCGTTAGCGAGACTCTCAACAAGCTCCATACGTCACGAGAGATGTTTACAACTGAAATTTCGAAAAAGGCACTTACCGGAAAGAGTTGGGCATCATATTACTTCCTCTCGTATACATCTCGCTTAATAACCATGTCGAGAAAATCCGATAAATTAGAGCTAACACAGAGGCTTACCGACAGTCATTCTTCCAAGCGCCAATCGAGAGTTAAATAGGAAATGGAGGAATCGAAGTGATACCAGAAGCACCCTACGCTACACACACCATTAGGTAGCTTGCAGAGTATGGTGCAAAAGTAGTTGTAGATGTCACTAACTAATTGGTATAATTAGCTACCGCAGAGCGAACGCATGCTTAAACCTAGGGAATTATAACAATATCAGTCTGTGAAATAGCGAAGTCGATGAATTGAAAAGAGAAATAGCAGTGCTCGTGTTTGACGAATCGCAATGGTAAGGTCATACCAAGCTGGGAGCTCCGAGAGAAACTGCAAAATTAAATCCAGGATATGTCACTTGATATCCTTTCGTAGTAAGCGGTTCAACATCGGTAAAGCTCTTCATATTTCTTGTATGAGCTCTAAATGTGATTGGTCAGTCTGTTGTTATTATTTCTCACATAACAAAAATGAATAAATAATTCCAATATTATTGAGATTGTGGATTCAATATTTGATATTACACTTCATGATGTGTATGAACTTTGGTAGTTAGAGTGCGTACTGTTTTTCCATTGTAGCTTAAAAATGACTCGTCGTGCAGGCGCATACCAATTGGCGCGAAACCAGGAAACTTTACAGAGTTCAAAAAGCCACGTGGAGTATTTGTTAGACCAGCAGAACTCAACTTCAGTGAGTGGTGAAAATTCCGCCACACCGAGTGACAGCCACAGGCACGAAACAAATGTTTGCTTCGTTCAATGCGACGCCAACTGTTTTATACGCTTTCAAAAACCACGCTTCTCAGCTGGGAACAATGACTGCGCATCTGGCGCTATCAGCTGCGCCGGAATAATCCGTTTGTCCTCCCCGGTACACGTCCTCGGCGCACAGAAACGCTCCATTCATCGCCGAACCTTTCAAAAGAGGCATGTAAAGCGTTGCACATTGTTCCCAGAGAGAAGTAACGTTCAAGATGACTCCAAATACCATTGCTCTTTCCCTTCATTGTGGAAAACGGAAAATGTTCTTTCAGTTTATTCCTACACACATTAAAAATCCTCAGATATTCTTTCCCGCATAGTTTATTCGCGTTGACCGCCGTGACCTATTCGTACGGCATAAATACGTACGCCGCGATTAATGCCTGATTCAGTCCATAAACCTGTAGCGGGTTAAAGATATTTGACATACGTATTTTTGGCTTTCCTTTTTCCCACAAGAGTTTATATAAGTAGCAGACTAGTCATTGATTATCATGTCAGACTCAGTTTACAGAAACATTTAAAATACAAAGAACACAAAACACATGTGTCAAGTCTTAGTGACATAATTTTGCTAACTCTGCCATACCACCATTCCCTGTCAGATTACCCCTTCAGCGCCAATTACAGTGACATTTTAATCAGTTTGCGTTCACCTTCATTAATAAACGCCAGGTAAAAGTTATTGGCAAACGCAGAAACAATCCCGAAAAAATACAGTTTTATTGCTGTGTCTGAATCTTTGTGCTTTATCTCAGTGCAGTACTTATGATCTTTAAGTTTCTTAACACGTGTACAAAGCTCTGTATATTTTAATAATTCAGTGGAAAAACTTTATTTCTACGTGGTTAAAATTTCCTGGCATATTTCGGGAAATGGACCCTAATAACAAACATATGCACTTGAGTAATGCACATAACTCGCACATGTTAACTGGACTCAGGTATGTAACTGAACCAAGTGTCTTGACCTACGTTGTAGATCTACATTTGCAGCTACATTAAAGGAATCACGGCAACAGTGCATGGAAAAGGGAACTTTTTATTACGTTGTTCATTAACATTGAGATACACAGATCGACAGCGCTAAGAATAAACGCATTTAAAAATGCTTCTTTGCGAATGATTAACGCGAGAGCTATTCGTTTATTAAGGTCCGATAGGTCGCAAAATCAAAACCACAGAGAAAATCGAACTATTGGGCAGTGTACCTAGTATGCCTGAAAGTCAGGTGACGTCGCTCTTTCCGGTTTTTAGTACGTAGTAAGCACGTAAAGATGCATAAAAACTAATGTATGAGAGATTTAGGCTGATTATATGCAGCGCTCATAACGTACCTATCATGCATTTCCTGTTTCATGAGAAGTCTCGGTCGTACATTGCACAGTCCATGAAGTGCTCCTGCAGTGGAGGACACAGAATTGGTGGAAAGCACAGGCTACTGACTTCTATACCGAGGGTGGTGTAAAATTGGTATAACGCTACGACAAATTGGCTTCTGTTTCGTTCTCGGTCATACATTGCGCAGCCCATGAAGTGCTTCTGCAGAGGACGACACAGAATTAACGGTAAGCACAGGCTGCTTCCTTCTATACCGAGGGAGGTGGAAAATTGGTATAACGCTACGACAAATTGGCTTCTGTCTCGTTCTCGGTCGTACACTGCACAGCCCATGGAGTGCTCCTGCAGAGGAGGACACAGAATTGGCGGAAAGCACAGGCTGCTGCCTTCTATACCGAGGGTGGTGGAAAATTGGTATAACGCTACGACAAATTGGCTTCTATCTCGGGTTTTTCGGACGACGTTCCTCTGATGATTATACTGGCGTTTCGCCAGCACGAGTGGCTGGAATTGTCTCAGCCTCACCCGTCGTGACGGGTGGTAAACCGGAGCTGACCTCGCGGCCGCAGATTATATGTACTGTACGTGGCGCGCCAACGTCCGAAGGCTTCGCCGCGCTCATTTCCGGTGCGGTTCTCCTCTTGCTACCTGTGACGGTCGCTCGCCAGGATCCGTTTTCCTTAAGGCTTTGTTGTTGAAGCAATTCCCGTGTTTCCATTTCTAGATGAGATGGACACAACGGATGGCGGAAACTTGGGACACAGCGTGTATCCAAAACCGACACACAAGGGCCGATACCTGCACAAACTATCAAACTTCCGCCCGAGCCAGAAAAGAGGCATAATTAAGACGCTCGCAACGAGAGCAGGGCGAATATGTGAGGCGCATCACCTCAGACGCGTAGTGCAACACCTGGAAAGTTCCCTGAGGAGCATGGGTACGCCAAAAGTTATAATAGAAGTGAAACAGACCCAAACACTCGGTGACAGACAGTATCGGCCGTATATTGCGCAGACACAGTGTAAAGACGAGCATCGAACTGACAAAGGAGTGCAAAGAGTGTGGTGGTGGTGGTGGTGGTGGTGGTGGTGGTGGTGCTGGTGCTGGTGCTGGTGGTGGTGGTGGTGGTGGTGGTTAGTGTTTAACGTCCCGTCGACAACGAGGTCATTAGAGACGGAGCGCAAGCTCGGGTTAGGGAAGGATTTGGAAGGAAATCGGCCGTGCCCTTTCAAAGGAACCATCCCGGCATTTGCCTGAAACGATTTAGGGAAATCACGGAAAACTTAAATCAGGATGGCTGGAGACGGGATTGAACCGTCATCCTCCAGAATGCGAGTCCAGTGAGCTAACCACTGCGCCACCTCGTGCAAAGTGTGTCTCAGATCGCAAAGGAGAAAAGGGACCCAATTGAATTGTCTGGAATATGCCGCATACCATGCGCTTGCGGGAAAGTTTGTCGGGATAACTGGACAATCAATTGACACCAAGCTCAAAGAACATAAGCGACATTGCAGGACGGTGAAGGTGGAGAAATCGGCCGTGGCTGAGCAGGCACTGCATGAGACCGACCACGTAGTAAAATTCGCCGACACGGAAGTTGTAGCTGTAGAGAAGCACTGTAACACCCGCTTGTTCAGAGAAGCGATGCAAATACAAAAAGCATCACAATAGCTTCAACAAGAAAGAAGAGAGCCTTAAGGTAAATGGATCCCGGCTTCCGGTGCTGCAGCCAATGACCGTCACAGGTAGCCAGACGAACGTCGGCCGAAGAATTCCTAGATAGGAGCCATTAGGCAGTTTGGTAACAAGTGACCACGAAAGCCTTAATAATTTTGTGCTACGACAAATGTCTAAGTATGAGTGGTGGTTATGAAGGGAAGTAGTAGGAAGGTGTAGCTAACTGCTGAAAATGCAGTACTTCTGGATTTCACTGTGGCTTGCATTTCGAGACCAATTTAATGAACGAACAGCCTTCGTATTATAATTTTACTTTAGGCTTGGAGAAGTGGTTCGTCGGGAACTGAAGAATATTATTTCCATATAGACGGTCCTTGGAATTTTCTGAGATATTTATATATATATCTTAGAATGTCTACCTGCTGAGACTTTACAAACTGCCGTATTCAAAGAGTATTAAAGCCAATCGTATCACTCGATGGAACTTTTTACACCAACATGGGCATGTCGACGGGTTTGAGAAGGTTTGTGTATGGGCTACACAAGTACGCTGTCTCTCTCGTAAACATACTAAAAGTTCCCTGCATCTAAAATCAAATCGAAACTTGGTGAAAGACATGTTGATTAATCTCGTTTCTGACGATTATTCACGTCTTTCCTCCTGCACGAAATTTCAACTGTCTGACTCAGTCTTCTTCAGGTCCTGTAATGAGTATCGAAGAGGACCTGAAGAAGACTGCGAGCCATGCAGTTGAAATATCGTGCAGGAAAGACGCGAATAACCGGCAGGAACCAGATTAATCATGACAACGTCTCGCTGGGAAATTGACGGAAGAGTTTCAAAACGATTTACGTGCTCCATTCGTGCAATTTAGTAATCTCAAACTGTTGTGCGATGGAGTTTTCTGCAAACACCTGTCAATCCCATGCCTGGACGAATCCAGCCTGTGACGAAAAAAATGCTTAATCCAGCAGTTCGCCTATTGGCTTAATGTTTTATATTCTCTTCCTGTTCCACAGTTCCAAATACTAACATAACAACTGGTCTGCATGTATTCAGCGGCGAATACAAACTTTTTTCGATGCAATGATGTGATGGTCGACTGCGATAAATGAGATGTGTCTGCAGACCATGGAAATTTTATAGGTTAATACATATTTTCCTTCTTCATGTGATTTGTTTCTGAGAAGTACGCCGAAAAGAACGTTGTAAGAAACCTCACAAAAGCCACTTACGGCAAGACCAATGTTCTAGAGCAGTGGGCATTATCATTCTCTTTTTAATGACCATACTTCAACAACAAAGTTCTCAACTTCAATTAGAACATTTTCTTTATTTCCTCGAATGGATGACAATTAGGAGACAACTACAGACAGTTTTTCGCAAAAAAATGTATTTGCTTTTTGACTTTTCACACGAAACTGTCTCTTTTAGTAGTTTTAGTTTTACGATTTTTACACACGGAATTGCATTGAATCACCATATCCACACCAGTGAAAACCGTTTTACTGCAATCGAACACATGCCACACAGTGACAACAGTTTCAGTGACACACATGCGTTGAATCATATTGCGATAAACATTTACAATATTTACGGCGATCTATTGTTGAAATACTGATGAAAAGCTCTAAAACATATTTTTTTCAGTTTTTGCGGTTGAAATAAATTAGTAATACTTCGTAATGTAAATGTCGTGTTACTATTGCCAACCCGTCGGGTAGACCATTCTCCGGGTGCAAGTCTTTCGATTTGTGGCCACTTCGGTGACTTGCGCGTCGATGGGGATGAAATAATGATGATGATATCACAACACCCAGTCCCTGAGCGGAGAAAATCTACGACCCAGCTGAGAATCGAACACACCCTTTGGACTGACATTCTGTCGCGCTGACCACTCAGCTAGCGGCGGCGGACTATCTGGTAATAACAAGGTTGTAGAAATTTTCCAGACTAGAGCAAGAAGCATAATTACACCAGTCTCTGAGGAAAATACACCATATCATCAAAACTGCCCGGACACACCCCAAAACATACGTTCTTCATATTAGGTGCATTGTGCTGCCACCTACTGCCAGGTACTCCATATCAGCGACCGCAGTAGTGATTACACGTCGTGAGAGAGCAGATTGGGGCGGTCCAGTAACTCACGTACTTCGATCGTAGCCAGGTGCTTGGGTGTCACTTGTAATACGTCTGCACGTGTGATTTCCTCACTCTTAAACATCTCTAGATCCACTGTTTCCCATGTGATAGTGAAGTGGAAACGTGAAGGGACCTGTACACCACAAAAGCGTACAGGCCGACCTCTTCTGTTGACTGACAGTTACCGCCGACAGTTGAAGAGGGTCGTAATGTGTAATAGGCAGACATCTATGCAGATCATCACACAGGAATTCCAAACTGCATCAGGATCCACTGGAAGTACTATGACAGTTAGGTGAGACGTGAGAAACCTTGGATTTCATGGTCGAGCGGCTGCTCATAAGAAATGCAATACTGTAAATGCCAAACAACGCCCCGCTTGGTGTAAGGAGCATAGACGTTTGTCTATTGAACAGTGCAGAAACGTTGTGTGGAGTGAAGAATCACGGTACACAATTAGGTGATCCGATGGCAGAGTGTGGGTATGGCGAATGCCCGGTGAACTTGTGTAATGCCAACAGTAGAATTCGGAGGTGGTGGTGTTATGGTGTGGTCGTGCTTTTCATGGAGGGGGCTTGCACTCTTTGTAGCTTTGCTTAGCACTATCACAGCACAAGCCTTCTTGCTTTCCACTGTTGAAGAGCAATCCGGGAATGGAGACTGCATCTTTCAACACGAGCGAGCAACTGTTCATAATGCACAGCCTGTGGCGGAGAGGTTTCACGACAAAAACATTCCTGTAGCGGACTGGCCTGCACAGAGTGCTCACCTGAATCGTATAGAACATCCTTCGAATGTTTTGGAACGCCAACTTTGTGCCAGGCCTCACCGACCGATATCGATACATCTACTCAGTGCATCATTCCTTGAAGAATGGGCTACCATTCCCCAAGAAACCTTCCAGCAATGGATTGAACGTATGCTTGTGAGAGTGGGAGCTGTCATCACGGCTAAGGGCGGGCCAACACCATATTCCAGCGTTACCAATGGAGGGTACCACGAACTAGAGTCGTTTTCATCCAGGTGACCGGATGCTTTGATCATACAGTGTACATATTTTTTGTGACATTACTACTCAAAGAGATATTATTGAACTTGGCGCCCCTGGCCGTTATCGGAAACTCGCGGTGATGTTACGGTGAAAATGTACGATGGTAACCAAAGGAAAGCGCATTGCACTGTTGGTGCTTCAGGTCAGTTCTGCACAAAGTATCCAGTAGTCCAGTGTGTTCTCGTGAAATATATTCAAACGCTGTGTGGTGCTATCAATAATCAGAGTACAAATCAGCCGATGATGTCGCGAAAGCAGAAACATTCAGAAGAAAAAGCGCTTATATTCAAACTTTTGCAATTTCTCCGCTGAGAAATAAAGTAAAATCAGGTAGTGACACATCTACAGAAGCAGTCCTATGAGCGGAAAAAATGGTAGGGAAGTCAGAAAGGATATTAAGAAAGCGGAATAAACTGACTAAGAAGTGGAAATTGCAATAACTAAAGATGTTATGGAAAAGTAGTTTCTCTAGATGACTTCAAAGCACTTCTTGGAAGAAAATTATTGGAGTTTTATAAGCAGACGTAGGAAACTAGAAACTTGAGAGAACTGCATATTTTTTCAAAAACTGAGATAAAGTTTCAGGGAGGACGGGAATCATTTCAGAAAATTTTGAAAGATGCTGGATGTCGTTTCAAATATGTAAAAACAACAGAAACAGCCTAACGTAACATTTTTACGTTGTTGCGAAATGTGAGGAATACATGAAAGCAATTAGACATGACGAGGAGCGGTAAAATAAACTAGTTATATTCATGGACGAAACGTTGATGCATACGCATTAGACCATGAAAAAGTGCTGGCAGAATTACCAATTTCCCGATATAATGGCTAATGGCAGTGCAAGCCAAAGAGCTATTGTTGTCCACGCTGGAGGAGGAGCAATGGGTTTCATAGATTAGATTAATTATTCATTCCACAGACCCATAAAAGATGGAATCCTTCTGTGTGAGGAACATGTCAGATAAATACATTGGAAAAATGTACTTAGAAAAACTTGAGATTCATTACTTGGCTATCATAACCAAGTACTGTCAAAAATTAAAGTAAATTATTCATTTTAGTGATCCTCAGTTAAGTACAGTCACATTATGTACAAGATTTAAAACTTCCACTATTTACAAAATTAAGACTTACATCTGCTTTCCATACATCCATCATGAACACAGTTGATAGTTACTTAGCTGTTGCAACAAAGTACTGTCAAAAATTAAAGTATAATAAATTTTCATTACAGTGGTCCACTGCACTTTGTTTGAAACTCATGGGTGGAGTAGGGTGAGTTGGCCATCAGAAATTCTTTTAAATTATGTTTAAATTGTACCTTGTCTGAAACTAAACACTTAATGGTTGCTGGTAACTTAGTGAAAATATATGTGTTGCTGAATACTGGACTCCTTTCTGGGCAAGAGTAAGTGATTTTAAATCTTTATGTATATTGGTCTTATTCCTAGTATTTATACTGTATATGAAGCAGTTAGTTAGAAAAAGACATGTATTTTTTATAACAAACTTCATTAAGGAATAAATATACAGAGAAGTTGTGGTTAATATGCCCAATTCTTTGAATAGGTTTCGACACGATGATCTTGGATTTACACTACTCATTACTCTTATTATAGACTTCTGTATTTCAAAAATTGTTTCTCTCTTTGTGGAGTTACCCCAAAATATGATACCATATGACATAATAGAGTGAAAATAAGCAAAATATGCCAGTTTTTTAAATTAATATCTTGTGTGTGTGACATCATTCGCATTACAACACAGACTTGTTTAGGCGCTTTAGCAGTTCATTAGTATGTTGATTCCAACCGAATTTATTATGAAGTTGTAATCCCAAGTATTTTGCACTCTCAACTTCTCCTATTTCCATGTCATATTTTATAGACACACCAGAAGGAAATCCCTTGGAAGTTCTGAATTGTATATAGTGGGTCTTTTCAAAGTTTAATGACAGTGAATTGGCTATGAACCACTTATTACTGTCAGTAAAAATTTGATTAGCTGCCCTTTCAAAATTTATATTTGATTTTCTATTTCTCACAATGTTTTTATCATCTGCAAATAAGACAAACTTGGCATCTGGTAATGTAACACATGACATGTCATTAATATACACAAGAAACAGTAGTACATAGAGTATGAAACCTTGGGGAACACCACATGTAATTTCTTCCCAGTCAGATGATGTCTGATTCCCTACTGCTGAAGTGTTACGATATGACACCCTTTGTTTTCTATTAGTAAGATATGACTGAAACCACTTTTCAGCACTACCAGTGACGCCATAATATTTCTATTTGTTTAAAAGAATGCTGTAATTCACACAGTCAAACGCCTTTGACAGGTCACAGAATGCGCCAGTTGCCTCTAATTCGTTGTCCAAAAAAATTAAGGACATTATCGCTGTAAGTGTAAATAGCTATCTCAATATCAGAATCCTTAAGAAACCCAAACTGTGACTTTGATACTATGTTATTTTCACTAAGGTGCTTAAGTAGATGAATGTACATAACCTTTTCAAAGATTTTTTAAAAAGCTGGCAAAAGTGAGATCGGACGGTAATTTGATGGCATTTCTTTGTCCCCTTTCTTGTGGAGAGGTATAAATTCAGCATATTTAACCAAGTCCAGGAATGTTCATGTGACAAGTGATTGATTACACAAAAACCTAAGAAATAACTAAGCTCACAAGAACACTTTTTAATTAACTTTGTTGATATGTTATCATAACCACTAGAATGCTTTGATTTCAAGGACTTTATGATGTATACATTTCTTTCAGTGAAGTAAGTGTAATTTCCATTTTCCTGAGACTGCTTGTGTGTACTGGTCGCAGATATACCATTGCATTGTTTACTGAACCTGAGAACCCTATGTTAGCAATAACAGATACAAATTACTTGTTTAAATGATTTTCAACAGAACATGCGTTCTTTCCCAGGGTTTGATTTATTTTTCGAGCTATTTTTTTCCTCCTCATTTCTGGTCCTACCTGTCTCTGACTTAACTACATCCCATATTGTTTTTATTTTATTGCTGGATGTATTTATCTTCTTCTCATAAATCAGGTGTCTAGATTTCTGGATAACCTTCAATATTTTGCAGTATTTTTTGTAATGAGCTATAATGCTAGTATCAAAGGTGTCCCTACGTATCAAATAGCGTTTCCTTTTTGTCTCACGTGATATCTTTTCACCCCTGTGAACCATGGACCTCGCCGTTGGTGAGGAGGCTTGCATACTTAAACGATACAGATAGCCGTACTGTAGGTGCAACCACAATGGAGGGGTGTCTGTTGAGAGGCCAGACAAACATGCGGTTCTTGAAGAGGGGCAGTAGTTGTAGGAGCAATAGTCTGGATGATTGACTGGTCTGGCCTTGAAATACTAACCAATACAGCCTTGCTGTTCTGGTGCTGCGAACGGCTGAAAGCAAGGGGAAACTACAGCCGTAATTTTTCCCAAGGGCATGCAGATTTACTGTATGATTCAATGATGATGGCTACCTCTTGAGTAAAATATTAAGGAGGAAATTAGTCCCCAATTAGGATCTCTGGGCAGGGACAACTCAAGAGGACGTCGTTATCAGGAGAAAGGAAACTGGCGTTCTACGAATCGGAGCGTGGAATGTCAGATCACTTAATCGGGCAGCAAGGTTAGAAAATTTAAAAAGGGAAATGGATAGGTTAAAGTTAGATATAGTGGGAATTAGCGAAGTTCGGTGGCAGGAGGAACAAGACTATTGGTCAGGTGAATACAGGGTTATAAATACAAAATCAAATAGGGGTAATGCAGCAGTAAGTTTAATAATGAATAAAGAAATAGGAGTGTGGGTAAGCTACTACAAACAGCATAGTGAACGCATTATTGTGGCAAAGATAGACACGGAGCCCACGCCTACTACAGTAGTAGAAGTTTATATGCCAACTAGCTCCGCAGATGAGGAAGAGATTGATGAAATGTATGATGAGACAAAAGAAATCATTCAGGTAGTAAAGGGAGACGAAAAATTTATAGTCATTCGGCAGTAGGAAAAGGGAGAGAAGGAAACTTAGCAGGTCAATATGGATTAGGGATACGAAATGAGAGGAAGTCACCTGGTAGAGTTTTGCTCAGAGTACAGCTTAATCATAGCTAACACCTGGTTCAAGAATCATAAAAGAAGGTTGTACACATAAGAAGCCTGGAGATACTAAAAGGTTTCAGGTAGACTATATAATGGTAAGACAGATATTTAGGAACGAGGTTTTAAATTGTAAGACAATTCCAGGGGCAGATGTGGACTCTGAACACATTCTATTGGTTATGAACTGTAAATTAAAACTGAAGTGACCGCCAAAAGGTGGGAATATAAGGAGATGCTACCTGGATAAACTGAAAGAACCAGCGGTTGTAGAGACTGTCAGGGAGAGCATGAGGGAACAATTGACAGGAATGGGGGAAAGAAATACAGTAAAGGAAGAGTGGGTAGCTTTGAGGGATGAAATAGTGAAAAGAGCAGAGGATAAGGTATGTAAAAAGACGAGGGATAGTAGAAATCCTTGGGCAACAGAAGAGATAATGAATTTAATTGATGAAAGGAGAAAATACAAAAATGTGGTAGATGATGCAGGCAAACAGAATACAAACATCTCAACAATGAGATCGACAGAAAGTGCAAAATAGCTAAGCAGGGGTGGCTAGAGGACAAATGTAAGGATGTAGAGGGTTATCTCACTAGGGGTAAGATAGATACTGCCTATAGGAAAATTAGAGAGACGTTTGGAGAAAAGAGAACCACGTGTGTGAATATCATGAGATCAGATGGAAACCCAGTTCTAAGCAAAGAAGGGAAAGCAGAAAGTTGGAATGAATATACAAGGGCGATGTACATGAGGACAATATTATGAAAATCTAAGAGGATGTAGACTAAGGAGAAAAGGGAGATCTGATACTGCATGAAGAGTTTGACAGAGCACTGAAAGACCTGAGTTGAAACAAGGCCCCAGGAGTAGACAACATTCCATTAGAACTACTGAGAGCCTTGGGAGAGCGAGTACTGACCAAACCCTACCATTTGGTGAGTAAGATGTATGAGACAGGCGAAATTCCCTCAGACATCAAGAAGAATATAATAATTCCAATCCCAAAGAAAGCAGGTGTTGACAGATGTGAAAATTACAGAACTGTCAGTTTAATAAGTCGCATCTGTAAATTACTAACGCGACTTCTTTACAGACGAATGGAAAGTTGGTACAAGCCGACCTCGGGGAAGATCAGTTTACATTCCGTAGAAATGTCGGAACCCGTGAGGCAATATTGACCCTAGGACTTACCTTAGAAGAAACATTAAGGAAAGTCAAACATACGTTTCCAGCATTTGTAGACATAGAGAAAGCTTTTGACAATGTTGACTGGAGTAAATTACATTGACGGAAAGGCTATCCACAATTTGTACAGAAACCAGATGGAAGTTATGAGAGTCGAGGGGCGTGAAAGGTAAGCACTTGTTGGGAAGGGAGTGAGACAGGATTGTAGCCTCTCCCCGATGTTATTCTATCTGTATATTGAACAAGGAAACAAAAGAAAAGTTCTGAGTAAGTATTAAAATCCATGGAGAAGAAATAAAAATTTTGAGGTTCGACGATGACATTGTAATTCTGTCAGAGACAGCAAAGAACTTGGAAGAGAATTGGATCGGAATGGACAGTGTTTTTGAAAGGAGGGTATAAGATGAACATCAACAAAAACAAAACGACGATAATGGAATGTAGTCCAAGTAAGTCAGGTGATGCTGAGAGATTTAGATTAGGAAATGAGACACTTTGCAATTTGGGGAGCAAATTGATGGTTGAAGTAGAGAGGATATAATATGTAGACTGACAATGGCAAGAAAAGTGTTTCTGAAGTAGAGAATTTAACATCGAGTATAGATTTAAATGTCTGGAAGTAGTTTCTGAAAGTATTTGTGTTGAGTGTAGCCATGTATGGAAGTGAAATATGAACGATAAATAGTTTGGACAAGAAGAGAATAGAAGCTTTCGAAATGTGGTGCTACAGTAGAATGCTGAAGATTAGATGGGTAGTTCACATAACTAATGAGGAGGAATAGAATTTAGGAGAAGAGGAGTTTGTGGCACAACTAGACCAGAAGGAGGGATCGATTGGTAGGACATGTTCTGAGGCATCTAGGGATCACCAATTTAGTATTGGAGGGCAGCGTGTAGGGTAAAAATCGTAGAGGGAGACCAAGAGATGAATACACTAAGCAGATTCAGAAGGATGTAGTCTGCAGTAGGTACTAAGAGATGAAGCAGCTTGCACAGAATAGGGTAGCATGGAGAGCTGCATCAAACCAGTCTCAGGACTGAAGACCACAACAATAACAACAACAAGATAACTTTATCCCTTGTGTGATCCATGGTTTCTTATTAGACTTCTGCTTAATTTGCGTTACCTTCAGGGGTAAACAATTTTCAGATAAGGTGTTAACTTTATTAGTGAATGTTTTGTTATTTCCATTTATGTCTTGGATGCTGTAAACAATCATCCAATCAATTTCTTTGGGCAATCTCCTAAATTTCTCAGTGTTTTAGTCTTTTATTGGCCTTCTGTACTCATTTCCGATAGATGTTTTACCCTTACAATTTTCAAAATTTTATGTTAGGTGTTGCATGTCATGGTCAGATGGCCCATTTACTAGTGGTTTTGTAATGTGGCTTAGTTGCTTAGAATTGTCTATAAATATATTAACAATGGAAGTCTTAGAAAATTTGTATGCCATAGTTGGGAAAATCACAGTAGAAATGAAACTGGATGACAATGTAACATAGAGGAAGTAGTCAATTTATATTTCAGTCTAAACTGCAAGATTATCAAGAGGATGTAAGTACAGATGATCATCACAAATGGCTACAAAACAAACCGTTTGCTAATATACGCAGTAGTAGTACTGCTGGTTTTCATAACGTAGCATATCTTACGACTAAAATAATGCTCTTACTACTGCAGTTCGCTAAAAGGACATGACGGAATGCCTCATTCAGTGCAAAATCAGTTTTTAATCGAGCTTACCAAGAAATGACTTGACTATAAGAAAGGATCGGTTGGTAGGGCACGTTCTGAGGCAGCTAGGGATCACCATTTTAGTATTGGAGGGCAACGTGTAGGGTAAAAATCGTAGAGGGAGACCAAGAGATGAATACACTAAGCAGATTCAGAAGGATGTAGGTTGCAGTATGTACTGCGAGATGACGAAACTTGCACAGGATAGAGTAGCATGGAATGCTGCATCAAACCAGTCTGGGGATTGAAGACCACAACAACACCAATAAGGAAATAGCTTCAAGGAATTGTGCATTGTAATAAACCAAATCCCGTTTTTAAACCAGATGAAGTTTTCAAGCGTGAGGGTTATATTGTTCTGAGGCTCCCTCCACACCACTTTGATCTGAACCCCATAGAGCTAATCACAGGTACAGTAAAACAAAAAACTGCAGAAAGAATTTTTTTATTCATTTAGCTACCCTAAAGCAAATAATCAGTCTGCATCTAAGATTACCGAAAGCGATCGGCTATAAATTACGAATGTTTAAAGAAAGTTGAAAATTAATATTGACGCAGAGGTAGGTTAATGCCGGCCGATGTGGTCGAGCAGTTCTAGGCGTTTCAGTCCGGAACCGCGCTGCTGCTACGGTCGCAGGTTTGAATCCTGCCTCGGGCATGGATGTGTGTGGTGTCTTTAGCTTAGTTATGTTTAAGTAGTTCTAAGTCAAGGGGACTGATGACCTCGGATGTGAAGTCCCATAGTACTTGGAGCCATTTGAATAGATTAATGGAAGAACGAAGAGAGAACATAATAATGTTGATGTGCAGAGTTTTGATAAATATGCACCACATCATGTCGATACTGTTACGGAAACTGACAGAGCGGAATAGTTTGCAACGGATTCTTGCGAAAACTATACAGTAGATAAAGATCTTTGAGTCTAAACTTGTGTGATGGATCACACTCGTCCTAACTTCAATCTGCAAGGTTAGTGCAGTTTTCGTTGCCTAAATGTAGTCGAATCGTTATTCCATTCCTCTGCGACCCCTTTTAGGTGCTCACTCATGATAGGACAGTCGAAGCGCTCCCAGTCCCAGGCGAAATTGTATTGTGGTCGTATAACGGATATTGTAGTGCCTGTGTTATTCCGAATACGATGCAAAGATTCTTTGGAAATGCATGCTCTGCGGCACTGCGGCAACTGCAGCAACTGCGAATACGGAAAACCATCAGCTGTAGAATGGTATGATGACAGTAAAAATTTGTGCTGGACTTCGATTTGAACCCGTATTTCTCGCTTATCAGAGCAGTTTCCTTACCATTTGGTTATCCGTGCACGACTCACAGCCAGACCCAAACTTCAATATTGTTAATCGTGTGACGAACACCTATACCCATACAGCCATTGACGTAAACGCAAGAAATTTTACTTGGAAGTCGCCTGCGTGGTGTCGATATCGTATTCGGAATAACACAAGCACTGCAATATCGCATTTACCTGCCGACACCGGGAAACCAACTTGCAAATAAAATATCTCGTTCGATCTAAATTAAAGGTGGAGGGAGAGAGAAAGCAAAGAGATTACTGATGTCAGCTCCACTGGGACATCGCGGAATAAGCGGTGAGGAGTCAGGAGTGAAAATGTCTGCCGGCCAAGGATTCGAACCCGGGATCCCCTGTTTATTAGGCAAATGCGTTAACCAGTCCCCCACCCGCAACACAGTGTCAATGGCCCCTGTGAGGACTACCTCGACACGCCTCTCGACCGGCTCACACTCCCACCGAGCGCCACCTATCTGCTGTCCCTGTCCATTTCCTCCATGCTCGCTACTCTGAGTTTCCCCACAGGATTTCGGATTTACTTGCACATCCACACTGAAGGAGGTGGATCAATTACTTGAATATGTGGTGTGTTCTTTTGGACATGTCCGAAATATACATAATGGATGTACAAGTGCAGGTTATCAGCACCTGGTTGACGACATATGGCAATTGGGATTTGGCTGTGGATCGTGCTCGGACAGACATATGGTAGCGGGTTCGATTCCCAGACTGGTCGGAATTTTTGCTGGCACGGTAGCTCAGCGAGTTCGGTCAGAGGGTTAGCTGGTCTGTATAATAAAAAGAACTGAGTGTATGGCTCAACGATGAACTTCAACAAGCGTCATGGGACGTCCGCCTCCAGGAAATTGAACGAACAATAACGAACAAAACAGACCACCAACAAAAAATGGTAAGGCGACCGCACTCGATAATCGGGATATCCGGGTTCGAGTCACGATCCGGTACAAATTTTCATTCTCGTCATTACATTCTACACCTGATACTTGTCCATATTCGCAGTTGCTAATACTTTAATGTAATGTTCGGATTGGAGACTTCGAGTTCGTGCTCAAAACTAATGCTTCCGAACTTTTATGTGAAAACTCTTAAAGCTTTTCGAGTGAAATCACATTGTTAACATTACACATATTTGTTCAACATGTCTATGTATTTATTGGCCAACACAGCTACCAAGGGATGAACACGTTTCATTTTGCTTATATTGTCATTGTAGAATGTTTGACTTTATTATTGGTGGCACAAACTCTCCTTTGTTTGCACTGCTTCAGCACTGTCAAAGCGTAGTCCTCGGTGATGTTATCTAAATTTTAGCAAGGCAGGAATGTATGGAGGATGATCGATTAGAGCGAAGCCAAAGGATCGGTGGTTGCCAGATGTCACATTCCACTTAGGACCTGTGGAATGGTACATTAGCTTATTTGTTTTAGTCGTAAATATTTGTCATGTATTGGTGTTTTCCTGACATATTCGACATCCTGGAGGACCACCTCACTACGGATCAATTGGAATGAAAGTAAATCTAATCTAATCTAACAGCGCTCGTGTGTGATCTGGTATTGTCATCCTGAAGGACAGGCCGCTCTATGTGCGGGCGAACTCTTCGAATTCGATATTAGTTTGCAGCGCTCTATTTCTCATCCATCGCCATAGTTACATTACACACCTGTGTCAAACGCTACAATTGTGAACCCTCTAGCGATGGATGGCTTCGAGTACGTAGACATGAAGAATAAAGAAGTAGAACGTTAATCTTTGTTTTATTAAAAGAGCTTCAAGAGTTTTCACATAAAAGTATCGGAGGTATTAATTTTCTGCGCGCCCTCGTATAATTAACACTGGCTGGAGGTAACATCTCCGTAGTTGCCATTTGTGATATTACACGTCCTTACGTCCCAGAATGGCACTTAAGGGCGATGCTATGATGGACTTATTTAAAAGATGTACGTGACCGCGCAGGGGTTGGCAAGTCCGCGTGGGGGAAGGCAGACAGGTGGAAAGAGCGAGGCGTAATTTCCGGTCGACACGCTGGGTATGAATGGCGACTGTGACCGACGACGGATTTATGATCCATATAAAATGAATACAGATATGGACCGCTATGTCTTCACGAGAGGGAGTGATTTTCCTTTTTGCTTTTGTTGAAACGTAAAACGTGATCCCAGAAATATACTACCTTTCACTTATTCAACTCACACTGTTTGGTTCAATGGTTAGGCGAATGAGCTCAGTACTGCCATACAAGCGAAAGCATATTAACAGTGTGTTACATCTGGGAAGTCAACCTGCCTTCATTGATAGAGAATTACAGGAACAGAGACAAAAGAAATATATGTATGATGTCGCTGTGACACCAAAATGAATTCGGAATCACAACAGAAAGTCATTATGGGCATAGTCATTCGATGCTCGTTAACGGTACAGCTGGCGGCAGTGAGAGAGTTGCGAGGGTGTGGGGCAACCTGTACACATCAGGGTTGCCGCCCTGCAGATCACTCCCTCCCACCACCGATACCTCCCCATTCCACCCCTACTCGCAAACTGTAATGGAGAACACGGGTCGCATTATCGGAAAAAGCTGTCCGGGACCTCTTGCGCGCTCCCACGCTTAAAACACTGTAATGAAGAAAAATGACACCAACAGATGCTCCGAAGGCGCGTCAGAGACGAAACCGTCAAGTGCGATTCAAAATGAGTAATGTGCCATGCCGTGCGGTTTCTGACAACAATAGTCTCTGGAGTCCTTAATGAAGTAAAAGACAGCTTTGTAGAACACGATTATCACTGCGAAACATGTATAACGAAATGCTCCGAATGAATTATGGTGTACATATTCCATATCCAAAGATGGAATTTCTCTGTAAGTTGTCTTGTTTAAAATGTGTCATCCATGTTACACACTTACACATCTATATTTTTTCAAAATACGTCTAAAACACTGTTTCACTAATATCTGAATTTGGAAGCGCATCAACAGTATTTTAGCATTAATAACAAAACATATACAGTTCCGATACAATATAAATTACGTTGTAGAAATAAAATTGTTCTGAAAAGTCAGACAGTCCTTCAATACTGTGAAATCTGTAAATAAACCAGAGGAGAGTGATGAGATGTCCCATCGACTTTGATAACACTACTATGATTATGCATCTCCTGATGAAAAACTGTTCCTTACTCATCAGTAATGGTCAAGGGTTGCCTACAAATTTATGAAGCTGGTTACAAACATAGCTTACTTCACACACGTGCTACAGTAAAGATGAAATGAAGCCAACGACACCTTTTCCAGTCAGGTCCATGTAGCTGCCTGGCGTTTTCGTACCAAGAAATACGTTTACGACTTTCAAGAAAGTATCCTACGGAACACACTGGCATATTGTACCTGAATCTTCATCTAAGATTAATTTGTTCATATTCTGAACTTGTCTAGACATCAACGCATCATTGTAAAATATGTTAACCAATTAGGTATTGAACATGGGGCTAATGTCTGACATATGCGAAGACAGACAGCATCATAGTTCGGCGATGAATGACCAGATCATTTGTTCCATCTCTTGCATGGAATAGAGGCAACATACACTAAAAAAAAAAAAAAAAAAATCCGTTGTTGATCTCAGGGTCGCCAGTTGCAATGAATAATCACAATTTAATGACTGAAAGCAATATGCGTTCGGTCATTGCGTCTCCTCACGATGATCTACCGACTCCGCTACATATTATGACGAAAAGGAATCACGTAAATTATCCATTTGGGCTGATACATAATAAAAATAATTTAAAAGAATTCTTAACAGACACCATATTTCATTAGTCCAGCAAGCAAAAATCATTATTATTATTATTATTATTATTATTATTAGCTTACAGTGCACATTTACTCACTAAGACAGACTACGAGAGAAAGACAAAGTAAATAAGAGCGAGTTCGCGCGCTTGAGAAAAACAAAAGAACATTTTTCTCTATCTATCCTGTTCCAGCAACAGGCCATTCCAGTATCGCTGATCATCTACACAGACGACAATTATTATTATTCATAAAGACTGTTACAGGAAAAAAAAGTGCGTACCTGAGACTGGCTCATCTAAAATATTAACGAAAATATAGGGTTCTCTCCAAGATGTAACACTTCATCGCTCCCTGGAAGGCTTGACGCTATTCTTTTAGACCATTGGTTCCTAATCTTTCTGATGTTGCCCCTGAGTGACATTGTAATTCAGTCAGACACCAAAGGACCTGAAGAGCAATTGAACGAAATGGACAGTGTCTTGAAAGGAGGATTTAATATGAACATCAACAAAAGCAAAACGAGGATAATGGTGAATTAAATTGGGTGATACTGAGGGAATTACATTAGGAAATGAGACACTTAAAGTAGTAAATGAGTTTTGCTATTTGAGGAGCAAAATAACTGATGATGGTCGAAGTAGAGAGGATATAAAATGTTGACTGGCAATGGGAAGGAAAGCGTTTCTGAAGAAGAGAATTTTGTTAACATCGAGTATGGATTTAAGTGTCAGGAAGTCGTTACTGAAAATATTTGAATGGAGTGTAGTAATGCTTCCGAAATGTGGTGCTACAGAAGAATTCTGAAGATTAGATGGATAGATCACATAAATAATGTGGAGGTGTTGAATAGAATTGGGGAGAAGAGAAATTTGTTCACGACTTGACTAGAAGCAGTGATCGGTGTGGTAGGACATGTTCTGAAGCATCAATGGATCACGAATTTAGTATTGGAGGGCAACGTGGAGGGTAAAAAGCGTAGAGTGATAGCAAGAGATGAGTACACTAAGCAGGTGCAGAAGGACGTAGGTTGCAATAGATACTCAGAGACGAAGAGGCTTGCACAGGATGGAGTAGCATGTAGAGCTGCACCAAATAAGTCTCTGGACTGAAAAATGGTTCAAATGGCTCTGTGCACCATGGGGCTTAATATCAGGTCATCGGTCAACTAGAACTTAGAACTACTTGAACCTAACTAACCTAAGGACATCACACACATCCATGCCCAAGGCAGGATTCGAACCTGCGACCGTAGCGTCATATTGAAGTTTAGCATTTTTGCGTTTACGCATACGTCGTATTCTCCACCAAAACCAGCATTTCTTTTATCCCAGTCCATAGATCGTGATAATCTCTGATTACAAACTACGTTCATAAAGTATATTTACAGTGTTCACATAAATTTTAGAATGGATACTGTTATTTATTGACTGTGTTCCAGTTCTGGCATATACTGGAATCTGGGCCCAGTACTGTAAGCAACAGAACTAATTACACGGAAACAGTTAGGACACCAGCCTTTCTAGATCCACACATAACGTGGTTTAAGGAACGTAACATTTCTGAATGAGATGCTAAATAGCAAATCACAAAGAGCGCGAGAAACACAAATAGTAAGAGCTTAAAAGAAATTCCCTAATTACTTCCCATGCTAATACTTTTGAAAAAACAATCCCTTCCTCAGTTAGGCTTTAGATATCATGCCAGCTCTAGTACAAAGAAAGTAATTGAAACAAGATAACAAGGAAACAAGTCGCTACTAAATCTAAACCATATTAGTAAAAACATAATATACTAATCCACAACCCTAGTCATCTTGGTCCGTAGGTTGCTACTTAAACTACGGAACAGCGGTTTTCGTAATTTTCTGTACAGTCATTTCAGTGTACACACGATACTCTGCTACTTGCAGAAGAATTTCAGTTCTAGCTAGAGCTTAGCAGTATATTTTAGTGTGAAAGATTATGATACGTGACAGCATATGTGTATCAAATTTTCCTTCATGTTCAGGCTTTTGCTAATCAAATATTGCAAGGTAAAGTAATAAAATAAACCTAAATTCTAAACCGGTCTCTACAACATAGGGAAACTTACAAAAACATCATTAGACGGCCTACTGTGTGTTTTTCCCATTACACTGCTAGATTAGGTCATGATTATTCAGTCTTACAGAACAATCAGGAAATGTTCATATTCACATAGAGTGTTTTTGAACCATGGTAATAAATTATATTTTCATTTGGCTGTTAGTTCAAGCCGTCCGAGGTGGACGAGCGGTTCTAGGCGCTACAGTCTGGAGCCGCAAGACCACTACGGTCGCAGGTTCGAATCCTGCCTCGGGCATGGATGTGTGTCATGTCCTTAGGTTAGTTAGGTTTAAGCAGTTCTAAGTTCTAGTGGACTGACGACGACAGATGTAAGTCCCATAGTGCTCAGAGCCATTTGAACCATTTCGTTAGTTCACATGACACGTTTGTCTACGTACTGCATTTCCATGGTGTTCATGGACTTTCAAATTGAGATGTATCTCCTTATAGATCACCAAAATAACAAAAACAACACACACCGCCCTGGAACAATACATGCATATATAGTCATACAATAAAACCTACAACTTATCGTATTTGGGGTGGTTCTTATTGACTGGCAATTACCATAATGAATATTTATATATTTCAAATCTATATGCTGATAAAGGTATTTTACCTTATCTGAACTACGATAAAATAAAGGACAGGATCTTTCTTGAGAAATCTTCACAATTCTGAGAGGGCAAAATAAAATTTCTTACAGAAATGGTTTGAACATCTATAGCCGCTTCTCATACCTACTATTTTTCACTTCAAGACTATTGTTCAACAGAATAAACGCTTGACGAATCTTGTGCTTCACTGCATCCCTTTTGCTCGCAGAATGGTTTGATCTCAAAAGGTATCATGGGGAACGACGTTCAATTGATGTACGTAATCTCTTATCACTGCATGTTTACTGGAGAAAACATGGAGAAATGGTCTTAATAACTGCGTAAATTCAACCTTTTGACTCTCGCCAAGGCAACCAAACTCTTGCGGCTTGGCGTAAATCTTATTGGTATCAGGCAAATCACTTTTTACGTTCGTTGACAGAGGCTCGTCGCATTTGTAGTCAATAATATCACCGTCTATCTACAGACAGGATGTGCTTCGACGTGCAGTAGTAAAATTAAGTGTAATATTGCTTCTTTCCCCACAATATTCAGTAGGGAAGTTCCACTTCATGCATCCCGCCATCGAAGAATTCCATGGTCAGCGAATATTACACAGATAACCCCCTGAGAATGAAAAACTTGCAGTCGCTGGATCCGTTCTAAAATCTTAACTCCAGCCTGCTTTTCTACCCTCTGCGTACGGCAGCCCACAGCCCCCGACACAATAAAATTTTGCACCGACAACGTCAGAATAGTAGCAGTCTCCCAGACCTATTTGAAAAAAATGACTAGCGAAGAAATTCATTATTGCTTCTGTATCCATAACTATAGTGGTTGGTATTCCACCCACAAAAGCGTGAACTGCGGCGTGATCTTGATCTTCAAACTGTTCTGTACATGATATGGGATCCTCACATTTTTCGTCGCATATATCTTTTCAGTCGTTATAACGTAATACTTTTCCTGCTGGAATAAAACTTCCGTTCCCATGCCACTCCGCAGTAGAAACCCGGGAGCAGGATAAGAGCGCCTCTGCTTTATAGCCTGCAGAGGTGAGATGCCGTCCTCCAGTGACCTCAACCACTCTTATAATTTCTGAATGACGCTATGGAGGACCAGAAGATGGTCCAGAATAATTTCGTGGCCTACTGCAGTTAACATTTGCATCCTGTTTAGCGAGCGGTCTGTTAAAATTCTGTGGCCTGTCGGTTCCGTTGTCGAAGGCTCCAAGTACCCCTAGTTTTTCATATTCCTGCCCGTCTGGTATCTAGGGTAGTTCCGATGCAGAACCATTTTGCGTCAGATTGTGTCCGCATTCATTTCTAAGTCAGGTAGAGACGTAGCGTCGTTGCTGGAAGTGACCTGATTGCGACCATTGTTGTTATGGTTTGCGGAATGCTGTGTCGATGCGCAAACATAGCCGATACTATGCTTCGCGTGCTCTTGATTTAGACTTAGCGAATCTGCTGCAGACAAAAAGCATTCCATGGTGCCTTTCGGTGCATGAGTCAATTTTTTACGAATGCTAATCGGCAGTTTGTCCTTCAGTATTCCTATAACATCTTTGTGTATTACTGGGTTATCCCAGAAGCTTGGTTTTCCTAAATAATTATGGAAATATTTTCGGACACTGCCCTTTTTCAGGTTGTATGTCTCACGATCGTTGTATACTTCGCAAGAAAAGCCTGTTCAATTGATAAAATGTACAACAGGTACCAGAAGTATCTGCGGCCCAAAGCACGGATTCCCCTCGTATATGTGATACCGAAAACTACGTTTTTTACTTATCGATTCATGTTTTAGGCAATATCTCCTTAAAAATAACGAATGAAAATGATGGAATGTGAATACCTTTTCTCAAGTGTATAAACCGCTAATTATCAGTGCTAGAACAAACCATACTCTCGAAGCATGTCGGTTAAAGTGGGTGCTGCCCCCACCGAGTCATACGAGCATTCCGGACACGGGCTACTAGCCCCTTGGTGACGCGGAATAGACTGAATGTTTTGACTTACGTTACCAAATTTTTCAGTCGCACTTACTGATTGTCTCACGCCGTGAGTTCATCATCTCGAACCTCTGCTTCACGCCAGAGACTTGCATATTAACAGTTGACGACAGTCTGTAAGTGATGGGCTAATACCTGTCTCGTCTGACGCGAGTTCATTTGGTATTGTCTGGCCAGAGATCCCTGATTGAGATAGGACCTCCGCACTAACGGACTGTGGCGCAGCACGAATTTTCTTTTCAGTATTTTCTTGCATATAGGATACAGTGTTTTCTCTGAAATCCATCCAAACTTTTTGTAAAGATATCCACCAGAAAATCCTTGGGTTATCTTCTGTTCTTGCTTAAGTGACATATTGTTAGTTTTTTGCATATTTCTGAAGTCTTAATTTCTATTATAGTTTGAGTGGTTTTTTATAGTTTGAGTGGTTTTAAATTCCTAAACATCCTCAGACAATTGGTTAACTACACCCGGCGTTCCGCGGTGTGCTTTTGTAAGACATGCTAAAGTGATCGGATTATTTATGGCTTTAACTACGGCGTAAAACTTTCCGTCTGTCCTAAGCGACTGTTCCTATGCAATAAAGGAAACATTTTCTTTCTGTTCATTCACCTCGAGAAGTTAACCTCGCAGCTATTCTTCCATCAGTTTTGTTTGTTAATTCATTCTTTAATTTCTCGTCACAAGAAGTCGTCATTCCAGGTAATTTTTCAAATAAGCAGCCAAACGACGTAAGTGGTCGTCTGCTCAGAGTAACTTCCGCACAAATGTCAAAAATGAAATTACAGATAATAAAGTTTGCCATTCAAATACTCAAAATGAGCCCAAAGTTTAACAAATATTTAAGAAAATTGCCTAATATGTAAAGGCGAGCTAGCTGTGATGGTGACCCTTCCTTTTTCCTCAAAATGTTAAGGCGCGACGTACAAAACATTTCCTTTTTGAAATAATAATATACCAATCTCTATACGTCTCACACTGATATGAAGCGTCACTCTGTTTCAACCACTTTTGTCTTCCTCTGTGCGGTTTTATGAAATACATAAAACAGAAAACAACAAACGTACAAATCCACACAATTACTTTTTATCGCGCCTCAAGCTGGGCGCCAGGAGGACGCGTGGCACCTCAATTTTTACCTAAGTTTAAATTTTTTGTTCACGTTTTTCAACCTTCCTAGAGATAAACTCATCATTTGAAAATGGGTAACCACCTAACTATAGAATATGAGCCCGATGTCTGATATTGGCAAAGAACGACAGCATCATTGTTCGGCGACAAATGACCGAATGAAGTGCAAAATCTCTCCTACGGTATGGTTGCGAGATACATTAAAACGATCGGCGATTGACATCAGGATCGCTTATTGCTATGAACAAGTACAAATTAATGACTGAAAGCAATACGCGTTCTGTCATTGCGTCTCTTTGCAATAATCTGTCGACTCCGCAGCATGCTATGGCAAACAACTGGGAGGAACTACACTCCTGGAAATTGAAATAAGAACACGGTGAATTCATTGTCCCAGGAAGGGGAAACTTTATTGACACATTCCTGGGGTCAGATACATCACATGATCACACTGACAGAACCACAGGCACATAGACACAGGCAACAGAGCATGCACAATGTCGGCACTAGTACAGTGTATATCCACCTTTCGCAGCAATGCAGGCTACTATTCTCCCATGGAGACGATCGTAAAGATGCTGGATGTAGTCCTGTGGAACGGCTTGCCATGCCATTTCCACCTGGCGCCTCAGTTGGACCAGCGTTCGTGCTGGACGTGCAGACCGCGTTAGACGACGCTTCATCCAGTCCCAAACATGCTCAATGGGGGACAGATCCGGAGATCTTGCTGGCCAGGGTAGTTGACTTACACCTTCTAGAGCACGTTGGGTGGCACGGGATACGTGCGGACGTGCATTGTCCTGTTGGAACAGCAAGTTCCCTTGCCGGTCTAGGAATGGTAGAACGATGGGTACCATGACGGTTTGGATGTACCGTGCACTATTCAGTGTCCCCTCGATGATCACCAGAGGTGTACGGCCAGTGTAGGAGATCGCTCCCCACACCACGATGTCGGGTGTTGGCCCTGTGTGCCTCGGTCGTATGCAGTCCTGACTGTGGCGCTCACCTGCACGGCGCCAAACACGCATACGACCATCATTGGCACCAAGGCAGAAGCGACTCTCATCGCTGAAGACACCACGTCTCCATTCGTCCCTCCATTCACGCCTGTCGCGACACCACTGGAGGCGGGCTGCACGATGTTGGGGCGTGAGCGGAAGACGGCCTAACGGTGTGCGGGACCGTAGCCCAGCTTCATGGAGACGGTTGCGAATGGTCCTCGCCGATACCCCAGGAGCAACAGTGTCCCTAATTTGCTGGGAAGTGGCGGTGCGGTCCCCTACGGCGCTGCGTAGGATCCTACTGTCTTGGCGTGCATCCGTGCGTCGCTGCGGTCCGGTCCCAGGTCGACGGGCACGTGCACCTTCCGCCGACCACTGGCGACAACATCGATGTACTGTGGAGACCTCACGCCCCACGCGTTGAGCAATTCGGCGGTACGTCCACCCGGCCTCCCGCATGCCCACTATACGCCCTCGCTCAAAGTCCGTCAACTGCACATTCGGTTCACGTCCACGCTGTCGCGGCATGTTACCAGTGTTAAAGACTGCGATGGAGCTCCGTATGCCACGGCAAACTGGCTGACACTGACGGCGGCGGTGCACAAATGCTGCGCAGCTAACGCCATTCGACGGCCATCACCGCGGTTCCTGGTGTGTCCGCTGTGCCGTGCGTGTGATCATTGCTTGTACAGCCCTCTCGCAGTGTCCAGATCAAGTATGGTGGGTCGGACACACCGGTGTCAATGTGTTCTTTTTTCCATTTCCAGGAGTGTAAACTATAAATAATTACAGAAGTTCTTGACAGATACCTCATTTCACCACCCTAACACGAACAAATATATTATTATTATAGACAACTTAACACAGCATTTCTTATTGCTAACACAAAGTAAAAGCTCTTAAGAAAAAGCCAGCTATCATTTTTTACATCTGTTCTTTCTAGCAACTAGCCGTTTCAGTACCGCTGATCATCGATAAATCCCTAGTGCGATGTCGCTGAATAGTAATATTACTATACACGAAGACTGCTACAGAAAAACGATATACGTATTTGATGCTGATTCTCTTCAAATATTAACAAAACTACATGGTACCTCCAATAACTAACTCTTCAACTCTCTGTGTTGCTCTTTCCACATTCCACGAATCGGCACTGGATTAATAAGACGGTGGTTTTCGTGGTGTGCTGTAGCAAAACTAGATTACTTCAAAAGAAGGCCGAACAGATACTGCAACACACACAGAAATTATCAGTAATTTTTTCAAACTGGGAATGGCAAATACTTAACTTTGGAAACAATTATTTTCTATACTGACGATGTGAATTTGATATTGTCAGTAATATTTAGCACCTGTTTCATTGCAAAACTTTAGTTTCACAATCGTGAAAAACTGTCTACAACTTGATACGAAGTTCAGTGTCTGTTGCTGAGACGACGATTGCAAGTGGTCGCTAATTACGTTGGGAGTGGACCGAGTGGCTCTGCGCTCAGACATACTCGTAAATAAATTTCCGGCTGCAGAAGCTTAACGCTGGGTTGGTACGGGGCTTGAACAGGAATGTGTGCCACGCTTTCGTACTTGGTGTCGTGCCATGACTGGAGGGACACTTACCAGTCGTGGGTCGTGGACAGTTCACACTGACTGAAGTGAAGTGACAACGAAAGCGTGATTCAGTCGATCGCTTGAAGCTGGCCACGAACGAGATCTTCGAGAGTTGTGCTGTGGTGAGTTCAGCTTTTGCCGCTGCTTTGGCACAGAGAATGAACAGCTTGGTGTAACCTTAAAATGACAGTAATAACTCAGTATGTTCAACTTTTTGACGTTCGCCTTGGTAACGAAGCTCTTGCGCCTTGGTGTAAACCTTACGGTCAGAATCCTGGAATTTGGAGTGCATCACAAATTCTTTAAAAAAAAAAATGTGGAAGTTTCTGTTAAGGTCTTATGGGATCAAACTGCTGAGGTCATAGGCCCCTAAGCCTGCACACTACTTAATGCAATTTAAACTAACTTACGCTACACACAACCATGCCCGAGGGAGGACTCGAACCTCCGACGGGGGAAGACTCACTAATTCTTTGGGTAGCTGCCATTCTGACATCTCGGTCTCTGTACTTTTCGCTGCTAACATCATACAAGACGTTCTCAGTACCGTAAAAGTTACAGAAATTGTAAAGTTTCACTGTCTTGCAACTTGATCACACGTCTTTTAATGTCACTATTAGTCACATTCTTAGCAATAGATACTGTAATGAGATGCAGCCAAAGAAGAGGCAAAGTCACGACTGTAAATCAAACACGTCTGACATGAAGCGTGAGCCCTTATGCCTGCCTGTGATGTCAAACTCACGGCTCCTCGTTCACACAGATAGTGTCCCCTGATACCATGGCTCACGCTAGCGTTTCACGCTGCGTGGGAACCCGGCTTAAGGAAACACATGTGAGCGTGCCTAAGCTGTCGTCTCCGTTTCGTTGATGCGTTTGCATTTACTTGTGGTGCTGTTGTAAGATATTAACTTTTGCATGTGACATCGTCCTGAGGATGTCACTATATTTTTAATTATTTCAGGTGATGAATATAGTTCCCCTTCACTTGGGTGCACTGCACAGGACATTCGTACCACCACTTCAAACTGTCAGAATGGTCCTTCATTTGGATATTGTTGAACTCGCCCATCACTTTCGTTACTTCTTCATTGTTGGCGAGCCATCACAGAGACATTCTGCACTTTGTCGTTTTGTGGTTGGTTCATATTAATAAGAACATTTCACGCCAAGCGTTATGATTTATTCCAGAAAACTACTGTCCCAGTTCTACATTTCAGTTAAGTAGTGGTACAGGGGACAGGCAAAATAATGTGAACACTTGTACTTACTTGGTAATGGTTTATTAATAAGGGGTTGGACCCCATTTGCCCGTAATACAGCAGCGATTCTTCTTGGAAGACTGGAATATTATGATTAAATAGTCTGCAGCGGAATGTTATGCCGCTCTTCCAGCAGAAGATCTTGTAACTCCAGTAGTGACGAGGGAGGCGGAAATCTGCTCCAGAGTCTGTTCACCAATACCGCCCACAAAGTTTCGAAAAAGTTCAAGTCGTGTCACTCTGGTGGCCAGGGAAGACGCTGCAGCTCAGTTGCATGCTCGTGATACCACGATTGTTCTGTCCTGGCTGTGTGATTGGGTGCATCATCGTCCTGAAATGTGGCGTCATTGTTGGGAACAACATATGATTCGTCGGGTGCACCTGATCACCTAGAATGTTCACATAATCGTTGGCTGTAACGCGGCATTTGAGAGTAATGATGGGACCATCAGAATACCATGAAATGGCTGCCCACACCATCACATTTCCACCTCCTTCGTAGACAGTTGGAATCGAGCAATCACAGCTGTAGGCTTATTTTGACGTTCTCCAGACCTCAACCCATCCCAGTGTGGGAAAGAACGAAAACATTGACTCGTCGGACAATATGACGTGTTTCCACTGATCAGCCGTACATTGTTTATGCTCCTGACACGATGTTTATGCTTCTTTGCGTTGGTTGTCGTCACTAATGGTTTCGGTATAATAGCTCGTCCATTAATATTCGCTTCTTGGAGTTCTCGTCGAGCAGTGTCGACAGATACGAGTTTTCGGAGATAGTTATTGAGCTCTGAAGTCCCTTTAGTCGCCTTGGGTTTCTGCTTTGTAGGCACAATTAGTGTTAGCGTAAGGCGATCTCTGCCATTTAGTTTTGATTTGCGCCGACTATTACGTTTACACTATGATGTATATCCATGTATTGTATAGACTGCCATGATTGTTGAAACAGTTGCTCTTGAAACATTCAATAAGTTGGCTGTCTTAGTTACTGATGTTCCTGCTAATCGAGCTCACACAATCTGCCCTCTTTGGAACTTTGTTGGGTCTTTCATTGTACGGGTGAGATCACAGGTATTTTCGTCGCCCGCTAAAAGAACTTATTTAAGAGGTAATAATGTCAAATTTAAATTTTATTTACTTTGTATACTTGTTGTAGTGTCCGTACTTGTCATACAACTAAATATTAGCGTCCCAGGAGAGCTCTTTATTGAAAAAACTGGTTCTTTAGCTGAAGTCCCACGACATAACCCGAAATCTTGCGTGACATAAACACAAAAAATTGTTTTCAAGTTTTCTTAATAGTACAAAATTCTTTTAAAAAAGACAGCTACTAGTTTCATCAGTGTCTATTGTCTCAATGAAAGTGTAATTAAGCGTTTATAAATCGGATTTAACTGACACATTACGTATTTAGTTATATAGGAGCGATCTAGGCCTAAATTTTCCGAGTTACAAACGTTTTAAAACTTGACCAAACACGACTGATAACGTAAATTCTCTAAAAGCAAAGTAATTACAAGTTCATTCTTCGGTCATTGTATCTCTAAATCAGTACAAAAATCACAACCACCACACACGAGCCCTTTGTGTCGTTTTTTGTTTACACACCACCAATTGACAAACTTAAAACATTCTTTGAACTTAATTATTCTTTCGAAACTGACCATAGTGAGAATGTGGGAGCTGTTATAGGGCAGTGACTAGAGGCATTTGTTGCCAATCATGTAGGAAATGTTTTCACTGGGGGGGGGGGGGGGGATGCAGTGGGGAGAACGTTGGGAGAACAGAAGAGGCTCTCTGCTGGAACTGCAGAGTATGCAGTAGGACCATTCTGATTGGGGAACAGGAAAGGAAAATCTGTGTCCTTCAGGCACAGGTGAAGGAAGCAAGGAAGGAACCTATAAGATCAAGGGAGATAGGGGGAAGGATGGTCGTTGGGAAAGCAACTGCCAGGAGGATAGGACGAATGAAAACGCGATCTGACAGTTTTATCATCAACACCAAAAACAGGTATCTATCACTGTCAGAGTTAAGTGGAGAAGAGCCCCAGGTAGAACGAGGAGCAGGAAATGTGCAGCACATTTCAACCGAGACCAAGAAGCCTAGGAATGTAAATAGTATTAGGCAGTAGCCATGGGCGAGGTGTAGGCTCTCAGTTACAGGAAAGTTTAGGGGCAGCGTACCAGACCACCAGTATCTTCAAACCAAATGTAGGGATAAGTCATGTGATAGAGGAGCTAGTGTCTTTATGTAAGGACTTTACAAAAGAGGACCATGAAGAATAGTGGGTGGGGCAGGAAAGTTTTGAGACATGGTAGGGCTATAACAAAGGTGGTGACATGGACACGGTAGCTTCCCTGACTCATGGCAGCAATGTACACTTTGTTGGGCTGTGACAGCGTTATGATCTACCACACCTTGATGGAGCTGTGAGGCGAATCAGTGTGGGGTTAGGATGGCTCTCAGAACAGCCGACTTTGATCATGTTTTTCTGGTGCATGTCGGTATTATCAAAAGACTGAGGTTTCACTAAGCATTGCCTACACCTAAACAGGACTGGGAAGGGAGGATTGGTACAGCTGATTCACGAAAGTATGGGGTGTGTATCTCGGGCCGCACATGGTCAAAATCCAGACATGTTCCCCTGCCTAAAGAATATCTCCAGCACTTTGAAAAATACTGAAACAATCACAAGACAGGTTTTTAACACTTCAAATATCACATGGACCAGCTGTCAGAAATAAAAACCACCATTGGAAAGGGTAACATGGACCATTTCACAGACTTAACAATCCTCCATCAAAACATGCAATCATTAAAAAATAAAATGCATCTATTAGAAGTTGAGCTCCAATCGTTGAACTGCTCATTGGGTTGTATTAACGACCATTGGTTGTAGAGACACAGAAATCCAACATGTAGTATTATCATTGTATGAAAGGGCAAACTCTTCTACTGTAAGGGGTGGAGGATCATGCATTTATACCAGAAGAGGAACACAGGACAGTAAGTGAAGACAAACACTTTGAAATATTAGCTGTTGAATTAGCAGGGCTTGATATCACCAACAAATTATTCATTTTGTGTGTATAGAGATCTCCCAGTGGTAGCGTGGATAATTTTTTCAATAAATTAATGGAAGGTCTACATAAAGCCTCAAATACAAAGGTCAACATAATTCTGTGTGGGGACATTAACATCAACACTAAAATCATAAATGAATCCAGCAGCACCTTCATAAACATCCTTCAAACTTTTGGCCTATCACTATTGGTCAATAGTGCAACAATGGTTACTACAATGACTGATTCAGTAATTGACCATGTGGCCACAAATATGGAAAGGAAAAATGTAATATAGCTGTAAAAGATCGCAGACTACAAGACCATCTCTGTCAAATAACAACAGTAAAATTAGGCAATGAATCAGGCCCAAAACTACAAGCATACAAATATCTACCACAAATCAAAATAAAAGATTTTTCAAAAGAACTAGAAAAACAAAGCTAGGATGAAGTGTATAAGGAAATCAATATGAATATTAAATTCTCTAAATTCTCTACATTGTTTAAATTGAAGTTTGAAAAGGCATTTCCAAAAGTTTGCATGTCTGTATCAACATGTCACAAAAACAATAGGAATAACAGCAATATTAAGTAGTCCTCCCGAACACTTAAACATCTCCGTTTCTTGAAAAAGATTTTCAATGATCAAGTACTCTTAAATTTCTATCACAGATACAAAACGATCTATAAGGAGGTACTGATTGCTGCAAAAAACTCATTTAATGACAAAATAATATAATGCACAGAATAAAAGTAAAGCAGTCTGGGATGTTATAAAAAAGGAAACGGGGAGAGGCAAAGAATCGCAGAATAATATACTGCTAAGGGGCTGGCATAAGGTAATAAAGGATCCACAGCACTTAGGAAACGATGTAAAAGAGCATTTTCCAAATACTGCAGAGGAGTTACAGCAAAAATTCCCCCAAACAAATATAAGACCTACAAATAATGATGCACTAAATACGATGGCGTTACAACCGCAGAGAGTTAAGTCAATAAAACTGTTCAAAAACGAAAAAATAAAAAGTGAGTAGACTCAGACGAAGTACCATTTTGAGTATTGAAACAATGCGTAGGAATTATACAAGGCCCCTTAACAAATATAATAAATGAATTCTTCACGTCAGCGACATTTCCACTGCAGTTAAAACAGTAAAGAGTGGTACCTTTGCTTAAGAAAGCTAAAGCAGAAGATATAGAAAATTACTGGCCCAATTTCCTGCTGTCAGAATTCTCACAAATAATTGAAGCAAATATGAAAGACACTCTAATGAATTACCTGATTAAATACAATCTTTTAAGCGAATCGCAGTTTGCTTTCTGTAGTGGCAAAAATACAGTCAGCCATAGTAGAATTCACAAAAGTTTTACTTGATGCTCTTGATAAAGATGTGTGTGTCACAGACATCTTTTTGGATCTTCCTAAGGCGGTTCATAGAATGGACAACAAGATTCTATTAAATAAATTAGAAGCAGTAGGAATAATAGGGCTGGCTAATGACTGGTCGAGCATACCTAACAGATACAGTACAAAGAGTAGAAATAACACATACTTCAAATAGATCCAAAAATTTACTAAAACAGTTATCAGAACCAAAATATATTAACATAGGGGTTCCACAAGGTAGCATATTACAACCAATACTGTTCCTGATATACATCAATGACTTTCCCGGTAGTGTTACTCATGGTGACAAAATTCTCCTCACTGATCACAGCAATATTACAGTCACTAAGAAAACAAGAGAACTCCTTGCCAAGAAAGCAAATGTAACTCTCAAGGATGTTTGTGATTGGTCAATAAGTAATAAGGTGACATTGAACATAAAGAAAACTAATGCCATGAATTTCAGTTTTAAGAGGAAAAATGACAATGTTAAATTAAGTGTAGATAACACCTGTATAGACTGTGTAACAAATGCTACATTTCTAGGAATGAATAGAATGACTATTGATTCTGAGCTGAAGTGGTGTGAACACGCAAAGTTACTTGCAAACAGAATGTCATCAGCATGTTATGCCTTTAGAATCCTATCATCAATGTGTAAAATGCAGTGCCTTTTAGTTACATATTATTCATATGTACACTCAACTCTTGGTTATGGCATTCTTTTTTGGGGAACAAATGCACAAATTATAAAGACAATTTTCAAACACCAGAAAAGAGCGATAAGAGTAATAACCAAAAATGCTTGTCACGCTCATTGTACGGATCTGTTCAGAACACTGGGGATTTTAGCTGCTCTATGTGAATAGATTTACCAGCCAGTTGTACACATCAAAAATAACATTCGAAATTACTGCAGAAACAGCTCGGTCCATGACCATGCAACAAGATATAGACTCAACTTACACTTACCAAGAAAAAAAATAAAGATAAAAGTGAAAACAACATTTTCTACCAAGGAATAAAACTGTACAATAAATGACAAAAAGAGATTAAAGAAACTGCAAAAATACAATAACTTAAAAAGGAAGCTAAAAAGTATCTCTTATGCAATATATTTTATACATTGAAGGATACTAAAACAGAGTAAGGGTTTGATAAAAGAAGTTATACAAATAAATAATTATAATGATTATTATAAAGTATCTAACATTGCACATAACACCTTCACTTAATGATTTTTTCTTCTTTTTTCCTTTCTAGAAATACTTACCCCCACACTAGGAATAGCACAATATTAACACGTCTTCCTCTTTCCGAGCTCAACATCTCACTCATTACAGAGGGAAGCTAACTCAGTTTTTCAGGAAGCAAATGGGACGTTGTGGTACAAAAAAAAAAAAAATGGCCCAGAGATCACCAGTGTGTGTGTGTGTGTGTGTGTGTGTGTGTAGTGTAGTGTAGTGTAGTGTAGTGTAGTGTGTGTAGTGTAGTGTAGTGTAGTGTGTGCAATGACTGATAGTGAGATATGAGTGAAGAATGTGGCATTATGGCATTACATGATTTAATAAGTTATTTCTAAAAAAAAGTATTATATACCAGGAATAAATATAGTGATTGTCTCTAACTGGAAGTCTGTAAATACATGTGTACACGAATTAGCTTTTTTAAATTGATCTAAATTTGTAAATACTTTGACATGCCCTCTATCGTTGTAAAAAGAGATCTACGGAGGAATAAAGCTACCAGTACTGCTGCTGCTGCTGCTGCTGCTGCTACTGCTGCTATTATCTCTACTACTACTACTACTACTACTACTACAGTGATCTTCTTGTGGTAAATAGTACTTTTTGTCCTTCAGTGAAGTGTAGGTGTTTCATTGCACGGTGGTATTATCAGACCCACGAATTTTCATTTATTCAGTGAATTCTGTCTTCTGTAATTTAAATGTATTTCTGTTTTATCAACATTTATATGAAGTGTTTTTAGATGTCACCTGTGTAGTGTAGATCTTTTTTGTGAGAGAGATTTCTTTTTTGTGAGCTGCTTTACTATAATTGCACTAAAATGGCAAGAGCTACGAGAGCTAGGTTAAATACTAGAGCTGTAGCTGAGGCTACTTACGATAAATCTGTGGACAGAGAAGGGACAAGTGAATAGGAATCCTTTCATAATACTGATCTAGCTTAGAGAAATAGGATAATGCAAGACAGGAATGATCAGGGACTTTTTCTGTTTCAAACACGGAACACAAAAGTGCGATTGGGTATTCTCCTTTGTAAACTGAATCTGTAGAATTTAATGTGTCGCTGCAGTCATGTTCTGTAGTTAAAGATAAGGTTTTTTCATCCACTACTACGGATCAAACTGAACCTGTCTTTGCCCCAAAGTTAGGTAATACTGCCAGCAATCTGGAACAGATCAATAAAAAATTTAGACAGGAACTGTTGACTTATTGAAGTGAGAACATTAAATAACTTAAGTAAGATGTATGTGAGGAGTTCAACCCTGTAATAAATAATCTGTTGTCAAAAGTCTAATACACTGAAAGGGCAAAATTTGGCAATTAAAACTGCATTACAGTCAGAAACCCAGATACAAACTCTTGAAGACCAGTGTGCGTTGCTTAAGGCTGCAGAGAGGGATTTTGCCACCCAAGAACAGTTAAACACAGTTACCAAAAAGGTAGACGACTTTTCTGTAACCGTGACCCAACTGCTTAGCAATGCGGACAAAAACTCCGATTTTACACGGCCTGTTCCGTTTGCCGATTCGGAACAATATCTACCTTTTCAACGTTTCAAGCAGGAGGGATGGCCATAAATCAATGCATTAATCATCACCACAACTTTGAGTTAAAGAAACTAGAAGACTGATTAACTCGCATCGAACGGAACTTCCATCGCGGCCATCGTGATACTGATAGCCATACACTGCGTTTTAATACTCCTGATGAACTTCATGATTATTGACATGTAGGTGACATACGGGAACGAAGTGCGTTACGCTGACAAGACACCACCCACGGATTACACAGCGTAAAAACTAATTTGTCCTGTCACCAATATGATTCATTTGATTACAAACATCTCTTCACTGTTCGACAATTGAAAGTTTTCGGAAACTCTGCCAATAACATTCATCTCAGATAGTTGCTACGAAAATCTCAGTATTGTCTCCCGCCTTCCTGGACTATTGGTCATAAACATGAATATGTGTATGTAGCTATTTAGGATGTGAAGCAACCACAAGAGTGAGAGCACACACATAAATATGCCAAACAGAAGACTAATTTTATCGTGCATTATTTATGGAGAGAAATCACAGAGAATTGGAATGAAAGGGGCAGTGTAGCTGTGGGACAATTTCGCTTGACGTGGAACAAAAATATTCTCAAGCGCAGGATAGCTAATAGATAGTATGTATTCCTGATGAGGTGTGAACAATCTTGTGAGGCACATATACCTCAGTTAAACCCATTTTGTGGTCAAAAAAGTTATTACAAGTTACATGACACAATTATTTTCGCAAATAGATAAAAGAATTTGTGTGGCGGTTTCAAAGTGGAAATATGTCAAAAGGCAAAACCTCCAACTATATCCCGCTCTCCTCAACTGTTTCCCAGAGTCCATACTAAATTAAGACAAGTCGCAGCTGTCAATACATTTTGGACCTCTTCCCAGAACAAACGACGGTAACTCTTTTCTTTTTGTAAAAGTAGAACTTACGTCGGAAATTGTCTCATTTAACCCACTATGTAGAGGAGCATGGAAAATTGTGCACACTGTGCTGCCACCCCAAAGACAATACTTCAGATAGATACCTTCACTTGTTTGAGAATGATTTGAATGAGCTACCATTTGATTATGCATCTGTGTCCCCTCTCCTGGTGTTAAAAAATAGACAGACACCTGACTATGCACAGCTATTGTACCATTAACCAAACAGAGACGCCTATGTCATCACTAAGCGATCGACTTTGATGTATCCAACATTAGGAGAGCTACTGACAACAGGGAGAAATTGTAGTGATGTGTAAATATCAAACAGTAGTATCTTAGGCCAAAAGGTCTCAGTGAAACCTCACCATCTTCTTCACAAGGTAAAATCAATCAGATTGTTTTTCTATACAATGTACCATACCATACCATACAATACATACATACATACAATAGGTTTTCATCATGGATCTAATGTCAAGGTGTTTAATGAGCAATGTAGGTAAAGGATCCACAGCCGCCAAGGTAGCTGAGGGCGGTAATGAGCTGCTTCCTGGACTTGGGTAGGTGTGCTGGCCCTAGATCGACTCCGCCCAGCCAATTAACGACGAGGGCCAGTATGCCAGGCAGCCTGGATGTGGTTTTTAGGTGATTTTCCACATCCTGCTTGTTGAATACTGGACTGATCCCCATGTTCTGCCTCAGTTACACAACTCACATACATTTGAAAACGTTTGCACTATTCCATGTCTTATACTAGATGTAGACAGCTGGGGTACACTAGTTCCATCTCAGGGGGTTTGGCGTGGTGGCAGGTAGGGCACCCTCTGCAACTAACACTGTCAAATCAATAGTAACATGGGCTGACCCCGTGTGACGTGGGACAAAGGCCCCAAGGAAGAAAAGTAGGTAGAGGATCCATCGTCCTATCATGAGTACATCAGCTGGCAACTGATGCCTCTTGGAACTGGGTGTTACTCTTCCTTCTGTAACTGATGGTGCAATCAACTTCTTCTGTTGTCCTATTTAGGTAATATCTGTAAATAATTCTCTCATACTATCCTCATGTAAGTATAGATAAGTACGTTTTCCGACTGGTTGTTTTTCCACCACAAGAAATTATTTTTCCTAACTGGTGATAAATGTAATTTACTATAAACTATCGTAATTCATGAGTGATGTTTCAGAAGTGTACAGTACTGATGCCATTTTGAGATGTTTGATAATAGTTATATGAAACTAACAATCCTTAGTTACTGATTACTCATAATACAGAGAAATGGCCTTTCACCTTCAAGTGAATATATATGATGTACACATCGGTACAAAGTGTAAACAATTATGGAAAGGGTACAGTTTGACATTGATGTAAAAATACTGATGCCAAAGAGTAAGAAATGACGTGCTTGTGATGTTGCTGTATTTCTGTGATGAAATAAGACGTTGATATTGTGCAGTAACGTAAATGGTACTTACGCTGAGCAGTAAAGAAGGTAGGTAGGTAGGTTGGTTGGTTGGTTGATTGGTTTGTGGGATTGAAAGGACGAGATCTAACGAAGGAATTATATTAACTGAATTATGGTGTAAATCTACATAAGAGATGTTCTTGAGAAAAGATATTTCAGGAAGCGAATGAGGAGCACCAAGTAACGTCATTTTCAGTAGTGAAGTTTTCATGGATTTTTATTTCAAGTAGATTATGAGGGGTAAAGAAAGGTTTGGTCTCAGTAAAGATGTTGTATGTGGTATAGTATTATAGCGTGTAGCAGTGAAATCAAGAAACAAAATACATTTAACATGAATATTTTCTTTCAGAACTGTGTTCTGTGTGTATCTGTTCATGAGGAAGTAGCTCAACAGAAAATTGAGCTTTTTTGTGATTGACACTTGATCTTCGAACTTTCAGGAACTTGCAGCTTGTCAATGAAAATATAATTAAGATGTTACTCTTTTATCATCAGGAAAGATAAGTTTTGTGGCCATAACGATATCAGTGAATTTGACAAATGCTAAGATGATGTTAAACATAAGGTTTTGTTAAAATAGTATAAGATGTTGACTGACACATGACTGTCGTTAATTGTACTCTGACAGGGTTTTCTACTTTAAGAATGCATATACAATACCTATTTTCGTGATCACTACACATATTCCTAATGTTACTCTACATGAGATACATGGTACTGAAACTTCTTTATTAAATGTTTGACTTAAACTGCTGAGTGAAACTGAATGCAAGTGAACCTACTTTGTCTTTACTTATTCTTATCATGTCAGCACCGACCCACAATATTATAGTGCAACGCAATCTGACTGCTCAAAAAATTACAACCTAACTTCAGATAATCAATTCAAAAGAATGGCCCTGACTAAAAAGAAATCTTAACAATAACCTAAAAATTTCATTAAGCTCTTACCTCACAAAAATCTTCATTACGTGAACTAATGCAATACCGGGGGCGTCAATAGTGCCAGCTAAATAAAAGAGCCTAACTACTAAAGCTACTAATTACTAACAGGCATGTGGTTAGCAGAGAAAGATTTCGTTGCGAACCAAATAATGCAACTTTTTACCTTAATAATGTGACACCCAGTTCAGACATAAAGATACATCGTTATTAACATATAGTACAAAGGGATATAATCATGAATAATATTTAATCTCCAAGTCGAACATGTACAAATAATTAGCCTACGCTAACACTTCAGACCCCTACTCTCCATCAATGCTAACTTGTCACATCTAACATCCATCCCTGCTGGCTGTTCACCTCTAACTGCCCAACAGTACTTCCATCACGGTTGGCGACTAATATCCAACTGGCCAACACTACTGCCTATTAACTTCCAACAACTAGTCCGACCAGCCACAGAGTATCTAACAACGAAAGCGCAGTCTGATATCCAATGAAAAACGCTACACAGCTCTGCCAACGCAGAAGCATCCCACTTGTAATAGATAGCATTCTGACCAGATAGGTAAATGTATGTAGCTTCAGAAAGAAAGTTGATTAAGTCTTTTCACTTACATGAGGTACTTTAAAAATGGTGATACATATTTAATATTGACATCTGATACCAGATTTATATTTAACTGTTTAGTTCTTTGAGAAACTGGCTGAAATGACACGAGAACTTTGCTGGAAAACCTTATATGAACAGGAAATTGTAAGCGTTTTCGTTCCTTATTGGTAATCTGTGTATCATTCTTGCTTTCTTTGATCTGAGAAGCATATTCACTTGTGTTCATAAGATTTTCTTAAACATTGAAACAAACCACTGTAACTGCTTTCTAAAGTTTTGTACCATGTTGCATTAAGTGTCTGTACCTTTCTTACTTCATATAAATTGACACGAATTATTATTTGTTCTTATAGATCTGTTTTAAATAATTGTAAGCAATTGTAGTAACTTTGCAATGACTTGCACCTTAATGTAAAACTGCGAGTAATTATTACACTGTATCAGCCTGATATAGAGTGCTGATTTACTGCAGCATTTATTTTGTTATGTCATATCTTTTGCATCCATCGTGACAAATAGGTAAAATGTGCTTTGTACATTTGTTTGCATGAAACTAGTTTACTTGTATATCAACTTAAGTACCATATTCATATCACCTTACCTGTTCACCGCCGTTTTGTATACCTTTTCGCAGACCCAGGAATTTGCAACCACACATTTTGTTGTGTGCTTTTGTGATGGTCTCTTCCGGAGACGAATTTAAGGGGCTCCAGCTATTGTATCAGCAGAAAACACTCTGGAGTTTTCTTGTTTAAAGGAGGAGGGTTGACAAAAGAGGGATATCCTGTTTGCGATGGCGATTTTCAGGAATTTGTCAGTTTGATAAATATATTCAAATTATGTAACAAAGATAGAATCATATTCGTGTTTAACGCCACAGATAATGGTCAAAGTGAGTCAGAAAGCAGCAGTATTTGCTGGAGAGTCTGGATTTGTACTTATTATGAAAAAGGTGGAAGCTTTCCTCCCGTGTAGTTGTGTCAGCATTACTTAAAAATAATTTTGTAATAATAAGTTCTGAGGAAAGATATTGAGCCAATGGTATTATATTAGTATAAGAATGGTAAAAGTCAACTTTTAAGGTAGCTCACTTTTTATACACTCCTGGAAATTGAAATAGGAACACCGTGAATTCATTGTCCCAGGAAGGGGAAACTTTATTGACACATTCCTGGGGTCAGATACATCACATGATCACACTGACATAACCACAGGCACACAGACACAGGCAACAGAGCATGCACAATGTCGGCACTAGCATAGTGTATATCCACCTTTCGCAGCAATGCAGGCTGCTAATCTCCCATGGAGACGATCGTAGAGATGCTGGATGTAGTCCTGTGGAACGGATTGCCATGCCATTTCCACCTGGCGCCTCAGTTGGACCAGCGTTCGTGCTGGACGTGCAGACCGCGTGAGACGACGCTTCATCCAGTCCCAAATATGCTCAATGGGGGACAGATCCGGAGATCTTGCTGGCCAGGGTAGTTGACTTACACCTTCTAGAGCACGTTGGGTGGCACGGGATACATGTGGACGTGCATTGTCCTGTTGGAACAGCAAGTTCCCTTGCCGCTCTAGGAATGGTAGACGGTTTGGATGTACCGTGCACTATTCAGTGTCCCCTCGACGATCACCAGAGGTGTACGGCCAGTGTAGGAGATCGCTCCCCACACCATGATGTGGTGTGTTGGCCCTGTGTGCCTCGGTCGTATGCAGTCCTGATTGTGGCGCTCACCTGCACGGCGCCAAACACGCAAACGACCATCATTGGCACCAAGGCAGAAGCAACTCTCATCGCTGAAGACGATACGTCTCCATGCGTCCCTCCATTCACGCCTGTCGCGAAACCACTGGAGGCGGGCTGCACGATGTTGGGGCGTGAGCGGAAGACGGCCTAACGGTGTGCGGGACCGTAGCCCAGCTTCATGGATACGGTTGCCAATGGTCCTCGGCGATACCCCAGGAGCTGGGAAGTGGCGGTGCGGTCCCCTACGGCACTGCGTAGGATCCTACGGTCTTGGCGTGCATCCGTGCGTCGCTGCGGTACGGTCCCAGGTCGACGGGCACGTGCACCTTCCGCCGACCACTGGCGACAACATCGATGTACTGTGGAGACCTCACGCCCCACGTGTTGAGCAATTCGGCGGTACGTCCACCCGGCCTCCCGCATGCCCACTATACGCCCTCGCTCAAAGTCCGTCAACTGCATATTCGGTTCACGTCCACGCTGTCGCGGCATGTTACCAGTGTTAAAGACTGCGATGGAGCTCCGTATGCCACGGCAAACTGGCTGACACTGACGGCGGCGGTGCACAAATGCTGCGCAGCTAGCGCCATTCGACGGCCAACACCGCGGTTCCTGGTGTGTCCGCTGTGCCGTGCGTGTGATCATTGCTTGTACAGCCCTCTCGCAGTGTCCGGAGCAAGTATGGTGGGTCTGACACACCGGTGTCAATGTGTGCTATTTTCCATTTCCAGGAGTGTATTTGTAATTGTGTCAGTCACAACACAGTGTAATGTTCGAATTTCTGCAGAAATTATATAGTGCAACATTTGGTTTTGTCTTATAATTGAAACAAGTGTCAAGAAAAACAGTTGTACACAGGACAGTTATTAAGAAATAATTTCGGTAATTTGTCTAGTCAGGAGAAAATTTTCGAAAAATACCTATGCACATGGAACGCTCGTCTGATCCGCGGTTTATTGCTTTTAGGAATAATGATGTGATAGTCAAAAATCAAAATTTATTTGCCATTCTTGCTACGTGAAATACAAGTGGGTATATTATCCATTTTCAGAAAATGAGTCTTCGTGTAAAACTCTTTATGTGCAATGTGAAAGTGCAAATACAGTCATAAAAGTAAAAATTAAAGTGGGAACCTAAAATAGTGATAAATGACAAAAACGAATCCTAGTTCAACTATACTTCACTAAGCCATGACAATAATACACCCTTTGATAAAGTTTTCTCACCTAAAGAAAATAGCAAAAATATTTCTAAATAATTGTACGTGTACAATTGCCTTCCTTGACACTTGTTTCAACTATAAGACAAAACCGAATGCAGCGTTATAAAATTTCTACATCAACTCGAACCATACGCAACGTTTTGACAATAAGAAGCTACACATCTACCAATATAAAAAGCTAGACTACCTTAAAGGTTGGCTTTTATCATTTATGCCATTAGTATATTCTCATTTGTCAATATCCTACCTCAAAACATATTACTACAAATTATGTTTTTATATAATGCTACCACCACTACACAGGAGGCCAGCTTCCATCCCTTTCAAACCAAGTACATTGCCCGACTGTCCGACACACCCTGTTACTCTCTGACTTACTCTCACCGACATTAGTGGTCTCAAACACAATCTTACCAAGTTTATGGTTATATCGATAACACAGAATTTGAGTACATTTACGAAATTGACAACTTCATTCACATTTATAGTAAAAGCTTCCTGAATATCGTCATGGAAAATAGGGCAGCCCCCTATAATCACTAAGATAACTTCACGTTATTCTGTGATAGCGTAATGTTCTGATCAATACGATTACGTTACGCATTCATATTTTTAGCTGCCTTTGGCACTGACTGATAACAAGAGAAAAAACGTCACGAAAGAAGATACTCTTACAATGTTACTGGAATCTTTTAGAAACCAAGGTCAGCTGATAGTTGCTTCTACAAGAGGTCCCGCTTCCATCTCTATTAGCCTCGAGAATGGAATCAGGAACTAGTGACTTATTTGAGAAGATCTACTGGCTAATATGAAATCTCTCTCTAGAGAGTTGCGGAGTACGAAGTGGGTACGACAGGTGTAATGTCTTCGTAGTCTGTGAGCGTGTACTGCCTTGGAACACAGTGCCGCGATCTTCTCTGTTAGTGTCTCCTCTTGGAACACAACCGTCGTTAAATTCTTGCGTCCATCGCATGTTCAATGAAAAGGACACCTTATTACGTAGTTGTCTTTTTAGTCAATTAATCAATTATTAGCGTGGTCCATGGATCATAACTCCGATCTTGGGTCATAAAGCGGAACGATTCCATTTCCTAATTGTAATATATGCCTCAATGTGAAATATGACAACATGCTGACCATTTACACGATTTGGTTACTGAATTATATGTCACTAAGCACATGAGACAAAAATATTGGCTACTCTCAGGAGCTGTCCTCCTAATACTATACATCACCGTCTCTATTCTTGGTAATAGCCTCCATTCGGTTAGAAAGAGTGTTCACAAGTTGCTTCCGGTAGCTTATGTCAAGCTGAAACCTTTCATTGAAGAATAGATCCAGCAACTTTCTCAACTTGCTATGTTCCATTTTTATCAGACACTTCGCGTGGTGTTAAGATCGGATGATTTAGCAAACAATCCAGATGCGATAAGTTGCCGTTTTGATCGTCAGATCTGCTCCGTGAACAGGAATGTTGTGATCTTGTAGGAGGGAATGTCCAAGGAAACTCATTATGGAGATATGGAGGATAGGACAACACTTGTATAACTAGAAATTTCAAATAACCTAAATGAGTGGTCCCAGTTAGTCGTACGAGACACATTCCAAAACTTGACAGGGGCAACTGCAGCCTGAACTACACGGAGCGAGTTGAACGCTCTGTTGAACCGTCCGTGCACTAGACTACATGCAGCATTTGATAAGAGGAAAAATCACTACCCGGCGGACCTCAGTACGCACCACTAGTTCGCTACTGCCCCGTTTCTGTGTCTTTGACTCATTGAAGACGTACAACTTCAAGTGCCGCAGTGAGAAATGACCTTCCGAGAGCTATCCGATTCTTGATGGCCACTGTAAGGAGTTCCCTTAGTAATTCTTATTTGAAAAATGGGTAAGATCGATCTGCTTTAAATGGCAGCAGCACGCCCCCTCGATTTAGAAACTGAATGCCATCGACTGGGCTTGACAACCGCCTCCTGTACCTGTCGATTACAATCCTTTTATGGCCACTTTTCTTGCAGCGTATTCCGTAGCTTCGAGTAGTATAGTGTTCCTTATAGTTACATTGGATAATCAGCGTTGGAACATCAACAAATCGGGCAACTTCGTTCAAGAAGAGTCACGGGAATCACACACCCACTTACCAACTTACCTACCTCTTCCCCCTCGCCACGTACACACACACACACACACACACACACACACACACACACACACACACGTAACGTTATTGTTACGTATTCGTAAATCGTATGGAGTAGACGGAGTTCTCAAGCAAGTACGTTGTTCTGTGACACTGTTACCAACTGCCGAAGGCCTGAATAATTACCTTTTACAGCGTGAGCTGCTGCTAGACGTACAGGATGAAATCCTGGAGTTTACCGACATGGATGTGGAGCCATTACAGCTGTAGTGCCGAGGTCTGCTGCGCTAGATCTCTCGTTTAAGTATTCATGACGTAAACAGTCCCATCGAGTTGGTCCTGCAGATTCTCGATTGGGTTTAAACCCGAGGAGTTTGGCGGCCACGGCAGTACGATGCTCCTAGTACCAAGCACGTACACTGTGAGCTGTGAGTCACGTACTTTGTGTTGTTAGTAGATGCCATCGTGCCGACGAAAACAAACTACATGTAGGACTGAACATTGTTCCCAAGAAGTGCGATCAGTAATGAAAGCTAGTCGGTATTCTTGCGATTTTATGACATTCGCTTATACATTCAGAGATCCAGTTCTCCTTTTTTTACCTTTCAGTTCTGTGGAAGAACTAATGTAGCATAATTAGCGTCTCATTCCTCTGTTAATTTAAATGACATTTTATTCTATGCATTTAGGGATATCGTTACGAGTTGCTATAATTTCTTTACTTACCGTAATCAACAACGGATATTTTTACCAGCGTTAAGGAACGGCCTCCGATAGTACCTCCGTCCATGTATTCCAAAGTTCACAATTCTCCCTCTAACCTTGCGGAACGGTGCTCTTGGAAGATAGCTATAAAGGTGTGGCGAGTCGTGCTTGGATGGTTCCGTCGGTAGAGTACTTGTTCAAGAAAGGCAACGTAGCAGGTTCGTATACCAGGCTAGCACACAGTGTAGATCAGCCAAAAGATTCATATTAGCCCACTTTCTGCTGCAAAGGAGAACGTTGGTGATGAAATATCGTGAAAAGATCTAGCCGCAACGAGAAACACCTTTCTTGTAGTGACTGTCATGCCGTTTCGCTTATCATATCCACGACACACTCTCCATAATTTTGCGGTAATACAGAACGAACTACCCTTCTCTGAACTCCCTCAGTTCTGTCTGTTAAGGATCCCATATATCACAGCAATACTGCAGCAGATGATAAACAAGCTTAGTTTAGGTAGTGTCTCTAGTAGAACTATTGGCAGTTTCTAAATGTTCTACAAAAAAAAAAAAAAACAGTCTTTGATTTGTCTTCCCCACAACGTTATCTATGTCGTCGTTCCAACTTAAATTGTTCGTATTTGTAATTCCTAGGTATTCAGCCCTTAGATCAGAGTGATTTATCGTACGAACATGATCGAAATTAGGCTGAAAATGACGTCATCTGCAAACATTGTGAAAGAGCACCTCAAATTATCCTCTACATCGTATAACACCCGTGATTTACGGGTAGTGTCTTTGATTAGTGGTCAAAACGCTCTCGGCCCCGGGTAGAACGCCACCACCACTCAAATCTGAATGAAAATCGTCAGCTTTGGCGGCCGAAGACTTCCAGCATAATACGTCACAGCTTTTCTAGGAACGGCCTTGAGCGGACAGTGGCTCCAGGCACACTCTTCCCTACAGGGTAGGAAACTGCCTCTAAAGGCGAAGGAATCAGGGATGATCAACGGCATGAGGTTACACAAAGCAATGAGAACCACTGCATTAAAGGTACATAATGTATATCCACAGGACATGAGGCCTGTGGATTCCGGAATAGTCCCCCATTCAGATCCTCGGGAGGAGACTGCCAGGGGAGAGGTAGCTTTGAGAAGAGACTGAATAACCAAGGAAAGGTTAGCTTTCCATGGGTCGGGGGGTTGGGGGAAGTGAAATTCAGAAGTTTAAACTTGATAGGAAAGCTGGAAAATCTGAAAAGGGGAATGCTATGGCTCGGTCTAGATATAATGAGTCAATGAAGTGAATTGGAAAGAAGACAAAGATTTCTGGTCCGAAGAGTATAGGTTAATATCCACAGTAACAGGTAATGGTACAACGGGAGTAGAATTCCATATCAATGGGAAGGTAGGGCAGCGGGTGAGTTACTGTGAACTGTTCAATGGAAGAGTTGTCCTGATCACACTCGACACCATTCAAACACGAACAAACAGAGTTCAGGTGTAGATGTCAAGGTCACAAGTATGGAATGAGGATATTGAACGGGCAACCAAATACGTAAGGGAAGACCAAAATCTAATTGTCATGGGGGACAGGAATAAGGTTGTGGACAAAGGAGTGGAAGAAAAGGTTACGGGAGAATGTGGTCTTCGTACTAGGAATGAGAGAGAAGAAGGACTAATTGAGTTCTCAAATAAATTTCAGGAAGTAAAAGGGAATACTCTGTTCAAGAATAACAAGAAGTGGAGGTATATATGAAAATAGCCGGGAGAAACGGGAAGATTTCAGGCATCATGATCAGGCACCAAATAATGGACTGTAAGGCGTACCCAGCAGCAGATATAGATGGAGTCACAATTCGTAGTGATGAAGAGTAGGCTGAAGATTAATACAGTAGTCACGAAGAATCAATACCCGAAGAAGTGGGATACGGAATTAGTGAGGAGGGAAGATGTACATTTGAAGTTCGCTAAAGGTATAGATACTGCGGCAAGGACTAGCTAAGTAGGCAGTTCAGTGAAGTGGACTTCACTAAAAAGAGCAATAGCAGTAGTTATAAAGAAGAACGTAGGTGCAAGGAAGGTAACTGCTAAGAAAGTATGGGTAACAGAATAAATACTTCAGATAATCGATGAAAGAAGGAGGTATAGAAATGTTTCGGGAAATTCAGGAATACAGAAATAGAGGGTGGGGAAAAATAAAAGTGACCTGGTCGCATGAATACGAATACACGTGAATGTTTGCATATACACACGCCCTTGCAGTTAATTCCAACGGCATGGAGCAACTGCCCATACCACTGGCAGGAACATGGAGCACATTACCACAATGTTCACCCCTGATAGTTGTTAGCAGAGGTCAATAAGGTTCGGGCCGAAACCGGCCATCCAAGTCACCTGATCTATGCGATTACGTTGTGTTGCGAGCACTGAAGTCTAAGATGACTGGCAGCAAGCTACATAGTCTTCAAGAACTGCAGCAGAACATTTCGGAAGAGACTTCAGCAATTTCAGCAGTCCAGTCTCGATGTGCCTCAAAAGAGAAGATGGTTACGAACTCCCGGCGACATGGCTGCTGGCCATGACAGTCCAACGGGCCGCGAGCAGTCGCGGGGCAGAAGCTGCACGGAACACGGACGTTATCCGCACAAACAGCTGTAGAGCAACTGTCAGTCCACTACCACGCACGCCAGGAGGAAATCTTGCCGACCAGAAGCCGAACGCTGATTGGCGGACAACTACCAATACAATAAATGGTTCAAATAGCTCTGAGCACTATGGGACTTAACTGCTGCGATCATCGGTCCCCTAGAACTTAAAACTACTGAAACCTAACTAACCTAAGGAGATCACACACATCCATGCCCGAGGCAGAATTCGAACCTGCGACCGTAGCAGGTGCGCGGTTCCAGACTGTAGCGCCGAGGACTGCTCGACCACTCCGGCCGGCTACCTACCAATCGTTAACTACATGGACATTCACAAGTAGCCTATTTCCTTCCATCATCAATTACGTCACGACTACCAAATCATATTAGTGAGCCAATTAAAAGTTTTACAACAGTGACATCAGACATCGATAGTCTGTAATAAATAGAAGCACCTATCCCCATGCAAAACCAGTCGTGCCCTGAGGAAGGCCGTTGCAATTAGGCCGAAACTTCGGTTCTAATTTATTATTGTTGTTAGTTTTTAGCAATGACGTGGCATAATACCCGGAAGAATTTTAATCACTCAGAATTACATGATATGCGTAATCGAATTATAGTCTAATGAATACAGAATATGGACCAAGAGTAAATAGAAGAAAGAGCAAAGTATTGAGAAGCAGCAGAAATGAGAACAGCAGGAAACTTAACAACAGTATTGATAGTGTCCTCCTCGATAGCTGAGTGGTCAGCGTGACGAAACGCCATGCTAAGGGGCCCGGGTTCGATTCGCTGCTGGGTCGGAGATTTTATCCACTCAGGGACTGGGTTATCATCTACATCTACATTTTTACTCCGCAAGCCACGCAACGGTGTGAGACGGTGGGCACTTTACGTACAACTGTCATTACCTCCCTTTCCTGTTCTAGTCGCGTATGGTTCGCGGGAAGAACGACTGTCTGAAAGCCTCCGTGCGTGCTCGAATCTCTCTAATTTTACATTCGTGATCTCCTTGTATTGTTTTCATCATCATCTCGTCCTCATCGACAAGTAAGTCGTGATAGAGGCGTCAAACAAAAAGACTTGGACCAGGCGACCGCCACACTACATTTCATTTCATTTCATTATTGATACTCAAGAAGTAGAAGAAGTTATGGAATTCTACTACATAGGCAGTAAAATAACCAATGATGGACGGAGAATGGCAGACATCAATTGCATATTAGCAATGACAAAAAGATACTCTTGGCCAAGAGAAATCTGCTAGTATCAAACATAGGTATTAATTTGAGGAAGAAGTTTCTGAGAATGTACATTTGGAGCACAGCAATGTGTGGTGGTAAAACATGGACTATTGGAAAACTGGAACAGAAGAGAATCGAAGCATTTGAGATTCACTACTACAGAGAAATGGTGAGAATTAGGTGGACTTGTAAAATAAGGAATGAGGAGATACTGCGCAGATTCGGAGAGGAAAGGAATATATGGAAAACAGTGATAAGAAGAAGGGACAATGTGTTAAGACATCATGGAATGACTTCCATGGTACCAGATGGAGCTGAAGAGAGTAAAAACTATAAAGGGAAAAAGAGATTGGACTACATCCAGCATACAATTGAGAACTTCGGCTGCAAGTGAAACTCTGATGTAAAGAGACTGGCACAGGTGAGGAACTCGTGGGGGGCCGCATCAAACCAGTCTAATGTTTGATGACTCAAAAAAGAAAACTCGTTGTTTCCTTGATGATTTTCCATTGATTACTACCTACTGTGACCTTTCTGAGAGCAAATTACGGATGCAGTAGTACATATGGAGCGCAATTTGGTTAGAAATCTCTTATGAGGAACCGTGTCAGAAGATTTCTGGAAATCTAGAAATATGGAATCATTTTGAAATTCCCTGTCGAAAGCACTCACTACTTTGCGTGAATATAATTGTGTTTCACATGTACTAAATTTTCTAAATTCGTGCTGATTATATTACATTCGAGATAACTGGTATTTTTCGAACACAGTGTATGTTCCAAAACCGACCTGTACTACTTTCCAGTCTTTGCACTGAATTTAGAATCTAACGATATAGAAAAAAACGGAAAAACACGTGGGTCTCAAATATCCCGCTGACAAGGTTATTAGAGACACAGCATTAGTTCAGGTGAATCATTCCAGTAACGCCTTAACAGATTAGGGAAACTATAGAAAACCGAAATATGGGTAGTTAGACCGTGAGTTGAGCTTCGTATCTCGCAAGTACGAGGTCAATGTCTTAGGCGTGTGGCAGCTGTTACAGCATGCCAGCGAAAAGCACTTCCACGCTGTTCAGAGGCGAGGACTAACATACGTTGTCCACCATGTGTAGTAAGAGTGAAGTGGAAAAGTGATCGTCAATATTAATCCGACAACCAGATGCTTCCAGTTGGCTACGTAGGTGAATTATATTCATAATTTATATGCTAGGGGAGTATTAAACGAAGTAGCTCCGTGAGCGGAATTAATGCGGTCTGTGGTCGCTGGAAATTGAAATCATAAAATGGTCGATTACATCTGGCAATGACAGTGTACATTACGCGCCGCAAAAATACAACCATTAGTCGGAATTAACTGCTTCATGGTGCCCTCCGATAGCTGTTTCCCACATCGCATTACTAGCAGCATTTTATAAAGCATTTCCGAATGCAATCGTAAGCCTGCGCCTATGGTGAGTAGTCAAGAACAATAGTTGAGTGTCACAGAACATGTCCTAACAAATTACGAAGTAGCACTTATTTACATACATATACATAGGTTTTCGTTGTTTACATACTTCCGTAAACGTTTACAAGAAATATCAAGTAAAGAAAATAACTTTTGTATTTATCAAAACCACAGTGTACTTTTATGAGCATTAACACCTTATAGTCCACTATTTCGGTATCCAGGTAAGGTTGATACCGTTAAATTTTGTGACACAAGCTGTGTTTCTTGCAGGTAATACAAAGGGAATATGCGTTTTTTGCAGTGACCACTGATAATCCCGATTGTCATATTCGAACTTAAGTCTTCCAAAGCTCTTTTAAATTCTGCATCTAATATTGGTTCCGCTATATCTTCTATATTAGTAGCACGTTTCTTCTTTTATTCCGTATTCAGAGAAGTCCCCCCCCCCCCCCCCCCCCCTCACAGAGGCAATCAATGTACTCTTTCCACCTATAGTCTCTCTCTTTTGTATTTAACACTGTAACTCCCGTTGCACTCTTAATGTTATCACGCTTGTTTTTAATTTCACCGAAGGTTATTTTGACTTTTTTGATATGCCGAGACAGTCCTTTCGATTATCATTTCTTTGTTGACTTCATCAGGTTTATCATGCAACCATTTCACTTTCGCTTCCCACAACTTCCTATTTATTGAATTCCCAAGTGGATTGTATTTCTGTGTTCCTCAATTTACCTGAACATTAATGTACTGCCTACCTTCGCTGCCGGCCAGTGTGGTCGAGCGGTTCTAGGCGCTTGAGTCTGGAATCGTGCGACCGCTGCGGCCGCAGGTTCGAATCCTGCCTCGGGCATGGATGTGTGTGATGTCCTTAGGTTAGTTAGGTTTAAATAGTTCTAAGTTCTATGGGACTGATGACCATAGATGTTAAGTCCCATAGTGCTCAGAGCCATTTGAACCTTATTTGTACCTATATTTTTCTTTCCCACTTTTGTGACTTCTATTTAATGATGTCTTTTTCTCTTCTGCTGCGCCGCCTACCCGGCTATTCGTTATCACAGTATTTACAGCCTCAGAGAGCTTCAAGCGTATCGCTTCATTCTCCAGTTCCGTATCCCACTTGATTCTTCCTGACTAGCCTCTTAAATTTCAGCCTATTCTTCATCACTACTAAATTGTGAACAGAGTCTGTATCTACTGCTGGGTACGCCTTAAAATCCAGTATTTGATGATATAACGTAAGGGAAATCTTCCCGCATCTCCCGGCCTTTTCCAAGTTTATCTCCTCCTCTTGTGATTCCTGAAGAGAGTATTCTCTATTACTACCTGAAATTAATTGCAGAACTCAATCTTTCTCATTTCTCGTTCCTACTACCATGACCACATTCTCCCATAACCTTTTCTTCCAGTCCTTCGCTACAATCGCATTCCAGTCTTCTTTGACTATTACATTTTAATCTCATTCAGTATCCTCATACACTTTCTCTGTCTCCTTATCCTCTACGTGCAACTATTGTTGTCGACGAGAACAACCTAGTCACTGAACATGATATTGCTGTCTGTCGTGTTCATCCGTCGTCACCAAACAACGTCTTTCCAGTAAACTGTTTTACCTGTACAGGAAAGTGCATAATCGAGGTATGAGTACAGGTTGTAGACGCATCGTTTACGACGTATGGAAGTTTGGATATGACCGTTAGTCGTGCACGGATAGACGAAATGTAAGGTGACAGCTCGTGATAAGTGGGAAATCTAGGTCTGAGTCCCGGACCGGCACAAATTTTCACTGTCGTCATTCCACTCTACAGCTTACGTCTGGCCATATTCGCAATTGCGAATACATTTAATGTGCCTGTCATTCAACTGTTTACAGTAAGTCACTCTTTGCCCTACCTTCCTATTCATAACGAACCGTTTCTCCTTATACCATTTTCTCCTTCTGTTGATATTAACCTGTATTGGTGTGAACAGAAAGTCTTGTCTTCTTCTCTTGTCACTTCACCGACCCCCACTCTACCAATATGGATCCTTAGCATTTTCCTTTACATAGTTTCTCGCTTCCCTAAGTTGTTTATTTAGTCTGTTACTCACGATCACCTCCCTATCGACAATTCACTCCTCGAGAACGGAACGGGGGACCAGTCCGTAATCCTTTGGCAGTGGAAAGATCATCACGACACTTTCTCAATCACGGGCCACATGTACTGTGTACACGCATTATGTACCTTTAATGTTGTGGTTTCTGTTGCCTTCTGTATCCTTACGCTGTTGATCAGTATTATTTCGCCTTTTGGGGCAGTTTCCCACCCCAAGGGCAGGAGAATCTCTGAACCTTTGGCCGCTTCTCTGCCCTCTTTGACAAGGCCATTGGAAGAATGAGGGTGACTTCTTGTGTCTGAAGTATTTGGCCGCACCTGCTGGTGATTTTTATTCAAAAATCAAGCGGTTGCAAGGTTCGACCCCGGGACAAATATATTTTGGTAACTAATCGAATAACGACAAGTAGACCATGGTGATCTTAGTACAGATATCTCAGGTAGTACACAGTCTGTATAACTAGCATGCTAAGTGTGGAGGAAGTCTTTAAAACGTCGAAAAAATCAGGAACTTGTAACTTCTTCAGTTCGACGTACACGTCTATTTGGTGGCCAAGAGGTTCTAGGCGCTTCAGTCTGGAACAGCGCGACCGCTACGGTCGCAGGTTCGAATCCTGCCTGGGGCATGGATATGTGTGATGTCCTTAGGTTAGTTAGGTTTAAGTAGTTCTAAGTTCTAGAGGACTGATGACCTCAGATGTTAAGTCCCATAGTGCTCAGAGCCATTTGAACCATTTGAACACGTCTATTTTTACTCCATATGCCATTATTAATTTTTTATATTTTACGAAATTTTCTCTCTTGATTTCATGTTTGATTTAATGTATCACTAACAGGCTCATTACTTTAGATTTGCGTACTTCGACGCACAGAGCTGCTGTGAAGCTCATCTGAGTATTTAGGTCTTTCGTACTCCTGGACTCTATCCTCAGGAACTGCATAACGCTGAATAGAACAAGCCTGATAAACAGACATGTTACAGTATATTTCTATTCTTGCCTATTTCATCCCATAGTGGTATTTTATTCATTCGTAAGTGAAGGAAACTAGCACACTAAAAATGAAACAATCGAAAAGTGACCCGAACTATTGTGTTCATCGATGTAGTTTAGCACCCGAGTGCGTACTCTTTAAAGGAGATAAAAAGAAAATCGGTCGTCAGCTCTACAAAGAATTTTGTTTGGCTCTGTTGTCGATTTCAACTGTTTAAACTATTATCTTCAGTGGTGAAATAGTCTCAAATCATGGATAAGCCGATGTCACAATAGGAATCGATTAATAATGACCTTTACTAAAGAATCAATAAACAGCATCACATCGGAAAAGAATACACGATATATGCGACGAGAAGCAAGCGATAAACTGTGCCATTCGCCTATGCGATTTGACTACGGTAATTGATTTTATAACAAAGTACACTATCATCTGATTTTTATTCTAATGTCGACTTTCTTATAATCTGAGACTATTTCACTTCGGAATATGATATTTCAAAATATAGAGACGGGCAATGTGAACCGAATAAAATGTTTGTGGTACTGACGACCTACGTTCTTTTATCTTAGAAGAGTCATATACTTCCAGGTTATTGAAAACGGAACACATACACTTTTGAGCCTGGAGGAAAAGGGAGAAAGATTTGACCTCTCTGAAAGAACCATTCTGCTATCTGTGGTTTAAGAACACCATTTAATAACGTGTCTTGATGGTCGGGAAAGCGCTTCAACTGTGTTATTTCATCCCTTCAGCCTTGAGCTTTGTGCAATGCCCCAGCTGACACTCTGTGTAGGTAGCGGCACTGCATGTGAATAAACAACGTTCTTTAATGAAGGAAGTGTTACCTTCAGTTGGGCGCTCATATTTGTCGACAGATTTCGCCGTAGGGAGGTATCTCGCATCCTTCATTTACCGTCCTCCAGTACTTTCAGAACGCTTGATATTTTCAATGTTAAGATTTCAGCAGATGATCGTCCTATGGACAAAATTCACGTGGAATAGTTCAAGTAAAAAGGAGTCCAATTTTCAGTGAAGTGAAGGATGTTCGTAATTAAAGCTTCAGTTTCATGACACTGTAGAAACAGAACCACTGCTGAGAATGTCAAATTTGAACAGCGTATTATTAACGCAGGCGGGAGTCACGGAAGAGAAAAAGAGTTTCTAAACGTTGAGCTGTAAGCATCATAGCGTAAATGGGGTCGCCTACAAATTACAGATGAAGCGCAATAGGACAGTTGTGATTTGAGTTGCACATTGGGCGATGCGTACTGTTATGTGAATAAATGAGCAGGCGCGTCAGTCAACAGTTGTGGCACTGTTAGTTAGGGAGGCCCATACACCACAGCGAGGTCGTACCACATAGGATAGTCAGAATTGATTTTTAATTTCTTTCCCAAGGCCAAAAACTGCATTAAAGGAAAATGACACTGGTTTTTCGTTGCCACGGGTCTAACAACTGTATAAAAAGGAAAATAGCATAGGTTTCTAACTATCATGATAGTGGTGCAAGACATGTTCAATACGGTGTCCACCGTTTTCTCCCACAACTTGAAAGTTAAGAATGTGTCACACACCGCTTGCCTTTAATTCAGCTAAGTTCGTAGTTGGGGCACCGAGCACAACAACATTCAGGTAACCCCAAAGCCAGATCAAGTAATCTGGAGGGACAGGCTGTAGAGAATTGATGAATGACAATTCTAGCATTTCAGAAGTGCCTCTGCAGCAACTGCCTCGCTGTCTGTTCAATGCGCGGATGACAGCCATCTTGCATAAAAATGATCCTACCCACACTTCCACGCTGTTGAAAGCTTTGGAATGACGATGGTGCTCAAAAGAGTCCTCAGCATTTGCCAGCGGCCGCACAAGTAACGGGACCTGCAGGACGCTTCTCTTCGAAAAAATACGGCCCTACGATAAACGATGCCGTCAACCTGCACGACACAGTCACTTTTGCAGAATGAAGTGGTACTGGTTGATGTTCGTGTGGATTTCCCGGCGAATATATTCTGCAATTCTGCTTAGTAACATGTCCTTGGAGACAGAATTCAGCTTCGTCTGTCAACAGAGTGTTCCATGGCGACTTATTGTCCATTTCCAGGACAACAAGAACTTTTGTCTTTCTGGAAGCTCAGCAGGTAGAAGCTCCTGAAACGGTTGATTTTGTGTAGGCAGCAATGCTAGATTATCGTAGCATTTTGTACATCGTGCTCACACGCATATCCAATGTCCGGGCAATTCCCGTGCACTGCATGTTTTCACACCACCGCTCGACACTTCCTGAAATGCTGTGGCCACATCTTCGATAGACGAATTTCTGAACTGTCTGGTTCTTCGAAATTCGTAACCAGTTTCTCCAGATCCTTAGTAGGAATCAGACTGTCGCCTTTTTTCATACGCCGAGTGCCGAACTTCTGCAGGGTTACTGGTGCACAGCCACAATTCGTGTGAAAGAGCTTTACCAGCACCGCGTGACCCTTCATGTTGACAGTCTTGTTGGGCGTCTCGGACGCAAGCTACGTAACAGCAGTGTGCCGCACATCCATTGGTGTGCATGTTCTGACGCATACAGTGCCATCTATTGGTCAAATTTTCCTTAATTTCTTTTGTTCCATGTAGTTTTCCCCTTAGTCAATAATATGCTGCTCAAGTTTGACATCATTCTGAACAGTGGTTCTCTTTCTACAGCATTTTGAAACTGGAAACTAAGTTATGGTCAGCATGATCTTTCTAAACTGGAAAATCTTCATATGAACAATGCAACACATTGCTAAGGGCTTATTGAAAAAAATTACTTACCTCTACCCACAGGCCAGTTTCCTCAATTGAAATATATTTTCTAGAATTATGCCAATAAGTTCCACAAGTTTTCTACCTCTATTTGCAAAGACTACGTGCAAATCTTGTCATGATGGTTTTGTGTGCTCTCACAACACAGTTTTCCCAATACGAATGGTACATTGATCTCATGTCTTTAACTTTTAGCAGTAGGCTTGGCTTTTCGTTCCTCCCAACAAGTAAAGGCCTAATAGAGCTCCATCGTCACATTGGTTAATTAAGTTGAGCACAACTAAAAAATGCAATAATTGAGATAACTCGAAGTAAAGAATTAATTCTATAAAACTTGTATTTAAATAGTATAGTCTTATTTTAAATTTCAATAGCACAACCTTACTTTAAATTTCAAGTAACTATTGTTGGGGTACATTCTATTATGTTTTTCGGGTACGATGGGGCATATCACGGTATAAGTGTACATGTATGTATGTTCTTCTCATAATTTCCGGGTATGCAGCCGGATCCCGTCGACATTCTGCCACGATATTTCGGCCCAGAGACGTCCGGCCATCATCAGGTGAGTACACAACTACTGAAGAGCCCAGGTGCAGTCGCGGTATTTATACCGATTCTCGCGCACGTGTTGACATGCGCGGCATAGCCGAGTTGTACGTGCTGCCCTCGGTGGTGAAAGTAAAAGATCATCTAGTCATTGAGTATCGAATGACGCTGTCTATTCCGCTGTGAATGTATAATTTTAATAACAGGATTCCAAGTTTTATCCAGCTGAAAGCCGTTGTCACGATTTATAAGATTATCGGCAAGACGTATTTCCACTGATTCCTTGATTACGGAATCCCAAAATCCGGAAACCGGAGCTAAAATTTTTGTTCCATTGTATTCCATTGAATGTCCCAATGAAATACAGTGCTCTGCTACTGCCGATTTTGACGGTTGCCGCAGACGGGTGTATCTTTCATGTTCTGTACATCGTTCATGGACAGTTCTTGTCGTCTGGCCAATATATGCAGAGCCACATTCACAGGGAATTTTGTAGACGCCTGCTTTCTTCAGTTGTAAATCGTCTTTAACGGATCCAACTAGGGCCCGGTTCTTTGCTGGTGGACGGAAGATAACCTTGATTTTATTCTTCTTCAGTAATCGGCCTATTTTCGACGACACATTCCCGGCGTATGGAAGAAACGCAGTTGATTTAAAGTCGTCATCAGCGTCCTCAGTGCGCTGCTTCTTGTTATGACAGTTGCGCATGGCCTTTCTTATTTGGCGTGAAGTGTAGCCATTCTCTTTAAAAACCTTCTCCAAGTGTTCTAATTCTGCGTGGAGGTTTTCATCGTCCGATATTACATGCGCTCGATGTATTAAGGTACTGAGAACACCGGCTGTTTGTGCTGGGTGGTGGCAGCTTGACGCCTGGAGATACAGATCTGTGTGAGTCGGTTTCCTGTACACAGAATGTCCTAATGACCCATCATTTTTACGGCATACTAGCACGTCTAGAAATGGTAAAGTGCCATCTTTTTCAATCTCCATCGTGAATTTGATGTTCTCATGTAAAGAGTTTAAATGATGAAGGAATTTCTCCAGTTCCTGTCTGCCATGAGGCCATACAACAAAAGTATCATCTACGTACCGCCAGAAGACCGTAGGCTTTAAGACAGCAGACTCATGTGCTTTCTCCTCAAAGTCCTCCATAAAGAGATTAGCTACCACAGGGGACAAAGGGCTCCCCATGGCGACGCCGTCTGTTTGTTCAAAGAATTCGTCATTGAATAGAAAGTACGTTGAGGAGAGTATATGATCAAACAAGGCCGTCATTTCTGCACTGAATAAGTTACCAATAAGATGTAACGATTCCATTAAAGGCACTTTGGTAAATAGTGAGACCACATCAAAGCTGACTAATAAATCCGAGCTGTTAAGCTTAACTTCCTTCAAGCGACTGACAAAGTCCTCGGAATTACGTATATGGTGGCAACACTTACCCACATACGGCTTTAGCAGTGAGGCCAGATATTTTGCTGTAGAATAGGTGGCAGCACCAATATTACTCACTATTAATCGTAGTGGGGCACCATCCTTGTGTATCTTGGGAAGACCGTAGAGTCTTGGTGGTACTGCATTGTGTGGTCTCAATCTCTTGATAATTTGTTCAGGTAGAGAACAGTCGTTCAAAAGGGTAGCAGTTTTCCTTGATATTCGGCTTGTTGGGTCCTTTTCATTTCTGCGGTACGTGGAATCATTTAGCTGACAATATATCTTCTCGTTGTAGGCTTCCCTTGTCAGAAGAACTGTGGCGTTACCCTTGTCCGCAGGCTGTACGACTGTGCTAGTATCTTCTCCGAGGCTGCGGAGAGCAGCTCTTTCAGCTGGCGAGATGTTACTCCGTTGTGGCGCACATTTCAACAACGTTCGGCAAGATTCACGTCGAATTTCGTCTGCATTATCCGCAGGGAGACGTCTAATAGCTTCCTCAATGGAACTGATGAAATCCGTTAAAGGCAGTGAAACAGGAGTAGGGGCGAAGTTTAAACCTTTCGCAAGCACTGACATCGTCGCATCGTCAAACGATTTCTCCGTAAGGTTCACCACGGATCGTCCAGAGATAGCTTCTTGCGGCTTTCGTGTTACGAGTTGGCTAAACTTCGCACTTTGCCTGTTCCTACTGTTCCTGTGAGCCCAGTCTGCCTTGGCCCAAGATACACCGTCAATCCAGTCCCAGCTAAGGGAAGAACATCTTGCTGCAATCTTCAGATGTAAATAATATAAATTCCTGGCAACAGTGTCTAACTCACGACGCGTATAACGGATTCGTTCTCTTAATAAAGCCAGACTCGCCTTGCGTTTTATATTGTTGGCGGCCACACTATTAATAAAATGAACAACTCTGGCGAAAGTTGGAATCAAGTTATTGTTTCTACATTTCAGTAAAAAATTTAGTGAACACAGCAACCTGGCTCTTTTCTCACGTAATTTATCCAGTACGTGGATATCCTGAACCATCTCCTCCCCGCCGGGGAAATTTCAGATGTCACATGTATGTATGTGTGTGTGTGTGTGTGTGTGTGTGTGTGTGTGTGGGTGGGTATGTGGGTATGGCCGGACGTCTCTGGGCCGAAATATCGTGGCAGAATGTCGACGGGATCCGGCTGCATACCCGGAAATTATTAGAACAACAAATACGCCGGGAAAATTTCAGAAGTCACATGTATGTATGTGTGTGTGTGTGTGTGTGTGTGTGTGTGTGTGTGTGTGTGTGGGTGGGTATGTGGACACTTTATCACGGGATAATTATATATTTTTATTTTTATAATTATATATTTTTATAATTTTGGTTGGGGTGGCCTTAAAAATTGTGGGACAGAAAGAGACGTTTTGTTAGCTTTTACCACGACAACACTCCTACGGACATCGACTGCCCCGAAGTACGTACGATATAATATTTTTTAAACACCACTCGCGACACACTGCCTTCTAATACATAGTTTGCGTGAGTGCCTATATTCAGAAAAGAAAAAATGCATACTCTTACGTAAACTGTAATTATTAATGTAGGTCTAAGGGGCTACTGGTCATTTATGTACCAAATTACATAAAGATTAACTAAGGTATTGCGGAAAGTAATGATTTTCAATAGTTCTTGTTCATTATTTCCAATGCAGAACTGGAGAGAATCTCATTCAATGCCGTGGATTTTGGTAATTGAAATTAACTTAGGAATTAATGAAAGATCAAAATTGAGAAGTCTCTCGCATTTATATTTAGTAACATGAATCGTCAGCGTAATGGCCGAGTGAATCCTGCTAGGGGAGATGAGCTCCCTGCACTACGAAGTCCTGTAAAGACTTTGTTAACTATAATTAATGATTGCGATTATGAGAGGTGACAACTAAGTCAATAATACACACTTTCTACAAACAATTTCTATTATATATTTCAAAAATACAGATGAAACTAGCGTTAATTATCAGACAGCACTACAATGGCGGCCTACCGCTAGACGAAACAAAACAGGAGAGATGGTTCAATCAAAGCATTGTCTCTGATATTCGTGGCCTATGTTACGCAAAGATTATACCAAAAAACTGTGTTTTGTTAATTACATAGATATTTGTGTTTTGATAATAATAACTTACGTTCATTACTCTTTGTTATACATCGCGCACACGTACACTGTCTAGAGATTATTTATAATTCATTTGTCTCATAACAAAAACTTCCTTTCCCTTTGTCCAAATGTTCAAATGAGTGTGAAATCTTACGGAACTTAACTGCTAAGGTCGTCAGTACATGAGCTTACACACAACTTAACCTAAATTATTCTAAGGACAAACACACACACCCATGCCCGAGGGAGGACTCGAACCTCCACCGGGACCAGCCACACAGTCCGTGACTGCAGCGCCTGAGACCGCTCGGCTAATCCCGCGCGGCCCATTGCCCACATGTCTATTTATGTGAGGTACCGTCACAAGCAATTGACGTGACGTGACACCAAAGATCCTTTTTTTCGACTGGTGTCGTTTCTCTTAGAGTTCTGTATGCGCCCCATGTAGAGGGAAAGGCATGTTTCATCGAGATTGTGGCCTGAAGTGTTGAAACGTTCCTTCAGTCTGTGTCTCCGAGCTTCCGTGACATCCCGTGTAATCACATCCGCGGCCACGCCCAGAATCCACACACTCTTGGTGATGTGCAGCGCGCGAGAAAAATTCTGCGGTGCACAGCTCCACGGATATAATCGGAAGACCTTATTGGCGGACCCGGAATATCTCTCTGCTCTGATACATTACCAATATTTGTAAAAAGACATTAACACTTCCGAGAAATTCGAAGCCAATAATTAAAAACACTTCACCTATATAGGTAGACTGGAAGTTAAATAGTGGCAACACTGCTGTGGAGACACTAAGAAACGTGATAGCACACGTTGTTGACATACCTACCTTACCTCCCGTCCCATGTCATAGGCGTGCTCACAGTCGAGGGAAACACAGTCACTTGTGAGCGAGCGGTCTAACGTCACGGTGTCACTAAGTTTTCGAAACAGGAACAACGGAGTTGATCAAAAGTGAATGTGCCACAGGTCGTACAGCACGACAGTGTCATCAAAGGCTTCAAGAGGCGAGCGGGAAATCGGCATTGCCGTGCAGAACAGTGGCACGTTGGGTAAAAGCCTTCAACGAAAGTCGGAAAACTGTGGCAGACATGAAAGCGGGTAGGTCGTCCTAGCGACAGTGAATAAGTAGTGCACGCTGTTGCCGCGTTAGTTGACAGTGATCTTCGTCATACAATTCGCGAGCTCGTCCACGAAACCGGAGTCGCGCATACGACTGTGCTTTGCACCCTGAAGGAACGCCTGGATGTGAGAAAAATTGCTTCACGATGAGTTGCGCATGACTTGACGGAAACACAGAAATGGTTGCGTTACGATGCTGCTCAGTCCCCGAGTCCCTTTTGTGGGTACGTGTGTAGCGCGCACGGGGCCCCGAGCTATTGTAGTCTCCTTCCTTTTTCCTGACTGCATTACCGTCCATGTTCCTCTCATACCTTGTATTTCTTGATCCTTTCTTCCTGCCCCCTCCCTTCCCTCTTGGTGGACTTCTTTATATGCACCTAGCTATCCTCCTGGCTTTGTTTTTGGTATGCACTATTGTTTAGTTTGCTGTTTCCATCTCCTTTTCGGCGTTTTCGGTCCCCTTTTGGTTTGACCATTTCTAACGTTTTCCGTTCAGTGTGAGCCATTTCGGGATGAACTCCCAACATAGATTCCATGGTGCAGGCTCCTCTCCCCCTCCCACCCTTTTCCCCTTGCACCCTGTCCCCATTTCTTCTAGGTCACCAGCACAATAGCCAGTCCGTGTGGTGGGGCTGTTAAGTACCCACTTGTCTGAGCCATGAGATAACACAGGGATCACACTGCTAGTACCTGAGGTGTTAACGCCTTGTGTATGCCAAGGAGTCAACGCCCATCACTTTGTGGTATCAGAACTCCCAGCCCTTGCCATGGGTGGGTGGCGCCCATGGGGCGAGACCCTGATCAGAGTGGGTGGTACGAGGGTGTACGATTTGCACATGATGCGATCAAAGCGTCAACATTTCGGCCACTCTCTGGCCATTTCTCAGAGTGATATACGACATGACACTCCTCCTAATCCTTCGGCCTTCCCCTCTGTGGTCGCCTCTGGGAAGAGGGTCAAGCTCGCTTGCTTGGGCTGAAAACATTCCTTTGGTACCTGGTTTGCACCAGGACAGATGGCGAAAGCTCTACCACTACCAAGCCTTTATTTTTCGTGGAGATGACTGAAGATAATTATGGCGAAGTGAAATGGTTGAAATGGGTCGAAGCACTATAGGACTTAACTCAGAGCTCATCAGTCCCCTAGACTTAGAACTACTTAAACCTAACTAACCTAAGGACATCACGCACAGCCAAACCCGAAACAAGATTCGAACCTGCGACCAAAGCAGCAGCGTGGTTCCGGACTGAAACGCCTAGAACCTCTCGGCCACAAAGGCCAGCGCGAAGTGGAATCGTTGAGCAAAATGTGGTCCGGTTCTTTGCTCATAAAGACATCTTCTCCTGCTCAATTTTAAGCCCTGGATGCTTGTGACCATCTCGGTGACATACCAGTCTCTGTCGCACACCACCAATCTTTCAACTCGGTAACGTTATCATATTCCACCAAGATTTTCTTCTCCCAACTGACGAGTAGCTGCGTGCATACCTTCAGCAGCGAGGAGTTCGATTTATCCGCTGTTTACAGCGAGACCCTAAAAACAATTCCAACGGTACAGGAGCCTTTATCCTGGCGCTCGAGGGGGGTAGCCTCCCAGAGAAGGTCAAGGTAATGGCGTATCGATTTGATAAGATGCTTTAATTGCTTATAGTTTGGACACATATCTTTCCCCTGCACCCATGATCCCCTCTGCCATTACTGTGGGTGCCCCCTCCATGATGGGATTGTCTGTGCTCCCCCACCAGTGCGCATAAATTGTAATGCGGAGCATCCTCCACACTCACCAACATGCCCAGTGTATGTGAAGGAATGATGGATTCAAGAGTACATGGCCTTAGATCGACTTACCCACATCAAGGCTTGTTGAAAGTATGACCGGCTCCATCCTGTGACTTCTACTTTTGCTTCTGTTATGTCCATTCCCCTCCCCCACCCACCTCCTCTTCACAGCCCTGCCCCATTCACTGCACACCTTCTTCCTCACCCCACCTCTCCCACTCGCCTTTCCCCTGCCCATCAGTATCCATACCCAGACCTTAGAATGTTGCTCCCCCTCCTCTGCCAGAGAAGCGCTCTCCTTCTTCAACAGCTGCCAGCGCTGGTGCTCCCTCAAAGGACTCCTCTTACCTGCGCCCCCCTGAAAGGTGATCATCGGCGGCGAGATGCGTGGACAGTGGGCGCCAAGATTTCCAGGTTCAATTCGGTGGCTGGCTTCGCTGCAATCTGCCCTTCTCTTCCTTCACAAGAGAAGAAGCAGAAACAAAATAACAATGGCAAGGCTCCTCTGGTACACCCTGAGGTACCGCCTTGCCCTTCTCCAGCCAATGAACCAACAGTCTGACCCCACCTGCATGGACATTAGCCCATCCTTATCAGTGACAGATGGCGACTTGGCGGTGTGACCGCTTTCGGTCCATTTGCTTCCCATTTGGACTCCAGCTTGAGAATACTCCAGTGGAATTGTAGTGCATATTTGTGTCACCTCCTGGAGTTGCAGCCCCTTCTTTCCTCCTACTCTGCTGCTGGAATTACTCTCAAGAAGACCCATTTTGCCAGTTCTTACTCACCCACCCTTCGTTGGTTACACACTTTCTGCCAGAACCAACCTTACCCCTTGCTGGATTCTGATGGTGTTTGCAGCTTGGTCTGCAAAGACATCATTAGTAAATGGGTTCCCCTCCTTACCACTCTGGAAGCAATTGCTGTCGGGTCCATCTGGCCACTCCAATTATGATCTGTAACCTCTACCTCCCACCTTACAGGCCGCCCTCATCCCTTGTCCTAACCACCCTTTTTCAACAACTCCCTTCTCCCTTCCTGCTTCTAGGGAACTTTAATGCCCACAACCCTCTTTGGGGTAGTCACACAACTACTGCCATGGGCAGGACAGTGGAAGCTCTTCTGGGAGGGCTTGACCTTTGTCTACTAAACACCGGCGCTCCCACACACTTTACAGTGGCCCAAGGAAATTCCTCTGCGATTGGCCTCTCCATCTGCAGTCCCAGCTTCTTCCCTCCATTCAGTGGGGTGTCCCTGATGATTTATGTGACAGCGATCATTACCCAATGGTTTTGACCTTCCTTCAGTGTATCTTGCTCCATCACCCTCCCAGGTGGACCTTATCTAAATCTGATTGGGGTGCCTTCTCCTCTGCTACCATCCCCCCTATCCCACCACACAGCAGTATTGATGAGCCTACACAGACTTCGACTGTCACCATTCTTTCTGCAGCTGTTTAAGGCCAACCCCCCCCCCCCCCCGCCTCCTCCATCAGAAGATGGTCTCTTGGTGGACTCCTGAAATTTCTGTAGCCGTAAAAGACCACTGCCATACTCTTCAACACTTCAAATGGCACACTTCTACTGCTCTCCTTCTGGTCTTCAAACAATTCCACTCCTGGACCCATTACCTAATAAAATATCAGATACGGATTTGCTGGGAACGATATGTGGTTGCCATAGGACCGCACAGCCCCTCTTCACAACTCATGGCGAAACTCAGGTGGATTTTTGCCCATCGTCCTCCCACTGGCATTCCAGGAATTTTTGTGTGTGGTGGTGTCCTTACCCATCTGGACTCTGTCATAGAGCATTTTGCTCAACAATTTGCCCAAGCCTCTGCATCGACTCAATATCTACCCACGTTCTTCCTCCTGAAAGAGTGCTCGGAACGACTGCCTTTGTCTTTGACTGCTTGGAGCCATATAATGCCCCATTTAGTGAGTGGAAATTCGCCAGCATCCTCGCCCTTTGACCCGACACAGCTCCTGGACTGGATCGGATACATAGGCAAAAGGTTCAACACTTATAGATGTCTGGCCACTGTCGTATACAGACCCTTTTCAACTGTCTATGGGGTGAGGGGGTATTTCCTACCCAGTGGTAGGAGAGCATTGTTATTCAGTTGTTGAAGCCTGGATAGCCACCTCTTCAGTTGGATAGCTACTGTCCAATTAGCCTTAGCAACACCCTCTGCAAGCTGCATGAACGCCTGGTGAGTCAGCGGCTGTTTTGGATCCTAAATCCCACAACCTTTTGCCATTGATTCAAGGTAGTTTTTGCTGTGGATGTTCTATGGTGGATGACTTGGTCCGCCTGGAGTGTACTATCTGGTGAGCTTTTGCCCACTGGCAACACCTCATTGCTGTCATCTTTGACATGCATAAAGCCAATGACACCACTTGTCGCCACTACATCCTCACCACTGCTCACAAATGAGGCCTTCATGGCAGTCTGCCCAATTTTATCCGTAACTTTCTTATTTCTGTTTAAGGGTCCCAGTTAGTTCCTCCTACAGCACTTCCCATGGGCAAGAAAATGGGACTCCACAGGGTTATGTGCTGAGTGTCCCTTTCTTTCTCGTAGCCATTAATGTAATGGTGGTGGTGGCTGCTGGGCTGACAGTGCCCCCTCTTTGAATGCTGACGATTTTTGCATCTACATCGCTTCCCTCATCATGGGCGCTGGAGAACGCCATCTACATGGGGCAATCTACCAGGCGCAATCTTGGGCTCTCTCCCATGGTTTTCAGTTTTCAGTGACCAAAACGTGTGTCATGCACTTCTGCCGTAACTGTACTGTCCATCCCCATTTGGACCTGTTCCTCCTTGGCTAGTCCCTCAGGGTGATGGACACCCTTCGCTTCTTGGGTCTGGTCCTCGATGCTCAGTTGACATGAATCCCTCATCTTTGCCATCTGGTTTCATCTCAGTGTTCTTAGATGTCTGTGATATACCACCTGGGTTGCAGACTCTATTCTACTGTGATTGTACCAAGTGCTGGTTCAGTCTCGTTTAGACTATAGGAGTCTGATCTATGGTTATGTGTCACCTTCGACATTGCAGATACTAGACCCAATCCACCATTGTGGGATACGACTTGCGACTGGTGCCTTCTGGACTAGTGCTGTGATTAGCTTTCTCGCAGAGATGGGGATCCCATTGCTGCGAGTTTTGGGCCAGCAACAGCTGATATCTTACACGCTCCACATTCGCTGCACCCCAAAGCACCTTAATTATGATCTCCTTTATCCAGATACAGATATCAACATCCCACAGTGGCCGCCACGATTTGGGCTTACCATGACAGCCCACATTCAGCCACTCTTTTCTGAGCTCCAGAACTTCCCTTTACCACCCCTTTTCTCTGCTCACGCATGTACCCCTCCATGGTGTGTCTCTGGGCCACAGCTCTATTTTGGTCTCTCCATCAATACAAAGGATTCTGTCACTCCAGAGGCCCTTCACCACCAATTCTACCGTGTCCTCAGTTGAATCCACGGTTCAGAAGTGATTTATACTGATGGCTCCATGGTTGCTGGTCACACTGGTTATGCTTAGGCCTATGACAGGCACATGAAGCTTCATTCCTTGCCAGATGGCTGTAGTGTTTTTACTACAGAATTGGTGGCCATCTTGCTTGCACTGGACCATGTCCGCTTCTGCTCAGGGAGCGTCCTTCACTATCTGTAGTGACTCCTTCAGTAGTTCATAGGCTATTGGCCAGTGCTTCCCTTGCCACCCATTAGTCCTAGCTATCCAGGACTCCCTGTCTCTTCTTGATCAATGTGGATGCTCAGTGGTTTTCATTTGTACACCAGGCCATGTTGCGATCTCTGGCAATAAACTTACCGACCGAATGGCTAAACTGGCTACTAACAGGCTCTCTCTTGCTATTGGCATTCCAGAAATGGACCTTCGCTTGGCATTACGTTATCAGGGTTTGGGACTTTGGAATGCAGAATGACACACTCTTTTCTCACCTAATAAGCTCAGGCCGGTAAAGGATTCTAAAGCTAAGTGGCGCTCCTCCTTAAGGGCCTCTCATAAGGTCTCTGTCGTTCTTTTCCCATACTTGGCTGACTTATTGCTATGTGCTCCGTCGTGAAGACCCCCCTCTCTGTCGTGGATCGATGTTGACTGTGGTTCACCTCTTAGTGGACTGTCCCAACTTAACCGCCCTGAGAGAGACTCTTAGCTCTCCTGACTCTCTACCCCTTGCGTTAGCTGGCAATGCCTGAGGGGCTGATCTCGTTTTACGGTTTCTTCGTGATGGGTGATTTATCGCTTTATTTAAGGGTGGGACCTTTAACCTTATCGATAGGTGGAGGGAAGGCAAGCCGTCTTGTCCCCCCCCCCCTCCCCACCCCACCCTCGCTCCAATTCGACTGGCTTTGACTGTGCATATGGTCCACCCTCGCCCTCTGCCTTCCCACTCCTTTTATTATGGGGTCTGTTTTATCTTGAGTGTCTATATTGTCTACCTGTGCTTCTTCCTTTGTGCTCCTGTTATTCGTCGCTTTCTTTCCCTACTCCCTTATTCTGCCTTCTTCCTCGCTTCTCTGTCAATCGTTTGTAATTTTATGGCCATTACAGTTTCCGCTTATAATATAAGGTTTTACCGGCTTTAGTTATTTCAAGGTCGGAGGTACCGATTACCGCGTAGTTTGGTCCCTTCTCCAATCCAACCAAACAACAAGGCTGCTCAGACGCACTTGGAGCGCTATGAGCGCGACGGAGAGGCTTTCTCAAGCCATATTGTAACACTGGATGAGACACGGGTTTCATAGTACGAGCCAAAACTGAGACGTCAATCCAACGAATGGCTTTATTATGGGTCTCCGAGAAAGTGTAAAGCGCGTCAGAACCCCAGTATAGTGAAAGCTATGATGATTCTCGTGTACGACTGTGGTGGTGTTATCCTAACGCATTACATTCCTCTACGACAGATAGTCAGTGCACAGTGTTACTGTTCGTTTTTGGAGCATCACCTGCGACCAGCTTTGCGAAAGAAGCGGCGACACTTTTTGCGCCACCTACTCATCATTTTGCACTACAATGAGCGGGTGCTTACAGCGCAATCTGTGGCTGCTCTGTTTGGTCGATGGGACTGGGAAGTACTGTACCATCCACCGTACTCCCCGGACGTAAGACCCTGTGACTTTGATTTGATTAGGAAGATGAAGGAACCACTTCGTGGCATTTGCTTCAGAACTTTTACACAGATTCGACAGGCAGTAGACCGCTCATTCGCACCACCAACAGAACAGGTTTTGCTAACGTTATACTACGCCTTCCACATCGCTGGCAACGGGTTCTGCACAACGCTGGTGACTACTTTGAAGGACTGTAACAGGTGCAAACATGTTACTCTTTTGTATCTGTTGTGAATAGCAGTTCCAACCCTAGTAACTACTTTCAGAAAAGATTCCGAGCTCGGAACACTGAAATCGGTCACGTCCACGGCTATCCGTTAAGTACACCGTCACAGGCTAACTATTAGAAACTCCCTCAGATAATAACAACAACAACAACAAAACAAGAATACCGTCCGATGTAGGGAAGAGTCACACAAATACATCACTCTGCAATTTCCATGAAGGCTATGTAATGTATTGTCCACTACTAATTCACACACAGCTCTTCTTCTTCCCTAAAACATCACCGTCCAGCCAGGTACTGGCTTCGCGATCTGATTTAAGGGTACTGTCGTCCTGGAACGTGCACCTTCGCACATTTAAAGGAAACACCTGCCAAGAACACCGAATAGTTCAGTGAGAAGTTCACGACCACGCACGGGAATGCACTACCTAGATGTCGCTATCAGGAAGGATCACGACCCTCTTCTCCCAACTTGTGAAATACATTACAAAATTACGAGGGCTTCCGACTGACCTCCCGATTTTCTCAGCTCTCAAGATGTTCCACGAAATTATGTAACATTCAGGCCTTTCAGCCATCTAGAATAAGGAGCTGAATGTAGACGTTTTCATTGGCCATTTCTTACACTTACAATGCTCATGTAATGTGCTGCTTCCTAAGAGAATCGTTACGAGTTTCTCTCGACCGTTTCCCTACACCAGACGCTATGAAAAATCACACGGCGCTGAGCCGGTGTCTTAAGCCCAGAACAACGTCAGAGGACTGGGGAAATACCGGTTCATCAAATGGAAAACAAAAGAAAATCCTCCTCCTCGCATAATCAGAGTTTTAGTAGATAACTGCCACAGCAAAAGCACACAAGCGGGACCAACGAATGATATTACCGGGTAAAATATGCAGCGACTCTCTCATTGTAAAAAAAAAACCTGCCCCACCTTCATATAATGTAGTAAATTGCTTTTACATGTCCTATTCATGAGCTCCACAAGATGATTCGTTAAAGCAAGTCCAGTTTGTCGATGACAGAGAACTATACATTTGCACAGAATTGGTGTTACAAAATCGTGTCCAAACCAGTCTGCAAACTTATACCTCTGTTCTGATGGGACTTCAATAACGGCTGCACACACATTTCATAAAATTAATCATTCAAAAGTAACCTGACATTTCATAAAAGGCCGGCCACTGTGGCCTATCGGTCCTAGGCGCTTCCGTCAGGAACCGCCCTGCTACTACGGTCGCAGGTTTGAATCCTGCCTCGGACATGGATGTGTCTGATGTTCTTAGGTTAATTAGGTATAAGTAGTTCTAAGTCTAGGGACTGATTACCTCAGATGATAAGTCCCATATTGCCTGTAGCCATTTGAAGCATTTCATAAAATTCAACATTCGGAAGTAATGTAAGTGCTAGATACATGCTTTGCAAAAGCTTAAGGACGACCTGGATAAAGAAACATAAATTATGAACTACTATGAGGAAATGAATACAACTGCAGAAGCATCTTGCAAAAGGTCACCCAGTGGTATACAGAAATCTGGATTTCGCATAGCGTGAGGCCAGCGTGATTACGTCGTCAATTTTTGTACTGTGACATTTGATGAAATGCTACTTCCCTTTCCAGGCCGATGTAGTTTCATCCAAAACAAGCCTGCCAAGTCAAAAGAGGCCTTGAATTGTATGCCACGTGCGACAGTAGAGCATTTTATGTGCACAGTTTTGAGATATACTGCGGCATACAAAGGGAATGTCCTTACATCATCGAACAAACCGTTCGAACTGGTTCAGCCCATCTTAGGTTCTTACAGAAATGTGACCACTGACAACTACTGCACTATGTATCCATTGTCGCAGTTTCTTCTGGCGAACGGTGTAACATTTCTGGATCTGAAATCCCGAGAAAGGGGCACTTCGTTATTTGGAATCCAGGGCATTTGCATTCTGGTATTCTATATGTCAAAAGTATCCTCCCATAATTTAAAACGCATGATTGCAAGAAAATAGACACATAAACATGAAATCCCAATCTAATAACGGATCATAACCATACCAATGGGCTCGATGCAGTTAACCAAAAATATTCGCTGGATTCAACTTCAAGAAACATGAAAAGTGGACGCCGGCAATATTCTTCAGATTTTTGGACATAGCAGGAATAAATTCAGACATATTGTGGATGTGGAATAAAATAGACCGAACACATAGTAGACCTGACTTCCGGCAAAGTATGGCTTTCGGGCTTGTTGAAGAACACTGCAAAAACAGTGTAAAACGTAAGGATTAGCTAAACAATATATTTTTCTCTCTCTAATACTACCGAGAACTAGCTAATACCAAATCGACGAGACAATCGAATGAAAAAGAGTATGTCCATACAAGGAATGCCCCACACACAAGAATAACAAGATTACAGTACGTTGTTGGACATGCAGACAATTTGTGTGTCAGAATCATCAACACCCCACGTACTTCGTGACTGCTGTCGTCGAATAGAAGCTATGGAAATGGAGGCGCTAAGCGATTGATATTTAGTGTTTTCATATTTATATGTGCTGTAATTAATAATGTCATTAGTTTCAGTTAATGTGAGAAACACACGTATATGATTTATACCGTAAATACTGAATATTATACACTACCGAAAGCAAAAGTATTGTTATTTCAATGTGAAGCATAGTTACGTTTCCACTTATCTGTAGCCCCTAAATTGGTACATAAGTTATTTTGGAAATCTGGAATCCTGTTCCGCGCGCTATCTCATGAGACTGTGGCGCACGCGGTATTTGGAGGGTCCACTACTAACGGCGAAAACGCTTTTTTTGTATTTCCTTAGTCACCGCCAATGAATTTACGCAAATGCATCATTCATTCATTCATTAATTATTTCAAGGGAATAGCTTCCATTTTAGTTAAATCATGGGTTTCTCAGGGGAATACCCGTCAACAATAGATTTATTTAATGTTTACGTGCATATTATACGAGAAAATTTTCAAGGTTGTTCGAGATCTTAGGAAAGTAATGTAGAAAGATCTGCCATTTGCTGCGAATAGCTGTCTTGGAATCCACAGCCGGTGTTTGGTTCCAAAAACCGATGCTTTTAACCGTTTTTAAATCCACAGGTAATACAATTTGTACGATCTGTAGCAGCAAAATTTACGCAAATGCACCATTCATTCATTCATCACCGGTAGGCCTGTCAGTTTAAATCAAGGGGTACCACGGGTATAGCCGTAATTGTCAAACAAATTTTTAATAATTTTATGTGCGTATTTATTTACAAGTAATGTAACTTTGAACCTCTGTATTTAGGAAACAAAGATATTGAGGAAATTTTCAAGGTAGCTGGAGATCGGGATATGAGGCATATATCATAAAAATTGCAGCCATTTGCTGTAGAGGACTATTGTAGAGACCTCCGCTGGGTTTTGGTTCGCTGGTGACGGTTAAAATGCAGTAGCAACCCATTTTTCGGTGTTTCCCTAGAAACCGCCAATGATGTAACAGTACCTGCGTAAGTCTCATCAAGCCCGCCGTAGCCTACATCAAAACGAACCGCCCGATTTGCGCAATTTGCCTCTGCTAGTGGAAGAGTGGAATATCCGCACTTAGATGTTTTACTAGAGAACAGCGACACAATTTATTAGGTGTACAAATAATCACTAGGCGAAAAGCTATTCACAACCCTTGTCTCTATCTTTTATCACCAACAGAACCCCAGGTATGGACACCAGAAAACCCCACTTTAATGCACGGCGTTTTGTAACATATTGGTAAGCAAGCTGTGGAATGCATATCGATCACAGGAGACGTTACAAATTAAATGGTGATAAATTCCTCTTCTGTCCATATTCTGGTGGAAATTCTCTGTTTGAGTGAATTCAAAGAAAGGCATATGAATAGTTACCTTTGCGTTTTTGGTATTTCTTAGTTTTGGACGTCAAGTGAGGCGAAACTGTTGAATGAATCTTCTTAGTGTTTCTACTTAGGTTTCATCGTGATTAATTAGAACAAGTAAAACATATTCTCTTGTACCATTGACGTCCAGGCGCATTTGGGTCTTGATAGCAGTACGGTGATGTATCGTGTAGTTTCTCATATTGAGCAAAGTGATTACAACTCTTTGTTGTTAAGAAAGGTTTGTGTGTTTCTTAAGTTGTAAAGCTGCTGTACGGTCTGAATTGCACCGTATGGTCACTATAGCGCCTTGAGTTGATGGGTTAACTCCCGGGTCATAAAGCAATTTATTTCACAAACGGCAGACCGTTTTTCTTCTAATTTCATTGAGTTTAACCACGTAAATAGATGTTTTACTGTGTAAATGGCAGTGGCCTTTATGAATTAGAAAAAAACTGTTAGTACGTATTTGCTATTAACTGCTTTTAACCATTTGTGATATATTTCTTATGATTATTGCCGTTGAAACCGGAGACCTACTGGAACTAAAGTGGAATTTTCTTAAAGAGATTGGATTTTTCAAGGGGTAAATTATTTGTGGCATTTTATTTTCAACTATGTCAGAATCCACTTTTTTTTGGTACCTGCATGTAATTCTTAGTTTTAGTCTACGGTAGTCATTCACTGTAACTGCCTTTCTATCCGAACTTGTGGGGCTTGGGAGATCCTGATACGGCGACTGGGTACGGCGGTAGTTCTGTCACCGAAGGCACCTATTTAAAGGTCTTGTTCAATTTTTTGTTTTGTAGGTGGTGTACAATGAAGATTCAAGTAATTTCATTACCAATGATGTGTAAGATAATCCTTCTCGCCGAGAGCAAGTGTGTAAAAATTATTGTTGAAAATTTTATTTTTTCTGAGTCGTTTACATTCACGATTTAAGTAATTTTGTTCTCAGTGAGGAGTAAATTAAGTCTTTAGAATAAATGTGTACTGGACTTCTTTGTTTAATTGTGATTAATCTTTAAAATACAATTTCCGTGTACGTGTTGTGGCTTAGCACCACCACCCAACAGCTAGTTACGATGACGGCAATAGCGGCGTACCACATTCCAGAGAGATGTGAGCGAAGTTACGGGAATTCCCTGCAGAACAAGCAACCTGATTACTCCTGTCTTTCAGAAACCCCATGTGGCAGCTAGACTGGAATGATGGTCGGTGTCGTGCTGGTTGCCGTCAGCACACACGACTGCAGCTAGTCAAATGTCAAGAACAACTGTTCGCTATAAGGTCAGCTTGTGGCAGTTTCACAGCGCTCGTGAAGTCACTTCACGTCGTATTTTATGCTGCTGTATCTTGATACACCTATTAATATCTGAGATAAGACATGGTGCGCAATCAATCCTGTGAAAAAACGCCGCACATTCAGCATGTCATTAACAACAAAGACTGGCAAATCCCTATGAAGAAATGTGCTTTGTGTGAAAAAACGGCAGGTGATTCATATGTAGAACATCATGAAGGACCTAAGGTGTATTTTAAGTCGTGGGTAAATACAAAAGCAGAAATATCGTGATCGACTGCACACATCGAGCCGGGAGAAAGTTCACACTGTAGTCCCGAGCCGATTAGATTATGGCTTAGATTTGAGGCTGCAGTCGCTCTTGCTGTCATGTGGACGGAAGAAAAGAGGATATACTAGTGATCAATCATTTATGCTATTGGGAAGATTTCATCTTTCAGGATAACGCTTTCTTTTAGCGATAAAACGCTTAGTTAAATGGACAGAAGCTATTGAGGGGGCAGGACACGGAACCAGTGACAGATGCAGCAAACAGTATGACCTTTTTGAAACATTTAATTACTGAACATAGACAATTTTATGATATTCTGCACCCTAATACAAAAATAAAATCATAACAATAATAGTAAAAATAATGACGCAAAAGTCATGAAATTGATTGAAGTTTCCCATATTGAGAAAATGGAAGGAGCAATCTATATCTAATTTGGAAAAAGGTTTTGATAGCATAGGTCCCATTAATTAATATTTATTATTGTGTACCACTTTCGATGGCGGAGACTGCCTTCTTCTGATCTTCTAAAAATTTTGCTCATAATTCGTGTTATATTATGAATTTATCACATATGGCATGTTGTCGTAATGGTAGAGAGTTTATAGCATATTACACACCACTTTTTTAACAGTCAAATTATACACACATAAAAACCACTTTGTGCAAATGGGCATATTCACACACGTAGCACTTCACTGAAGCTTGTTAGTTGTCATAGAGTACGATATATGGTAAACATGTGTAAGTAGGCTGTTTAGGTTTTTTTATTGGTAACGACGCCGTCACGTAGCGCTCTGTATGAAAATCACTGGCTGTGCCGTGTGCAGTCTGTGGCTGGTTGGCATTGTTGTAATACTCGCCATTGTAGTGTTGGGCAGCGGCAGCTGGATGCTAACAGCGCGTAGCGTTGCGCAGTTGGAGGTGAGCCGCCAGCAGTGGTGGACGTGGGGAGAGAGATGGCGGAGTTTTGTAATTTGTAAGACTGGATGTCATGAACTATCATATCTATTATGACTATTAAGGTAAATACATTGTCTGTTCTGTATTAAAATCTTTCATTTGCTAACTATACCTATCAGTAGTTATTGCCTTCAGTAGTTTGAATCTTCTATTTAGCTGGCAGTAGTGGCGCTCGCTGTATTGCAGTAGCTTGAGTAACGAAGATTTTTGTGAGTTAAGTGATTTGTGAAACGTATAGGTTAATGTTAATCAGGGCCATTCTTTCGTAGGGAATTTTGGAAATCAGATTGCGTTGCGCTAAAAATATTGTGTGTCAGCTTAAGCACATTCGTGTAGAATTTTTCTAAGGTGACGTTTCACATGTACCATGTATTTCGTCTGAGATGTATACAGGATGTACACAACATATAATGTAGATGTAAAAACTTTGATGAATCCACATTTTTAGTACATATCCAGCACTATGAGTACTAATAAAGCTCAGGGGAGTGCTACGAATGTGAAGATCCCCGTTGGCACTAGGTACGTTTTACCTGTATGTGGTTATAATTTTCACAAACCTGTGAGTGATAAGTTCATAGTGTGACACGATTTATAAAAATTTTTTTGAACGTCAGAAGTTGACGGTTTCAACTGTTAAAACTGGTCATCAGTAATAAATGCTACATCTACATCTACATCTACATAGACACTCTGCAACCCACCACACGGTGCGTGGCGGAGGGTACTCTGTACCACTACTTCTCATTTCCTCTCGTGTTCTACTCGCAAACAGAGTGAGGGAGCGACGACTGTCGTTAAGCCTCCGTATGAGACCTGATTTTACGTACCTTGCCTTCGTGGTCCTTACGCGTAATGTGTGTTGGCGGCAGTAGAATCGTTCGGCAGTCGGCCTTAAATGTCGGTTCTCGAAATTTTCGCAACAGTTTTTCTCGGAAAGAACGTCGACTCCCCCAGGGATTTCCATTTGAGTTTCCGAAGCATATCTGTAATACCTGTGTGTTGTTCCAACCTACCGGTAACAAAACTAGCATCCCGCCACTGAATTGATACGGTGTCTTCCTTCCGTCCGACTTGATGCCGATCCCAAACACTGGAGCAGTGCTCAAGAATAGGTCGTACCAGCGTCCTATATGCTGTCTTCTCTACAGGTGAACAAACCTTTGATAAAATTCTCCCAGTAACCGAAGCTGACCACTTGCCTTCCCTACGACAGTTCTCACGTGCTCACGACAAAGCAAAGACGATGTTCTTTACAGGAAATGCTCAAGATGTCCACCATCATTCCTCAAACAATGGCTGTAGTCGAGGAATAATGTTGTGAACAGGACTGTAAAGCATGTCCGGGGTTATGGTGAGGCATTGGTGTCGGATGTTGTCTTTCAACAACCCTAGAGAAGTCGGTCGATCACCGATACACGTGCGACTTCACGTAACCCCAAAGCCAATAATCGCACGGACTGAGGTCTGTGGACCTGGAAGGCCAAGCATCACGAATGTGAACTGGCGGCTGCGCACACGATCATCACCAAACGACGCGCACAAGAGATCTTTCACGCGTCTAGCAATACTTTCTTTTTCTAATAACATCCCAGGTCATTCCAAGCATGTGTGTCAATTTGTACCTCTCTATCTACATTATTCCGTGGTTTATTAAGTTCTCAAATTTATACTGACTTTTTGATCACCTGGTATATACAGAAAAACAGCGGTCCTATCACAATGCCCTGGGGCATACCTGATGACACCCTTGCCTCTGATGAAAATTCGCCATCGAGAACAACATGCTAGGTTCTATTATTTAGGAAGTCTTGGAGCTACTAACGTATCTGTGAACGTATTCCATATGCTCGAACCTTCGTTAACAGCCTACAATGTGGCACTGTGACAAATGCTTTCCGGAAATCTAGAAATATGGGCTCAGCCTGTCGCCTTTCATCCGAGGTCTCATTACATTGTGTGAGAAAAGGGCCAGCTGAGTTTCGCACGGGTGATGCTTTCTAAAACCATGCTCATTCGTGAACATAAGCTTCTCAGTCTCAAGAAAGTGTATGATGTTCGAAATGAGAATATGTTCAATGATTCTGCAGGAAACAGAATATAGGGATATTGGTCTGTAATTTTGCGGGTCCGCTCTCTTACCTTTCTGATGTACTGGAGTCACCTGCTCTACTTTTGCAATCGCTTGGAACTTTGTGCTGCGCGAGTGATTCACGATAAATGCACGCTAGGTAAGGGGCCAGTGCCCCAGAGTACTCTATGTAAAATCGAACGGAGTTTCATCCTGATATGATATATTATTTACTTTCAAATCTTTCAGGTGTTTCTGTGCGCCAGGTATGCTTATTACTATGTCATCCATTCACGAGTCTGTGCGATGGTGAAATCTATGAATCTCCTGTGGTAACGGTTTCTTGAATGTGAAATCTAAAAATTTGGCTTTCATTTTGCTACCTTCTACTGCCACACCAGACTGGTCAACAACAGGCTTCATGAAAGCCTTTTGTCCCGTTTAGCGAATTTAAATACGACCCGAATTTTCTCGGGTTCTCTTCCAGATACGATCTTGGCTATAAAAGTTTTTCATGAAAATTAGATGAAAAAGAGCTGAGGTGAGTGAGTAGGGAGGGGGTTATAGGTGAATGACGAAATAATATTGAAGCTTACCGACAATCTTTATTCCCACGCTCTCTACGGGAGTGGAAAAGGGTGGGTAAACAGATACTGTTACAAAAAGTACACTCCACTACACATCATTAGTCATGCTGCCTTTCCTCAAACATACTGAACCGAACTATACCGATGTGGGGTGGGATTCAAGTTCAGTTTGTGAAGATGAATTGTTATACTTCTATGGAGGGCAGCTGACCCCCTCTCATCCCTCCCTCTTCCTACAACCCTCCCGTATCCCTCCGCTGGGTTCACCCATTTCTAGGTAATGTGTATGTATACTGAGAGGCTACAAGTCGTAGTGAGACACTGGAGGTCGGTCGTTGGTTACTGGAGCCAGTGCGATGCTTTTTCCTCCATACAATTTTTATGGGAATCAGAATCTGGTGCACCACTCGAAGCCTCTTATAACTGCGTGACGTCCGTTCGTCAAGCTATCGTAGCCATCATGTGCGGAAGTGTATGCGTGTGGAGGCGATGCCACTCTGATACTGAGATACACCAGTACTTCATTAACATCGGGAACGTAATTTCTTCTGGGATTTGGAATACGCTACGATCCAAGCATTTGGCATCACTCATAATTCCCCGTTCAAGCATCTAACCGAAACGTTCTTGTGGCATACACGTGAATCCCGGTAACCTTTCGTAGTAGTCGGTAACGCTACTGCTGCCCTACCGAGGTGGACTCCATAATGGTGTGGGCAGTGTTTACTTGGAATGTACTGATTCTTCTGGTCCAGCTGAACCAATCATTGACTGGAGATTATTATGTTCGGTTACTTGGAGACCATTTGTGGTCATTCATGGAGTTCGTGCTCCAAAAAATATGGGCTTTTTGTGGATGACAAGGCGCCCTATCACCGGGACGCAGTTATTCTGTACAGTTCGAGAGAATGATTTGGCCACCCAGATCGCCCTACATGAACCCCATCATACATTTGCGGGACATAATCTAGAGGCCAGTTCGTGATTTAAATCCTCCAGCAACCACATTTGCATAGTTATGGACGGCTGTAGAAGCAGCATGGCTCAATATTTCTGCAGGGGACTTACGATTTCTCGAGTGCCTTCCACGTCGAGGTGCAGCACTACGCCGAGAAAAAAGAGGTGCCACGCGATATTAGGAGGTACCGCATGAGGCTTGTCACTTCAGTGTATACTTAGTGTAGAACAATGCAACTTGCACACGTGTCAATACCTACGTTATGCGCTGAAAACATTCATGGAGACTGATATTAGTTTTGATGTGAATTGCAGTAAGATACTTCAACGAAAGTTAACTAACAGTTGAAGGCAGCTGGTTAGTCTAGCACCACGCATTCGTATACTGATTGCAAAGTGAAAACCACACTAATTTATCAAGTAGAGGAATATGTGAGAAGAAAAACTGAACAAGAAGAATACTTGACTGACTTCGGAAAAGCAAGTAAAACACAGTAACACTTCTAGACCTATTGTTAGCGCATAACAACCAGGAGTTAAGCAAAGCTCTATTACATGAATAAACAGCCCAAAAAGTTCAATGTAATTCTTAAGCGATTTACAGTGGTTATCGATAGAATGGACTGATAGCAAGCAGATTCCGTGCCTAACCTCGAGATTAAATCGCCTCACATAGGTAAAAGGAGCCGTTGTCTACATGTAAGAGTGTCCGGCACACGAAGCTTACAGCAACTTCGCTCCCCGAATCAAGAAATTAGTTAAGCATCAATCACACGTCCATCTTGAAACTTTATCAAAACCATATAGCTAGTATATATCTCCTGCATGCAGCTTATCGTCATACCAGTGCATCGTCGACCAACCATCAGCATCCTGTGGAATTCTATCGCCGACACGTCGATGCTCTACACGATGGAATACAGCAGTGCCTATTGAAACTCAAGACCCATCGTTCATAGTGCAGGGGGTAAAGAAACCATTGGTAGTGAACCCATTGGCTCCTCACGTGGAAGCCAAAGGCGTAATTAATGTACATTTAAAAGACTATTCGGCACTAGCCAAGCTGCTCGTGACTGATATCAGCCAAAAATTTCCCTGCCGGTTCGATGCGGCCCACCACGAATTCTTCTTCTGTCAACTTTTTTTAACTCTGAGCAGCACTTGAACCTTACTTATTTGTTGGATGTATCGCTTTTTCTGCCTCCACGGGCTTTCACACCCTTACAGCTCGTTATATCTTAACATAAGTATAGTCATCCTGTCCTTTCTTGTCGTTAGTGTATTTTAGATGGTCCTTTCTTCACCGATATTACAGAAAACCACCTCATTTCATACCTAATATTCAATATTCTACTGTAGCGCCTCGTGTCTAACGCTTCGATTCGCTTCTGTTCCGGTTTTGCCACAGCTCTTGTTTCACTACCGTACGAAGCGTTGCTACAACCGTACTGTCTCAGAAATTTCTACCTCATATTATGCGATCTGTGTTATCTTAGTAGCCTTGGTTTGGCCAGGCATGCCAGCTTAGCACATGATACCCTGCTTTATATGTTCTCCTTTTGCTTCTTCCGTCATGGTTATTATTATTGCGTAGCAGGTGAATTTCATAACTTCGTCTACTTCGTGATCTTAACGTTAGTTAAGCTTTTCACTATTCTCATTTCTGATGTTTCTCATTATTTTCGTCTTACTCCATTTATCCTCAGTCCAGATTCTATACTCATTAGACAGTTCATTCCATTCAGCAGGTCGTGTAATTCTTCTTCACATTCACTAAAGATAGCAATGTCACCAGCAAATCTTATCTCTGATTGGTTTCCGTCATTGTTGCTTCGAGGTCTAGATCGAACAGCAGAGCTGTCTTACGTCCTTTCCATTCTTGGTTTTTCCACGACTAACGTGTGAAATAATTGAATTGCACAAATAGTAAACTGAAATATGAATCAGAGATCTACCAAGTAACAGCCAACTGTCAAGGGGCGCTTGACACGGCAGTTATTTGTATCACAGTTTGCTCTCATTTTCAACAGTTGCCTCTGGAGTATTTGTTACGTAATCTTATGTATATGTGCCCAGAAAATAGGATTTATTAATGCAAAACGTAGGTATTTTAAGGCAGCACAGGAACACAGCAATCTGTCGCAATCCCATTGGTTTTTTGTTTTGTTTTTTGTTTTGTTTTTGCACATCCAGATTTCTGTTACAGATAGCCATCTTGAATGCTACTCCCAAAATACACAGAAATTACAGAAGCAGATGGGAATCACATAGAAAAAATGCATACTCGCACACTAGTCGATCTCGTCTACAGAGACAGTCGAGCGTCAAGGCGCTGGTGGTGATCGATCTGGTAGTTCTGGTCTGTAAGGTGTAATTATAGCATCGGAACAGAGTCCTCTGTTTAATGATGCAAGGGGCAAAAACATTGCAAAGGGAAACTGTCGAAACCAATTTTGTTTCCGTAACAAACAGTTGTCCACAGCAACCGTTATTTTAAGGAAGGCTAGGAACACAGCAGTTAGTAGCAATAACATAAGTATTTAATTATTGTTGTATATCAAGATATAATCTATAAATAGCCATTTTCAGTACTGAAACATGAGGAAATAACACAACAAAAACTGATGTACTTAAAACATTTGTAAATCACGCGTTATCCAACAGCAATGGTCCGTTGTAGTCGACCTACCATTGAGTGAGTCAACGTGTAACAAAGACGAAACAATATGTGTCACCATATGCATTTACTGGTGTACAGGCAGAAGGAAATTCAGATAATTGTTTACAACAAGTACAGCAGCGAAAGTTGGGTCATGTAGTATAAGTAACGCCCTCTATATTACAAAATAACTAAACCAGTTTCATTCCAATAAAGTAGTTCAAAACCTGTTTCTATGAATAAAATCAGCAAGTATATTTACAAATAAGCTTTAAAATACACATAGAAATGCCGTTTTTCACTGTGTTTTTCATATATTAGTGGTGAAGGGATCCAGCAATGTTACGCAACTAATCATGAATAGGGTCCTATGGCTGTCCTATACAGAACTGTTACATTAATTAGAAAGAAAAGAATAAAAACTTAAAGAAGATCGTGTTGATAAAGTATAGCTCTTTACCAGTTTGAAATTCGGCAGTAGCTAAAATTTACCGTAGTCGCTCTTCTCAAAGTGGTAAAGTGATTCACTAAACAATTAGTATTAAAGCAACATAAATAAATCCACACAGATCGTTTCTTGAAGATTTGTCCACATCATAGTAAAATACTAAAGATCAACATGACAGAGCTAAATCAACCAGATCTACTTAATAGAAGGAATCAAAGTCCTCTTTTGACGTAAATTTCTTACGTAACGTATGGTGCACCTTCAATTGCAGGAAGATGTACCAGTTTGCCTTATATCTAGCCCCAACACCTAGCAGTTAAATAGTGATGGTGAAACCGACATAACATTGGACAGTACCAACAAAATGGAAGACAAAGCATTCCATTCACGTGCCTAGTGTTGTCATACTTAAGGCAGACCAAAATATCTGTCTTTCTTGGCTACTAGGTTGTGACGTCTCCTACCTTGAAGCAGGAGGCACCATCTAAAGGCTCCCAAAACTGGCTGCTTTTCACCAACAGCTGCTCATTGATCAGGAGAACACCAGACCACCTCAGATGGCAGTATATCTCCATCTCCTCAAAGAGGTCCATGAAGCAGCGTCATTCAACCGTGTGTAATAACCTGACATCCGATTTCAGAGAGGAGGGTGTGCCCACTTTCAAGCAAGTGGGCGCGAAGTTGGATCTCTCAGCAATATTCCGCCTATCGATAGCCAAGTTCTCACCAAACATAGTCTCAAGTGCTTTACCTGTACGTCTCATGTAGCATACATCGCGGTCTTCACGATCTATTCTGTGCAAATCTGATCCGCGGTTCACATTCCTTTTATCAACCCCATTAGCCAAAATATTGCCAAGGTGATTTGTAGTTGTAAAGGAACCTTTTTTTTTCTTGGGGGGGAAAGGGCACCGATGCTATTTTTGTGCTTTAAGTGCCATATCAGGGCAAGCAAATATATTTGTTATTCGCATCTTCCGTTTTCCTGTTAGCTATTAAAAAAATGGTTCAAATGGCTCTGAGCACTATGGGACTTAACATCTGTGGTCATCAGTCCCCTAGACTTAGAACTACTTAAACCTAACTAACCTAAGGACATCACACACATCCATGCCCGAGGCAGAATTCGAACCTGCGACCGTAGCAGTCGCACGGTTCCGGAGTGAAGCGCCTAGAACCGATCGGCCACCGCGGCCGGCTTGTTAGCTATAGATTCTTATACAGTCTGGTAGGTTTTTAGAGTTTTTTCCGTAAATTTTCCTACATAATGACATGGTAGTTGTTCGCGTTTGCAATATGTTGAATGGTGCCTAATCCGTTTTCTGGTTCAGATGGAGACATTGGGAACTTAGGAAGACGGTCTATAGAAAAATAAAAAGAAAGCTTACGTATCCTGATTAAGCTGATTTACTTGGTAGTGAATAACAATGTCAGTACAAGCACTTTTTCCGAAAATCCTCAATTCATGTTTCCCATAGTCGTACCTGATATTTAAGTCTAGGAACTTAATGGAACCTTTGATTCATTTCGCAGGTGAAATTAATTTTTGATGTTGTCCATTGAACTTATCTGCAATTCTCTGGGTTACGTGATCATTACCATTATCGAATCAGAAGTATGTCGTCAAATTACCTAAAATGGTACACTACATTTACTGCGGGCTCTGTATTTTCTATAAAAAATTCGTCTTGGAGATAGTTAATGAATATGTTTCGTGAGAGTGTTACTTTCGAAAGGCGGGATATGGTTGAGAGATCCAACATCGCTGCCAACCTGCCCACCTGCCTGACAAAGGACACACCCTCCCCTCTGTGAAATCGGACGTCAGGTAATTGCACAAGGCTGAAAGGGCAGATTCATGGACCTCTTTGAGGCGATGGAGGTATACTGCCATTTGAGGTCGTCTGGTGTTTTCCTGATGAATGAGCAGCTGTTAGTAAACAGCACTCAGATTTGGGAGATCTTGGACGATGTGTCCTCGTTCGAGGCAGGACTCCTCACGACCCTGGAGCTAAATAATATGGAAATTTTAGCCTGACTTTAGTATGACAACATTAGGCAAGCAATGTGCCGCAATCGAAGTTGCGCCACATACTACGTAAGAAATATGTCAATAGAGGACGTTTGCATGCTTTTATTAAATGGATCTGGTTGATCTAGCCTTGTCATGTGGATCTTCAGTATTTTATTATGATGTGGACAAATCTTCAAAAAACGATCTGTGTGAACTTTTTTATGTTGCCTTAATACGAGTTATTCAGTGAACCACTTACCCACTTTGAGAACAGCGGCTACGGTAGATTTTAGCTTCTGCCGCATTTCAAATTGATGCGGAGCTATACTTTATCAACATGATCTTCAACAAGCTTATATTCTTTTATTTCTAATGAATGTAGCAGTTCTATATAGGCCAGGCATAGGATATTTGGTGGATCCCTTTGCCATTAATATATGAAAAACACAGTGGAAATCGTCATTTCTTGATGTATTTTAAAGCTCATTTGTAAATATACTTGCTGATTTCATTCATGAAAACTGGTTTTAAAGGACTTGTAATGAAACTCGTTTAATAATTTTGTAACCTTACTTACACTACATGACCCCAACTGTCGCTGCTGTACATGTTGTGAATAGTTATATGAATTACCTTCAGCCTATACAACAGTAAAAGCATATTAATCATATCGTGACATTTACTGCTGCGCGTTTGCTGCATAGTGACTCACTCGAATGATAGGTTGACCAGAACGGACAACTGTTGTTGGATACCTCGTACTTTACAAATATTTTAACTAAATCAATTTCCATGGTGTGATTTTCTTATGTTTTAGCCCTAAAATGACTATTTATGGCTGATATCTAAATATACAGGAATAATGAAATCTTGAGTGATTGGGACGACTGTTGAATTCCTATCTTTGCTTAAATTAACGGTCGGTGTGGACAACTGTTCGTTACGGAATGACAGCTGCTACCGACAGTCATCCAATAACTTGGTTCAAATGGCTCTGAGCAATATGGGACTTAACCTCTGAGGTCATCAGTCCCCTAGAACTTAGAACTACTTAAACCTAACTAACATAAGGACATCACACTCACCCATGCCCGAGGCAGGATTCGAACCTGCGACCGTAGTGGTCGCGCAGTTCCGGACTGAAGCGCCTAGAACCGCCCGGCCACAGCGTCCGGCGACCGTCATCCTTTGAAGAGCTTTAGACCCTTGCATCACTACCGAGAGGGATCTGTACCGATGCTGTAATTATACCTTACAGATCTGAAATACCAGATCAGTCGCCTTGATTCACGACTGTCTCTGTAGACAACATGGACCAGTCTGCGAACAAGTAGTTTAGGAAGTAAAGACGTCAGTCCCTTTTGAAATGAAGCTGACTGTTATGCAGTGTTACCATTTATTGTTGCTGGTGAGCCCCCGCTATTCCCTTTCCTCTTGGGTTGGACAACAAAACACACTATAAGATATTCAGGAACTTACTATAGAGTAATGTCGTGGTAGATTGGGGTGAGTTACAGAAGGGCTACACTTTTGGTTACACATTTGTTTTTAAATACAAAAATGGAATTACCCAGAAGACCATCTTGAATAAACAGTTTTTGCTCTTTAATATCACAAAGCCATCATTTAACTGCCAGAGGATCCCAAGAAGCTTTAACATCAGCTCAATTAAAGTCAACAGCCAATGAAGAAACTGTAATGAAGACACGAAGTCTTTAATAATGATGTCAGTTAATATGTAGTAACTGTAGATTTTAGCACAATAATCGACATTTTTGACAATATCTTCTTAACCAAAATTACGAAAGTCACTAAAATATCAAATTCATGTAGGACATAAGATAATTCAAAACTTGCCAGAACTGCTCTCACATTTCCACTGTGATCTCCACACAAAGAAATACCAACAGATTCTCAGCACTGCTATAAACAATATACTGCCATAAAGACATTGATCAAAGCTTCGGTGGTATTTTTGTAATTCCATCAATAACCTATTTCTAATGCACCTGTGGTCTAGGGGTGCGTGTCTGATTAGTAATCACAACGTCCTCGGTCTTGAGCTAGAACCCCACCACTGCTTAAATTTTTATTAGTAATCGCCATTGGTGGCCAAAGACTTCCGGCGTAAGAATTCACCCTCACACTGCCAACGGCTTTGTTAAAGAGTGCAGAGGAGCGGACAGAGGTTCAGGGCACTGTCTTGCCCTAGGGGTGGAAAATTGCCTCTAAAGGTGGAAGACACATCAATATCAAGGGAATCAGGATGCAGAAGGCAGTGGAAACCACTGTTTTAAAATCACGTGACGTGTATCCACAGGGCATGTAGCCTGTGTCATGATGATCTCTCTATTGGCAAAAGATTCCAGCATAGTCCCCCATTCGGATCTCTGGGAGGGGACTGCCAAGGGGAGGTTACCATGAGAAAGAGATTGAATAATCAACGAAAGGTTCGTGGAATGTTAGAAGCTTGAACGTGGTAGGGAAACTAGAAAATCTGAAAACAGAAATGCAAAGGCTCAATGTAGTTGTAGTAGGGGTCAGTGAAGTGAAATGGAAAGAAGACAAGGATTTCTAGTCAGATGAGTATAGGGTAGTATCAAAAGAAGCAGAAAATAGTATAATGGGAGTAGGATTTGTTATGATTAGGAGGGTAGGACAGAGAGTCTGTTACTATGAACATTTCAATGATAGCGCTGTTCTTATCAGAATTGACAGCAACAGCGACAGGTTTACACGCCGACGTCGCAAGCTGAACAGATAGAGAAAGTATATGAGGATATTGAAAAGGTAATACGGTATTTAAAGACAGATGAAAAACTAATAGACATGGGGGACTGGAATGCTGTTGTAGAAGGAGTAGAAGAAAAGGTTACATGAGAATATGGGCTTGGGACAAGGAATGAAAGAGGAGAAATAGTAATTGCGTTCTGTAATAAATTTCAGCTAGTAACAGCGAATACTCTGTTCAAGAATCATGAGAGGAGAAGGTATACTCAGGTAAGGGCAGGTGCTACAGGAAGATTTCAGTTAGATTGCATAGTAGTCAGACAGAGTTCCGAAATCAGACACTGGATTGTTAGGCGTATCCACGACAGATGTAGACTCAGATCACAATATAGTAGTGATGAAGAGTAGGCTGAAGCTCAAGACATTAGTCAGGAAGAATCAATACCTAAAGAAGAGGGATACGGAAGTACTCAAGAATGATGACGTACGCTTGAAGTTCTCTAAGGCTATACGAGGGGTGTTTGAAACATCCGTGCAAAATTAAAAACTTCTTACGTGTTTTGGGTTGTTGTTGTTGTTGTTGTTGTTGTGGTCTTCAGTCCTGAGACTGGTTTGATGCAGCTCTCCATGCTACTCTATTCTGTGCAAGCTTCTTCATCTCCTAGTACCTACTGCAACCTACATCCTTCTGAATCTCCTAAGTGAATTCATCTCTTGGTCTCCCTCTACGATTTTTACCCTCCACACTGCCCTCCAATACTAAATTGCTGATCCCTTGATGCCTCAGAACATGTCCTATCAACCGATCCCTTCTTCTGGTCAAGTTGTGCCACAAACTACTCTTCTCCCCAATCGTATTCAATACTTTCTCATTAGTTATGTGATCTACCCATCTAATCTTCCGCATTCTTTTGTAGCACCACATACCGAAAGCTTCTATTCTCTCCTTGTCCAACTTATTTATCGTCCATATTTCACTTCCATACATGGCTACACTCCATACAAATACCTTCAGAAAAGACTTCCTGACACTTAAATCTATACTCAATGTTAACAACTTATCTTCTTCAGAAACGCTTTCCTTCCCATTGCCAGTCTACATTTTATATCCCCTCTACTTCGAAAATCATCAGTTATTTTGCTCCCCAAATAGCAAAACTCTTTTACTACTTTAAGTGTCTCACTTCCTAATCTAATTCCCTTAGCATCACCCGACTTAATTAGACTACATTCCATTATCCTCGATTTGCTTTTGTTGATGTTCATCTTATATCCTCCTTTAAAAACACTGTCCATTCCGTTCAGCTGCTCTTCCAAGTTTTTATTTCTTCTCCATTGATTTTAATTCCTACTCCGAATTTTTCTTTTGTTTCCTTAACAGCTTGCTCAATACACCAGTTGAATAACATCGGGGATAGGCTACAAACCGGTCTCACCACCTTCCCAACCATTGCTTCCCCTTCATGCCCCTCGACACTTATAACTGCCATCTGCTTTTTCTGTACAAATTGTAAATTTTTTTACGCTCCCTGTATATTACCCCTCCCACCTTTAGAATTTGAAAGAGAGTATTCAAGTCAACATTGTCGAGAGCTTTCTCTAAGTCTACAAATGCTAGAAACGTAGGTTTGCCTTTCCTTAATCTTTCTTCTAAGATAAGTCGTAGGGTCAGTATCGCCTCACGTGTTCCAGTATTTCTACGGAATCCAAACTGATCTTCCCCGAGGTCGGCTTCTACTAGTTTTTCCATTCGTCTGTAAAGAATTCGTGTTAGTATTTTGCAGCTGTGGCTTATTAAACTGATTGTTCGGTAATTTTCACATCTGTCAACACCTGCTTTCTTTGGGATTGGAATTATTATATTCATCTTGAAGTCTGAGGGTATTTCGCCTGTCTCATATATCTTGCTCACCAGATGGTAGAGTTTTGTCAGGACTGGCTCTCCCAAGGCCGTCAGTAGTTCTAATGGAATGCTGTCTACTCCCGGGGGCTTGTTTCGACTCAGGTCTTTCAGTGCTCAGTCAAACTCTTCACGCAGTATCGTATCTCCCATTTCATCTTCATCTACATCCTCTTCCATTTCCATAATATTGTCGTCAAGAACATTGCCCCTGTATAGACCCTCTATATACTCCATCCACCTTTCTGCTTTTCCTTCTTTGGTTATAACTGGGTTTCCATATGAGCTCTTGATATTCATACAAGTGGTTTTCTTTTTTCCAAAGGTCTCTTTAATTTTCCAGTAGGCAGTATCTATCATATCCCTATTGAGATAAGCCTCTACATCCTTACATTTGTCCTCAAGCCATCCCTACTTAGCCATTTTGCACTCACTGTCGATCTCATTTATGAGACGTTTGTATTCTTTCCCCCATTCCTGTCAATAGTTCCCTTACGCTCTCCCTGAAACTCTGTACAACCACTGGTTCCTTCAGTTTATCCAGGTCCCATCTCCTTAAATTCCCACCTTTTTGCAGTTTCTTAGGTTTTAATCTACAGGCCATAACCAATAGATTGTGGTCAGAGTCCACATCTGCCCCTGGACATGTCTTACAATTTAAAACCTGGTTCCTAAATCTCTGTCATACCATTATATAATCTATCTGATACCTTTTAGTTTTGGGTTAACCTGTTTTATTTTTCGACTTAGTCTCCTTTGAGACAATTCGTCCAACGCTGTTCTAATTTGTTGATCCCTTCCGAATAATAGGAATAGTCCATGTCTGTGAAATAGCCATTAGTTACTGCAATCACCTCCTCGTTTGAATAAAATCTTTGTCCCGCCAGCCATTCCTTCAAATTGGGGAACGAACAGTAATCCGAGGGAGCCAGGTCTGGGGAATAGGGTGAAGTGAAACGAGCTGTAATCCTACTTCCATTAATTTTCCGACCCCAACTGCTGAGGTGTGTGCTGGTGCACTGTAGTGATGGAGAAAGACTTTTTTGTGGTCCAATCGCCGGAGTTTTTCTTGCTGCTCGGTTTTCAAACGGTCCAATAACGATGAATAACATACACCTGTAGTAGTTTTACCATTTTCCAGATAGTCGATGAGGATTATCTCTTGCGAATCCCAAAAGACAGTCGGCATGGCCTTACGGCCGAAGGAGTGGTCTTCACCTTTTTTGGTGCACATTCTCCCTTGGTAACCCATTGTTTAGATTGTTGTTTGGTCTCAGGAGTATCGTAATGTATGCATGTTTCATCCATAGTGATGAAACGACGCTGAAAGTCCTGTGGATTCTTCCTGAACAGCTGCAAACCATCCTTGCAACACTTCACACGATTCCGTTTTTGGTCAAGCGCGAGCAGTCGCGGAACCGATCTTGCAGATAGCTTTCTCATGTCCAAATGTTTATACAAAATATTATATGCCCCTTCATTCGATACGCCAACAGCACTAGCAATCTCATGCACCTTAACTCTTTTGTCATTCATCACCATATCACAGATTTTATCAATGATTTCCGGAGTCGTAACCTCCACAAGGCGTCTAGAACGTTCAACATCACTTGTGCCCACATGGCCACTCCGAAAATTTGAAATCACTTATAAACTGTTCTAACCGAAGGTGCAGAGTCATCATAATGTTTATCAAGCTTCTCTTTAGTCTCCTGAGGCGTTTTGCCTTTCATAAAGTAATGTTTAGTCATCACACGAAATTCAGAATAGACCAATATGGCTGAAACTTGGTATGCGTTCTTTCCAAAGATGCTACTAACTAAACACGGCCTCAATACGCGGCGGTGGTGCCGTTTCTCGGACTTTCCACGGGCTTTTCAAACGCCCCTCATAAATACAGGCATAAGGAATACCTCAATAGACAGCACAGGTGAAGAGAAGTTGACATCTCTAAGTAGAGCCATCACAGAAGCTTGAAAGGAAAACATAGGTACAAAGAAGTTAGCTGTGAAGAATCCATAGGTAACAAAAGAAATACTTCAGTTGATCGATGGAAGGAGGAAGTACAAAAATGTTCTGGGAAACTCAGGAATATTGAAATACAAGTCGCTGAGGAATGAAATAAGTAGGAAGTGGAGGGAAGCTAAGACGAAATTGCTGCATGAAAATTGTGTAGAAATCGAGAAAAAAATGATTGTCTGAAAGACAGACTCGGCATACAGAAAAGTGAAAACATGTTTCGGTGTCACTAAAAGCTGGGGTGGTAACATTAAGAGAGCAACAGAAAATCCACTGTTAAATGCAAAGGAGAGAGTGGACAGGTGGGAAGAATGCACTGGAAGTCTCTACAAGGGGGAATATTTGTCTGATATGAAAGAAGAGGAAACATGAGTCGATTCAGAAGAGATAGGGGATCCGACATTAGAATCAGAATTTAAAGGACCTTTGGAGGACGTAAGATCAATCAAGGCAGAAGGGGCAGATAACATTCCATTATAGTTTCTAAAATTATTGGGGAAAGCGGCAACAAAATCTCTCTTCACGTTGGTGTGTAAAATGTATGAGTCTAGCGACATACCATCTGACTTTCGGAAAAACATCATCCACTCAATTCCGCAGACTGCAAGAGCTGACAAGTGCAATAATTATCTCACAAACAACTTAACAGCTCATGCATCCAAGTTACTGGCAAGATTAAAGTAGAGAATAATAGAAAAGGAAATCGGGGATGTGTTAGACTGCAAACAGGCATGAGAGCGGCAATTCTGACGTTGCGGTTGATAATGGAAGAACGACTAAAGAAAACCAAAACACGTTGATATTATTTGTCGACCTGGAAAAAGTGTTGGACAGTGTAGAATAGCGCAAGATGAGAAGTAGTAGAAACGAGAACAACGAGAAACTTAACAACAGGACTGATGGTCATGAAGTAGTGGAAGTTAAGGAATTCTGCTACCAAAGTAGTGCAATAACCGATGGCAGAAGGAACAAGGAGGACATGAAAAACTTGGCAAAAAGGTTATTTATGAAGAATAGAAATCTGCTAGTATCAAACATTAGCCTTAATTAGAGGAAGACATTTCTGAGAATGTACGCCTGGAGTAAAGCATTCTATGGTACTGAAACATGGACTGTGGAACAAACGGAACAGAAGAGAATCGAAGCATTTGAGATGTGGTGCTACAGACGAATGTTGCAAATTAGGTGGACTAATAAGGGAAGTAACGAGTAGGTTCTGCACAGAATCGGAGAGGAAAGGAATATGTGGAAATCACTGACAATGAGAAGGGACAGGATGACAGGGCGTCTTGATTTTTGGTTCGTGGGGCGCTTAACTGTGCGGTAATCAGCATCTGTACAAAGCACCAATTTTTACACAATGCAGTACATCCACTGTCACGATTGATGATGATGAAATGATGAGGACAACACAAACACCCAGTCCCCGGGCAGAGAAAATCGCCAACCCAGCATGGGATCGAGCCCGGGACCCCGTGATCTAGAGGCACAAGCGCTAGCCACTTGACCACGAGCTGCGGACGATGCCTTTAAGGTCATGAGGGAATGACTTCCATGGCTCTAGAGAGAGCTGTAGATGGCAAAAATGTAGAGGAAGACAGAGATTGGAATACAACCAGCCCATAAATGAGGACTTGGCTACAAGTGGTATTCTGAGATGACATTTGCTTAGGAGAGGAATTCGTCGCGGGCCGCATCAAAGCAGTTAGGAGACTGATGACCTAAAAGAAAAATCCGTTATTAACAAAGGCATGTCAGGTTAATATTTAGATGACAAATAGACTAGTATTAATGCCAGTCAGCGAGAATATAAGTTTGTGACTCCTAATCAAGGATTCCCTCTGCATGGCATGTTGATACAGTAATCAGCATGTATAATGAGGAGAAGAAAACATTTTTGTTTGCTACATTGAAATTAGTGTTATTTATCCATCAGTAACGCGTGTGTCGCTTAATTATTGCTCATGACGAGGGCTAATTTTTTTTTCATGTGTTTTATCGTCGATATCCATAGCCTGGAAATTTATCAGCCAAGCTGAAGATGCCTTAAGTTGTGCGAAACACGGTCAGTGACCAATAAATAAACAGTAATTTCAACACTAAAATAAAGCCTAGTTTCTTCTCCTCATTCCTATTAAGTCTCAGAGGAGGTGACCGTTTGTGTATACAGCTTACGCGCCCTGTATGCATCAACATATGATCCAGAACTTATCAGTTATACCTCACTTAACATGATAACTTGCTAACTAAGATGCAAAGATCTTTAACTGAAGACTGTACCGGGGAAGTTCCTTTTTTTAAATAATTGTTCAGGAACCAGTGCTCTCACACGGATTTATGCCTCATAGCTGCCCATATAGTTCACAACGTGACCAAGAACAAATACATTTGGTAAATTGAGGAGGGCGCGATAAATGTCCACTCAGAGCACATTATGTAAAATAACAACTACACACAGATCATTCATATTGCTTAAGATATGTCACGGAAAGGCAAAAAACAAGCTCTGCGTATTACATTGCAGCGGACACCAAGTCTCTAATACATGTCACTATCGGTAGTCTGGACACATCAAACTAATGACCACTGCAGTCAACATCCATTATTCGGAACAGAGTTCAAGACAAAGATATCAAAGAGAGAAAAGTGCCTTATAATTTGTACCCGTAGAACACACTGCATGCCACATATTCCTCAAGACAACATACACAATAAACACAGTCTTCCACAACTATTGCTCCTTTCCATATATTGGCCACTCCCATCATCTATAGTATGAAAACTGATCATTACCACACGAATCTTCAACTGAAGCTCTCAAAACAAAGTAGCACAGAGCCCTGCACCAAACTCAAAACTGCCTCTTTTCCACAAACCTATGACCACTGTCTTCAGTCATCAGTACACTGACCTAGTAGCGCTACACTCATTCATCTCCCCGGCACGTGTTCGTAATACGCAATCTACGCGTACCGCCAGTTCTCACTAGACGTCGTAGAGCGCTCTTCACTCTGACAGTAGAATCAGCTTCAGATTAGAAATGAGCAGGCAGCCGGCACACAGCTGAGTCACTTCAGTTTCAGAAATCAGAATCGCTTACAAATGTAAGACTCCACCATCGGCCAAATACAGACTATGCCGTCTGTGAACGACAGGAATATGCTGTATTCTGACTAGAGTTGGAAGGAAATAGTAGGAAAGGTTATCACACATTTGTGACATGTGGGGTCTACCTGCGAAGTCACACCTGCAGTTGGTGTTCCATTCGTTGCTGACTCATCTGATGCTACTCGTCATGTATACCTCTTCTTTGACAACCTCTTCATTTCGGAGTGGCACTTGTACCCTATGTCCACACTTATTTGTACAGTATATTACTTACACTGCCTTCTCCTCAGTTTTTACATTCTACAGGCACCTCTTGTGCTATGGAACTTATTCCATGATGTCTTAAAATGTGTCCTATCATCCTGTGCACTAGTCTTCTCAATATTATTCACGTGTCGTTCTCCTCGACACTTCTATGGGCAACGTTCGCATTTATTAACATACCAGTGCACGTAATCTTAATCATCATTCCATACCGTCACAGTCAAATGCTTCCATTCTCGTCTTTTCCGGTTTTCTATTTCACTAACATACCGCGACGTTTTCTAAATATACATTCCCTGAAATTTCGTCCACAAATAAAAGCCACAGTTTGATACTAGTAGAATTCTTTTTATCAGGAAATCCCGATTTTGTTGCGCTAGTCTGCTCTTTATGTTTTGCTTGCTTCTTCAGTTTTGTGTTATTTTGCCTTCTTCACATCACCTACTTTGTGGTCACCAATTTTGATGATCATCTCTAATCCATTTCCTAAACTTTTTATTACTATGGTTTTGTTCAGCATAGCAATAAACATATCCTTTCGCCCTGCATTTTAATCCCACGAGTTTCTTTCATTTCTGACTTCGCTTCTTTAGCGTAGAGTGTGAACAAAAGGGCGAAAGACAGCATCCCTGTCTTATACTCATTTTAGCCCTGGCACGGCACTCTTCTCCTCCATTCATATTGTACCCCTTGGTTTTTACACATACAGTATACTACCTGTCTTTCCTCTTACCTTACTCGTATCTCTTTGAGAATTTATAACATCTTCCACTATTTTACGTTGACGAGTGCTTTTTCTAGGACTACAGTTCCTATGTATATGTTTTGAATTTTCTTAAGAATCGGTTCCATTATCAAGCCCAGTGCCAGAAAACCTCTCTCATGCCAAATTTATCATCTAACATATTCCCAATTTTCTTTTCGATTATTGTGCATGTTAGTCTTGTTAGAAACTCTTATGCGTGAGCCGTGAAGCTGATTTCTGTGCAATTCTCGTACTGATGTGCGCTTACTGTCATCGGGATTCAGTGGATTACACTTTTCCGAAAGTCTCATTGTATGTTTCCATACTCACAGATTCTAGAAACCGACTTGATTAACCGTTTGCTTTCCACTCCCCCCCCCCCCCCCCTCCTCTCTCCCTCAGTGGTTTTAGAAATTCCGAAGGAATTTTCCTTCAGCACATGATGACGGATATTTATTTTTGCTAATGACCTATCATCGATAGCTGTAACTGGCTTATTAAAGTTATTGACCAGTCTGAATAATCCTTCAGTTAAGCAAAACGCCCCACGCGTATGAAAAATTAACAATAGTTTCAACATCGCAACCAAGCTGTTTTCTCCTTCTCATTCAGAAGAAATTTTATTATGTCTTCCACATCATTCGTTTGAAAATCATTTAGCCCTGGGTTTACGTATCCACTGCGGCTGTTTTAATCAATCCTGAGGCTGTAAATGAACGCAATACACTCGACTGGATACTCTGTACTTGTGCTGTGCACAGCATGCTATGCAGCCTCGGTAATGGTCAAAAACACCAAAGAGGCAACATTAAATGTAGTCCACTGCAGTAGACAACTGCACCACAGGGTTAACGACGTTTTGAACTCTAAATGAAATACCAAAATGCCTTCGATTAACTCTGCGTTAAATATTAACTTACCGGTTCCCGTCAGATCACCGAACTTAAGCACTCTCGGGCTGCGCTGGCACTTGGATCGGTGACCATCCGGACTGCCGGGCGCTGTTGGTAAGGGGGGTGCACTCAGCCGTTGTGAGGAAAACTGAGGAGCTACTTGATTGAGAAGTAGCAGCTGCGGACTTTTAAGCTGTCACACGGCAGGGAAAGCGGTGTCCTCACCACTTGCCCCTCCATGGATCCAGTGACGCCTGTGGGCGGAGGATGTCACGGCGGCCAGTCTGTACCGTTGGGCCTTCCAAGGCCTGTTGGGTCGAAGTCTAGTTGAGTTTAGTTCTTCAGTTATTAACTTAGACCAACCACCAATCAATCATTCAAAAGGCTGTCCAAAGTGACTGAAACTGCTAACTGCCTAAACTTGGGAATAACTCCGACGAATATCAGACATTTTTTTAAGACCCTCATCCGACCCTTGGTAACTTGTGCTAATGTTGCATGATTCCTACTCCTCCCAAATTTTACCACCAGCACCTGGCCCTTGAAGGTCACAGACTCCGGCTCTCAGCCGTATACCTTTCGTAACCCGGAACCTGTATCATCCTCTAAATTTTCCACAAGTCCAGAAAAACCATTAATACGTTAGCCATGATGCGTCGCGGCACGTTACTTTTTACCGCCCTGCCAATATCCAGCAGTGTTCATTAGTCTAGCTAAAAGCTGTAATAGAAAATACTTGACCAATACTGTCTATTGCAGGTCGCAACATACATAGAATTGTCAGGTAAACGGGATGTGGCTAGTACTGGAATAAAAGTTTTAACTTGGCAATGTAAATTTTCAGGTGTATTTTTACGATAAAGATCACATTTAATACTGCCAAGTCCGTACTAAGTGTCTACACAATGTAAAGTTCCCACGCACACCACAATCCCACACGTAGCCAGTTTATGGTATTTACACTCGTTACCGAAGTTAATACAGCTCACTAGATTGTTTAGTTATGAAAATGCTAGCTCAAATGTTGTGCACTCTGCTCTACACGTAATACCTGTTCCAGTCTTAGATCGCACAACACACCACGTGATTTTAACTTACAGTCAAAAGCAATAATTTTGATATTCCGTCCGAAATTCCACACGACTTCCGCTATACAGTTCACTTATATACACTTTGTACTACTTCACGAACTCGTAATTAGAGTTTTCCGCCGATTTAACAGTACTTTTGTCAGAGCTGCTTTCAATGAGATGTTACTAGTTCGAACCCTCAGCTCCGACTGACTCAGATCACACCAAAGGCTTTTTTCCCAGCATAGATTGGCGCGAGCCTGCATTTTTAGGATTGGCTGATCTCACAAACAGCAAATCAGGTTGCATTATTATCCCGCGCCAACCCGCGTTATACTTCAATCATTAATCACAGTAAAACATTTCTTTCTATGGCAATTGCTAAATAAATAAATTTAGAAAAGTATCAAATGTAAAATTACTCCTTCTGAAATTACCGATTAATTTGTGATCGACTAACGATTTATTATTACCATAAACTGACTGCGCATTTAACTGTAGTAAATCCGCTGTATAGTTTAACTGGTACTTCGTGAATAAACAAAACAATTTTCATTTACTTCCGTTCTTCTTCATTCATACAACACTCACACTGCTAATTACTACACATATAAAACAATTATAATTTTGCAAATACATTAAACATTAGTCAAACCTAACTTTACGACATTGTTTTGACTACGACTGGTAGCACTGCCCGTCAACTACTTACCTCTGCCGCCTACTGGTACAACTACTTGCAACTCTACAACTCAGGTCCATGTCAGCTGGTGACATCTGTCGATGACTCATGCCTATAACTATATCGTCCTAACAAGTGACAGGAGCGATGCGAAGGCGCTACGCCTCAATGTCTTCCCAAAAATCGAGTACAAGTATCTGCCGTGTAAGCGATTCTCGAAAATCGAAAAACGCATCCGTACCTCAGTTACAAAGTTCCTCCTTTCTTACATTTCTACACACTCCAGCATAATAACAAGCACTTCCGCTTACATAAGCCATACTTGAAAATCCAAACCAGCAAGTGCACCTTGATTACAAAGCTCCGCTTTCTTACATTTCTACGCACTCCGGAATAACGTGAATTACTTCCCCCTCCCTGGTAATGAAATCATTCCTGAGATAAACCTCCAAGTGATCCTTTCTCTGCATAACTATGATCTTACCGTCATTCTACTACCTACAAATATCATGTGGCCCTTCCCAGTGCTCATCTCACATGTTTTCTCACATTATGTCCTCTTCAACACCACCTACATCGAAATCACCTAAAAATTGTCAGAAGCCCAAAGAACCACCATACTTACACATAACCACCTCATCACACTTCATTAATTCAGTTCCGTGACAATATATTTTAGGTAATTTTTTAATTATTTTATTCGAAGACTGAAGAGTGATAGCAATATTGCTACCAGCTCGCCCCTACCACCAACCCACCAAGCTAGAGGGAATGTAAATAACGTATAACTTTTTTTTAAATATGTCGTGCACAGCACCTACATGCGCCTTTGATTACCGCCTACTGTCTCAAGTCAGCTGCTATGGGAAGAAATAGTAGTAAACAGCTTTTGAAACTACTTGTACATAATCGGCTCAATACCTATGAGCCTTAACTGCTGGGTACCGTCAGGACTCTTCACCTTTAACTGTCATACGTTTCCGAATTCAGAGTCCTTGGAAGAGGACCAAAGTGCGATAACACTAGCAAGACATTTCTCTGTGAAAGTTTGTCCACGAAGGTTCGTGTGGAATCAGTTAGTGCAAAACAGCCCTCTTTTTTTCTATTCATGAGATGTAGATGTTCTTCTAAAAGATTCATCCCATTTCCCAAGACTGTACCTTAGGGAACGCAAAACTCTGCTTAAATGAGGGGCATTAAAATAACAGCACAATCTCCACGGTAAGACCATGGAATGGTTTCACACATAAGCAATCACCACACGCATTAAGAAATTTATCCTACTGGGAGACGAAACGATCAATTTCTGTTTCGCAGACTCTCAGCCGGTGACGTAACCACAAAGTCAGCCGCTGTTGTATATCCCTGTCCGAATGAGACCGATGTCTATTCCTGTCTTTCTTCAGTTCTCCAAACATATGAAAGTCACATGGAAAAAGATCCAATCTCTATGTAGAGTTTCCCAACCAAATCGCTGAAGCGTGGCCTTCGCCTTATTGATAGTGTGGGGGAGAGTTTTATTGAGCAACAGGATGATTCCGTGCAAACAGCTTTCCGACAGTCCGAGGGAAAATGGCATTGCCAAAAGTGCAAACATCCTACATCTCCCCCACTAAAGCAATCTACTGATCTTCTTTAAGTGCATGAACCCGTTGTTGATTTCCTCGAGATTAGGGCAACAATCTGTGTGCAGCGCCATGAAGACAATTCGCAGGCACCGCTACGAACTATAAAGTGAAAACGAAAAGGAATGCTGTCGGACGGAATCGTCCTATTGCGCTATAACGCCTGACCCCACACTGCCAACTGACGAGGGCTGACCTTCTGTGGTTTGGTCGGGTAACATTGCAACATCTTCTGTACAGCCTGGATCTTAGGCCGTGTAACTTTCACGTCTTTGGCGACCTGAAAAATGACAGCCGGACGGGGATGCGTAACACAAGGTTCGCTTGTGGATCCGCCAGTGGCCTACTGCGTTCTATGAAACAGGAATTGATTGTCTCGTCTTCCTGTGGGCTAAATGCCTAAAGGCGTGTGGTACATCTTCTTTGTTCATCCACATGTAACCTTGGGATACTTTTTACGATTACGTTTAGGATCAAAATTTACATTTTTCTTTCATAAATGTTTCCAACCGGCGGCCATGGACATACAGCCTGTGCCACCGTTGTGGTGATTAAGCCTGCTGATAAATTTTCGACATCGTCACGTAGTTGTCGAGAAAACCGGTTCTCCAACACAAGTGATTCCTGTAATGGAACTAGCTAGCCGCTCCAGAAAGATAGATACCAGAAAAGAAATGAACGGTCCACCAACTGGTGCCAAAGTAAACTTTAGGTTTCCAGGTGTAAGGAAAAAGTCCTGTCTTCATTCATGGGAAGATACACGAATATGGAATCTGTTGCATAATTTTGAAACACACTCTATAGCGGTGGTTACCCATTACTGAGTAAAATATAGTTTTCTGGAGAATGAAAGAGCGGGGTAATTGTGTTCCTGCTGCGAAATGAAATTGTTTTTAAAATGTCACGAATATTAACACTATTTCATAGGACGGTATTACTGATTACGTCAGTTACCAATAATTGCTTATTTCAGATACTGCCATCAACTAGCGACACTATGTACTGGAGATTACAGATTGTGAAATGAATATTGTACATCCATCTCATGTAGTCATTCCCCTACAAAGATATTTTTTACTTTGTAACACGCATCTCGATAGTAAAATTCAGACATATACATTACAAATGTTAAAATATCTCCTGAAAATGCCTTCTCAGACAAGAAATTCCTTCATTTCTCACTTCGGAGCAATAAACGAGTTAACTGACAGCACAACACAACAGTAATTATGTAATGGCTACTAAGCTGCTGTAGAGCCTACAAATTATTATTATTATTATTGTTATTATTATTATTTATTATTATTATTATCGTGGCAATTATTACTGTCAGTGGTCAGACATAAACCTGGCAGCTCTAAGTCTTCCAATTTCTGCCAGTTCAGAAGTAAGGTGTCCAGTAGTGGGGCGATTCTCAAACACTAGAGCTAAAAGATAGTGCAGCACATTTTAATTTGTTTCACTTTAAGTGGGGGTGTGGACTTGGATTCTAGGGAGAGTAGTGGTGCAGAGGAAGCATGTTTCCTAACAAATGTGTATTCTCTATGTGGACACTTTGCATTGTAGGTAGCACTTGTGATTCATTGAGGATTGCCATCATTTTGTATAAATAGTTGTTGGAAATAAGCAGTACCAAATGTCTCATAGCTCTTTAGTTCTATGTTTAATAAATGTCCTACGGAAGCAGAATGATTTTTCTTTCATAAAGTTTTCAAAGAAATTGTTTTTTATACTAAAGGGCATGGCCTAGGAAAGGTTTGGAAGCACTGTTCTATAGAGTTTGCGAGAGCACTTGCCGGCACGATTGCACAGATGTGTGCCATTGCTCCACACACCTTGCGTAACGGTTTATTTTTATGAGAAACTAAATTCAAAATGTTATTTGTAGTCTTCGCTTGGAGAAGTGTCTAACACCATTAAGGTAGTTTAAAGCAACTAACCATCATTCACTCCATCGAAAGGGAAAATGTAACCGCAGTCAGTCACATCAGTTTGCGTACTTCGTGCTTTTGAGAACCTCCTTCAGTACCTCGAACTTCACAACGATCGGTAAAGTGCATCTAGTCTCACAAAGCAAGCTATAGTATAACATTCGTTTTAAACGTACGAAAATTCCGACCATATTGCACTATAAAATTAACGATGTAAATTCATTTACACAGGTTATTATGTGCGACGCATTAAGCAGAACATCATGTCCATTTACATAAAACGTATCCTGTACGGTGCTAATATTCAGAAAGAAATCTTAATTTAACGTAATTCAGAAATAAAGTTAATCTTTGGGAAGAAAATCTACTCTGAAGTGCAAGTTTAGTGTCAGGAAACATTTGTACACTGCTTTAATAATTTCGCCCCTCCCCTCCACCACTCCCTCAGATAGAATTACAGTGTGACACACATTATAAATCTAATAATATCCCTAGCATCACTTTTTTCAAACTACTGGAAATCATTACTTAATTACTGATAGTTGATATTAATGGCTAGACAATTTGAATTCATATACGCTGAGACAGTTAATTTCAGCTAAACGTCTTTTATTTATACGTAGTTACTTGCCTGTCCAACGAGATAGTGTGAGCTTTTTATATACGAATTGAATTTCCTTTTTAATTTAGCGATTCAACAAGAATAGCTTACGGAATCCTCAACTCCTGTGCATATATCGTCGTCAATTTCTACTCACACACCAGCAAAGAAAAAAACTGCGTTAAGTATTAGCTCATAACTTAATCCATTATAAGCTGCAGGACTTAGCTTGTTCCGTAATTTGATGTTTCGAAATACATTAGAAGTTTTGGGCCAATTAGTTTCATTTTTCATCCGGAGTGCAAAATCAGTGCCGTGATTTGAGGATACTGTGATTTCTTTTTGTTTCTTGTTTCAACGTCAACGTTTAGAACTAGATAGCTGAAACGGAGGACAAACTTTAGTTCATTTACGAATGTAACGTCTAATGATTCTTTACGCTCAGAATGTAATCTGAAATTAGTTGCAACTGGAGGTGAATTGTGAAAGCTTGTTTCCAAACGTGGGACTATTGTGTCGTTGTTTGGAGCGGCTTCGACCAACTCGCCTTTCCATTCGTTTTTTCCCATCTTGCGGAATTGTGCTCTTTGTCGTTCTTCTCCGCCCCCCCCCCTCCCCATAGCCTTTCCCCTTTACTCCGCGCATTACGCATTACCGCTGCGGTTACGGCCCTGGAGATATATGCTATGAGCGCTACCCGAGTTAGCAGTTGGCGAGTCGCAGCAGCACAGTGCCGCTGTTGCTCTAATTAGCTTCGAGGATTCCCATTAATTTCTCTCATCTCGCCCTCAGTTCGAGTCTAATTAGCTCCACTGCTGCATTCGAAGGGGAGATTTCACTCCGAAGCCTCCTGTTCATCACAAGCGTTGACCCTCTCATGAAAGATTACCGTCCGACTGCTTCGACCAAGACGTTTTTGGCTAGGGAAAACATTGTGTTACGAATACTTTGGGGAACTGTACTTTTAATCTCTCTAAGCTGAAGAAGAAGAAAGGAAGGAAGAAGCCTGTCATCGAAGTCATTAGAGAATAGTAAATCGGCTTGAAGAGAATTTTAGAAATCTGCCATTGCCTAATCGGTAAATTATTCTAACATACTCTAGGAACGGAAAGGTGAGGACGCTGCAGATGGAGTTGTGATGTTGCGGTTGATAATGGAAGCAAGACAAGAAAAATCAAGACAAGTCCTTAGGATTTGTAGGCCTGAAAAAAATTTTCGGCAATGCAAGATTTTCGAAAATTTGAGAAAAATAGGGGTAAGTATAGATAAAGAAAGGTAATACACAATTTGTACAAGAACCAAGAGGGAACAATAAAAGTGGAAGACCTAGAACCAAGTGCTCGAATTAAAAAGGCAGGAATTTAGGCTTTCGCCCCTATTGCTGAATCTACACGCCGAGGAAGCAATGACGGGAACAAAGGAAAGGTTCGAGTTTGGAAACAGTTCAAGGTGAAAGACTATCAACGATTAGATTCCCTGATGACATCGCTATTCTCAGTGAAAGAAAATTTGAATTATAGGACGCTGAATGGAACGAATATTCTAAAGAGTACAGATTATAGATTGAGAGTAAATCGAAAAAAAAGATGAAAGCAATGAGGAATAGCAGAAACGAGAACAGCGAAAACTTAATATCAGAATTGCTTATGACAAAGTAGACGAATTTAAGGAGTCTTGTTACCTAAGCAGCAAAATAATCCATCATGGAGGACATGAAAAGCAGACTGGATTTGGCAAAAAGGCGTTGATGTCCAAGAGGACACTACTAGTTTCAAACATAGACCTTAATCTGAGGAAGAAATTTCTCAGAACATACATTTGTAGCACGCCATGGTATGGCAGTGAAACATAGCGCGAAAAGCGGAACGGCGTTGAGTCGAAGCATTTGAGATGCTGTGCTGCAGAAGAATGTCAAAAATTAGGTACTCTAATAAGGTAACGAATGAGGTTGTTCTCCGCAAAATTGACGGGGAACGAATGCATGGAAAACACTCACAAGAAGAAGAAATACAATGATAGGACATCCGTTAAGATATCAGGGAGTAACTTCAACATAACTAAAGAGAGCTATAGATCGTAAATACTGTAGAGGAAGACAGAGATTAGAATATATCTAATACATGTAGTAAATAATTGAGGATGTAATGTTCATGTGCTACTCTGTGATGGGGATGTTGTCACAGGAGAGAAATTCCTGACGGGCCACCTCAGACAAGTCAGAAGAAGACACACACACAAAAAAAAACCACTCGAAGTTTCTTCGACAAATCATCGATATCGACCTGGGATGGACAGAAGGCGATTCCAGATCTGATGCGATGCAAATAGAATCCATTTTGCGCTATAGCATCTCTATTGCTACAAGTGATTTGTTGGTATATGAATGTATTATTGAAATCGAAGGATTATGCCTAAACTATCGTCGTGCGCCGTCCTTGTCTGGCTGACTGAAGAATGCATTCCTAGGGTCAATGGGCACCTAATGAGTCTACTTCCAATCGCACCTGCGGTTACGACTTTCTCCTCTTCATTGAAACACGGATCGCTGGAACATTAATTGCTTATAGCCTCTCTGCGCATTGTAATTATTCTATATTTGCCTTCGCGATCCCTACGGGAGTCGTGCATACAGGGTTGTGGCATATTCTTGGGTTCATCCCTTAATGTTGGCTGTAAAATCTTCTTAATTAGGCCATTTGGGTATAGTTAACATCTTTCTTCAAGTGTTACCCAGTTCAGTTTTCCTAGCAACGCCGTGACTCTCCCATGTGACAAAACAACCTGACACCATTCATGCTGCCTTTCCTTCTACACGTCCAACATCCCCTACACGATACGGGTCCCAAACACACGAGAAGTGTTCTAAGATGAGTCAAAATGTTTTGCTAGCAGTCTCCTTTGTACACTGATTGGATTTCTCTAATATTCTATTTAATTAACCGAAGTGTGCCACCTGCTTTTCCTACACGGAGCCTATATGATCGTTGAATTTCATACCAATACAAATTATTACACCCAGGTATTTGTATAAGTTGACTGAGTTCAGCCGTGAATCATTGATTTTGGAGTCAAACGATTTTTCGTTTTGTAGAGTATACAAATTTATATTTCTGAACAAAGTAAGATCACAATTTTTACATTTGTTGGAGATATGATCAAGTTATGACAATACTTCTGTTGCCTTTTTTCAGACAATAATAAATTGCAGATAATAGTATATCCGAGAAATGTCTAAGAGTGCTATTGATATTGTCTGCAAGCCCATTAATATGCAACACACCGGAAGTTACTTCTGCATCGTTAGATGACTCTCCATCCCAGATAACATCATGCGTCCTCTGTTCCAAGAAATCATCAATCCAGTCACAAATTTCCCTTGAGACCCCTTACAATCAGGCTTTCCGTAATAAGAGTCGATGTGGTCTTGAGTCAATGTTTTTAGAAATTTAAGAAATACTGAAAATACCAGACAGCCTTGATGCATAGATTTTCAGATTGTCATGTGAGAAAAGTGCGATTTGGGTTTCTCATGACCGATGTTTCCGGAACCCATGCTGGTTGCCACAGAGGACGTCATTCAGTTCGAGCTCTGTATATTTTATGGGATTCTACGACAATTATATGGGGCAAGGATATTGGACGTTTTTTTGTTTGGATCACCATTTCTACCCTTTTCGTTCTCGCACGAGCAGCGCAATGTTCGTAGCAGCACCCGTATCTTTTCTGATCATGTCTCATCTCCCACTGGTGTAGTCTATACTTATAAGAAGTGGATCATCCATCGGGCTGTGGAGCGTTGTCACGCAATGGGAATAAAGTTCTGGAGGGCTACATAGGAGCCACTTTTAATTAAACTTGGTGATGAATTCATAGCATACACGTCAAACTAAAATATCGATTATTTGGTTTAGTTTGCATGTCCCGTAGACGGCCTTCAGCAGACATTGCTTGCCAGTCCACTAACATCGCACCTACTCTAGAGCTAGTTTACATACTCTGTCACGTTTCAACGAGGGAAATATACACTCTTCTGTGCCAGAATCGCTTCATATTAGTTCTCTCTTTCTTCTAATCTTTCCAGTCAACCCTGTTATAGCAAGTAATTTGTTTGGGTATGATGTGAATAATAATGACACTTCAGGTATGTTCTGCCCTTTGTTTCGTAGCACTGTACGTCCTCTGACCGTGTTCGCATGTTTCCCGCCGCAGGGGAGACCAGTAATCTATTGCTAGAGTACCATTGTACAACCACCAACTTTCAAAAACTGTGAAATATCCCAACGTTATAAATTTTTCTTCAGGCAGTCAGTTCAGAATTTGGATAAACGTCTCATCTTCTATTGTTCAACGAAACCGGGAAGTAAAACTAATGAAAGTTTTTAATTTGTGAGTTACTGGTTAATACAACATTTTCTGAACCTACCGAAATTTAGTTAAGTGTGTGAACTCCCGGAAAAATTTATAACTGTTATTCAGAATATTTTCTCCTCTAACTATAGCCAACGAATTTGGAATTCAGTTACTACGAGTACATATTCCACACTTTATAGGCTGTAGATATCCCACGCAGTATTTGTCTGACACATTAAAATTGGTCCATCGGGCATGAAAATCGCACCAGTGACTGTTCGTAGTTGTGAAATGTGAAATTCACCTTGATGATAAAGGAGAAAACAGAAATACCTGCACAAGTAGTTAAGCTAAGGGACAAAACTTTAGCACTGAGAAGTATATCCTCAGCTACAGCCTCTGGCTCTACGAATTTCCGACAGCAGTATCCTTTGCATCTAATCTCGATGATTATATCATATCAAAAGGCGGGTAATGTACTGTGTAGTATCTTTAAAATGACTCCTTGCTGATTGAAAATCTGAGATTCGTAACACCATATAGTCGATACGATATTAATCTCGAAACATCAAAATATTGTTTCCCGATGGACAGCACAGTCTCAAGCTGGATTGGTCAAAATATTGAGTTTGTATTCTTTTAAAATAAATTAATATCTATACTTTCCAACACGATTAGCATTTCCCCGATTTTCTCAACACACTCGTGATTGCTGGGACAGTTCCTCTGATATTGTCAAAATATATTTCTTACGTCCAACCTTTCGAGCGTGAGGTAGTGTGCAGCTCAGTTATATCGAACTTTCCCTTCTTTTCAGGCGTTTTAGGCAATTCAAGATTTACTTCGAGATGTGTTATTAACCAGAGTCGCGAAACATGTCCCAGCGAGTAACTAATGAATGTCTTAGATATTGTTTTGTATGACAGAAATATAACATGGTCAATAATGTGGCCTTGAGGTGTTGTTCGAGCCTATATTGTGAGATGTGGCTTTATTACACTCGTAGACACTTCTCATCCCTCAATGGAAATTGGGTCACTGTAAGGTGTTCCACTGTTTTTCTTTTTTTTCTATTACTGTAATAGTTTTCTTTCAGCAATTTCTTATAAACCATTTATGTTGCTGTCAGCAGAATCAAGGTTCGTACAACATAAAACATACTTCATTTTCCTTGCATGTTGTTTAATTATCCTGATATGTTTAGCAGAAACGAATACATATTTTCACAATCAACTCTCTCCTTCTGAAACCTACATATGATAATGCATGGCGTCTATCTGTAGCTCATGTGACATTACCAAGGTAAAACAGACACTGAACCACTAGCCGTATCTTCATTCTCCGACTTTTGTTGCCTCGTGAAACAAGTTCGTCTCTCCGGAACCCTGAGCACGACACTTTCCTTGTTCATAACCAAGGATAGATATATAAATATATTAACAAAATACACGTCAGTAAATGGAAGTTTCGTGTTGAGTAATATCGTAGAATTACAACTTCTATTACATTTTGCAGATATTTAAAAGCACTTTAAAATTTATTTGTTGTAAAATTTTATTCAGGTTTGACCACCCTGCTGTAGCAAGAGTAAATCTTCTTGTTAATGAATGAAAACTTAAACTTAATCATGGAGCTGCAAACTAGGATACAGGTAACAATTCTGTCGTTGTCCTTTGAGGTAGTTGAGGCTACGCTCTTAATTTCTCTGTGTGTTTTAATATTAAAATCTATAATTAACATAGTAATAATTGTCGCTAGGATGATTTGAAATACATTGTAGGGGTTGTCAGTCATCTATTTCTGCTTCACAAGTGAATGTATATGTGTTACATTTCTGATTTGAAATTTGTACGACAACTGAAAGCTAACAATATTTCTAAGGAGACCAATTATCCGTTAAACGGATCTTTCCCATGGAGACTTTTGCACCACCTCTTCACCAGTATTTTTGTTACGTGATCCATGACTATTTTCAAAATGTAACTACATCAGAAAAAGCTAACGTTTATTGTTATCATTGGTGCATAAAATTAAGAACTAGTACACATTGTTGTACTGACACATAAATATGATATCTGCAACAATATTACAATTTGTTCAACGTTTCTCATCAACATCTCATTCCTTTGTACAGACTTTTTTGTCGAAACAAAATGTTTAACGTTAAGCTCTGAAAATTAACATGAATCTTCTAAAGACCTTTGGTTAACGTGATAGACGTGACTGTTAGTTCAGGAATCGTTGTGGACGAACCTTATTCTGTCGAGACACTCACCAGAGGTTGGTAGCCCTGCGCCTGCTACACGGACGTCTGAGCTCTTGTACAAGATAAGTAATTTAAGTAGTAATAAACTGTTTTTTAACACTTTAAACTAATTTATTACGTTAATTATAGTGCTCTGCAAGCATACCATTAAAGGTTTTTGTCTTACTCGCGTATTTTCACAGTAATCACGTAAAGTTCATTTTGTTTACATATCGCGGCCAGGCCGAACTTTTGAGTTTTCAGATTAAACTTCATACCGCAATCTTAAGTGCATTTACTGATAGTTTAGTGTGCTAAATACGTTTGCTGCCCCTTTATATCGGTAGAGTATCGTCATCTCTTAAGTAATTTCCAGTAAAAAACTTCTGAACCACTGTTTACATAGTCGCGAGTAGGCCTAATTTTTCGTACACGTATTTTCATTGTTTTCTGGTAACTTAATTGTCTTTCTGTCACTAAAATAGATTTGTACCATGAGTGTAAAGTGCCTGACGTGCCGTAGGATCGTTAGCTCCGGGGTCTGGTGTGATGGATGTAGTAACTTTTTTCATTGGGGCGACTGTAGTGGCGTGGGAATTGGGAAAATGAGCGAGACTCATCAGTGGTTCTGTAGGCTATGCAGTAGAGATAGGAAGATTATGGAACAGGAGGGGAAAATTGCTGCCCTTCAGGCTGAGTTAGATGAGGCTAGGCGAGAACTGGGCAGGTTAAGGGGGGAGAAGGGTAAACAGGGGTGGGAAGTGGCAACAGGCATGAGGAACAGGCCAAGAAATTCTTCTGACCGCTTTGTTATTAATGTACAAAATAGGTTTGACCTGTTGCCTCAGTCAGAAACTGATGAGCCTCTCACAGAAGTAGATGTACACAGGGCTCAACAAGCTTTCAGCAGCAAATTGATTAAGAATGTAGGGAAGTCTGCAAAGAGAAAGAAAGTCTTGTTGCTAGGTAGTTCGCATGCTAGGGGTGTGGGCCAACTTCTGCAGGATGAATTAGGGTTGGATTACCAGGTCACAAGTTTTTTCAAACCTAGTGCTGAACTTGGGCAGGTTACAGAGGATTTAGGTTCACTATGTAAAGGTTTTACTAAGGAAGACACCGTGGTTATTGTGGGTGGGCCGGGCAACAGTATTGACAGAGATCCGGGGTACAGCATAAAGTGTGACCTGGCAAAGATTGCATCGGCATCGAATCATACCAGTGTTGGGTTTGTGTCGGTTCTGGAGCGCCACGACCGACCTCATTTGACCTCTTCTGTCAGGAGAGTTAATTTGGAGTTGGAACGGCTACTTGGATCTGGTGCAGGGTCACACATTGGTGTGGTTCCTGTTGATTCACTCTGTAGGTGGGACTATACTAGACATGGCCTACACCTCAACAGGAAAGGGAAGGGTAAACTGGCTGGGCTGATAGCAGGAAATTTAAAGGGGGGAGGAACTACATCTCATGGTGGAAACTCTTTTTTAGTGTAAGATCAGTGTCCAGTGGGAAACTCAGCCAGGCAAGTACTAAAGATGTTAAAAAAGTTCAAGATACTCACAAAAGTAAAGTGAAAAATAATGTTAGTATATTTCATCAAAATATTGGGGGATTGAAGAATAAAAGTACTAAAGATGTTAAAAAAGTTCAAGATACTCACAAAAGTAAAGTGAAAAATAATGTTAGTATATTTCATCAAAATATTGGGGGATTGAAGAATAAAAGTACTAAAGATGTTAAAAAAGTTCAAGATACTCACAAAAGTAAAGTGAAAAATACTGTTAGTATATTTCATCAAAATATTGGGGGCTTGAAGAATAAAATTGATGAGCTTCTGCTTTGTTTAGAAGATATAGAAACCAAGAATGTAATAGATATACTATGCCTGTCTGAGCATCACATTGTCACTGATATGCAAAAGGTTAGCATCAATGGGTACAAATTAGCTGCACATGTAAGTAGAGATAATATGATGAGAGGAGGAGTTGCCATATATGTCAAAAGCTTCCACAGTGCAAAAAATTTAGAAACTAAAAAATTTTGTGTAGAGCAACATATGGAAGCATGTGCCACTGAACTTAAACTAAAGGATGGCACTTTCATAATTGTAACAGTGTATAGGTCCCCCTCAGGGAATTTCCAGCTATTTCTGGAAAACTTGGATGCTTTGTTGTGCTATCTGTCAGACAGGGGGAAGCAAATTATCATTTGTGGGGATTTCAATGTTGATTCCCTGAAAGAGTGTAATAGGAAGAATGACCTTTTAGTATTACTCAGTTCTTTCAATTTGAGCTCCGTCATTGATTTTCCTACTCGGATAACAAAGAACAGCAGTACATTGATAGATAACTTTTTTATAGACCAAGATAAGTTTAAGGACATAAATGCTTATCCTGTTGAGAATGGTCTTTCAGATCATAGTGCACAGCTTGTTACAGTACATGACATAGCTCCATGCAGTATAATAAATCAGACTTTCAAAGCAGTGCGTTCAATTAACAATATAAATATTGCAAACTTTAGGGAAAGCCTACAGCAGCTAGACTGGGATGAAGTGTATAAGGAACCCGATGCAAACTTGAAATATAACTTATTTCACAATACATTTTTAAGGGTATTTGAAAATTGTTTTCCCAAGAAAATAGTTAAACATAATTCCAAGAAAACATATAAAAAACCTTGGCTAACTAAAGGAATAAGAATATCTTGCAACCGCAAAAGAGAACTGTATCTAACAGCAAGATGGAGTACTGACCCCGAAATTGTTCAATATTATAAAAACTATTGTGCGGTACTAAGAAAAGTCCAGAAGCATGTGTATCATGTCTGAGATCAGTAACTCTGATAATAAAATTAAAGCAATTTGGAATATTATTGAAAGGGAAACAGGGCAACCAAGAGCACAGGAAGACTTTAGTGCAATAAAATTGAATGACAAGTGCACTAACAAACAATCAGAAATTGAAAATATTTTGAATAATCATTTTTTAAATGTTGTGGAGAAAATAGGATCTAGATCTTCACTAGAAGAGGCAAGGCTATTAATAGAAGAGGCCATACCTGCACAGTTTGAAACAGCTGTAATTCCACCAACCTCTCCCTCTGAAATCAGTAAAATAATAAACTCACTGAAAAGTAAAAGCTCTTACGGAATTGATGGCATTTCCAGCAAAGTACTTAAAGCTTGTTCCCCACAGATAAGTAGAATTCTCAGCCACGTATGTAATAGCTCTTTGGAGCAGGGTGTTTTCCCTGATAGACTGAAATATGCCATTGTAAAACCATTGCATAAAAAGGGGGATATGTCGGATGTCAACAACTACCGCCCAATCTCTCTTCTGACAGCTCTATCAAAAATTTTTGAGAAAGTAATGTATTCAAGAGTAGCCTCCCATATTTGTAAAAATAAAGTACTAACAAAATGTCAGTTTGGTTTTCAGAAAGGCTTTTCAACAGAAAATGCTATATATGCTTTCACTGATCAAATATTAAATGCTCTGAATAACCGGACATCACCCATTGGTATTTTTTGTGATCTCTCAAAGGCCTTTGATTGTGTAAATCATGGAATTCTTTTAGATAAGCTAAATCATTATGGTTTGAGTGGGGCAGTGCACAAATGGTTTAATTCATACTTAACTGGAAGAATGCAGAAAGTTGAAATAAGTGGTTCGTGTAATGTTAAAACAGCTGATTCCTCAAACTGGGGTGCTATCAAGCACGGGGTCCCACAGGGTTCGGTCTTAGGTCCTTTACTGTTCTTGATATACATTAATGACTTACCATTCCACATTGATGAAGATGCAAAGTTAGTTCTTTTTGCTGATGATACAAGTATAGTAATAACATCCAAAAACCAAGAACTAAGTGATGTAATTGTAAATGATGTTTTTCACAAAATTATTAAGTGGTTCTCAGCAAACGGACTCTCTTTAAATTTTGATAAAACACAGTATATACAGTTCCGTACAGTAAATGGCACAACTCCAGTAATAAATATAGAATTTGAACAGAAGTCTGTAGCTAAGGTAGAATTTTCAAAATTTTTAGGTGTGTCCATTGATGAGAGGTTAAACTGGAAGCAACACATTGATGGTCTGCTGAAACGTCTGAGTTCAGCTACGTATGCTATTAGGGTTATTGCAAATTTTGGTGATAAGAATCTCAGTAAATTAGCTTACTATGCCTACTTTCATTCACTGCTTTCGTATGGCATCATATTCTGGGGTAATTCATCGTTGAGTAGAAAAGTATTCATTGCACAAAAACGTGTAATCAGAATAATTGCTGGAGCCCACCCACGGTCATCCTGCAGACATCTATTTAAGGATCTAGGGATCCTCACAGTAACCTCACAGTATATATATTCCCTTATGAAATTTGTTGATAATAATCCAACCCAATTCAAAAGTAATAGCAGTGTGCATACCTATAACACCAGGAGAAAGGATGATCTTCACTATGCAGGGTTAAATCTGACTTTGGCACAGAAAGGGGTAAATTATGCTGCCACAAAAGTCTTTGGGCACCTACCAAACAGCATCAAAAGCCTGACAGATAGCCAACTAACATTTAAAAATAAATTAAAAGAATTTCTAGATGACAACTCCTTCTACTCATTGGCTGAATTTTTAGATATAAAGTAAAAAAAAAAAAAAACTTAATCATTAGTGTCATGCAATATTTTGTGTAATGTAATTTCTTGTACAGACATCTTTTATTAACCTGACACGTTCCACATCATTACGAAGTGTCGTGATCTATGGAACAAGTATTAATCTAATCTAATCTAATCTAATCTAATCTAATCTTGCTCTACATTTTAGCGGCCAGACTGAGCGATCATTATGGGGGATGTTGGCGGTGACAGGAAGAATGACACTTCACCTGCCAGGACGTGGCTACCATATAGTGGTGGCAGTTGTCGGGCAGCGGACCATTTAGGAAACAATGCTGACTGAATTAATCCTTTATCCCTTAACGATATTGTAGTTAATTGAGCGTGAGATGGGACAGCGTTCTGACGTGTTCTTACCTCCGCGACGTCTTAGGTTGAGTTGTTAACGTTTAGCAAACAAGTGTGTGGATGATGATTTTACTTTTGGTTCAGTTATCTGTGACAAGCTTTAACATCTGGCTTCCTTTTGGCTAACGGCAAGCCCCGTCAAGTATGGTGGGGTGTATCGTGAAGGGGTGGTTATTTCGACACCCTCACTGGACGATGTCATCAACTGGCTCCTCAGCGGCGACATAAAGATGCAGCTCCTTTCCAACTCCTCCAGGAACTACTATCGACAGTGCAAAGGCTGCTGTCAGTCACTCGTTCGCGGTCGTTCTCGGCGAATGTGGAATACACCCAGCATAAGAGAAGACGGAGTTGTCAGAGAAGGGGCCCTCGGCTTCTCCAACGTTAGAAATAAGCAACAAAGTGAAGTCTGTCTGAGAATTCAAAAAAACCTTCATTGCAAAAGCCAACCCAGTCTCATGTGCTAGCAATGTTTCAATTGTAGCTGATGCCCTTGCAAACAATAGTTTCTGGTTAAACTCCCAATTACATGAACAAACCTCCTGTAGCAATTGTAAATACTGAGTGGTATCCTAACTTCTACAAACGTACAGACAATGGGCCATACATAATTTATATGGAAAATGTGGATAAAAAAATACGACGTCCACTTTTTAAAGTTCTAGTATTGTTTCTTACCAGAACACAAGCAAACAATAATGATATTACTTCAGAGGGAAAACAAAAAGGAAGCTCAGCTTTAAAATAACAGACAAGTACAATGTCTCAGTCAACAGTGAAGTACTGAAGTCTAAAAATATAGAAGCTTACATAACTTTTTTTTTGTTCACAGGCTGGGAGCAATTAGATAAGTATACAGAACTTAAAGAAGTGCCGATTTTGAAAGTAGTGTAACCTGTCTTTCCCACTCTAGGTGTTCACAGGTTTACAAATATATGTCGTAAAGAACAAATCTTGAAACTGCAAACCTGTTTGTTACCATTCAGCTATCAAGGTTTAGCGGAAAAGGAGGAGATTAGTGTTTAACGTCTCATCAACAACGAGGTCATTAGAGACGGAGCACAAGCTCGGATGAGGGAAGGATGGGGAAGGAAATCGGCCGTGCCCTTTCAAAGGAACCATCCCCGGCATTTGCCTGCAACGATTTCAGGGAAATCACGGAAAACCTAAATCAGGATGCCCGGAGACGGGCTGTGTCTATTCACGGCTCCAGATGTCCTTTATTCGCCACCCGTCAAGCAATGCTTCATTTGTATTCATTACGGGCACTTTTAGCAAAAACAGCGGCCTTCCCAGATGAGACTCGTAAAATATAGTGGGCCTCATTTTGTTGAACCCTGCGCCTCTACTACGGCAGTTGGTGCTCTCCGTGGGCGATAACACCCATCCACGGATCGGTCCTGAATTGAATATCAGATAAGGCGACGAGCTCATGAACTAGTGTGTTCAGTAACGTTGACTTCAGGAATAGGCTGCACATTGTTCGTATGCCTACATAAGCGTCCGGCACTGGGGGACGACAACATCTCTTGCCTACGCCGCTCACTGCTGCTCCGTCGAATTTCAGAGCTCCGGAACTGCAAAACACAACTATTCCCGCTGCTGTCCGCCACAAATATGCAGGGTCAACAGCGCGGAAGTATGGCCGAAGTTCAGTGTTTGAATGTGCCTCACCAGACAAACACAGCTCGCCAGCATCTCCGCTGCAGGCAGAAGTGAGGAGAGACAGAAATGTACGTGAGTGGCCTCCGGCCCGCAGCCTGCTATGCCCGAGCAACATTTAGCCATACCTATAAGTCTGAATCCTTATCAGCGAAGCTCTCACTGTTCAGGAACTCCACAAGTCCTAAAAGAACGACAGACTCTCGTTCTTGCCGAACTCACAGACAAGATCATAGCTGTTAACGAAACGGTCATTCAGAATATACGACGAAACAGTGTTATAAACTATACTGATATCCGCCATCTGCTAACAGGATCTTCATTCTCCTTTGTTTAAATTATGAAACCTACAGAGAAAATTCATTAGTCAGTGCGATTTTCTCCTGTTGCACGAAACATGGTTCAAATAACAACAGATCATTTACTTTAAACATTGTTCCATGATAAGGGAGGAACGCCCCAGTGGGAAGGGTGACGTTGCTACATCACTAAAAGATTTGCCGCCTCATCGAACACACCATCTCAATGTAGGAAACGATGACGGAGAATTAGTTGCTGTGCAGGTACAATCTGTTCACAAAACCTTTACTGTTAAGACCGGTGTAAACAGCTCCCCAGTATCGTGGAAGACACTGCTCACACTTGATTAGCCCACTTCGGTTTCTGTTGATTATAGATGGTATAGTGAATTCCTATCATGCAGTGTTTAGAGGGGGCGTGGTGGAAACGGAGGAGCTTCTATGAAATGAAAGGATCGTATGGAATTGATGCCCGGGAGTCACCACCTGACGAAGTTCGGTCGCCGAGTTGCAACTCTTCTCAGTTGTCGGCGCCTTCAGCGACTTGTGTGACAATGATACTGAAATGAAGATGAGAGCAACACAACCCTTAGTCTCCAAACGGAGAAAATTTCCGGCCAGGCTGGGAATCGAACACGGGCCCTTTATATGGCAGTCAGACGAGCTGATTACGTAACTAAGGAGGTGGAGAGGGCCTCGATGGATGCTACGGAAGACAGTACAGAGGTGACAGTCAACGATAGAGCTCCTTCTATTATGTATTTAGTTTTCCATAGACTTTTGCAGTACAAGAAACACTTTCTCCTCAAGTCTCTAATTGTCACGTTAAAAGCGATGCTGTGGGATTCTACACAAATATGCTTCGCTCATAGTAAGTGGGAAGTTACAGTTGCCAATGGGGACAAATGCAGGGACACAGTTCGACGGACGGTCCAATACGTGCGACACGAACTACGGAAAGAAGACACATTCTGAGCTTTGACCAACGCGTTGGAATTCGCAGCATATGTCAGCACTCCTAACAAGTGAGAAGAAACGTTCTTTTCCTTTTCGTAATCCGGGAATCCCGAATGCTCTCAAATAATTACAAAACGGAGTCTTACTTTAAAATTTATCGCCACACTGCTATCTCGGATAACTTCTTGCAACTGACAAATGTAAATGCGCGCGTTAACAAATACCGAAAGAAAGAACAACTGGATAAAATTTATCTTCACTCAATAAAGCGAGTGTGCTGGTTTAAAGAAAGAGGCATTTAGAAACAGCCGGCTGCCTTCCCCTCTTCCTATTACTAATGCCTCAGTAGGAGAATTATCGACACTTTCACCCTTCCGATGGTCCCTGTCGTGGATCATATTGTATTTCGTCCTTCCTCTCAGGAAGAAACTGAACCTGTAAACCCATAGAGTTATAGCTGCCTTCATATTGATTAAGACATTACTATGCGCTTGCGAACCTGACTCTGGAAGTGAAATATTTGCTGTTATAAGTTTTTAATCCATAGTGGGTGCAGTAGGACATCATGGCAACATGGAAGACACTAGTTATAATTCCTTTTCATAAAATTGGAAAACATTCTAATGTGGTCTCTAATTGTGAAATGGTTCCAACGGCTCTGAGCACTATGGAACTTGAGGTCATCAGTCCCCTAGAACGTAGATCTACTTAAACCTAATTAACCTAAGGACATCACACACATGCATGACCAAGGATTCGAACCTGTGACCGTAGCGGTTGCGCGGTTCCGGACCGAAGCGCCTAGAACCGCTCGAAAACAGCTGCCGGCTGTCGTCATTTGTTGTGGAAACACTTTAGCGAATCTCAAAAAAGGAGACTGGACACAGTCATTTGCAGCCTCATAGGCAATGCAGACTCAGAAAAGGGGGAAACAGAAACTGTATTCACCTGCTGTAAATATCATATCTGCCTTTCGAACGAAACAATCGTTGCTGCTTTTCTTTATGCTGGGCGAGCTTACCATCATGTACACTATGTGATCAAAAGTAACAGAACACACCGAAAAACATACATTTTTCATATTAGGTGGATTATGGTGCCAACTACTGCCAGGTACTCCATATCAGTGACCCCAGTAGTCATTAGACATCGTGAGAGAGCAGAATGGGGGAGCCGCGGAAATCACGGACTTCGAACGTCGTCAGGTGATTGGATGTCACTTGTGTCATACATCTGTACGCGAGATTTCCACACTCATAAACATTCCTAAGTCCACTGTTTCCAGTGTGATAGTGAAGTGGAAATGTGAAGGGACGACACGTACAGCAAAAACCCATACCGGCCGACCTCGTGTGTTGACTGCCAGAGACCATCGACAGTTGAAGAGGGTCATGAAGTGTAATAGGTAGGCATCTATCCAAACCATCACACAGAAATTCCAAACTGCATCAGGATCTACTGAAAGTACTATGACAGATAGGCAGGAGGCGAGAAAACTAGGATTCCATGGTCGACCGGATGCTCATAAGCGACACATCACGGATGTACATGCCAAACGACGTCTCGCTTCGTGTAAGTAGTGAGATTGGACTGTTGACAGTGGAGAAACGTTGTGTGGAGTGACAAATCACGGTTCACAATGTGACGATGCGATGGTACAGCGCGGGTATGGCGAATGCCCGGTGAACTTCATCTGCCAGCGTGTGTAGAGCCAAGAGGAAAATTCGTAGGCGGCAGTGTTATGGTGTGGTCGTATTTTTCACGGAGTGGGCGTGCACCCCTTTTTTACGTGGCACTAACACAGCACAGGCCTACATTGATGTTTTAAGCACCTTCTTGCTTCCCACTGTGAAGAGCAATTCGAGAATGGCGATTGGAACTTTTAACACGATCAATAACTTATTCATTCAGATGTTACTGAACCCGATCGCTAACGATTGTGATCCGGTGAAATGGCACATTGTCATTTACAAAAATTTCATCGTTGTTTGGGAACATGAAGTCCATGAACGGCTGCAAACGGTCTCCAAGTAACTGCATGTAAATATTTTCAGTCGATGATCGGTTCATTTGGACCGGAGGCCCAAAACAGTTCCGTGTAAACACAGCTCACACGATTATGGAGCCATCACTGTCTAGCATAGTGTTTAGCTGACAATTAGCGTTCATAGCTTTGTGGGGTCTGCGCCACTCTAAAATCCAACCTTCGCCTCTCGCTGACTGAAACTGGAACATGTCTGACCAGGCTACAGTTTTCCAGTCGTCCAGGGTCCAACGGATCAGGTCAGGAGCCCACAAAAGACACTGCAGGCGATGTCGTACTGTTAGCAAAGACACTCACGCCGGTCGATTGCTGCCGTAATCCATTAATGCCAGAATTCTCCGCACTGTCCTAACGAATTCGTCCTTAGTCTGTCCCAGAGAGAATGCGACTGTTATTTCACGCAGTGTTGGCAGTCTGTTAAATGAAGACCGTCGGCCACGAAATTGTCCGTGGTGAGAGATAATGCATGAAATTTGGTATTATTGGCACTCTCTTGACACTGTGTATGTCGGTATACTGAAATCCCTAACGATTTCCGAAACGGAATGCACCATTCTACTAGGGCCAACTACATTCCGCGTTCAAAGTCTGTTAATTCCCACGATGAGGCAGCAGTCACGTTGGACACCATTCCATATGAATTACCTGAGTATAAACGACATTTTCCCAATGAACTACTCTTTTATACCTTGTGTTGGTGATACTACCGCCTTCTGTATATGAGCATATCGCTACGCCATGACTTTTGGCATCTCTGTACATATTAATTATATAAACTGCCAGAGCGTCCTTAAACGTAAACGACACTGGAGACGGAATAGAACAACCAACTGTCATTTGTGGTTTCGACATTATGTTCGCCATGTACGGAAGGGCAGATAAACCACTTGCTGTGGGTACATTCCCATGTTGCGCTCCTCTTAAAAAAGGACGTTGACCTATTAGCGAAACAAACTGCGTCTTCTCCTTGATTTTAAACGCTTTGTCACTTGAGGTCAAGAATCACGGAGAAAATCAGAGGTAAGAGATGTGTAACATATTTCTAAAACAAAAAGGTTGTTGTTATACAGGGCTGCAATCTAGAAATACCGTAAAGCCGTTGTTTATACAGTGACACTTGGACCGGTGTCGTGCATGAAACGGCCATATCTAACCCCATGAACCATGGACCTAGTCGTTGGCGGGGAGGCTTGCGTGCCTCTGCGATACAGATAGCCGTATCATAGGTGCAACCACAACGGAGCGGTATCTTTTGAGAGGCCAGACGAACGTGTGGTTCCTGAAGAGGGGCAGCAGCCTTGTCAGTAGTTGGAGGGGCAACAGTCTGGATGATTGGCTGATCTGGCCTTGTAACATTAACCAAAACGGCCTTACTCTGCTAGTAATGCGATCGGCTGAAAGCAAGGGTAGCTAAATACGTAATTTTTCCCGAGGGCATGCAGCTTTACTGTGTGGTTAAAAGTTGATGGCGTCCTCTTGTGTAAAATATTCCGGAGGTAAAATAGTCCCCCATTCGGATCTCCAGGCGGGGACCACTCAGGAGGACTTCGTCATCAGGAGAAAGAAAACTGGCATTCTGCGAATCGGAGCGTGAAATGTCAGATCCCTTAATCGGGCAGGTAGATTACAAAATTTTAAAAAGGAAATGGATAGATTAAAATTAGCTATTGTGGGAATTAGTGAATTTCGTTGGTAGGAAGAACAAGACTTCTGGCCAGGTGTCTATAGCGTTATAAATACAAAATCAGATAGAGGTAATTCGGGAGTAATTTTAATAATGAATAAGAAATAGGAGCGCGGGTGAGCTACTACGAACAGCATAGTGAACGCATTATTGTAGCCAAGATAGACACGAAGCCCGCGCCTACCACAGTAGTACAAGTGTATATCCCAGATAGCTCCGCATATTACAAAAGGATTGAAGAAATGTGTGATGAGATAAAAGAAATTATTCAGGTAGTGAAGGGAGCGAAAATTTAATAGTCATGGCTGACTGGATTCAATAATAGGAAAAGGAATAGAAGGAAAATTAGCAGAGGAATATGGAAGGGGGTAAGGAATGAAAGAGGAAGACACCTGGTAGAATTTTGCACTGAGCATAACTTAATCATAGCTAACACTTGGTCATGAAAGAAGGCTATACGTGGAAGAGGACTGGAGACACTGAAAGTTTTCAGATAGATTATGTAATGGTAAGACAGACATTTAGGAGCCAGGTTCTAAATTGTAGGATATTTGCAGGGACATGTGAGGCCTTTTACCACAATCTATTGTTATTAGATGTAGATTAAAACTGAAGAAACTTCTTAAATGCGGGAATTTAATAAGGTGGGACCTGGATAAACTGACAGAACCAGAGGCTGTAGAGTGTTTCAGAGCGAGCCTTAGGCAACGAGTGACACCAACGGGGGAAAGAAATACAATAGAAGACAAATGGGCAGCTTTGAGAGATGAAATAGTGAAGGCAGCAGAGGAGTAAGTAGATAAAAAGCCAAGAGCTAGTAGAAATCCCTGGGCAGAGGAAGATATATTGAATGTAATTGATGAAACGTGAAAATATAAAAATGCAATAAATGAAGCAGGCTAAAATGAATAAAAACGTCCCAAAAATGAGATCGAAAGGAAGTGCAAAATGGCTAAGCAGGGATGGTTAGAGGTTAAATGTAACGATGGAGAGGCATATATCACGAGGGGCAAGATAGATAGAGCCTAAAGGAGAATTAAAGAGACCTTTGGAGAAAAGAGAACCACTTGTAAGAATATCAAGAGCTCAGATGTAAAACCTGTACTTATCAAAGAAGAGAAAGCAGAAAGGAGGAAGTAGTGTATAGAGGGTCTATACAAGGGCGATATCCTCGAGGGAAATATTATAGTGATGAAAGAGGAAGTTGATGAAGATGAAATGGGAGATATGATAGTGCGTGAAAAGTTTGACGAATGTAGATAACATTCCATTAGAACGACTGAAAACCTTGGGAGAGCAAGCCATATCAAAACTCTACCATCGGGTGAGCAAGATGCATGAGAAAGGCGAAATTTTCTCAGACTTCAAGAAGAATATAATAATTTCAATCCCAAGGAAAGCAGGTGTTGACAGATATGAAAATTACCGAACTATCAGTTTAATAAGTCAAAGCTGCAAAATACTAAAGCGAATTATTTACAGACGAATGGAAAAACTGATAGAAGCCGACCTTGGGGAAGATCTGTTGGGATTCCATAGAAATGTTGGAGCATAAGAGGCAATACTAACTCATATTAGAGGACAGATTAAGGAAAGTCAAACCTACGTTTCTAGTATTTGTAGACTTAGAGAAAGCTTTTGACAGTATTGACTGGAATATGCTCTTTCAAATTTTAAAGGTGGCGTGGGTCAAATATAAGGAACGAAAGGCTATTTACAATTTGTACAGAAACCAGATGGCAGTTATAAGAGTCGAGGCTCATGAAAGGGAAGCGATGGTTGGGAAGGGAGTGAGACAGGGTTGTAGCCAATCCCCAATGTTAATGAATATATATAATTAGTAAGCTGTAAAGGAAAGAAAAGAAAAATTTGCAGTAGGTATTAAAATCCATCGAGAAGAAATAAAACCTTTGAGGTTTGCTGATGAGATTCGAGTTCTATCAGAGACAGTAAAGGACATAGAAGTGCAGTTAAACGGAATGGTCAGTGTCTTGAAGGGAGGATATAAGATGAACATCAGCAAAGCAAAACGAGGCTAATGGAATGTAGCCGAATAAATCAGGTAATGCTGAGGGAATGAGGTTAGGATATGAGTCAGTTAAAGTAGTAAATGAATTTCGCTATTTAGAGAGCAAAATAAATGATGATGGTGGAAACAGAGAGGATATAAAATGTAGACTGGCAATAGTAAGGAAAACGTTTCTGAAGAAGAGAAGTTTGTTATCAATGAGTGTAGATTTGAGTTTAAGGAAGTCGTTTCTGAAACAATTTGAATTGAGTATAGCTATGTATTGAAGTGAAACATGGACGATAAATAGTTTAGACAAGAAGAGAATAGAGGCTTTCGAAATGTAATGCTACAGATTAGCTGGGTAGATCACATAACTAACGAGGAGGTACTGAGTAGATTTGGGGAGAAGAGGAATTTGTGGCACAACATGAGTAGAAGGAGGGATCGGTGGTTACGATATGTTCTGAGGCATCAAGGGGTCATCAATTTGGTACTGGAGGGCAGCGTACAGGTTAAAAATCGTAGAGGGACACCAAGAGATGACTACACTTAAGCCGATTCAGGAGAATGTCGGTTGCAGTAGGTACTTGGAGATGAAGAAACTTCCACATGATAGAGTGGCATGGAGACCTACATCACACCAGTCTCTGGACTGAAGGCCACAACAACAACAGCAACAACTTGGTCCGATCAACGACTTCCACCGACATTACAAATCGCTGCAACTACGTCGAATTAGTATTTGCGTTCTCCTGCATGTCAGTGTGATTCTGAATCGGAAGTTAATGTAAACTACAGGTTGGTTTTGTGTCCCATATTTGACGGAAAAAGATTGGACTTTTTAAAGACTCTTAGCGTCTTCTCTTTGGTTTACTACAGTCTTTAATCTTTGTAAAGTGATTGTAACTTTCCTAAAGAGTATTGGGAAATATCCTTAGGTTTTAATGGTAAGCGGTTTTCATTTCTATGTATTGTTGTGGCGGAATCTTGATACTAGTGTGAACTAATAAGCAACTACTGTGTATGAAACTTCCTGGCAGATTAAAACTGTGTGCCCGACCGAGACTCGAACTCGGGACCTTTGCCTTTCGCGGGCAAGTGCTCTACCAAGTGAGCTACCGAAGCACGACTCACGCCCGGTACTCACAGCTTTACTTCTGCCAGTACCTCGTCTCCTACCTTCCAAACTTTACAGAAGCTCTCCTGCGAAACATGCAGAACTAGCACTCCTGAATGAAAGGATATTGCGGAGACATGGCTTAGCCACAGCCTGGGGGATGTTTCCGGAATAAGATTTTCACTCTGCAGCGGAGTGTGCGCTGATATGAAACTTCCTGGCAGATTAAAACTGTGTGCCCGACCGAGACTCGAACTCGGGACCTTTGCCTTTCGCAGGCAAGTGCTCTACCAACTGAGCTACCGAAGCACGACTCACGCCCGGTCCTCAGTTGGTAGAGCACTTGCCCGCGAAAGGCAAAGGTCCCGAGTTCGAGTCTCGGTCGGGCAGAAAGTTTTAATCTGCCAGGAAGTTTCATATCAGCGCACACTCCGCTGCAGAGTGAAAATCTCATTCTGGAAACTACTGTCTAATTTATTTCCAAATCTCTCTGTTATCAACTTATGGTGGGCGAAATTGTGATAGGCTGAGGCCTTCTATCTTTAATTAATATTTATGTATTCTCTTCATAAAATTCAGTGCACATTCTAACCGGTGTGTTTTAGATGGCTGCGTAGAGTACACACTGGAGAGGGGATCAGTTGCCTGCGTGACACAGGTGGCCACAGCCGTTGCATCGTGCCATAGTGACAGTAGCCTGACCGGAGATCCTTATACTGCGTGTTTCCTCCGGTGATGGTGGTACCTGGCGAAGTGCTGCAGTCACCATAACAGCAGTGGTGCAGACTCAGGGCAACAACAGCGGGAGCCAGTGGTGGACAGCTGTAAGTGGTCTTGTCAGTTGGTCTGTCTCTTCAGTAAATAAGGAAGCACAATTGTGCAAGTGTGGTCAAACTGTATAGGACGGCGTGGCTGAGGGATGGCATGTACCAACACTGAGCGACGGGCACTGACAGTGTCTGCCCACGCAAGGCAATGATGGCTGTGCAGGTAGATGGTTACCAGCAGCAGACAAGGTACCAAGCAAGTAGCCATCAGTGGAAGGCACCAAGTTTTTCGGCTGTGCACAGGCTCTGGCCTGCAACTATTGAGGGCAGAGTGTGGAGATGGTAGCCGCCTGGTTCATATCGGTGCATAAGCTGGCGTGAATCTCCCTTGAGCTATTGCATGGTGATGGTAGGGAATGAGGGCCTAAATTGAGCGGCGCAGCTCAGTTGGTGTACAACATCAATGATTAATTTCTTGACGCCCTTGAGGAACTGTGAAGGTGTCAATTCACCTTTCAAAATCCGTCTTCGGCGATTTCCACATATTCAGCTTGGTGGATATTGATTCTTGAACTGTGAATCCGTGACTTTTTGTCATAGCACCTGGCCTCTTTATGACATTTTCTGCTGAGTCACCACAAGAGTTACGTGCCTCGCCTCTCCGAATTGTGGTACAACATTCGTCTGTCCCTTAGAATATCTGGTTCCCTGGGTTGTCCTCCTTCTAATGTTCCGTAAAAGTCACATATTTCACGGGGTAACGATCATGTGCAGTACTCTCTAATCCTCGTTACTGTAATGCAGCATGAACCATAGTATTCTCTGGCTGCTTACTAAACTTCGAGTAATTGCGATTGTCTAATATTAAACTAATATGCTGGCGAATTGTGCACTGAGGGGGGGGGGCTAAAGTGGTTGGGCTATTTTCCATCTAAAGTAGAGCTGAAATTAGAATCAAGGCCATAAATATACCAGAAACTGAAAAACACCTATTGTCATGACGATACAGTACCGTCCGTCATGGTATTGCTGCACGTGCTGGAGTGTCTGCTCCTGAAGAATGCGTCCCGTTTTACTTGCTACTTGCTTACTGAGCTTCTCTCGTTTCACCCACAGACCTTACTACATTCAACCATAATTAACAAACTAGGAAAATAACATTACAAATCACTTTCTTTTTCACGTAGTCTGTTTTCAAATCTTCTTTAAAAAGCAAATTGTCGCACTCGATTAATTTTTCATACTCTTCATTTCACCTTATTTGTCAGGGGCTTCTTAACTCTGTGCTTTTCTTGATGGGTCAGAATTCTGTCTTTGCAACAAACGTTTTTCTTATGTTTTCCCTGAACATGTCCCTAAAACTATGCTCCCAATAGAACTACACGTGGCATTGCCACAAATAGGACACTGGCCAGTGGTTCCTCTTATTTACCTTCTTGTAGAAATAGTTACAGACTGAATCGTTCTTGCAATGTTATATTTCCTTGTCCCTTCGCCCACCCAAAACCATTGCTCTGTGCCCTGTGAAACTTGATCACATTAATTGAATCTTAATGCCTTGGTAAACAATTTAGTTGGTTCGTCCTTCACGTCAGAAGAATTCTGTGAAAGTGCTTCATTGGCAGCAGTCTTCCTCATTCGAGTTACAAGGTGCACTGCTAAATATCAATATTCATACGTTTTCTCTTAATTTTTGTACATCTTCGAAGCATCATCAACTTTAGAAATCTATTGATCCTCAAACACACATTCGTTAATGGGTTTTGCCTTGACGGACCGATCATTATTCTTACAACCACATTTACTCGTTCTCCTCTTCCCTTTTTCTGAGAAGGCGGCTCCATCATAGGTTACAAGTTGTCTGTGTCCTTCAGAAGTAAATGCGTCTGTATAACCTTATTATTCACAATGTTTTCAAAACAATTAACATTATCAGTAACTTGCTGTGTATCTTTTACAGTATCCACAGTAAGGTTACACTGTACAAGACACAAAACTCATTAGCATTCGTACCGGGTTGGTATAATTAAAGCTCAGCTACTCGCGGAGGTCGGCTATGGGCCGTTATTATCGTACCGCGGCGATAATTGAAAGATTTGCTAATGTGCTAATGTGGGACCTATTTACGCTGGAAAACATATTAGGTCCACACATTAGTTCGAGTTGTGACCACTAGGTACAAATCTGGTTCTGTACACTGTTGGCATTACAGTATGATATCCATGTTGTCATTTGACAAGCCAAACGTAAGTGAATAGTATGGCTGTTGAGAAGACACACCGTGCGCTCTTGACGAAACTCTTTTATGTGAACAGCAACAATTACAGTGCTGATTTGAAAGAGTATGGCCAACTAAAACGTCTGAGTAGAAGCCCTTGGAACATAGCCTGAGCTTACTTTCCACAGCTAAACATAGAAACACAATGAAACATCTAGGAAAGACACACCAAAATTGCCACGACAATAGCACTAAGAAGATACAAAAACCACTGCTTTCCCCCCACTGCTTGCTGACACGACACTGACGAAGAGACCGAGCGAGGTGGCGCAGTGGTTAGCACACTGGACTCGCAATGGGGAGGACGACGGTTCAATCCCGTCTCCGGCCATCCTGATTTAGGTTTTCCGTGATTTCCCTAAATCGTTTCAGGCAAATGCCGGGATGGTTCCTTTGAAAGGGCACGGCCGATTTCCTTTCCAATCCTTCCGTAACCCGAGCTTGCGCTCCGTCTCTAATGACCTCGTTGTCGACGAGACGTTAAACACTAACCACCACCACCACTGACGTAGAGGGGATACCAATGAGTTACGCCACCAAATGTAAAAGTGGCAGGTGATAGGGAAAAATTGAAAATGTGTGGTAAGTGCCTATCAGACCAAACTGCTGAGGTCAACTATACCTAGCCTTACGCACAATTTAATCTAACTTAAACTAACGCATGCTAAGGACAACATACATACCCATGCCCGAGAGAGGATTCGAAACTCCGAAGTGGGGAGCCGCCCGAACCAAGGCGACTCAGACCGCACAACTATCCCGCGCGGCAGGTGATACGTCAAGATGTATGACAGTTAACTTCTCAGGCCTTGGCTGCATGTTCTTGCGACTTGGCACTTGTAAGGAGAGGCCACGACGTTATGATCACGGATTTACTTTTGTACAGTAAGCCATTAAAACAGCTGCTTCTCGGCGCGCTTTCGTGTGTCGAGTCCCTCTTACGAGAGAGCCATGGCACACACTTAACGCCGGACAAAGATCAAGATTCGAAGCAGAATATGCACGGCCAAAACCTTACGAAAGTGAGAAGTTTATACGGGTTGATCTTCGCCCGGATCCACAGGATATCATTGGCTTTCACTTTTCCATCACTGGGACCCTTGCGTACATTAAGATGCCCCCCGAGAACTGTGTGCTGAAATTGCGAGCTGCCACAGGCCAGACCTCAAGTTTAAGAACGCCGACGGACACATAGGTGATGTAATGACTGACCACGCGTGTTTCGGCCTGCGTACGATCAGCGTTCCAGAACTTCCGTTCGAGGTCCCGCCGGACGTCGTCATGTCGTATGGCAATGAACTGTTACCTTGATGAAAATGGGAGATTTTTGTGACCCACCCTGTACTCTGCGGCGTCCTCAAGCAAAAACGGAATTTGTGTAGCGTGTGGGGCTTACTTGGTTTACAGGATGTAGGGCCCTGTACCTGCGCTGGCTGCCGCCATGAAAGGCATGTCCGCCAAAACTATCTTCAGCGCTGGATTGCAGAGACACCGCTTAACGACGCTGCCTCCACGTACCATCCACAGTTCATCCTATTACCTATGCCGCCGTCACAGTACCAACTGCCGATCTTCCGCAAACCCATGCGACTCGTCACCGGTGATGTTCAACGATTATGGAGACTAATCCGACACTTTACACGTCATTGCAGCCAGACATCACAGATCCGCATGTACGAAAACAAAAGGCCTCACGGAAGCGCCGGAAGCGGCACCGTGCCCCCTCGGATAATTATCTTCAAAGAATGAGGCCACAAGATGCCGACAACAAGTCCGACGATGCAAAATCTTCTGACACCCTGAGTTCGAACGATCATGTTCGCCACATCACCCCAGGACAGCTTCATGCCATTGTGACGCAGTGGTACCAAACCCTACAGGCGTCCAGCGTGACGTCCCTCCTGCTGTGCCAAATCCACCTGCGTCCACAGCGAACGACCCATTGTCGTACACCTTATCTGTACTGACGAGCTCCTGGGCTGATGTCGTCGAGGATGACGCGCTGTCACTGCCTGGCACCGCGGAAGGGCCAGCCACGACACAGTGGCTGGAAATGCGGTGGATACTTACTGCCGCCGCCGGAGCGGACGCCACCTTCCCGATTGATGTGGCGACCCAACATTACCACCCAGCAAGGTGGCGCAGTGGTTAGACACTGGACTCGCATTCGGGAGGACGACGGTTATGTTTTCCGTGATCTCCCTAAGTCGCACCAGGCAAATGTTAGGATGGTACCTTTCAACGGGCACGGCCGACTTCCTTCCCTGTCCTTCCTTAAGCCGATGACACTGATGACCTAGCTGTCTGGTCTCCTTCCCCAGAAACAACCCAACCCAACATTACCGCACTGCAGCTCTCAGCATCAGTAGCATTCGTGCGCATCATAAACTGATTATGTTACAAGATACGCTGAATGCCGACTATAAAGACAGTCTCCTCCTCTACTAGATCTATGTCGAGGATTTCTTCGGCCCTTTTGGGTACACTGCTCACGTCTCACCAGTGTCTACTACTGCCAATGGCGTGGTGATCGTCCTCCATGGTGGCCTAATTGCTGAAGACGTCGCCGTGGACGGTCTGCTTTCTTCTCAGACACTGTGCACCCTCTTTATGTAACGCCAGGATGTCAGAATCTTCGATGGGAATTTTAACTTCACACAGACGCCGAAGGACCAACTTCTATACTACGCTCCATGTCCAGCTTTGGCCGACATCATAACCAAACTTTACGTAGTGGACAAATGGAAGTATATACATGGTGATAGGGCGGGTTTCACCCACTGTACCAGCCACCCCTCCAGCCATATAGATGACGTCTATTCGGGGTACACGGGCCGCTGAAATACGGTCCGTTGCTCTTTTCCGACCATACGGCCTGCGTATGCACAGTCACCTTGCGCCGCCAGATGGTATGGTATAGTTGAGGCCTCTGAAAATTGAACGAGACACATCTTTATTCGCCTGAATAACGACAGTTCGTGGAGGCAACGTGGACGTCATGCGCCCATCGGTGAGGGGCTTACACGACCCTATTCTCATGGTGTCTGTTATGCGCCAAGAAAGGCACTAATTGGTCACGACAGGGAGATCGCCGCCCGGAGGCGGCACTCACTAGATTTCTACTAGCGCATTCGGCGCTACTGTTCAGCAATGCCGCACTCATTTTCCCGTCAGCAAGCAATGAACGACTCAAAAGCCCGGATCACAGCACTCAAGAGCCAGCACCTCGAAGGGATGATTGTTCGGGCTCTGTGGATGGAACGGACCACGAAGGGCCGTCGATGTATCACATCATCGCGGAACCCAGGGGTCGGCGATGAACGCTGATTCATGCTGTAACTTTATCTGACTGTCGGTGTGTCACAACATTACGTGCGATCGGAAATGCTCTGCTGTTCGCAGATCACCATCAACCCTCAGACACGAATGAGGAAATCTCTCGCCTTATGTATGGCACAGTACCGAGGGTCGCGCAGATGGTAATACTTGAGTACATGACTGAGGACGAGTTCACTGCATCTATACTGACCGGCGCTCCTCACAAGTCGGCAGGACCCGTTAGGTTTTTACAGGACCTACGGCCAGTTACTGACACCGGTCTGGACGGACATATGCCGCTATTGGATGTCCCCTGAAGCAAGCTTTCTGGTGTCTCCCTCGAAGGATTGCTCGTTCCTGTATATAAACCACACGAAGAAACCTATAGCTCTTGAACTGTGATATGAAGCTCTTTGCCTGGCTTCTGATCGCAAGTCACCCGGCACGTGGCGTTCTACGATCAGGCCTCAATAGGAGGCCATGACAACATCCGGACTACACTATGTGGATACTGTGACATGATCACACTTGGGCTGACAAGGCACAACACCGGGAATCCTGGCCTCACTCGATTTGAGTCAGGCCTTCGACAGGGTTAATCAATTCTGACAGCGGTGATGCGGAATATGGGATTCCAAAACGGCTTTGTGCGTCTACTCCTTCGTGCGACATCCGGGATCCTGAACAACGGTCGTCTCACGCCGCTATCCTGGAGCAACGATCGGTTCGGCACGGATGCTATCTTTCTACAAACTTGTACGCTCTCGCCATACAACAGTTACTTTGCGGCCTCCGCCAGCGCCTAACCAAGAAGACTCTTGGCGGACACACTTTTCGTTGCGCGACCTACGCGGACGCTCTGATCCTCGCTCTGCGCAACGGTAACAATGTTCAGGCAACGCTGGAGTGGGTGGAGTCCTACGGATAGTGTCCTTAATGTTCGACAGTCTCTCGCGTTGCCTATAGGGCATGGGCTGCCCGGTGTATTCGTCACTCCCCTGCGAATCTGCGACGTGGTAAGATGTCTGGTTATTGATTTTACAGCCACATTTCGGCGATCTGTGGCACCTAAATGTAGACACTTATAATGCCGGACCCAAGAAGAGCTCTGTGACCATCAACTCCGAACCCTGGACATGCCGCAAAGGACCCGTTTTGCCAATGTATATGTCGCTCGTGACTCATGAATGCTGGCTGAATTGGATCCCTTTGTGAGTCAAGGACTGTTATTTGAAGTCAGCTACGAGTCCGTTACCCTCCCGAAAGACAAAGGTGGTCTCAGTCTCTGTCACGTCCACCATCAAGCAACAGCCCTCCTTATAAGCACGCACGTCAAGATGTGGCGAGTCACTCTGACATGCCTCACCAGCCTACCAATGAGGGCCCTTACCCCCAATGCAGCTGACAGACGTCCCAATGCCCTTTCTCTACTTGAGCAATTTCTTTCTTGAATATAGCTACACCAGGCCGTGCTTCTCCCTCCACGTCTATCGACGGCTGAGATAGTTTATGCCTCTCTGCAGCTACAGCGGCTTCCGCAGAATTTGACTGAAGAAAAACATTCCCTCGTCCTTTCGAATGACGTGTGGCGTGTAGTACACGCCCCTACTCTTGCGGCGGACGTTCAATACACCTGGTACGTGACGGTAAATGGGAAGCAGGTTTGCCAGTCCCGTCTCCACCGGTTCCACCTGGCGCCATCACCATTATGTACCACGTGTGGGAAACAAGGCGACAATGGCCATCGACGTGGGTGCGGTGAGTGGAGTAATGCTTGGCTTTTGCTCCGCCAGATTCTGGCGTTCACCACTCGCACGACTCCCTATAGCATCAACCCACAAATGATTCTCTTCCCGGACGTGAACTATTTTCTGCGAGCAAGCACCTACCCAGTGACTTGGATTAGCAGGCACGCAGTCCACTACCTGTTTGGTAATGGTGACGAATCAGCCCTCCAATTCTCGCTATACCTTAACGGCCGACAGTGTGTAGTAGTCAAGAACCCAAAGTACAAACAATATCTCACGAACTTTCTCCGGAGCGCTTTCCACAACCCTCGTAGCAGGTGGATCACCCATGCAAAGAGCAGCTGACATATAGCTGACATATTACCCTTCTTTCAGCTTACAGATACGATCCCCTCAACGGTTATTCATACACGCTTCCGAGATGACGTGCATCGACGATCTGCTGATGTGTCGCCACCACGCGGTATTTTATTTCCTGCTGATGTCGAAGGCGATTGCCAGTCCTTGCGGGGACGTGCTTCAGCGACAGAGATGGATTCTTTTATGATAAAATAAAAAACAACAAAAATTGAGTAAAAATGAAAATAAAAAAAATAAAAGTAAAAAATAAAAATAGTACATTCCACATATCCTGCTTTCCTGCATTATTTTCCTTTTTTTGGTAGAACTTAATGGGGTCTTTCGCGATATGGGCCAAAGCCGGAAGTGGTGGAGCTTTTCTTTTCAGGCTTCTTAATTACTTAGGGTGGAAATGGCTATGATATTGGCGATATTAGCTTTTCTTTTTATCGTAGTTTTAGGTTACCTAAGGAATGCGAGGAATAAAATGGTTAGCGTTCGGGCTTCGCAAGACAATAGTGGCTAAGGCGATGGATCGAATCCCACTATCATTTACTTTTTAATCTATATTTTTCTTATCTCTGGTCACATTACTTAAATTAAATAAAAGAAAGTGAAAAAAGAACCAACGCGCATTTTCATGAAGTTTTAGTGAATTTCATATGTTGTTTGACTATTGATTATTTGTAATTAAATTTTCACAGCTTAGAAAGCCCGATTCAAACCTCGAAAATAATGATGCGAGTGACCATGAATCCAATGTGCGGCTCCTATGCACAGATACATAAGCCACATCACAGATGCATTAAACTTCTTTTGCAATTTTCTCGGAATTGCCAAAATAGTGTATCTTACTACTTGTACATTATGTTGTTTTAATGGTGTACTAAAAATGTACAAAATGTGAAGTAAATCTCTGAGCCTAACATCGTGGCCTCCCCTTAACAGTTACAGAGCCAGCCTGCTGTAGTAGCGGGACAAACTTTGTACCAGGGCAGTTTGTTAGTGTGGATTGCCTATGTCAAGGGCAGGTGTGAACTCAGGGGCATACCTATTGTTCTCCTTTGATTGATATGCCTTTAACCTATTGTTCTCTTTTGATTGACATGCATTTAACCTATTGTTCTCCTTTGATAAATAGGTATTTAAACTATTGTTTAAAAGGATTCTTCCTTAATCTATTGTTCCCCCACACCCTCCCCTTTCCCCAGCACCCCTCAGGAAACGTCCCTCATCACTCCTACAGGTAAACTCTAAGATCTGAGTTACTAGAATAGCCCCTCTCACTCTTATCAAAAACATTAACTACTTAATTAAACTGATTAATTAATTAACATCTCCCCCTCTGGTAAGTCCCCACCTGTCCCACCCTCCCTCCCAGAAATTGGCGTGCAAAAGGCTCAGTTGATGTGTCATTTAGAGGGAATTCCATTGTAGTGTATGGAATATTGTTTAAACAATTGGCAATGTATAGTTTATTATTTAGTTATTTATGACAATGTATGGAATGTAGTTCATTTAGTGAAAGAATTTGTCAGGAATTTCTGTGTGTGCAATATCGTTTAAGCAATTTAGACAATGTGTGGAGTATTGTTTATTTAAAAAATTTAGGGGATTAAAGTCAGTGTATGGAATATAGTTTATTTGTTTATTTAAAGAATTTTTCAAGAAGTCGATCACCACCCCTATCACTCCATCCTCACACCTTCACCCCCTCCCCTACACCCTCCACTGCTCAACGTGGAAATTAGCTGCTCTCTGGAGGAAAGGAAGGACCTCACGAAGGGAAATTCAAGGGCATATTTTCTTATAAAAAGAATCTGTTTGCGTGGCTTGGAGTTCTCTTACTCATCATTCTCTGCGGTTTAGAAAGATGCAGGTCTTATCAGAAATAATTACGTCGATCGCCTTTCTTTTTATTCCGATTGAGCATGGAATACCGTCATAAAACCCACATCACACGTAATTACACAAAGTTAAAAATCTTTCGATCGCGAAGCACACACGGCCTGCAATCCCCTGTCCACTGGACACAGGACACAGGACACAACGGCACATCCTTTCAGAAGTCGGGATGCATCTGCGGCCCCCAAGAAGTGACGACGCGGCCGTCAACTGCCGAGCGACGCGCAGGCGTCAGTTTGGGTCCTGCAAGAACGAGGTGGCAGCATCCCTTTGGTGAATGACATCTGAGAAATACCTGTCGATATACATGTTCTCCTAGTCACTGTTGTTGGTGTGATGAGCCTTAGGCAAGAGAGATGTTTACATAGCGAATAACCCTCAGCGAGATGTTTCTATAGCAGCTAACCCTCACAAGCGTAGCTAAAAGATTCTTAGTGTTATAATGATGTAACTTTTCTATGTAAATAAGAGACAAGCCTACCTCTCTGAAACAGTAAAGCGCTGCAGAAATAGTTAATGGTCGCTTTTGTAGGAGCCTTAGTCATATCTCACCTTGCCTCCATGGACATTCTGCTCCTAACAGAATCTGTACTCGAAAATAGCCCAGAATAGCACCAATTGCATTCTGCCTCTCGATCGTAACGGAACAGCCCGTCCATTACTATCAGTCCCTTCTCAGAATTGGTAAAGTGTAATGGATATAGTGAACCGTCACTTTTGTAGGACTTTCGTCATGTCTCAGCTTGTTAGCGTAAAAATGCTTGCCCGAACAGGACCTGTTTGCGAAAATAGCCCAGAAAAACACGGAATACATTTTTCCTGATGGTCGTAAAGAGACATCACATCTTCCCTTCCTGGAAATTATGACGTCTTGCGTTCAACATACGTCTCAGAAACGGTAAACGGTGTCACTGCTAAAAGAGTTCATCATGTCTATGCACGCCCATGAAAACACCATTTACATATAACCTTTAATGTTGTCTTCTAAGAGAGCACTTTCTAAGCACAGACGGAAAATTGGAACAATTACACAAACAGAATTCGAAGCACTGACCTACAGAAGAGAAAAATGCCTGGAATGTCCTTTGTTCAAAATGGTTCAAATGGCTCTGAGCACTATGGTACTTAACATCTATGGTCATCAGTCCCCTAGAACGTAGAACTACTTAAACCTAACTAACCTAAGGACAGCACACAACACCCAGACATAACGAGGCAGAGAAAATCCCTGTCCCCGCCGGGAATCGAACCCGGGAACACGGGCGTGGGAAGCGAGAACGCTACTGCAGAATTTTCTATGTCCTACAGCTACTGTCAATTATTCAAAAGGACAGTCACAATCTCATTATTTGCTATGTGTACGATTGTGACTGTCATTTTGAATAATGGATTATAAGAAAATTAATTTCTCTTATCTCCACATAACTATGTTGTCTAAAAATCTACAGTTACTGGTCTGGAGATGTCCTAATGCCACATTCGTGGATGAGTGATTGCATTCCTGCCAGAGATGGAGGTCTGCTTCAACTTGCCTTTGAACACTTCCATTCTCAAAACTTCTCATTGATGCCTTCTCTCCTTCTTGTTCGAATCAGTTTGTAGAGGCTCCTATACCTCAGCGCAAAGGACGTCTTGTGAATGAATGGAACATTCTGATTGTATCTTACTGACAAGACATTCAACAGTAAAATACTATTTTGTACAGATCGCCATATTGCACTGACAGACCCCGCAAAGTGCTCTGCAGATAAATAAATCCCACGCACTCACCGTGCTGCTGAGCAGTGCCGATGGAGGAAACTACCGCCATAAACACGGTCCGTGACCACACCTGCGGAGGCTTATGTCAGCCAGAGAGAGGCCAGCCGACTGTGGACAACCCCCCCCCCCCCCCCCCACCCTAGGAGGACTTGAGGGGTAGCAGTTCGACCGCTATCAATGCTCCCAGCGCAGACACTCGTCTTATTGAATCTTCTCAAATTTTCGCAGAGTATACATGTGACACACGAGGTCCCGAAGGCAACTGGGTATTAGTTAACTATTTGCCTGCCTAGGTGGAGCCACAAGCCAAATAGTCAATAGCCAAAAGCTTTCTCGGACTCTATGAACTGGTGTAGAAAGGATTGGCTAGCCCTATCTCGAAACAAAGGTGTCCGCTGAATTGCTGTTTCTGGCACTGACCTGTTTGTTTGCGGCTATGCGTGCTATGGCCATCTGTAGACTCACAAGAATATTGGGAACCAGACACATATTTAACTACAATTAAATATTAGGATTGCTGCCGCAGTCTGATACCAAGCAATGTATTGGAGATGTCCCGCCATTACGACCATGGTTCTGAAACGAATCTCAATATCTATAGCACACATAATTTTCCACGTAAAAAAAGAAACCTTCCATTCACCTTACGACTATCGATGTGCTGAATTTATCAGATGAATTTTGTTGAGCTTTCATAGACCGAAATTTTCTTTGTTGGATGGCGCAGAATAACGATGATATAATGTTGGCGTGATGGACATGAATAGACCCTGAGGGATGCGAATCTGATTCGGACTGCAGTATCTGTATGTAGTTTGGAGAAGCACTACAGTGCAGTATCAAAATTCTCATCTTTCTCCCAGTTCCCATACTGTATTTTATACTACCTCTTGGGCAGGAGTGGGCTTCGTTTGGAGCTAACCTTACACATCGTACATAGTTGGTGGAGCTACTACAACATTTTCCCGTTTCCATTGATTGCTAATAACACAGTCCTGTCGCAATAACTCTACTTAGCCTGTCTATACGTGGGTTGTAGAAGGAGGTGGATGTAGCTTTCTCCAACTTCTACTCAGTTCCGACTTAATTTGAAAAATCACATGCAGAAAGCTGCACAAACGGCAGCAGTTGTAAGAGGCATAGGGACTATCTAAAATTTAACTGTAGAAGATAGGTTCGAAAAACTTGATTCGTTTCGAGATATGAGAGTGGCAGAAATATGATTCTCCATCGGATACAACGCAGGTATGTGGTTGAATGGAAAGACTTGATTCCCAATCATAGACATCGTTTTTACAAAAAGTGTAACACTAGAGATCTGAAAACCTGTTGTAGATTTCTTACGACCTCAATCAGCACACCATCTACTGTTTGTGATCGTTCTCAATCAACCATCACCTGTAACCCAGTCGATATATCATCGAACCTCTGACGTGGAATAAAGACAGAATGTGTTACTAATACTGCAGAAATATTTTGCAGCGGCATCAGGGAGTTACAAATACTGGTTTCATACCATGGACCTTGCCGTTGGTGGGGAGGCTTGCATGCCTGAGAGATACAGACTTACCGTAGGTGCAACCACAAAGGAGGGGTATCTGTTGAGAGGCCATACAAACATGTGGTTCCTGAAGAGGAGTAGCAGCCTTTTCAGTAGTTGCAGGGCCAACAGTCTGTACGATTGACTGATCTGGTCTTGTAACAATAGCAAAAACGGCCTTGCTGTGCTGGTACTGCGAACGGCTGAAAGCAAGGGGAAACTACGGCCGTAATTTTTCCTGATGACATGCAGGTGTACTGTATTGTTAATTGATAATGGCGTCCTCTTGGCTAAAATATCGCAGAGGTAAAATAGTTCCCCATTCAGATCTCTGGGCGGGGAATACTCAGGAGGACTTCTTTATCAGGAGAAAGAAAACTGCCGTTCTACTGGTGGGAGCGTGGAATGTCAGATCCCTTAATCGGGCAGGTAGGTTAGAAAATTTAAAAAGGGAGATGGATAGGTTCACATTAGATATAATGGGAACTAGTGAAGTTCGGTGGCAGGAGGAACAAGACTTCTGGTAGGGTGAATACAGGGTTATAAATACAGAAACAAATAGGGGCAATGCAGGAGGGGGTTTAATAATGAATAAAAAAATAGGAATGCGGGTAAGCTACTACAAACAGCATAGTGACATTATTGTGGCCAAAATAGATTTGAAGCCAACGCCTACCACAGTTGTACAAGATTATAATCCAACTAGCTCCACAGATGACCAAGAGATTGATGAAATGTATAATGAGATAAAATAAGTTATTCAGATAATGAAGAGAGACGAAAATATAATAGTCTTGGGTGACTGGAATTAGATAGTAGGAAAAGGAAGATAAGCAAAGGTAGAAGGTGAATATGGATTGGGCGTAAGGCATGAAAGAGGAACCCGCCTGGTAGAATTTTGCACAGAGCATAACTTAATCACAACTAACACTTCGTCATGAAAGAAGCCTGTGTACGTGGAAGAGGCCTGGAGACACTGGGAGTTCGCAGATAGTTTATATAATGGCAAGACAGACATTTAGGAACGAGGTTGTAAACTATAAGACACTTACAGGAGCAGATATGGACTCCCGACCACAAACTATTTGTTATGAACTGTAGATTAAAACTGAAGAAACTTCAAAAAGGTGGGAATTTAAGGAGATAGGACCTGGATAAACTGAAAGAACGAGAGATTGTAGAGAGTTTCAGGGAGAGCATTAGGGAACGACTGACAAGAATGGGAGAAAGAAGTATAGTTGAAGAAAAATGGGTACCTTTGGGAGATGAAATAGTGAAGGCAGCAGAGCGTCAAATACATGAAAAGACGAGGGCTAGCAGAAATCCTTGGGTAACAGAAGAGTTATTGAATTTAATTGATGAAAGGAGAAAATACAAAAATGCAGTACATTAAGTAGGGAAGTGAAAAATAACTAAGCAGGGATGGATAGAGGACAAATGTAAGTATGTAGAGGCCTATATCACTAAGGGTAAGACAGATAAAGCCAAAAGGAAAATTTAAGACACCTCTGAAGAAAAGCGAACCACTTGCATGAATATCAAGAGCTCAGGTGGAAACCCAGTTCTAAGCAAAGAATGGAAAGCAGAAGGTGGAAGGCGTACATAGAGGATCTATACAAGGGGATGTTCTTCAGGACAATATTATGGAAATGGATGAGGATGAAGATGAAATGGGAGATATGATATTACCTGAAGGGTTTTACAGAGCGCTGAAGGGCGTAAGTCGAAACAAAGCCCTGGGAGTAGACAACATTACATTACAACTACTGATAGCGTTGGGAGAGTCAGCCCTGACAAAACTCTATTATCTGGTGGCCAAGATGTAAGAGACAGGTGAAATACCCTCAAACTTCAAGAAGAATATAATAATTCTAATCCCAAAGAAAGCAGGTCTTGACAGATGTGAAAATTACCGAACAATCAGTTTAATAAGCCACGGCTCCAAAATACTAAAACGAATTATTTACAGACGAATAGAAAAACTGGTAGAAGCCGACCTCGGGGAAGATCAGTTTGGATTCCGTAGAAATGTTGCAACACGTGAGGCAATACTGACCCTACGACTTATCTTAGAAAATAGACTAAGGAAAGGCAAACCTACGTTTCTAGCATTTGTAGACTTAGAGAAAGCTTTTGACAGTGTTGACTGGAATACTCTCTTTCAAATTCTGAAGATGACAGGGGTAAAATACAGGGAAGCGAAAGACTGTTTACAATTTGTACAGAAACCAGATGGCAGTTATAAGGTTCGAGGCGCATGAAAGGGAAGCAGTGGTTGGGAAGGGAGTGTGACAGGGTTGTAGCCTATCCCCGATGTTATTCAACCTGTGTATTGAGCAAGCAGTAAAGGAAACAGAAGAAAAATTCGGAGCAGGAATTAAAATCCATGGAGAAGAAGTAAAAACTTTGAGGTGCACCGATTACATTGTAATTCTGTCAGTGACAGCAAAGGACCTGGAAGTGCAGCTGAACGGAATTGACAGTGTCTTGAAAGGAGGATATAAAATGAACACCAACAAAGGGAAAACGTGGATACTGGAATGTAAACGAATTACATCGGATGGTGCTGACGGAATTAGATTAGGAATTGAGACGCTTGGAGTAGTAAATGAGTTTTGCTGTTTGGAAGCAAAATAACTGATGATGGTGGAAGCAGAGATGATGTCAAATGTAGACTGGGAATAGCAGAGTAAGCGTTTCTGAAGAAAAGAAGTTTGATAACACCGAGTATAGATTTAAGTGTCAGGAAGTCGTTTCTGAAAGTATTTGAATGGAGTGTAGCCATGTATGGAAGTGAAACGTGGACGATAAATAGTTTAGACAAGAAGAGAATAGAAGCTATCGAAATTTGGTGCTACAGAAGAATGTTGGAGATTAGATGAGTAGATCGCATAACTAATGAGGAGGTATTGGGGAGAAGAGAAATTTGTGACATAATTTGAGTAGAAGAAGGGATCGGTTGTTAAGACATGTTCTGAGGCATCAAGGGATCACCAATTTAGTATTGGAATGTAGAGTGGAGCATAAAAATCGTAGAGGGATACCAAGACGTGAATACACGAAAAAGGTTCAGAAGGATATAGGTTACAGTATGTACTGGGAGTTGAAGAGGCTTACACAGGATAGAGTAGCATGGAGAGCTGCATCAAACGCGTCTCTGGACTGAAGATCACAAGGACAACAACCATGTTCCTTAACTGAATCACTTCTTATATCGGTAATTTTATCACGAGTGTGCAGTGTCAGTGACGTGTCACCGCTCTGTTGGTCTGATAATACCCACTCGGCGATTACCATCTATTTTCAGTATCACGTTACTTGTCTGGAAATACCATTTCTTTTGGTGGTGATACCATACCTCGATAAAATAAAGCTGTTACAGCTTTCAGCATAAATACTTGTGTGCATCTGTAGAATCAAGACCTCTTGTGACAGTAATATGGTAGTGTTTTTAACATTTGACGGTTTATGGGATGATTACTTCCCTCTTTCTGAGACACAGTGGTACCACTCGCAAGATAAACGTATGAGACACGTCCAGCCATTGCTGATTTTCGGCCTGTGTTATTTCGTATCCCCAGCAATCAGTTATTGGCGGAGTATTATACTTAGTATTACGAAATTTGTGCCAGGGTCACTTTGAACGTCAGGCTTATAAACTATGTGTGTGTGTTCCGGCATGGGTTAAGCGAATGACCATGTCCAGTCGTAAGGAAGGTATGGATTTGACGTGGAATACTGTGATAGCGAAGAGGAAAGTATGTCAAGTCATAAGAATGGTACAGATATTTCAGTTTCCAGAGCCATAGCGGTCAGCAGGGTGTATTTCCAAGTCTTAGCTCATTGTTGAATGTCATCCATTTGAGACTGCGATTGTAATATTTAATTGTATGTACAGTGATAATATATATGTATGTGGCCAGTTTCTTAGGATGATTCTGTCTGCGCCCGTATCCTGAAGTGGGAGTGATTCACGTTTCCAGTTAACGGTAGGAGCTATCCGAATCGAGAGGCCTGTTCAGATGTAGTAATGTAGCTGGCTTCACTTTGTCGTCCTCTAGATGGCCGAATAGCGAACTAACACTTAGTATGTTTTGGACAGCTTTCGTGATAGCAGGGAAATTTGAGAAGATTCAATATGGAGATCTGTTTTGCGTTGGAGTCGAAATATCAGGTTCCTTTATTGTTTTCGAGTTTTCACATAAAAGGCTTTTCGGACGGATAAGTTTTGTAGTTAGTCAGTGGTTTACAGCACGCTCCACCTCGCTAAAGTTTCAGGTTTCTAGAGAAATAAATTCAATACTGTATTTAGGGGATTATGTTTCACAAGCGACTGGTAACATACTGCTGTTCGCTTGATATCGAGAAGTACGGGTAAATGGTATAATATTCTGGAAAACCATGTGAAAATACATGTGACGCCTTTTTCCTGGTGGGAAGCGATCCAGCCTTTGCAAATACTCGTCGCGGTATATGTGCGAGTTTCTGATGTACGCTACTCCGTGCCCTATCGTGAGGGAGGTGAAGGTTTAGCAAATCGATAGTTGTAAGGGGACTCAAAATTTTTTTTACTTGGAAACTTATGTGCGCTATAGATACTGAGTTCCGTTACAGAACCACAGTCGTACATTGGAGACATATATAGTACTTTGCTTGGTGGCAGACTGCTGCAGCAATCCTAATATTTAATTTTATTTACATTGATTAATATGTGTTTGGTTGCCAATATTCTCCTGAGTCTGAAAATGGCCGTAGAAAGTGTAGCAGGCAAGTAAGCAGGTCAGGGTTGGAAACAGGATCTCAGAGGACGCCTCTGTTCTAAAATGAGGATTGCCCACCCTTTGTACACTAGTTCAGAGTGTCTGAGAGAGTTCTGGTAACGATTTGGCTAAAAGCTCCACGTAGGTGGGCAAATAGTGAAATAATACCCAGTTGCCTTCTTGACCGCGTGTGTCGCATGTATAATCTGCGGAAATTTGAGAAGATTCAATAAGACAAGTGTCTGCACTGGGAGTAAGATAGTGGTCGAACTGCTACCACTCAAGTCCTCCTGGGGTGTGGGGATCGTCCACGGAAAGCTTGCATCTCTGGCTGAAATGCGCTTCCGCAGCTGCGGTCATGGGTCGTGTTTCTGGTGGTAGTTTGCTCAATCGGCGCTGCTCAACAGCACCGTCAGTACATGGGATGTATTTGAAGATATGTACACTACTTCGAGGAGTTTAACTGTCAGTGCAATAAGGTTATCTGTACAAAATAGTTTTATTTGCCACTGAGAGTCTCGTCAGCAGAAAAAAAGGCGGACAGTGCTTCCACACCAGCAGCATCAGTAATCTGGAGGATAAACTCACTAAGATCGTATCAGAATGCTCCATTCATTCACAAAACATTCTTCATGCTGGGGCATAGGACCCTCTACGAACTGGTCTGAACAAGACGGAGAGAAGTAATCTACGGGAAGTACTGAGAAAGAGTTCAAAAACAAATTGAAGCAGACCACCCATCTCTGGTGGGGTGCTTTCACTCATCCGCCATTGTGGCTTTAGGAGATCTCCAGACCAGTAGCTGTAGGATACCGAAAATTTCAGCCTTTTTCTCTTCTGTAGGACGGTGCTTTGAATTCTGTATGCGCAATTGTTACAATTTGCCCGTCTGTGCTTGGACAGTGCGCTCTTAAAAAAAAAAAAAAAAAAAAAAAGGCTATTATGACTAACAGACGTTTCACGAGAGTGCACAGACATGATAAGAAATTTAGCAATGACAACGTTTACCGTTTATTACACGTATGTTGCATGCAGGACGTCATAATTTACAGAAAGGGAACTGAGGATCTCGTCCTTGTCTATTTTCGTGAACAGGTCCTGTTAGGAGCAGAATTTCCATGCAGGCAATGTTAGATATGACTAAAGCTCCTAAAAAGGGACCATTAACTATTTCTGCAGCGCTTTACTATATCTGAGAGGGTGTTTCCCTTCATAAGTTCCATCTTCTCCTCCACAGAGCTTTCAATTTTCAGGTAGAGGAAGGGAGGAAAGATGGGAGGGGCAAGGAAGCGAGGATGGGGTGGCGGAAGTGCTGATCGATTACCTGAAAAATAAAATATCTTCTGTACACTGCCTTGAATCCCCTAAACTGTTTAAATAAACAATATTCCACACATTGTCTAAATTGTTTAAACAATATTCCACACGCATCAGTCGAATTCCTGACAAATTCTGTTACTAAAGAATTAAACTATATTTCATGCATTGTCATAAATAATTAAACAATATTCTCTACATTGTCTAAATTGTTTAAATAATATTCCATACACTACAATAGAATTCCTTCCAAATAACCAATCAACTGAGTATTTCTCCCGCCAATTTCCCAGAGATAGGGGGGAAGGTAGAGGAGGTTTACCAGAAGGGGAGAGGTTAATTCAAAAAAGGCTCTGAGCGCTATAGGAATTAACATCTGAGGTCGTCAGTCCACTAGAACTCAGAACTTCTTAAACCTAAATAACCTAAGGACATCACACACATCCATGCCTGAGACGAGATTCAGACCTGCGACCGTAGCAGTCGCGCTGTTCCGGACTGAAGTGCCTAGGATCACTCGACCACCTCACCTGGCAGAGGTTAATTAATTGATTGATAATTATAATTAAGTAATCAATCAAACTGATTGGAGTGAGATGGGCTGTTCCAATAACTCAGACCTGTAAATTTACCTGTAGCAGCGAGGGGGAAGGTTTCCTGAGAGGTGTGAGGGGGACGAGAAGGGCGCAGGGGAACAATAGGTTAAGGACCTGTCAATCAAAAGGAAGGATACTCTTAGCAGAACAATACATTACGGTCCTGTCGATCAAAGGGGAACAATAGGTTATTCATGTGAATCACATGATAAAAATACGTTTGCCCCTGAGTGCGTACCTATCCCTCATGTAGACAACCACGTTAACAAAATGCACTGGTACAAACTTTATTCCACTACTACTGTGGTGACCTTATTACGCACATTTGCTTAGTCATCTCAATACTGTGTGCTTGGCCAAGCAGAATCGTGGCACTACAAGAGGAAAATAAATAATGATCCCTCAGACAATATGAAGTGCAGCGTACAGGAAGCCTGTACCAGTATGGTTGTGGGCAGGAAAAGTAAAACTGTGACATCAGTTGAGAGTGAGTTGACATTATGTTTCATCTGGTACATAAAAAAAAAACATAAGTAACAGAAACGTAATTGGGAATTCAGAATTCTTTAACTGAAAACGCGTAAATGTTAAAATAACAGAAACGAGCAGCCAGAAACCACATCATAAAAGGAAATATTTATAGTTACACGATTTCCTGTTTCTTGGTAGACTACATTAAGATGAGACATATTTGTTGAAAACCACACTGTTAATACCATAATGAAGAACACATGAACTCTCCCTGCAAATACATATGCTTATAGGTTTACTATGACCGAGCGCAAGAGATTCACGAAATTCTAAGGCCATATTTATAGAATGACAACGTAGTGTCCTCATAGAGTGTCAGAAGTAGCATCAGTTGCTACTAAATCTCCTAATGAAGCACTTGTGAAACGGTTTGAATTCAGGAAATCCAGGGTTATGTAGCAGTGTGTGGTGTTATCGTTCACTTTGAGATATACATGTGGGGCCTGAAGATGGAATGCCAAAACCAGCTGTCATCAAAGTAAAATAACATCTTAGTTACACAGCTGTTGGAGAATTTCATTGGTATTCACAATTACTTAACCAGCTGATGTCCCCTGTCCATGATGGACCAACAGAGATTGATACCGTGAGAACATGTCGGATCAACTGTAGAACACTGTACTGCAGCGGATCGGCGTGGCATGGATTTGACAAGTTCTTAGTACGTTCCAAGAGGTTCCCGTAAATTGGTTTGTGGAAGTGGAGCTGGCTTCCCATAGCGTCCCAGATTAATTCAATCGGGACCAGTTCAGGTGAAAAAAAAAAAAATGGTTCAAATGGCTCTGAGCACTATGGGACTCACCTGCTGTGGTCATCAGTCCCCTAGAACTTAGAACTACTTAAACCTAACTAACCTAAGGACATAACTCACATCCATGCCCGAGGCAGGATTCGAACATGCGACCATAGCAGTCGCACGGTTCCGGACTGCGCGGCTAGAACCGCGAGACCACCGCGGCCGGCATTTCAGGTGAATTTGATGGTCAAGACAATAGCGTGAGTGCCCTACCATACTCGTCAAATCACCATAATATGATTTTGACCTAATAACATGGTCAGGAATCTTTATGGAGGATACCATTGACGTCGAGGAAATAAACAAGCATGAATAGAGCCAAGTGTTTCCTAATAATGAATATGTGGTTCACGCAGTTGTAGGGAAAGGAGCAGAAGAAAGTGTTAAGGGAGAATATGGGATTTGCAGCAAGAATGAGAGAGGAAAAAGACTAGTTGGGTTCTGCAGGATATTTCAGCTCGTAATACACTGTTCAAAAATCACAAGATGAGAAGATATGCACGGGAAAGGCATGGAAATACTGTAAGTTTCAACGTGGATCACTTCCTAGATTGCAAGATGTGCCCAGGTGCTGAAACACACTGGGCTCGCATTAACAGTATGCGGGAGTATAACAGAATCGTTCTGAAGGATCAGTATATAAGGAAATTTCGATAGTAAAGTACTGATGAATGACTTGATCAGTCTGGAGTTTGCTTAGGATGTGGCTACCAAATCACGCATTTCAGCTGACGAGGACTGGAGCCTCTAAAAATGTCAATTACAAATTTTGGACACACGAACATAGGGTATTAGGAAGACAACTCCGACGAAGCCTTAGATAACAGAATAAACAGTGGAACTAAACAATGACAGATGGAAGTACAGAAATATTCTGGGAAAGACTGGACAGCAACAAAAATAACTTACTAATGAAACAAATAGTTAGCGCAGTGTGGTCAAGACCAAATGGATGCAGAGAAAAATGAGATGCAATCGAAGAAGCAATAGTTCTTTGGAGGACGTCAAAGTAAAATAAAAAGGAAGGGTGGTAACCTTAAGAATGAAATGAGAAACTCACTGCTAAATGCAGAAGGCAGAATGGACAGGTCAAAAAAGCACTGTTGCGCGATGTTAGACATTCTGGCTGAATGTGAATATATATCTATATATCATACACATCACTGTGGGTGGCACATAACGTCATTCCGACAGCGCTGCAAGGTACTGTACAAAACATTGGACCTTATACATGAACGGCTTTTAGCCTGCTGATATTACAGAAATGCAAAAAGCTGATGAGCTGAAAGCCACAGTTGGGCCGCTGACGAACCTAGGAAACGAAACCACATTTGGTCATCTTTGCAGAGAGTTAACAGCATTGCCTCTGGCAGACATCTATGAACATGGACTCTTGAGCACCTCTGAATTCCAGTTGCAATGAAACAGCATCTAGCGATTGCCATATGAATATACCTTCGAGACAGTCAACCATTCATCTGCTGATGTGAAGTCTTGAGGCCTTCTACCAAAGGCTCACTTGAGCTAAACTGTCGGTGTACTGGAGAGACCCACTGGCAGCTGCTGCCAACCCCAATTCGCATCCGTTAGCAGACCCTCGTGTCCACAGCTATCCTCTCAGGGAGGGGTCTTTGCATGACTCTGTACCTCCGTGGCCATCATGTGAAGAACTGCTGGAAGCTGACTATAATAGTACTTACGAAATCCTCGACTGCGTCCTAATCAAAGCGTCGTTGAGCTGTTGGGTGTCGCTGCTTCATGAGCAAGGCCTGCAGATATCAGGGTAGGCTACCCTGCACACCACAGCTGTCATGACCTGACCGAGGTCCTCAAGAGACTGCTGAGCACTGCGGATCAGCGTGCTCCACGCTTCGTTCTTCGTCTGGAGCCCTTCTCGCTGCCACCATAGAGAAGACAAGTCCAGTTGTCATCCAAAGTCAAAAATCTGCAATCCCTATCTCATTAGTGCCCACGATGCTCCACCCATCATCATCCAGCATTCACAAGGTCACAGACCACAGGCTCTCATTTAATGGTGTCAGAATTGCTTGTCACCTCAGGACTTTACTGATGGTGGATCCACCTCTGTAGCATCCATCGACGCTACCGTCCTGACTTCCAGCTGACATATTGCCATGTAGTGATTTCTCTGTAGCATTTCTAGTTCTGTCTATTTTCGTGTTGCCATGCCCAGTCTTAGAGGCATTGACAGGACTCTCAGTTTGTTAAATGGCAGGAAGGCGCCGGCTTGCCATTATGTAAGGGAAATTGCAAGGAAGAATATTTAATGCAAATAAAGTGCAAATATTGTAATGTATCAGGACACGAGTTACCATGCCCAAAGGCAGTTCCAGCTGCATGTGACAATCGTAGATCATTTGGTGATTTTGCACAGGAGTGTCACGTTGAGACATGATACTGCCGAAAAACTAATTACTCCGTTTTTTGTATTTATTATAATTGTAGTCCTACCCATTGCTTTTGTTATTGTAACGGCTCTCTCAGAATACACAAAATGCCAGACACATGTGCAGTTACCATGTGTGAATCAGGTTCCACTTTATAGGGACAGCTGACTATGTTGTCGGCAGTAATTGTGTGTCAAATGCGTGTGATTTCCTAAGGGACCAAACTGCTGAGGTCATTGGTCGCTCGACTTACACACTACTTAAACGAACTTAAAGGTAAGGACAACACGCACACCCATGCCCAAGGGAGGATTCGAAACTCTGAGCAGTAAATGATCAGCTGAAATAATACAATGACGAATTACGTAGGGAAGCAAAAATACTGCAAGCATTCCAGTTCCAGTGACCAGAATCAAGAGAAGAAAATTCAGTATTGAGTGTACCCCCTCCTCCTGTGCATACGTCAGCAGCCACCTGATAACGACTTTTTCCGGAAAAACAACACAGTATGTACTGCATTGATTAAACTGGCTAACTGGACAAATGAAACATATTTGTGTCTAGCTAACTTACGATTAATAGACAAGGCTAAAACACACATTATGTGTGACGAAGCACTTAGCAAGGCTGAAACTATGCAAGGGAAACTGATGGCCTGCACCAGCGCTGCCAGAAACAGAATAGCATGAGATTCTTTAGGGAAAATAAAGCGGTATGGAGTGGATGGGGAGAATGGTAACGTGCTGGGACAATACAATCTCGATTAAGTTTAACAACCTTTATTTACAAAAACCCAGAAGACAACTTTAAGCCAGGCATACGTGTCAAACTATTGCGAAAGATTTTACCTAAATGATGACCCAATTTACTTAACAAAAACCTTATAAATATGGGTGTTACAGGACATATGCAACTGTTTGAATAAATTCAGAAAATTATTACAACTCTCAGCTGTTGAACACACAGGCAATAAGTAATTACTAGAGTGCATGAATAAATGTAGAGAAGTCATTACCACACATTCTAAGGGCTTATTTAAAAAAGCAGAGCTCTTATTAAATTTTCAGATAAAATTTAGAAGTGTGTTTGATTATTACCTGAACTATTTTTAAAATAATCCACTACGGTAAATTAAAACAGATTAAAATCAGTTAATGATGGAATAAATCTATAAATAACTGAAAAATTTTAAAAATAGGGGAAAATAGCAGATGATGAAATTCATCCTTTGAAACAGTAGAATTTTTTTAAAGTCGAGCTATATTTGATGGTGAAACTAGTCACACAACTTAATTTATTTTATTTAAACAGACAAAACAACCAACGGTCGTTTTAATAACCTGGCGATACTGCTCTGCCTTTAAGAAGAACATTTACAATAGAAAACCTCCCAGAAGGCAGTAACATATTCGTAGAGTAGTACTATGGTGCTAAAATGAACTGGTACATACGTCAGTATCTACATTAACCTTAAGAAGTTGTAGAACAGGGACCAGAGGATAGAAATGAGCCTAACGCAGGTTTAGCGAAAGCAAACAAATTAGAGGTAATTCAGTCAAGACGTCTGATGTCTCAGCTGGAAACAACAGTGGCCACCATCGATGGTAGGAACAAACATAAACTAACATAACAATTACTCTCTGATTTTAGAAAAAACTAGATTAAAACTAGATAATGAGAGGGTGAGAATAGATAGAACACACAACAGATATCCTTAATTTAAACAAATAATACATCTAACAATTAACTGACAGCAAGAACAATCACATTTTACTCTATAAGGTAAACAAATACTAGAATGCAGTGCAGGCATGGTACTAGCCATCTTCAAGCTTTCCCATCAACCTAGAAGAAATGAATTTTGAAGTTTACAAGCCACTGTCTAATGCGTGTTATCGATTAAGGGCCACACTAAATCCTCTTTCCTTTGTTAGCTCAGTGACTGACTGTAATTCATAAATCGATATTAGGTAATTTATTCATCAAATAACACGTAACAGTTGGCAGTAAACTTCATGATGAATGAGTGAATGAATGAACACTAAATGTCTCTGAAAAGAAAGTGGGTCACTTGACAGAAGCAAAATAGTGAATCACTCACTAAAACAACCAATTATTCGGCCAATTGTCGATTAACGTGGACTAAAATAATGAATAACATGTACTGACACAAGGCGGTTGTTACTGCTAACAATCTAGTCAAAATGGCTCAAATGGCTCTGAGCACTATGGGACTTAGCAGGTGAGGTCATCAGTCCCCTTGAACGTAGAACTGCTTAAACCTAACTAACCTAAGGACATCATAGACATCCATGCCTGACGCATGATTCGAACCTGCGGCCGAAGACAATCTAGTCACTGTCGCACAATTAGACACTAGTTAACCAGGGTAGTGAGTTACAAACACAACACGTTATCAAGAAAGTTGCTCAACGTTAATTTGAAGCATTCAAAGTTAACTAAGGGCCGTCCTTCCATCGGTTGAGTGTTGAGACCTTTCAAATAGTAACTTCCCTAACGACACATATCGTTCATCATATCTTCTGTAGTTTCGCTAAGTACAGCTACTCTCCAAAATAAAAACATTCTCCACAGTCGACACCAAACGTCGTCATCAACTTTTGTTAGGCAGCACACTTCATTCTCTGCAGAACCTTAGCTTCCCCTCATATGACTCGTGTCTTATTCTACACCGGCGCGCCGAGCCACATTGCCGCCACCTGGTGGCAGCATCTCTGGGAGTTGCCAGGCGACTTTTCAGAGAGGATCGCGCGAAGTGGACTGTATCGATAGCAAAGCAAGTCATAGTCAATGCACAGCAGAATTATCTTCCCCTTAAGGTGCTAGAGATGGGGATACAGTTGGCTGTAGTACCTGACAACTCGCCAGACATCCTGCTCTTTAGTTACTAACTGGAGTTATGTGTGTCCTCATACCCTTACATGTGAGCTCGTCTTGGGTTAGGAAGTTGACTGGAGACATCACCTTCACATGACGGCTTCATGAAATGGGACAAAATCTAAGACGTTACTTTTTTCACCCCTGCTCTCTCCACACAGAACATTTTTAGGTAAGTCACTTCCCCTGATTACAGGCTGGTGAGATATTACTGTGCGCTGCTTCCTAGCTATCTCTAGTGATGTTGGGGTCTTCATCCTCTGACAGGAGATCATTGACTGACCATAGGTTGGACCGTGGCAAGTTGACTGGGAAGTTGAACATCGATTTAGGTAGAGCTGTTTTCTGTGCTCCATATACAGTAGTGATGAAAGCAAGGCTCAGCCACCCAATGGATCGATTCCACTTGGTATGAGTTTGCACTCGGTAGCTAACCAGGGTGGATTTATGGTTACAGTTAACTCATGCACTAAATGACGGTTGTGGATAGTACATTATGTCGCAAAGTGTGGTACGGAACTGATAGAGTATAATGTTTGAATTTTTGGAATAAGAAGGCTGGTGCATCATCAATGCCTTTCTGAGCCTCGAAAATAAGAAATGTAAGCAAGTGTCAAATAGTCAAACGATTGGTAGTCGACTTACTTGGTACCAACCACACAAACAACGGAGACGGACCTAATACTCCAAGATCTGTCGTTTCCCCGCCTTGGTACAAGGTAGAGGCCCCAAATATTTAACGAAAATTCTTTTAATGTTGTGCTCGGACCTTCTAGAATTGTTCTATTACCCTGGTAGTGGGATTTGGTTTGGCCTTGACACTTCCTTCATACTGCTTGACTACTATTCTCACATTGCTGTTGAACGTAAGCTAGGTCAAGTGTTCCTAGATCTTTGACATTGTTCTGTGTATCACACTAATGCCGCCGCCTCGCTTGCCCGCGTCCCCTCCTCCCGGACTCGCAGAAAGAATGGTGAATAGATGTTCTCACAATAAGTGATTAAGTCTTCCCTGTTTTTTTATAAATTCTGAATTCCCTAAAACCCTAAAGTTCTTTTAAGAAACTCGCTATAATTTTTTAAAGTTTATGGCCTGCACCGCCACAGTCGGTTGTTCTGAGTGATCCGGCTTATGGAACTTAGCCATAATTCAAAGCCAGTTACTTTTGGATTGGTAGTGAGAAGCCGTTTCTTCCTGTTTTCTTCCAGCAAGCCAACATGTAAATTTGATCAGCTTTCCAGTGCCTATGGCCACTTGAATATTGTCAAGGGCCAACTAATTACTTTTGGCATAAGTAACGTTTAACTAGCACCACTTTTATGTCTTTATCTATACTTTTCCGGCAGCAATGAGTTTGTTACTACATAGCCCCGGTGGCACTAACGTAGCAATTGAAGCACTCTGTGCACACGGACTTTGGAAATAACAACTCATGTGTGTTATCCTTGTGAATGTACAACAATGACATCTTCGTATAACGTGACCGCAGTTCTCACATAACAACGAAATTTAATTTTCGGTTGAGAAATTAATTTTTTTTCCAAGGCACCATGCAGTGCTAGACAGAATGTGTTTTATACCACTACTAGTCATTCCCTTTCCTGTTGCACAGCCGGCCGTGGTGGCCGAGCAGTTCTAGGCGCTATAGTCTGGAACCACGCGACCCCTACGGTCGCAGGTCCGAATCCTGCCTTGGGCATGGATGTGTGTGATGTCCTTAGGTTAGTTAGGTTTAAGTAGTTCTACGTCCTACGCGACTGATGACGTCAGAAGTTAAATCCCATAGTGCTCAGAGCCATTTGAACCTGTTGCACACGTAAACGGTTGTCTATATACTTCTGGATAAGCGCTAATTCTTCATGAGTCTTTATTAATACTGGATCTTTCACCACACAAACTTTGCAATGAAACTGGAATAAAATGGAAAATTTTCCGCATAGTCTTCATTGATTAATAATAATGCAAAACATACAACAGCAGATGAATCAAAATTTTTATCCTGCTCTATTGGCAGTAGTGTTACCATACGTCCATTTGCGTGTTAGGCTGTGGACTTGAAAAATGTTGCATAGTGTTGTTCAATAAAAGTAGTGTCAAACAGTGTGTGCAAAGTGATGAACTTTATGAAAGGCAGAGGGTTAGTTTACTCCGGGATTGCCACTAACGGCTTGTGGTCTGTAAGGAGAATGAATCTTTGCCTTTATAAAACAAAAATAATTGCAAGAACTTTCTTCTCAATTTGTAGTTCCTTCGGGTAACTGTCAGTAATCTGGACGTTAACGCTATCGGCCATTCAAGGCCAAGTTATTAATTAAAATGGCACCGGTTATGGGTTCGAATGCATTCATTGCGATTCTTAATATTATATGTGGATCATATGTTGTGAGATAATTTAACGACTAGGAACCTTTGTCACAATTTACGGAATGATATTTTTGTTCACTGTTATGGATCCATTTTTCTTCCTTTGCGTAATTATTTATGAAGCGGTTCACTTATGGATCCCGTGTGTCTAATGAAGTTCCTATAGCAATAAATTTGGTCTAGTAGCGTAATTGATGAAGGTCGTTACGAGCCAAATGGTTTGTAATATTGCTTCACTATATTGCAGTGTCAACCTGATGCCGTGTTGAGACAGAACAGCTAAGTACGGTGCTTCATGCTTGAAGGACATGTACTTCGTTACATTTTACACAAGGTGTGTCATAGTTAATGGCGTAAATGTACCAGACTGAAAGTACACGAAACTGGAAATAAAAAGGTATCAGTAAATATAGACCCGCAAATGAATATTTTGTGATGTAATTGCGACATTGTGGTTACCAGCCACTACTGACATGATTCTATGTAAACAATGCAAGTTAGTCCATTATCTGATCTTGATTTACAGTTTCGAGATGTGGAGTTGTGAAGAGAATAGAGACGACAGGGCCGTACACAGTACATAGGTTGCCATACTGGTCAGGTAGCTCTGGGATGTAACTTCTGTTGAACAGGTGTTGGTGATAGCATGGCACATTATACTATCGAGGAGTGTGCATATACGCATTTTGTCGGTTGTAAGGGTAACATCAATGCACTGGCGGTTGCTGTGGGCAGCATAATGCATCGTAATACCGTGTACCCCCAAAGAGTTCAGGGTCTTTGTGAGGCAGAATTTGGTCCTAGAGTAACGTTCCGACTAACAATGCAGCGACAAGCTGTAGACAGCCCTAGGTTTGACAATAATTTCATTTCCAGAAGAATTAGGGTTGACTTATGTGTTTAATAATTACAGTTCTCACTTTTGGAGTAATCTACGTTCTGACAAATATGTTGCGCACGCATATCACCGACGTTTCTCGTTGGATGTGTTCAAAACGGTTCAAATGGCTCTGAGCACTATGGGACTTAACATCATCAGTCCCCTAGAACGTAGAACTACTCAAACCTAACTAACCTAAGGGCATCACACACATCCATGACCGCAGCAGGATTCGGACATGCGACCGTAGCGGTGGCTCCGTTCTAGAATGAAGCGCCTAGAACTGCTCGAGCACAGCGACCGGGGTTGGCTATGTCGTTAGGGGTATTAGGTGATCGTTTTTGGACTGTAGATGTTACCAAGCAGCTTCAGTTTCTATGGTACCATTTGAAGGGTTGCTTGAGAGTGTTCTCTTAGAAGACTAAAGAGGATGTGGTTACAGGCATGATGGAGCACCTTAACACTTTACTGCTGTAGCGAAACGTCATCTAACGTGCCGATAAGATCAGAGATTGGGGGAAGGAGGACCTCTGTACCAAGATGTGTCTGACCTAAGCCCCATGGATTTTAGTTTTCCGGCGAAACGTGTATAGAGTATACCTCTCTGACTAACACGCTTGAGAAATTGGCGCTGGTGAAAAGTTTAGAAATGATCCAAGCGTTTTTGAAATACACGAAACTCATTGTCGGGACGGGGCTAGGCCTGCATCCTTCTACAAGGACGAAACTTCGAACACCTTGTAAAGGAACTGAAAATATTGTGATTTAATCGCAGAGGTGCTGAAAAATTGTTCCAGTGACACACCAGAGAAAATTATCTGGTAAACTTTTTATCTTTGAGAGACATAGGAACAATTTCGCCCTTCGTTTTTTATTTCTTGTATGAACGACTACTTTTTGTTCTGATGGGCTGGTGGGATGTCGTACTGTCTAATTACTAGTGTGTGTGTGTGTGGTAAATGAATGAGTTAAAAGACGCAAGATGTGTTTTATATTATTTTCATCGCCCAACAAGCCTTATTCCCATGCCTATGGAGTATTTATGTTAAGCAGAGAAGGCGAGTTTTTGATGGAACCGAAGATCTTCAAAACGGCGCTGCTCAACAATAGAGGTACGTGATTGTGCTCTCTACTTTCCTTTCGTGGCCGCTAAAATTACTTCCGATTCGTTTTGCCGAGACATTCAGAACCTGCAATCTTCTTTTTCTTATAAAAATACTAGTCCGATGCAAAAGAAATACTCTTAGATTTAAATAATTGCCATTCTTTTACCCAGGCCACGGGGAATGATAGAACGTACGTGCCTCTACTCAGAATGTACGTTCGCAATCTCCGAGTGTGTTACGACGAAATTATTTCACAATGAAAATTTCTCATCAGACCGCAACCACTCGCACGCGAATGTACGTACCCTCCGAATGTATCTAGTCAGTCACGCGCGTTGTTCAAAAGCTTTACTTTTAATATTCAGTGGATTACATTTCCGAAATTAATTTTTGTTTATGCTGCAAATCGTACTTCACGCGAAGTATTTATTACGTAAGTTTCAGGCTCAATTTAATAAAAAAAAAGATTCCGAATAATAGAAATAAAGAATAACAATCAAACAAATCAAACCTAAATAAACAGAAAGAGGGAACGTTACAACCTCCATTACCTATGAGTCCAGTCATGTAAGTATTGTGTTCATTTAGGACACCCACACGTCTAATAAAGTATCTTTAATAAATTTTTTAGTGTCATACACTATTTTTACATTTTCGTAACTGGTATGACTTTTACACAGAATAAAGTTTTTGTTGGATGATAATCACAAAGTCGCAATTACTTGCAAACGGTTCATTTACCGACCTAAGTTTATGGAGACTCTTTGGTTCTAGTATCATGTTCTTCCAACTCTGTGCATTTTACGCCATTAATGACTCGTATGATATACCCTGTATATTCTGCTTTCAAAATCAGATTGTAAATCGAGCAGCAGTTCTTTCAGAGATTTTAGTGCGTGTTGATTTGATTAAGGTAGGCGACAGTGTTAACAACTTTCCTAATGAACTGTTCTACCAGGGGACCAATCTCGGTGCGCTGGCAATCCCCAATGATAATCACTTCTATCGGTGAGACACGGAAACAGCATTGTATAATCAAACATATTTGTTTATCTTCATTCAAAGCTACTTGTAAATTGACCTAATTCGAATCATGTCTTGAAAAATATACACGGACAGCTAATTATGCCATTTCTTCCTCATGGTTTCGCAAAAGAATAGGAATCATTTATGAATTTACATCTATTGTTGAAATGAGATCTCTACAGGTCAGCGCTGTGCCTTGCGATTTCTGTACTACCATGATTGCTTTTGTCCGTTGGATACTGGGATAACGTTCTTTTTAAGCAATGACGTCCCTTTTCTTCAATGGAAAGAGAATAATTCGAACTTTGCAGAATTTTGGCAGTGTTTTTCTTCAACGAGATGTGTGCTTTGTAGTTTTCCATATTTTCCCATCACAGTCGGTGAATCTAAATCACTCCTTGATAAATCCTGAAGACAAGTGTACCGAAAAGATGAGATGCAAGTAATTTCTTGCTTTCTATTTGGGAAATAGCTTCTATGCACCATCTGTTATTGAAATTTGATGGAATGCGTTTGTAGCTGTAGCCAAATAGTAAACTCTGATACTTCGTTCGTTTCGGTCATCGTCTTTTCATGTGCACCCATAAATTAATTAAAAAAATAACAAACCTGCACCAGTCAGAAATTTATAGAGCACTTTAAAACTCTGTGAAAGATAAATGCAGGCAATTACAGCAAAACTATTCACCTTGCTTCTTGTATGGAACAATTTTTGACCTGTTGTTTCTGTCCGCTGTTCTGTAAAATACACTGATGGCCGTGCCACTGGCTTTGCAATGCTGACAGTGTTTGCATCGCAAACATAAAAGCGTTTTCGTATTCAAGCACTTACGCTGCTAATAGCGTTCGTTCTTGCACTCGGGCTAACGGCAAACAGTCTTGCAACGACAGTTTAGTCAAACTACGAAAGTCTTTTCTTTTTTAATTATTATGAGGTGACAAAATAATATGCATGTCACGTACAGGGAATCAGCATGAGACATTTACAAGACAAATTTTTACACTGAAGCCCTGCAATGGTGCTCTCCACTCTTCCTAGCATCGATCTAGAATCTCAAGTCATGGAAAAAGTTTTTGTCTGGCTGTTGCTACACTTTCTTAAGCCTCAACATATGATTGTAAGGTGACTATAATTTTTGAATTTGAGAGTGTTATCGGATCAGTTTCATGACAAAATAATAACAAAATAAAGTCCATCATCTGCAATAAGAAAAGATTAGCGCTCAACTTCTTCTGATGATTGGTGTGTGAATAAATTTTGATCCTGCCGGAAAATGTTGTTAGTTCATGTTTCCATTTTCCGGTCAAAGGCCAGAAACTGTAAAGGCAGCATTTGAAACCTTACTTTTGCCATTTCCTTTCCTGCTTAAAATTATGCCAGTTTTGGCCACCAGCAGTTTGTGTAGTGGATAACTGACAGCTGTTGGAGAAGCAGCATCTTTGGCTGTAAGGTCTCTCTTTGAAACATTTCTGAAAATTACAAGTCAGAACAGTGACATGTGCCGCGCTGGAGCCGCAGTGATATCACAGCCCGGCTGAGAACTATGCTTGTTGTAGTATCTGGCAGCCCCACAAACTGCGATGATTGTAGGTGCAATACGTTGGAGAATGTGGAGGTTTCCACAGCGAGGGCTCTGATTCATGGACGCATATTGTCGTCGGAGACTGGCTCAGACGACTGGAATGAATACACTGGTTCCATCACTAAGATCGAACTGCTTGTCACGGCTCTGGCGCGAGCCTAAAAACCCCGGCGGAGTCTGGTTGCACCAGCATCTACACTGTGCCAAATTATTAGAAAACCCCATTATTGTCTCCTACTGCGACGTGTGAGTTGAGACTTGGCTCAATATCTACAACCATCCTCTGAATGACGTAAAAGCATGGCGCCCCGCGAATTACCCTCCGGCTCGGAGACGCTTCTAACAGCAAGGTGTCAGCACATGCGAAAAAATGCCAGAGCTCAGAAGTTCGTATGAGTTGTAAGCTGAGTAAATGAACACATTGCCACCAAACTTCGCCACAGGTGTGCTCAAAGTTATCGTGGACGTGTCACAAGAGGATAGGTCGTCACTCCACCTCTTACCTGCATTTCACCCCTTCTTTGCACGCGTCTGCAATGGAAGTCGAAACAGCAATGACCGTCGTTTAAATCGCGCAGTTTCCTTGTAGATGGCCGGGGAACACAATTCAGACACACCCACCGTGCGGAAGCGAAACGAAAGGTCTCTGGCTTGGCATCAAGGGCGTCAATTAAATCCCCCCTCGCTTTGGGGCTTTTATACCCACACACTTCGGGGTCGGAAACAACAGTTCATTGTGCAGCGAGCAATCTTTGACAAAGCTGACACACCCCGGACGATTAAACCCTTCCGTAAGGACGTCGTGGAAAAACAACTGCATTGAAACCGATCACACATTTTTTTAGAGCAGCGTGACCGCAATTTGTGCTCTAGTACACATGATGCAGACACTAGCAGTGTTGAACACCGTTGAAAACCATTCAAAGAAACCTGAAAGTGACCCTAAATATTCAAGGATGCTTATTATTTTCAACCACACAGTTTCGCGCCTTTCTGTGTCATGATGACAGAGGGGTGCAACACTGACAATTGCTTGAATAGAACGGCAAAGGATGCCGCTAAACCCACCCCCCTTCCCCCACACCTGATCGTTATCTGAGCGCTGTAGAAATGAACCTCTACTGACAATCTGTTATGAGAACTGTGGGGTACTGCTGTGGCACTTGCTGGCATCACAGGAGTATCTAGGGGGTTGCCTGCCTACAGGCGCTTACGTCTCTCGTCAAGGGTTTTCTGTACAAGTACACTTTGAAAGTGCGTGTGGCACCGAGGGTGTTGCTGACTTGGGAGTCTTTGCTGTGTTATTCACGCATTTTTCAGCGTCGCTCTCTCCGGGATCGCAGCAAAGAGGTCACGATACAGGGCAGCTGGGAAAGCTTAAGTATCCTTTGTATTCTAATTTAGCTGAATGGTTCTGAACAGTCCCTAGGGACTGTAATAAGGAAACTAGTGAGGAAACAGTGGGGATTCAGCGGTTTTGAATGATGTCAGAAACGTCGTGTTGTTGCCTATCACACGGTCCACTGTTACTTCCTACCGCGAAGTCTTTGTGTAGCAACGCCCAAGGAAAGGGATGGTTTCATTGACACACTTTATGTGACTCCCTGAGGTCGTTTCGATCGGATTGGCGGCATATAACGTAAAAATAAATGGAGGAATTAGTACGTCGCAATTAATGAACTAATAAGTGAACTAAATGCAGAAGGATGCACTGTTTTGTTGAAACATGGGCAATGGATATTGAAACAGTCATGTAACGAGTTCTGGATATACTTTATGAGGAAAAGATTTAGTTCTAATCACAGAAAGATTTGTTGTTGTGATGAAAATAATTAATAGGTTTAGTATTAGTGACATAAAACTACATATCAGGCAGAATATTATGACCACCGACCGGCTATCGATACAAACGCATCTAGGCGACAGCAGCGTCACCTGGTAGGAAAGGACAATTAGTCAGACACCCGCAGAGTGCATGTTGCGTCTGTGAGCATGTTGTCCATTTGTAAAATGGTGAAGGCTCGTGATCCATCTCAGGTTGACCCAGGGCAGATTGTGATAGCCCGGAGGCTCGACACGAGCATTTCGAAAACTACACGACTTGTTGGGTGTTCGAGGAGTACTGTGGTGAGTAACTTCAACTCGTGACGAAACCGAGGAGAAACCACGTCCAGACGTCCTAGGTTTGGATGACCAAACCTGATTACAGATTTCGGATGTTGTACGCTGGGCAGACAGGTAAAACAGGACAGGCAATGAACAGTGATGGAAGTAACACCAGACATTAATGCTGGCCAGAGTAAAAGTGTGTCTGAACACACAGTTCACAGATCACTCCTAATGATGAGCCTCCGCAGTCAAAGATCCTTGCATGTGTCAGTGTTAACTCCCCGACATCGGTTGAAATGGGCAGGTGAACATTGGTACTAGACATTGGCGCGGAGGCAGAGCGTTACATTGTCTACTTCATCATACTGACGGGCGGGTACGGATCCGTCGCCATCCAGGGGAACAACTTCTTGACATCTGTACTACAACACTGAGGCAAGCTTGATGTTGTTCCATTATGCTCTGGGGAACATTCACGTGAGCATGCATGGGTCCAGGAAGCTTGTGCAACGCAGCATTACGGCCAAGGAGTATCACACTGCTTACAGACAGCGTACACTTTTTCATAACGATTGTATTTCCCGATGACTGTGGCAGTTAAACAAGACAATGCGGTCTGCCACAAAGCCAGGAGTGTGATGGAGTGGTTCTGGTAACACAGTGGCAAGTTCTAACTGCAGCCCCTCCCAACTCGCCAGATCTGAACCTGATCCATCACATGTCGTATGTGAGGGAATGAGTGAACGTGGCGTCGAAGCTCATAACCTCCCCCCCCCCCCCCCCCCTGGAATTTACGAGAATTACGTGACTTGCGTGTGCAAATGTGGTGCCAACTCGCGCCAGCCGCCTATCAAGACCTAATTGCTCTTATGCCGCTGTAGACATACGGGCTATAAGGTAGGTTGTCATAATGTTCTCCGTGATTAGTGTAATAAGAAAATTTGTGAGGAAAATGATAAACTATCAGAGATAGATGCATTGGTAATGAAAAATAGGAAGGGCTCGTTGAAGTAATAATGTGGAAACCTTCTTAAGGTGACTATTAAAATAAACTGAGTTGCAGTATTATGATGTAGAAGCTTTATTAGGAATGTGAAATGGACCTGAAAAAGAATGAAAGGATTGGAGTGGAGGTGGGGAAGTTCCAGTAAAAATTTCGTGATATTTTGATGTGATCTGTGGGGTAAGGCAAACCTTTTATTGTGAAGGAATTGAGAGGCTATGTAGCCTGTCTACAGTACATGATACTGTATATGCACTGTGGAGAGAAATTGATAAAACCAATGTAACTGCAGTGTGTAGTACATTTAGTAAAAGAATGATTTGTGCTTCTTTTAAGTTTTTTGAAAAAAAAAAAAATTGCAAAACCAGTGTAATGTATATATGCTGAATTATTTAAGTAAATTTTCCGAATTAGTTAAGTAAATCTAGAGAATTGTTTAATTAGCAACCTATTTTACTTACATTTGTAAAAAAAATTCAAGTAGTTTCGACTTGTGCTATTAGGGAGCAACTGTCAGAGAAAATTCTCTGCTAATTTACTTTCTTGACGAGAATCAGTAAAATAACTGAAATGTTTATAGTTACAATTCATTGTGTAATATAAATAATTATTTTATAGAAATCATTTCTGCTAATGTTTATCTTTCAGAAAGATGTAGCATAAATTAGTGTTTTTAGACAAAAACGAGTTTGCAGGAAACATCGCTATGTAACTAAACCTTATGTTGTATTGTAAGTGACACTCTTATGATATAAGGAAAATGATACAAAATGTAGACGGATACAAGTACAGAGCCGAATACAAGGTAGAGTGGATCTGCAAATATGCACAGATGCACTATAAAGTGAAAATTATAGGAAAGAATCAAAATGATTAAATTTTAATGGGAACTGAAATTCATTGTTTAGCTAAAATCAACATAACCATCATTTCTGCCCTTTTTATTGCTCATGAAAACCACACATTGCATGTTGTACCACGATGCAACAAGACCTTCAGAGGTGGTGGTCCGTATTTCTGTACACACCACTACCTCTAATACCTAGTATCAGAATGTCTTGCATTGATGCATGCCTGTATATGTCTACATCTACGTGAGAACTCTGTTATTCACAATTAAGTGCCTGGAAGAGGGTTCAATGAACCACCTTCAAACTGTCTCTCTGCCACTCCACTCTCGAACGGCAAGCGGGAAAAACGAACACACAAAATTTTCTGTGTGAACCCTGATTTCTCTTATTTTATCATGATGATCATTTCTCCCTATGTAGGTGTGTGCCAACAGAATGTTTTCCTAATGAAAAACGCCTTTGTTTTAATGATTTCCAATCCGATTCATGTATCATTTCTGTGACACTATCTCCCCTATTTACCGATAATACAAAACGAGCGGCTCTTCTTTGAACTTTTTCGGTGTCATCCGTCAATCCCACGTGATGCGGATCTCACACCGGACAGCAATACTTCAGAATAGGGCGGATCTCTTTAGTAGATCTGTTGCACCTTCTCAGTGTTCGGCCAATGAATCGCAGTCTTTCATTTGCTCTACCCACAACATTATCTGTGTGGTCGTTCCAATTTATGTTATTTTTAACTGTAATCAATAAGTATTTAGTAGAATTTACAGCCTTGAGATTTGTGTAACTTATCGCATCGAAGAAGGGATCGGTTGGTAGGACATATTCTGAATCATCAAGGGCTCACCAATTTAGTATTGGAGGGCAGCGTGGAGAGTAAAAATCGTAGAGGGAGACCAAGAGATGAATACACCAAACAGATACAGAAGGATGTAGGTTGCAGTAGGTACTGGGAAATGAAGAAGCTTGCACAGGATAGAGTAGCATGGAGAGCTGCATCAAACCAGTCCCAGGACTGAAGACCACAACAACATCGAATAATCGAAATTTAGAGGATAACTTTTGTAGTCATGTGAATAACTTCACACTTTTCGTTATGAGGGTCAATTGCCAATTTTCGCACCATAGAGATACCGTACCTAAATCATTTTGCAATTCGTTTTTGTTACCTGATGACTTTACAAGATGGTAAATAACAACGAAATCTGCAAACAGTCTAAGAGGTCTACTTACATTGTGTCCTATGTCGTTAATATAGATCGAGAACAATAGAAGGCCTATAACACTTCCTTGGGGAACGCCGGATATTACTTCTGTTTTATTCGATGACATTCCGTCCATTACTACGAACTGTGTCCTTTATGACAGGAAATCACGAATCAAATCGCACAACTGAGGCGATGTTTCATACACACGCAGTTCAGTTAGAAGACGCTTGTGAGGAACGGTGTCGAAAGCCTTCTGGAAATCTAAAAATATGGAATCAATTTGACATCCCCGGTCGATAGCATTCATTACTTCATGAGAATAAAGAGCTGGTAGTTTTTCACAAGAACGATGTTTCCTGAATCCGTCCGACTATGTGTCAGTAGATCGTTTTCTTCGAGGTAACTCTTAATATTTGAACACAGTATATGTTCCAAACCCCTACTGCAAATTGACGTTAATGATATGGACCTGTAATTCAGCGGATTACTCCTGTTTCTCTTTTTGGGTGTAGGTGTGACTTGAGCAATTTTGCACTCTTTAGGTACGGAACTTTCTGTGAGAGAACGGTTGTGAATAATTACTAAATTTGGAGCTGTTGCATCAGCATACTCTGGAAGGAACGTAACTGGTATACAAGTTGGACAGGAGGCCTTGCCTTTATTAAGTGATTTAAGCTGCTTTCGTACACCGAGTATATCTACTTCTACGTGTCTCAGCTTCGCAGTTGCTCTTGATTGGAATTCAGGAATATTTACTTCGACTTCTTTGGTGAAGGAGTTTCGGAAAACTGTGTTTAACATCTCTGCTTTAGTAACATTGGTATCAGTGACTTCACCATTGTTATCGCTGAGTGTAGGTATTGATTGCGTCTTACCACTGCTGCGCTTTATACGTGACGAGAATGTCTCTTGGTTTTCTGCCGGATTCCGAGAGAGTGTTTCATTGTGGAATTTATTGAAAGCATTTCGCATTGAAGTAGGCGCTATATTTCGAACTTCTGCAACAATATGGGAATCTGGGGGATTTTGAGTTATTTTAAATTTGGCAAACACTTTTCAAGCAACATCGATCTGACCTGTTTTGTGTACCATGGGGGATCAGTACGATCACTTATTAGTTTATGTGGTATGTATATCGTAACCTCCCCCTCAATTATCGACCTTAATGACAGTGAAAAATTAAACTGCGTGTACCTAATGGAAATTTGGGAAAAGCAATCGTCACCGAAGTTAATCTGTCCTTAAAGAGGGAGGAAGGGTTGCATCTACACTCCTGGAAATTGAAATAAGAACACCGTGAATTCATTGTCCCAGGAAGGGGAAACTCTATTGACACATTCCTGGGGTCAGATATATCACATGATAACACTGACAGAACCACAGGCACATAGACACAGGCAACAGAGCATGTACAATGTCGGCACTAGTACAGTGTATATCCACCTTTCGCAGCAATGCAGGCTGCTATTCTCCCATAGAGACGATCGTAGAGATGCTGGATGTAGTCCTGTGGAACGGCTTGCCATGCCATTTCCACCTGGCGCCGCAGTTGGACCAGCGTTCGTGCTGGACGTGCAGACCGCTTGAGACGACGCTTCATCCAGTCCCAAACACGCTCAATGGGGGACAGATCCGGAGATCTTGCTGGCCAGGGTAGTTGACTTACACCTTCTAGAGCACGTTGGGTGGCACGGGATACATGCGGACGTGCATTGTCCTGTTGGAACAGCAAGTTCCCTTGTCGGTCTAGGAATGGTAGAACGATGGGTTCGATGACGGTTTGGATCTACCGTGCACTATTCAGTGTCCCCTCGACGATCACCAGAGGTGTACGGCCAGTGTAGGAGTTCGCTCCCCACACCATGATGCCGAGTGTTGGCCCTGTGTGCCTCGGTCGTATGCAGTCCTGATTGTGGCGCTCACCTGCACGGCGCCAAACACGCATACGACCATCATTGGCACCAAGGCAGAAGCGACTCTCATCGCTGAAGACGACACGTCTCCATTCGTCCCTCCATTCACGTCTGTCGTGACACCACTGGAGGCGGGCTGCACGATGTTGGGGCGTGAGCGGAAGACGGCCTAACGGTGTGCGGGACCGTAGCCCAGCTTCATGGAGACGGTTGCGAATGGTCCTCGCCGATACCCCAGGAGCAACAGTGTCCCTAATTTGCTAGGAAGTGGCGGTGCGGTCCGCTACGGCAGTGCGTAGGATCCTACGGTCTTGGCGTGCATCCGTGCGTCGCTGCGGTCCGGTCCCAGGTCGACGGGCACGTGCACCTTCCGCCGACCACTGGCGACAACATCGATGTACTGTGGAGATCTCACGCCCCACGTGTTGAGCAATTCGGCGGTACGTCCACCCGGCCTCCCGCATGCCCACTATACGCCCTCGCTCAAAGTCCGTCAACTGCACATACGGTTCACGTCCACGCTGTCGCGGCATGCTACCAGTGTTAAAGACTGCGATGGAGCTCCGTATGCAACGGCAAACTGGCTGACACTGACGGCGGCGGTGCACAAATGCTGCGCAGCTAGCGCCATTCGACGGCCAACACCGCGGTTCCTGGTGTGTCCGCTGTGCCGTGCGTGTGATCATTGCTTGTACAGCCCTCTCGCAGTGTCCGGAGCATGTATGGTGGGTCTGACACACCGGTGTCAAAGTGTTCTTTTTCCATTTCCAGGAGTGTATATGAAAGGAAAAATGGAAATGAAATTGGTGGAAATCAATTTTGAAAAAGGGTAAAATTAACAAAGAAAGTAAATGTGTGGTCGTTACATTAACAATTAGCTTGCGTTAATTAGATATTTGGGATTTGGTGAAAACTACGGTCGCCAGTCCTATGGACAACTACTTTAATAACTGAAAAAGAAAGGTTAAATCACACATAATTAGTACTAAAAGCGGTGCAACTGAAGACTGACACATGTTGTGTGAAAACTGAATGTTTTTCAAAGGAATAAATTTCCTTTCACTCTGACTTAATTTAGCAAAAGAATTAATAAAGCCTGAAAATTGAAAGTTAATTTAGTAACTGAAACTAACAGTGACCTTTGTTTCTGAAGCACTACGAAATAAAATAAGGTTAGTCTTGGGCTACCTCAACAATCATCTCAAAGGCAACTTGAATCTATGCAGTTTAGAAATAAGAGATTTAATTTTGAACTTCAATTAAATGATTTTGAAAAATTAACAATAGTAACATTTAGTACACAATAATCTGAGCTGCAGTCACAGGTAAGCTAAAATATGGTTACAAAACTGGCACTCTTAATTTGTGCTTCTGTAATCTAAATATAGTTCTGTTTGGTTATTGTAGCCAGCTATGAATGATTTAGCTGAACTTTGAAATTAAAGCAGTGATATTGAATTATATTACTTTACTGCTGGCGTTTGAATTTCAATGACACTCGGGTTCATTTCGGAAAAGGAAGGGACCGTGCTTGTTAATGCAATTGGGACAATGAGCAATAAAGGTTCATGCTGAGTTGCTGTATTTTAGTGATGCAAATGGAACGGTTCGAAAAGCTGAGGTCTACCATACAGTTCTAAGACTATACGTGCTTTCAGTCTTCCTTGTTGGTTGATTGAAGGTTTGAAGTTGTCGATCGAGGAGGTGGCGACAATCACTTATTTTCGGCCGTCGCTGTTCCAGAAGCTGGATGCTGGCGCACCTTCTTCTCGACATGGTCACCAGGACTCTTGACGTGTGCCAGCTAATGTCTGCCAGCTAATGTCTGCCGTCTGCGACATCGTGCCAGAAACTATCGTAGCAAGTCGTGCGCAATTACATGCTGCCAAACCCCGAAACCGCGGTAACTCGCGTGACCGTCACTCACCACACCTGATCCACCGCCTTACTCCAGTCAAACTCTGCCCTAACCGCGCTTCACGCGGCAGAGTTAACACTACCCAAGATCCTAAACACTTTGGTTCTCCACACGACCTATCGAAGTAATCGTTTGATAGCATAGTTTTCCCTATCCCTAGGCAGCGTAGAAATACAATTAATATTTACAAGTATTACAAATTGTAAATCAATTACAATATATAAAGACACAGAAATGTCATATCTTCAAGTAACAAGATAAGGAAAAAAATTATACCACAATAGATGGAAAGAGGAGGATATGCATTCCCGGTGTTTTAGTCTCTCAATTGCTGTCGATGCTATCTCTATGAAATCATTCAACGTCTTTTCTATGTTTACGTGATCAGATCTGAGGGAGTGGAGACTGTCTTTTAAAAAGGTGTTAAGAGCATTTTTATCAGCTTTTTTAAATAGATGTATTTTGCGTTTGTTTTTTATGATTGTGGGTATTATGGTATTCAGTCTAGCAGTAACTGCCATGTGGTCGCTATTCCCTGTATTCGTCGTCATACTACCTATTAGACCAGGATTATTTGTTGAAAACAGGTCAATTATGCTTTCGCAAGCATTTACACTTCGAGTGGCCTCATGAATTAATTGATGAAAATAATTCTCTAAGAAATGATTCAGTACAATTTCGGATCACGTTCCATTTCTGCCTCCAGGTATAAACGTATAGTTTTTCCAGCCAGACTAGATTGAAGTCACCACCGATTATAATTGTATGAATACTTATCTGAAATGAGACTTACGTTTCCTTTAAACTGCCACGCGGGATGGCCGCTTGGTTTGAGGAGTCTTGCCACAGTTCGCGCGTCTCATCCCACTCAGAGGTTCGAGTCCCCCCTAGGGCATGAGTGTGTGTTTTGTCCTTAGCGTTAAGTTACTTTAAGTTAGATCAAGTAGTGAGTAAGCCTAGGGATCGATGACCTCAACAGTTTGATCCCATAGAAACTTACCAAAAATTTCCAAATTTTATCCTTTGAACTGTTCAGCAACTATATCTTCTGAGTCAGGGGTCGGTAAAACGATCCAATTAATAGTTTAGTTCAACTGTCAAGTATAGCCTCTACCCATATTATTTCGCAGGAACTACCTACTTCAATTTCACTACAAGGTAAACTCCTTCTGACACCAATAAATACTCCACCACCAACTGAATTTAATCTATGCTTTCTGAACACGGTAAGGTCATTCCAAAAAAATTCGGTTGAACTTATTTCTGTACCTATAACTATCTGAGCTTCAGTGCTTTTTATTAGGCCTTGGAACTATGGTTCCGATGGCTTGTACTACTACCTTTCTGTGTTTTACCTGCCCCCTTTTAGACGGACGCCCCTTCTGTGGTTTCCTAAACCCCTCAAACTTAAAAAACCACCCAGTCCTTTCCACACAGCCCACATTACCCGTGTAGCCGCTTCCTGTGTAATGGACTCCTGACCTTTTAAGCAGAGCCCAGAAACCTACCACTCGATGGCGCAAGTAAAAGAATCTGCAGCCTCCCCATGGTCACAGAAGTGCCTGAGCCTCTGATGCATTGTCTCCACTTGGCTCTGCACCAAAGGACTACAGTCAGTTCTGTCAATGATGCTGCACTTGGTGAGATCCGCCTTAATCTTGAAAGCAAGACTGGCAGTCTGTACCATTTCCGCCAGCCACTGGAAACCAAAGAGAATGTCCTCCAATTCAAAGCGACTCACGTCCTTGGTACAGACATGATGAGCCACCGCCTGCAGCTGGCTGCAACCTGTACTCTTTGTAGCACCTGGAAGGACCTTTTCCACATCTGGGGTGACTCCCCCAGTGTGCACTCAGAGTGCACACTGGCTTTCCTCCCCTTCGTGGCAGCCATGTTTCTAAGAGTCTCCTTAGGCGCCTAACGTTGGAGCTCCCAAGTACCGTCAAACCCATACTCTGTTGATACCCAGATCTTGCGGGCCGAGAAGGTTCCTCTGGAACAAGATGGACGACTGCAACTGGCTCATAGACTTTGTCAGCCACAGATAACGCCTGAAACCTGTTCGTCAAACAAACTGGGGAAGCACTGCGATTGGCCTCTTGGAAAGTCTTTTGCTGCCTGCCAGACATTGGAATGATCTCCCACTCGACCATGGGTGAGAGGTCAACACAAATGCTGGCAGTACTTGGGGCAGCCACAGAGTGGAGCGATCGGGGGACTCGTAGGTCGTGCTCGACGTCCCTGTCATCCCCGTGTCCTACCCATCACAGTGATGCCCCTTAGCAGCCCCAAGCTGTGTGATGGAAGCCAACACTGCCTGGAGCTGTCAGCGAATGGTCACCAACTCAGATCGCATCTGTACATAGCAATCACAGTGTCTATCCATTACTGATGTCGCTCCTGTTTTAAACTCTTAAATATAAATAATAAACGAACTGTGTAGTCGTCTTATTAACAGCAGGAACTCGAGCGGCTCTGTCACTGATGCTCTAACCAACACTGAGCTTTCTAAACAAAAAATAGAGGATCTATACAAGGGTCGATATCAACGGCGGTACTCTACGGTATGGTACACTGTTTTTAAAATAAAAGGTTGTTCCTAGTAAGCACTCAAACACGCAAGAAATTACAAGAATATACTACTGAGTACACAGGTAACTGAAAATAAGTCGCTCCTCCTTGAAGCTCGTAAAATATCTAATAAACGAACGGTGTACTCGCCTTATTAGCAGTAGTAGCTCAAGCGGCTCTGTCACTGACGGTCTAACCGACACTATCCACAAGTTCATCAAGGCACTGTTGGTCCAGGTTTCCCACTTCTCAACGGCGATTAGGCGTATATCCCTCAGAGTGGTTGGTGGGTCACATCGTCCACAAATAGCCCTTTTCAAAATATCCAAGGCAGGTCCAGTAGGGTCCATGTCTGGAAAACATGCTGGCCACTATTGTCGAGCCATGTCGTTATTCTGAAGGAAGTCATTCCCTCGATGTGCATGATGGGTGTGTAAATTGTCGTTTATGAGGACGAGTGCCTAGCCAATATGCTGTCGATGTGGCTGCACTATCGGTCGGAGGATGGCATTCATGAATCGTACAGCCGTTACTATGCCTTCCACGACCACCAGGGGTGTACGTCGGACCCACATAATGCCACCCCAAAACCGCAGAGAACCTCCACCTTGGTGCACTCGCTGGTCAGTGTGTCTAAGGAGTCTCCAACGATTGTCTGGTTCAAGACATATGCCGTATATATCGATGTAGAGAAAGTTATGCCAATCTTGTGGTTGCACGAATAGATTATTCAACATGGTGGCTTTGCTGCAAGGTTTCCTCCGACCCATAACCCGTAGGTAGCGGTCATCCACTGCAGTAGTAGCCCTTGGGCGTCCTGAGCGAGGCATGTCATCGACTGTTCCTGTCGGTTTATATCTCCTCCATGTCTGGACAACGTCGCTGTGGTTCATTCTGAGACGCCTGGACAGTCCAATTGTTGCGAGCCCTTCCTGGCTCAAAGTAACAACGCGAACGTAATTGACCAGCGGTATTGACCATCTAGGCTTGGTTGAACTACAGACAACACGAGCCATGTTCCTCCTTCCTGGTGGAATGACTGGAAGTGATCGGCTGTCGGGTCCCCGCAATGTAATATGCGCTGCTCAAGCATGGTTGTTTACGTTTTTGAATGGGTTTCGTGACATCTCTGAACAGTCAAAAGGACTGTGCCTGTGATACAGTATCCACAGTCAACGTCTGTCTTCAGGAGTTCTGGGAACAAGGTGTTGTGAACCTTTTTTGATGTGTGTATTTCGGTGATAGAGCCTTACATTCTGTGAAGATAAGTGTCAATATACTAAATAAGTTTGTAAGAAGTATGTCTGGACAACGAGAGTGAGTCACATGCCCAGGGGTAATTTTGCAAAACGTAATTAGCCAGTTTATGGTACTGAGAAACAAGGAACATTTTACGATTATTCCGTTAGTTGAAGAAGGTGTTATTCTGATATTTTTCAGTTTTAAGAAATTTCTCATGAAAGGTATCAAGATATAATTAGTCCAATGTAAAAGACGCGGGACAGCACTGGCTTATCCTGACGGATCCTTGGCTTTAATATTTCTCAGCCAATGAGAAGGAAGTTCGGTCGCTTGATTTTAGTGGACTAGGATAATCACTTTCTATAGTCTAAATTAAGTTCGGAGCTCTGTCTTCACCTTGTTTGGACGCGTTTGGACGCGTATACTAGGAGCTCAGTATACTTGAAATACTTTTGCGGAATTTTAAGTTCACTTGACCATGGAGCACCGAATGAGCAAGACGAACGAGCGAGATTCCAGACATTATGTGTAAACTGTAACTGTTTAACTGAGAAGTGCCCATGGTGTATTGTTCAGATCGGGGTAGAGAATGGAAAGTCCAAAGGAATCGACTTTTGTAATATTTGAGCCACCATTCTTCACAGATGATCTGCTTTATAACCTTCAGGTGACAGGTTCGGTTAGATACTATAAGCTGGCTATTAGGAATGGCTGGGGTTGCGTTTGAGTGTCGAAACTGCTACAGGGCCATGTCGGCGGTTTTATATCAAACAGGTAACAATGCGCAGGAGTTTTTACATACAAACTATATATTCGTTAACAGCTCAATTAACCTGACAACAGAAAACTCTTGATGAGACATGTGGCTATCTGTAGTGCTACTGGTTCTATTACAGATTCTCCAGAAGAGAAACTTTATTCGTTTTCCGACAGTGTAGGCGTGTGGAGTGAACCGTAGAAGAAGATACCACGGAACGGCGAGTGGACATGTTCTGTAGGAAGAAAATTTAACCGCGGACTTGCAATGTTACTACTGTGACAACTGTTTGGTAATCAGCCGGTAACGGGGGATGTTGGACGGCTTTTATCCACGGCCTGTGGGTGAGACGACGTCTGTGTTCTAGTACTCCGATGTAGGAAATCGTGCACACCTTGGCGACTGACACGACTGCAGGTGGATAAATAAGATTATTTGAAGTCTTGTGGTGGAATCATAATAAAGTTGTCGTTACGTGCGTTGTCTGTAAGACGGCTGATCGGGATTAAATATTCTTCCACTCTGATGAATACCTGACTGGTGGCGCTCTTTGCTGTTATAGCTCTGTACAAATGTGTGACGCTGTGCACAGTGTTGTGGTTGGCAGGAGAGCCAACCGTGCTTTTCTAAAGGAGGCCGAAATGCACGCGTTTCAGCTCACACAGGCTGGCGTGAGGTCTGGAACATGACAAGGGAATAAGAATTGAAAAAACGGACGTAGCTGGTGGAAAACTTAACGTTAATCCAATAATGTTGAACGTCGCTCTATATGGTACATGATCCACAATATCAATAGTACGGATACTGGCGCCTCGCTAGGTCGTAGCAAATAACGTAGCTGAAGGCTACGCTAACTATCGTCTCGGCAAATGAGAGCGAAGAAGTCAGTGAATCATCGCTAGCAAAGTCGGCTGTACAACTGGGGCGAGTGCTAGGAAGTCTCTCTAGACCTGCAGTGTGGCGGCGTTCGGTCTGCAATCACTGATAGTGGCGACACGGGGTCCGACGTATACTACCGGACCGCGGCCGAATTAAAGGCTACCACCTAGCAAGTGTGGTGTCTGGCGGTGACACCACACACAGAATATGTCGGAATCCTTACTTACAGCTATTTCATACTTTTCAAATACAATATAAATTCATAAACTCTACTACAATTCGTTGGCACTGATCTAGGTCTAAAATACAACGAATTACCTCTACTTCCTTTCTTGTGTATCGATGTGACCTGTGCAACTATACAGTCATTTAATACTCATCTTTTACATCTAGCGTGACATTGCAGATGCTTCCTAAAATGAAACTAATTCAGGTATAAATCGAAAGGGGTCAAATTAATACAGAGTCTTGACCAGAAGACTTGTCTTTATCGAGTTACATAAGTAGCTTCGTTACATGAGGATATCTATTTCCAAATCACTCATGTTGGCTGCTGTTCTTGATTTGAATTATGGAATTTCTACTACACCTTCTTTTGTGAAAGAATTTGTGTAACCGATCTAGTAGCTCCACGATCATGTCACTGTTATCGGTGACTTTGCTGTTGCCATCACCTAATGAAGCTAATGATTTTGTTTTGCACCGCTATAATTTACATACGAGTAGAATCCTTTTGAATTTTCTGCCAGATTTTGTGACATGAGTGTAGTTAAGGAAATTTTTAAAAGCATAGCGTTCTGAAGTCTACTGTAAGTATCGGCCATCCGAAAACCACTGCAGTTTAGGAGACATTCCGTTCTTTTAAATCCGGCATGTATTTCTTTTTTCGTCGCTTCTAAACTAGTGTACTTGTTACAACTGAGTGTATTTTACTTGGCAATAAACCTCACTCTTCCTGGCAGCATAGTTTAAACACAGCTGGTCAACGCTTGCGTAATTGACTGCAAGCTAAATAAGTAACAGCTTGCACTGTACGTGTTTGAGCATTGTACTGCAAAACGATGGTCAGGTCCTGCAGAAAGAGTCATCACTTCTGTCTCTACGCTGGTAGTAGGTTGTGTTCCCAAAATGAACAGCACACAGACAGAAGTGATGACACTTCCTGCAGTACCTGACAATCAGCACATACAAGCTGTTACTGATTCGTTTCACTGATGGAGCTGCTAAGTGCTATACGACCTACTGCACCCCCCTGACTGAAGCCCTCGTAAGTTCAACTCGATTTCTATACTGAAGGAAACACTTGAAGGCATTCGCTTCAGAACTGCTACAAATTCGTCGGCAATAGACCGCGCCACTCGGACCCTCAACACAACTGGCACTGCTAGGAGTCTCCCACGACTTCCACATCGCTGGCAACGTGCTATACGCAGTGCTGTTGACTACTCTGAAAGTCAGTAAAACATTGAAACACGTATCTGTTTAGTACGAGCTGTAAATAAACAGTTGCCAGTATTAATGTTCCCACCCTCGTAGTGAAATTGGTCCCACTCTTAGAAGCTCGTAATATAAAGAACAAAGAAACGTCCGAGACTGCCGGAGCTTCTAATCCAGAGGTGGTTGCCTAAGTGAGTTGTATCTCTCAAACTCAGTCTACGTAGCATATGAAAACAAGGAGTCCATGAGACAATAAAAGTGAAGCAACAGGATAATTGATTTCTCGTGACCATATACTGTTGTAGTGCCAAATGTAAGCACTTGATAACGTGATGCGTTTTCACTTGGATGACCTATTTATCGGTTGATTTGTGTGTTACGGTACAAATGCTGAAAGAAAGCTCTGAGGTAATCCAAAACAAGAAGTTAGATGGACGTACTTACGAAAAAATTTAAGCCGCTATAGGAAGAAGTTATAACATCGGTGAGTTTGGTACATCATGCACACATACAGACATCAAACGACATACCCATCGAAGGTGACGCTAATATCTGAAATAAGCAAGGTACTCTCCTCCTCTGCAGCTGATGTGCAGCAAGTCTAATGGTACTGTCTCACTCGAAATCAGCTTATATAGAGTTTATTTATAATTTGTTTACTTTTGACAATTTAAATGTCACGTTACAATTTCAGTTGGTTCGGAGTTCCTCCGTTGTATGCCTTCACTATCTTGCTTTCGTTTATCTGAGATCGACCACATTTTCAGTGAATTCTTCACCTTCAATACCATTGACATTTTTTAGTTGTGCATAAACGTAATCCTTGTTAATAATGTGCACTATGCAATACCTTACATATTTCTCTGGTTATTCACTTATAACCTCATCAATGTACTTAAATACTCCTAGAGTTGTCTTAAGTCGGTTTCAAGCGGGTTTCATCTGTATATGCCTTTTGACAGTACTTTGAGCTTTTCTATTTGCCTGACCATCTTTTCCTAGAGGTCGATCTGGATGGATGTTTCCTAATATCTTCCCGATTTACCGGAAATCCGGTAGTAAAATCCAGGCACTTGAATTAAATCTACAAATTTATGTTGTATACGATGTAATTATGATTGCTGAGAACACTGTAACTGAGAGAGTAAACTTTTTCAACTATTATTTAATTCGACGGTAATGATGCTTTAATTTTGCAATTTTCAGTTCTGCTCGGACTTTCAGACATCTCCATATTAGTGTAGGAACATAAGTAACTTCGTAACAGAGAGATGCATGCTGTGGTGTACTGACATTTTTCGTAAGAAGGGTGGACTGCCAATTTCCGAGCTTCATATTCTCACGATCTTTTGTAAAATACGGTTGGGTAGGAGCGTTGTCTTACGTGTATCTTAACATGTCGAAATTTTTCAAACAAGGGTATGTTCTCAAGACGACGCTCAGAAAGTGTGTGTGTGTGTGTGTGTGTGTGTGTGTGTGTGTGTGTGTGTGTGTGTGTGTGTGCGCGCACGTGCGCACGAACGCACACAAATTAGTTTTAGCTTGCATTGAACGTAAAGCCTATAAACGTGGCGATTAAATGAATTGAACAGTAACTGACACAAATTAAACTTATCAACAACAAGGCAACTATCAGAAAGAAGGAGAGCAACACGTCATTTAGATAGTGGAAATATGGCCTTATTAACGGAGTGCAATTGTGCGAGCTATGATATCGCAGTATCCTCATTAAAGGTTATAGACACGTTACTAACAAATACGCAAGCCAATTTCTGTCTAGTACCATCTATCAGTGTTGTTTAGTGCGGACGGTATTTGACGGGATCAAGCCCGAGGAATCATTAATAACAGACGAATGACGGAATCATTTACAATAGTAATAATAATCGCAAGAAATATTAATACGATTGGAATCTAATCTCAGGGCTTCAAGTAGCTGAGAGCTGTTATAAATCAATGACAGAACGCAATGCGCGATCGGCCATTAAGTCTCATCATAATGATTTGCTGACTTAGCTATTTTTGCCGAAAATTATCTGAACCAGGGTTAATTTGGACACAAAAATTTACATATTCACACTGGAAGGACTTATGACGAAAAATAAGGCTTTTTATATCTGATTAATATTTAGTTCTAAGAATAGCACAAGCAAACATGGAATGACGTTAACAATATGCGTCTGCTCACTAAGGCAGGCTGAGGAAGATGACCTAAGAAAGATACGCAGAGCTACGTTCCTACGACAAAGCAAACGAAAAGCAGCTCTGAATATATATTTTGTTTCAGTCACAGGCTGATTTTATACTGCGGAATGTCTTTGAGATCACTTTTACATTATATGGTTCTTGAGTTACAGATATTTACGAAAAGCTTTCATGCACTAAAATAAAATGAAGTGCACATAAACCCAAAAACAGACTCCCACTGTAAATTACACACAGTAATACTTCAGACTGAACAAGGACGTGAAACATTCCAGAAAAAAATTTGAGTTAAAACAACTTCGCCATGCTGGCAGAGATTTTCCCATTGTTAGAAGAACATGACACCCGAACTTGGCAAATCCCAGTCGCAGAGTGTTTTAGAAGGAATTTGTTTGATGGATGAACAGAATGACAGTAAGAACCTATTTTGATTACACTTGGTATTATAAACAGGTGTGATATATTAAAACTACGACAGACGCAATTAAGGCTCTTGAGCACTATGGGACTTAGCTTCTGAGGTCATCAGTCCCCTAGAACTACTTTAACCTAACTAACCTAAGGACATCACACACATCCATGCCCGAGGCAGGATTCGAACCTGCGACCGTAGCGGTCTCGCGGTTCCAGACTGTAGCGCCCAGAACCGCTCATCCACTCCGACCGGCCGCAATTAAAGAAACAAAATATTAACATGTGATATAGTTCACAAGATATCTGCTATACACGTTTCAGCCATAGCCAAACAAACTTGTACAAATTTTAGAACGGAAGGGTGTTCTGACGTCTAATCAAATTTCCAGGGAAAAGCGGGCGCCAAATCAGGTGTCTCTCACACCTGTAATAAATGTCTCTGGGAGAATGTTTTGACTTGAACAGTATGTTGACTGTCGGCACGTGGTGACACTGTCAGACTTCTGCCCCTTGCTAGGGCTTCTTGGTTTGGTTGCTATTGTGGCACCACCTGTTGGCCGTGCTGTGGAGGTGTGAGTTCGGAGCGAGGCAGTCCGTAAGCCGAGAACGAGGTAGCTCGGCAGACATTTCTCCTGTGGGTCGTCATTTGCCGAACCGGTAACAAAAGGCTATGCTGTGCCCAGCGTGGTATACGGTCGGGTGACTTGTGCGCAGCTGGCGTTGCTGGTTACTACTGGCGGGTGCGGAAACGAGTAGCAGTGGATTCAGTCATACTTCAACTTCCTGGAGGGGCGTTACATTGGTACACAGCCTACGGCAGTTCCAGGAAGTGTGGAATTAAGCATACATTTCATGTAAATCTAAAGCATTCCAAAGGCTAAGTTATACTTCAGTGCCGTCCGCCCGCTTAGTAAATGCAGTAACGGTGTTTGAAATAAAACGACCGTTATTTTACACGACACCGATAACGTGCTCACAGTTGGTTCATCGGTTTAATCCCTGTGCAGTTTATTAAGTAGGTGTCGTAGTCACTTGTATTTTAGATGTGTTGTTGTCTTCAGTCCTGAGACTGGTTTGATGCAGATCTCCATGGTACTCTATCCTGTGCAAGCTTCATCATCTCCCAGTACCTACTGCACCCTATATCCTTCTGAATGTGCTTAGTGTATTCATCTCTTGGTCTCCCTCAACGATTTTTACCCTCCACGCTGCCCTCCAATGCTAAATTTGTGATCCCTTGATGCCTCAGAACATGTTCTCCCAACCGATCCCTTCTTCTGGTCAAGTTGTGCCGCAAACTTCTCTACTCCCCAATCCTATTCAGTACTTCCTCATTAGTTACGTGATCTACCCATCTAATCTACATCTACATCTACATGACTACTCTGCAATTCACATTTAAGTGCTTGGCAGAGGGTTCATCGAACCACAATCATACTATCTCTCTACTATTCCACTCCCGAACAGCGAGCGGGAAAAACGAACACCTAAACCTTTCTGTTCGAGCTCTGATTTCTCTTATTTTATTTTGATGATCATTCCTACCTATGTAGGTTGGGCTCAACAAAATATTTTTGCATTCGGAAGAGAAAGTTGGTGACTGAAATTTCGTAAAAAGGTCTCGCCGCGACGAAAAACGTCTATGCTGTAATGACTTCCATCCCAATTCGTGTATCATATCTGCCACACTCTCTCCCCTATAACGCGATAATACAAAACGAGCTGCCCTTTTTACACCCTTTCCATGTCATCCGTCAATCCCACCTGGTAAGGATCCCACACCGCGCAGCAATATTCTAACAGAGGACGAACGAGTGTAGTGTAAGCTGTCTCTTTAGTGGACTTGTTGCATCTTCTAAGTGTCCTGCCAATGAAACGCAACCTTTGACTCGCCTTCCCGACAATATTATCTATGTGGTACTTCCAACTGAAGTTGTTCGTAATTTTAACACCCAGGTACTTAGTTGAATTGACAGCCTTGAGAATTGTACTATTTATCGAGTGATCGAATTCCAACGGATTTCTTTTGGAACTCATGTGGATCATCTCACACTCTTCGTTATTTAGCGTCAACTGCCACCTGACACACCATACAGCAATCTTTTCTAAATCGCTTTGCAGCTGATACTGGTCTTCGGATGACCTTACTAGACGGTAAATTACAGCATCATCTGCGAACAGTCTAAGAGAACTGCTCAGATTGTCACCCAGGTCATTTATATAGATCAGGAACAGTAGAGGTCCCAGGACGCTTCCTTGGGGAACACCTGATATCACTTCAGTTTTACTCGATGATTTGCCGTCTATTACTACGAACTGCGACATTCCTGAAAGGAAATCACGAATCCACTCGCACAACTGAGACGATACCCCATAGCTCCACAGCTTGATTAGAAGTCGCTTGTGAGGAACGGTGTCAAAAGCTTTCCGGAAATCTAGAAATACGGAATCAACTTGAGATCCCCTGTCTATAGCGGCCATTACTTCGTGCGAATAAAGAGCTAGCTGCGTTGCACAAGAGCAATGTTTTCTGAAGCCATGCTGTTTACGTGTCAATAGATCGTTCCCTTCGAGGTGATTCATAATGTTTGAATACAGTATATGTTCCAAAACCCTACTGCAAACCGACGTCAATGATATAGGTCTGTAGTTAAATGGATTACTCCTACTACCCTTCTTGAACACTGGTGCGACCTGCGCAACTTTCCAATCTGTAGGTACAGATCTATCGGTGAGCGAGCGGTTGTATATGAGTGCTAAGTAGGGAGCTATAGTATCAGCGTAATCTGAAAGGAACCTAATCGGTATACAATCTGGACCTGAAGACTTGCCCGTATCAAGCGATTTGAGTTGCTTCGCAACCCCTAAGGTATCTACTTCTAAGAAACTCATGCTAGCAGATGTTCGTGTTTCAAATTCTGGAATATTCCATTCGTCTTCCCTGGTGAAGGAGTTTCGGAAAACTGCGTTCAATAACTCCGCTTTAGCGGCACAGTCGTCGATAACAGTACCATCGGCACTGCACATCGAAGGTATTGACTGCGTCTTGCCGCTTGTGTACTTAACATACGACCAGAATTTCTTCGGATTTTCTACCAAATTTCGAGACAATGTTTCGTTGTGGAACCTATTTAAGGCATCTCGCATCGAAGTACGTGCCAAATTTCGCGCGTCCGTAAATTTTAGCCCATCTTCAGGATTTCGCGTTATTCTGAACTTCGCATTCTTCTGTAGCACCACATTTCGAAAGCTTCTATTCTCTTCTTGTCCAAACTATTTATCGTCCATGTTTCACTTCCATACATGGCTACACTCCAAACAAATATTTTCAGAAACGACTTCCTGACACTTAGATCAATACTCAATGTTAACAAATTTCTCTTCTTCAGAAACGCTTTCCTTGCCATTGCCAGTCTACATTTTATATTCTCTCTACTTTCACCATCATCAGTTATTTTGCTCCACAAATAGCAAAACTCCTTTACTATTTTAAGTGTCTCATTTCCTAATCTAATTCCCTCAGCATCACCCGACTTAATTCGACTACATTCCATTATCCTCGTTTTGCTTTTGTTGATATTCACCTTATATCCTCCTTTCAAGACACAGTCCATTCCGTTCAACTGCTCTTCCAAGTCCTTTGCTGTCTCTGACAGAATTACAATGTCATCAGCGAACCTCAAAGTGTTTATTTCTTCTCCATGGGTTTTAATACCTACTCCAAATTTTTCTTTTGTTTCCTTTATTGCTTGCTCAATATACAGATTGAATAACATCGGGGAGAGGCTGCAACACTGTCTTACTCCCTTCACAATCACTGCTTCCCTTTCATGTCCCTCGACTCTTATAACTGCCATCTGGTATTCTGTACACATTGTAAATAGCCTTTCGCTCCCTGTATTTTACCCCTGCCACCTTTATAATTTGAAAGAGAGTATTCCAGTCAACATTGTCAAAAGCTTTCTCTAAGTCTATAAATGTTAGAAACGTAGGTTTGCCTTTCCTTAATCTTTCTTCTAAGATAAGTCGTAGGGTCAGTATTGCCTCACGTGTTCCAGTATTTCTACGGAATCCAAACTGATCTTCCCCGAGGTCGGCTTCAACTAGTTTTTCCATTCGTCTGTAAAGTATTCGAGTTAGTATTTTGCAGCTGTGGCTTATTAAACTAATTGTTCGGTAATTTTCACATCTGTCAACACCTGCTTTCTTTGGGATTGGAATTATTATATTCTTCTTGAAGTCTGAGGGTATTTCGCCTGTCTCATATATCTTGCTCACCAGATGGTAGAGTTTTGTCAGGACTGGCTCTCCCAAGGCCGTCAGTAGTTCCAATGGAATGTTGTCTACTCCGGAGGCCTTGTTTCGACTCAGGTCTTTCAGTGCTCTGTCAAACTCTCCACGCAGTATCATATCTCCCATTTCATCTTCATCTACATCCTCTTCCATTTCCATAATATTGTCCTGAAGTACATCGCCCTTGTATAGAACCTCTTTATTCTCGTTCCACCTTTCTGCTTTCCCTTCTTTGCTTAGAACTGGGTTTCCATCTGAGCTCTTGATAATCATATAAGTGGTTCTCAATTTCTCCAAAGGTCTCTTTAATTTTCCTGTAGGCAGTATCTATCTTACCTCTAGTGAGATAAGCCTCCACATCCTTACATTTGTCCTCTAGCCATCCCTGCTTAGCCATTTTGCACTTCCTGTCGATCTCATGTTTGAGACGTTGAAACGTCCCCTTAGAACAATTATATAAGACTGGTCTATGTGAAACGTCCTCTTTGAACTATTTTACACGACTGTGCTTAAACTGATACACAATAGTTTTTTAGCGCAACGCAATCTGACTTTCAAAAATCCCTACAAAAGAATGGCCCTGACTAACATTAACCTATACATTCCAAAAATCACTTACCTCACAAAAATCTTCGTTACTCAAGCCACTGCAATACAGCGAGCGCCACTACTGCCAGCTAAATAAAAGATTCAAACTACGGAAGGCACTAACTACTGATAGGCACAGTTAGCAAATGAAAGATTTTAATAGAGAACAAACAATGTATTTACCTCACTAGTCATAATATATATAGCAGTTCATGACACCAATTCTTACAAATTTTAAAACTCTGCCATCTCTCTCCCCACATCCACCACTGCTGGCGGCTCACCTCCAACTGCGCAACGCTACGCGCTGTTAGCATCCAGCTGCCGCTGCCCAACACTACAATGGCGAGTATTACAACAATGCAAACTAAACACAGACTGTGCACAGCACATCCAGTGATTTTTCATACCGAGCGCTAAGCGGCGTTACCAATAAGAAAACCTAAACAGCCTACTTACATAGCCCCTATGCTCCCCACAAAAAAATTTACAAATTGTTTTGGGCAGTGGCCAATACAGATTTGAAAATTTTTTTCATAATTACAATGACAAAGAAATGAAATGCACACACTTATCGATACAATATTGGTCAAAAGCTAAAATTTTCTCACAGTCCATAAAGACAGTCCTGATAATTCATCACAGTAAAATAGTAGTGTTTTTCTCAAAGACTAAGCAATATAAGAAAATGCACACAGAAGTAGTGGATTTCCATGTAGTCTTGAAGAAGTTGTGTTGTCCTTCCAACGGAGAGACAGTGCTGACTCTTGACATGCAGACAGATAATGGGCCACTACAGAGAAAACCCACAGCAGAGTCAGTCGAAGTTTTGAAGAAATTTGGTAGGTAGGTCAACACAGAGTAGACCCATTGTAGTCCTGGTAGAGATTACGGCATTGGTGGGTCATCAAAGGTGTAGACCCACTGTAGTCCTTGTAGAGATGGCCAGCAGCCATCTGTTTGACTGTGCAGGCGCACAATCACCATTGAAGAGTCTTGCGGATAACATAGCAAGTCCATAACCACCACTTGTGCACTCAGAAAAATTGTTTTTGAAATGACCTTAGAACCAGCAATGCTGTTATCCAGTCCCTTACTGAGTTATTAACAAATGTGCAAACACTATCAGTCCCTACTTCTCACATATTGTCCATATACTATGACCAACAGAAATGTGTGCAGTGAAATGTAAGTTACAAGTTACTTAATTTGATGAACTGGTGTCAATTACAATTTTATAACATAAGAATACAATAACAAAGGTACAAAAAATATCATTAAAGAACATAATAGTACAGATAACATTTGCAGTAATACAGGCTTTACAAAAGAATCGAAATAGCAAATACATCAGTGTTTAAAAAATTTACGACATAAGCACATACATAAAAGATCATAATTACTTTTCAAACATCAACTTCACACATGAGCATTAAAACAAAACACAATAAATAACGTCTGAACATAGTATTTGAAAAATTCTACAACATAAATCTTATTAGCTAAACACATAAAGACAGGAAAAAGACAAATACACAAGGGTACATAAACACATAGAGGGATAATACGAAAGGAAAGGACAGGGTTTGTTTTACTGCAGTATTTTGCATAGAGATCTCCCTTAGTTCATCATTATTCCCAAAAAGTCCTACCTAAACCTGCTTTCTGTATTTTGTTCACATCCTCTTTCAAAAATAGTTTTTCTCCACTGTACACTACTTTCTTGGCCAGACCATTTCTTATAGCCAAACCATTTTCTTATAGCTTCTCAATGCATTTCTTCCAAATCATCATAGTTAGTTTCTTATATAGTCTACCCCCTCTTAAGCTAACTTAAATCTACTGAGCTCAGATGCTAAACTAAGGGACGAGGCAAAGCAGCGGCACAAAACAATTAATACAATCAGCAATGACAAAAAAATGCAAGTAAGCATAGCGAGCACCAATAAATGTAATAATTTATATCTAAACATGAAAAAGCTGAAACAGAAAAAATATTACAGTAAAAATGTGTAATACCTATGTCACATCTTAACACTAGAGTGTTGCATCACTAGAACATACGCTAGAAGATAAGTTACCAAATCATAAAAAAAATTATTTTTGTAAGTCCTGTGAAGGGAAATGTCTATTTGTGCTCTCTTTTCTAAGGAAGTACATCATAAAATGATTCTTTACTGGGTCTGTAGACAGAAAGTAGTTATATTAGTACATGTATTACATTTCAATTTAAACAATGCAGCGTTGCAACAAGAAACTAGATATTAAACAAAATGAGTAAATAAATATATAAAGCAATCCATATGGCATTTCTCTCAACTAGCAAGACAATAGCCGTGTAATATTTCACATCGTTTCATTTGGCATTTTAGTAAATATCATAAATTAAGAGCTCCATAGTATAATCATATGTTTTCAAGTTTGAGCGTGTCGTATTTGCGACGCTTTCTACAAAGAAAAGTCTATAACGAGGATAATGAGACCCTTTTTTACCTGTGTCTCTGAAAGGCACACACTAATGGCTTGTTTCCAGGTGGCTGTCACCCAGCTGGGTGCCCACGACGCATTACGTGCAGGTGGTCACTTAACTTCCTTACCGAAATATTTACGACACCATTTTCCGCTACAGTGGCAGTCCCATATCAAAATATTTTCACAGGTTGAGAATTTGCGTTAAAAATGTGTAGAAAATAAAATATTGTTGATATAACAGTGTCGAAAAAAATTTTCGTCGGCATTGTAATACATTCACACATTTACATACATTTCATAACTCTTAAAGTACGATTCTTGATTTCCAACATCCTCTTTCACAAACTAGAGTCTCTAACCACTACTCATTATTCTTACCTTATTACACATATACATATTCGTCGACACTTCTTCAATATTTCATCATAACAAATACGTAGCATAATCAAATTTCTCATATACGGTAGCATCATCTTATTGACCATAAACATACCGCAACAGCATAATACATATAGTTATCGTAATAATAACATCATAACACCTCAGTCAAATCTCAAAATCGTAGTAGCTTCCTCCAATAATTTCAAAACCTAAAAAAATTCTCTGCTCATGTCAAAAGTGTCATCTACCTCAAACGTACTTTAAAAATCATGATCCCATACCAAATATGTCATTCAAAGCTCTCATAGTATCACAATGGTTCCGAAAAGATATGAACAGTTCACAAAGTACAGACAAAATACAACTTCGTAAGTGTGAAGTTACCCAATGGTGTAATTACGTAAACATCTGTCACTGACGTAGTAATAAAATGTTGGTCTCTCTCAGTTACATTATCAGATAGCTGTGTAATTTATGTGTTAGAGAAATATGGTACCGATGTGTAAAGTTGTATAAGTAAATACCATATTAGCTAGGGCTCCTTGTGCTTGCCATACACATAGTACACAAAGTAAGCGTGTACCCCCCTGAGGATAAGTTAAAAAGCAGATTATCTTTCAATAAACGGATTTACGTGTGAAATGTAGTACAATCCTTTACTTTTCCTAGAGCTCAGTGTTAACTTGAACGCAGTTATCACGCGGTATGCGTCGGTAAAGAATACTGGAATTTTTCTCAAGGTTAGCGTCTATGTTATTTTTCTCTGAGCCAGCCGGCGCACGTGGCTGCCTGCGGTGCGAGTCATTGTCGGTCTCTGTGTTGGCGCGCGCCGTTATTGGGATTAGGAGACCTAACTTCAACAAATTGACCTTGTCGAGAGGGCCCTGCTCTGTTTGAATCCCGCCAGTTCTGATGCAATTCAGGTCTGTCGTTACGATCATATCGTCTGTCGTCATGTCGGTAGATTCCATAGTTTCTTTCTTGTCGGTCACGTGGTGGAGAATTTCTCCCTGACTCGTAACTGCGCGCTGGACCGTTGCGTCTGAAGTTATTCTTTCTCCCTTGATAATAATTATTTTGGTTTCCATATTGTCTGTTTCTCTGTCTCTGTGATATTCATTACTACGGAAATGCGATCTTTCTCTATAACTATTACTCTGCCAGTGGTTATCATATGGGTGGTGTCTGTTTTGGTCACGATTTGTGTTGTGAGAATAGCCTTGTCCTGTATTATTTCTGTCATCGCGGAATTGTGACAGGTGTGACCTGTAATTGTTGTGCTCCTGTTTTCGCGTTCCGCAATTGTCATTGTCAATTTCCAGTTCTTCTAACAGTCCCTGAATAGCTTCAATGTCGTCTTTGCATCGTCCTGCTAAAATAATCTGTCGTAAATGTTCAGGTAATTTGATTAAGCAAATGCGGATAAGTTCTGAGGGGCTGTATGGGTTTGAAAGATACTGATTCTTATGTAACATGTCTTCAAAATATTTGACAAGACTGGAAAATTCAGATTGTTCGAAATGTTTCATCATCATGATGTCATGTTTTACTCGGTCTTGTGTGGCTTGGGACCAATATGCTGAGAGGAAGGCATGGTGAAATTCTCCTTCACTGTGGCAATCGTGAATGACCGATCGCATTCTTACAGCTGGTTGATTCTCTAAGTAGCCACACATAAATTCTAATCTGTGCTCTAGTGACCAGTTGTGGGGAAACAATGAGAGAATTGATGGAGCCACGCCTGTCGATGAATGTCGTTGCCAGAATTCTTAAATGTTTTGAATTTACGTGTAGTAATGAACAGCTTATAGTCAAAATCCTCGTCTCGGCGGGTAGCACATCGGTCATTGTTACGTCGTGTCGGCGGTTCCATCTCAGAATTCGGTGTACCTTGCCAATTTCTTTCATAATTTCCGAAGTGCCCTGTGTTATTATTTTGTGGCAGTTCCGTATTTCTATGTCCCTCTTCCCGTATTGGAGCGCGAGTGTCCTCTGAAATACGTAATTGTTGTATTACCTGTGACAGCTGATGTTGTACTTCCCGGATTTCTCTTTGGTGTTGCGTACTAATTTGATTCAGACTTTGTTTGAATTTCCTAATTTGTTCGTACTCTTCTGTGTCATTAAAGACTACCGGTTTTGTGTCATTCAGATTATCATCTACCTTCGTAGATAAATTAGTGAACTGATCCGAAAGTTCGGCTACTTTCTCCGATAGTGAACACATTTCCTCAGTGTGTTTTTCTGAACCAAGTTTCAGAGTGTCCATTTGTGTTGAAATCGAATCTACTGTGTCCTTTAAGTTTTCCTGAGTTCTTGCAAGTTGCGTAACCGAATCGGTGGATGCAACTGAGTCCATTTTAGCTTGCAAGGTGTCGTGATTTTGACGAACAATAGTTTGCAATTCTTTTATGGCTGCTTCGTGATACTGTAATGCATTTTCATGCCGCGAAAAAATGGGTTGGAAATGCTCACAAATTTGTGTTTTTACGTCATTACAGATTTTTTGACATTTAGATTCAATGTTATGTAACTCAGTAGTTAAATCTTCACATGTTTGTTCAAGTGTGGTGTCTAACTTCGGAAGATTTTGTTCCATTGTGTCTAACTTTTGAAGATTCTGTCGCATTTGTTTCTGATTTTGTTCAAGCGGTGTGTCTAACTTTTGAAGATTTTGTTCCATTGTGTCTAACTTTTGAAGATTTTGTTCCATTGTGTCTAACTGTTGCTGTATTTGTCTCTGGTTTTGTTTCATTTGTTGCATTAATTGCAATAATAATGTATTAGTGTCTGGAATCTGATCCTCTATGCTTTTCGGCAGCGCATTTGCACCGGCAACATTCACAGTTTGACAAGCAGAAAATGTGTCTCGATTTATTTGAGAAAACGGTGAGGACGCAAAACCTGAATGTACAGTATTTGCAAGATTGTGTCCTGTCATATCGGAATCCTGACGCCAGCTGTTGCTGACCGATCGATCGATAATGCTTCCCTCTTCACTAATTGTTTCACTTCCTACACCATTATTTGCAGCCCGCTCCATTTCCCTATGCACTATTACCAAATTACTACTTTGAACATTTGTGAATTCATTACATGTTGGCGCTAACACATTGCTTTCGTCTTCACTGTCATTTCTCAGTTTACTTTGTAGCCTAGTATTACGTTTTTCACACGCCATTATTGTCACAATTTTTCACACGACAACACAGAAAAACACAATTTGAAGAACAAAAATAAGAGAACACATTAACATAGCACTGAAAATAATATCTAGTTAATTGCAAGCGCAGCTGCGAAATACTTCGTGCAAAACTACATGCATGCCACAACTATTTTACTGTACAACAATGAAAGACTGCAACTACGAAGGAAATTCTCTCTATGATTACACGCTATCAATAAACAAAAGCTACACTAATTACACAAACTACAATGAAAAAATCAGTAGATTCCAGTGAGGTATCCTGGCAGGGTCGCCATATGAAACGCCCCTTAGAAAAATTGTACAAGACTGTGCTTAAGCTGACACACAATATTTTTACCGCAACGCAATCTGACTTTCAAAAATATCTACAAAAAAATGGCCCAGACTAACATTAACCTATACATTTCACAAATCGCTTACCTCACAAAAATCTTGTTTACTCGAACTACTGCAATACAGCGAGTGCCACTACTGCCAGATAACTAAAAGATTCAAACTACGGAAGTCACTAACTACTGATAGGCACAGTTAGGAAATGAAAGATTTTAATAGAGAACAAACAATGCATTTACCTTAATAGTCATAATATATATATCAGTTCATGACACCAATTCTAACAAATTTCAAAACTCCGCCATCTCTGTCCCCACATCCACCACTGCTGGCGGCTCACCTCCAACTGCACAACGCTATGCGCTGTTAGCATCCAGCTGCCGCTGCCCAACACTACAATGGCGAGTATTACAACAATGCAAACTAAACACAGACTGCGCACAGCACATCCAGTGATTTTTCACACCGAGCGCTAAGCGGCGTTACCAATAAGAAAACCTAAACAGCCTACTTACAACGTTTGTATTCCTTTTTGCCTGCTTCATTTACTGCATTTTTATATTTTCTCCTTTCATCAATTAAATTCAATATTTCTTCTGTTACCCAAGGATTTCTACTAGCCCTCGTCTTTTTATCTACTTGAACCTCTGCGGCCTTCACTACTTCATCCCTCAAAGCTACCCATTTTTCTTCTACTGTATTTATTTCCCCCATTTCTGTCAATTGTTCCCTTATGCTCTCCCTGAAACTTTGTACAACCTCTGGTTCTTTCAGTTTATCCAGGGTCCATCTCCTTAAATACCCACCTTCTTGCAGTTTCTTCAGTTTTAATCTACAGTTCATAACCAATAGATTGTGGTCAGAGTCCACATCTGCCCCTGGAAATGTCTTACAATTTAAAAACTGGTTCCTAAATCTCTGTCTTACCATTATGTAATCTATCTGATACCTTCTAGTATCTCCAGGGTTCTTCCATGTATACAACCTCCTTTCATGATTCTGAAACCAAGTGTTAGCTATGATTAAATTGTGCTCTGTGCAATATTCTATAGGCGGCTTCCTCTTTCATTTCTTATCCCCAATATATATTCACCTACTACGTTTCCTTCTCTCCCTTTTCCTACACTCGAATTCCAGTCACCCACGACTATCAAAGTATCGTCTCACTCCATTCCCAACCACTGCTTCCCTTTCATGCCCCTCGATTCATAACTGCCATCTGATTTCTGTACAAATTGTAAATAGTGTTCCGCTCCCTGTATTTTATCCTAGCTGCCTTCAGAATTTAAAAGAGATTATGGCAGTCAACGTTGCCAAAGCTTTCTCTAAGTCTACGAATGCTAGAAACTTAGGTTTGCCTTTCCGTAATCCATTTTCTAAGATAAGTTGTAAGGTCAGTATTGCCCCACATGTTCAAACATTTCTACTGATCATCTCCGAGGTCGGCTTCTACCAGTTTTTCCATTCGTCTGTAAATAAATCATGTTAGTATTTTGCAGCCGTGGCATATTTAGTACGGTAATTTCAGCATCGGTCAACACCGGCTTTCTTTGGGATTTGAATTATTACATTCTTCTTCAACTACGAGGGTATTTCTTCTGTCTCATACGTCTTGCTCATTAGATGGTAGAGTTTCATTAGGCCTGGCTCTCCCAGGGTTGTCAGTAGCTCTAATGGAATGTTGTCTACTCCTGGGGTCTTGTTTCGACTTAGGTCTTGCAGTGCTCTGTCAAACTCTTCTTGTAGTATCATATCTCCTATTTCCCCCATTCATCTACATTCTCTTCCATTTCTATAGTATTGTCCTCAAGAAAATCGCCCTTGTATAAAACCTCTATATGCTCCTGTCACCTTTCTGCTTTCCCTTCTTTGCTTAGAACTGAGATTCGATCTGAGCTTTTGGTATTTATGCAAGTGGTTCTCTTTGTCCAAAGGTCTAGGTTCAAATGGTTCAAATGGCTCTGAGCACTATGGGACCCAACTGCTGTGGTCATGAGTCCCCTAGAACTTAGAACTACTTAAACCTAACTACCCTAAGGACATAACACACATCCATGCCCGAGGCAGGATTCGAACCTGCGACCGTAGCAGTCGCACGGTTCCAGACATCGCGCCTAGAACCTCGAGACCACCGCGGCTGGCTCCAAAGGTCTCTTTAATTTTCCTGTAGGCAGTATGCGTCTTACCCCTAGTGATATGCGCTTCTTCATGGTAACATTTGTCCTCTAGCCACCCCTTCTTAGCCGTTTTGCACTTCCTGTCGACCTCATTTTTGAGACGTTTGTATTCCTTTTGGCCTACTTAATTTACTACAGTTTTATATTTCCTCCTTTCATCAATTTAATTCAGTATCTCTTCTGTTACCAATGGATTTATATTAGCTCAAGACTTTTTACTTACTTGATTCCCTGCTACCTTCACTATTTCTTCTCCTAAAGCTAACAATTTTTCTTCTACTGTATTTCTTTCCTCCATTCTTGTCAATCGTTCCGTAATGCTCTCCCTGTAGCTCTGTATAACCAGTGCTTCTTTCAGTTTATCCAGGTCCCATCTCCTCAAATTCCCACTTTATTGCAGTTTCTTCAGTTTTAATCTACAGTTCATACCCAATAGAGTGTGGTTAGAATCCACATCTGCCTTTGGGAATGTCTTTCAATTTAAAACCTGGTTCCTGTATCTCTGTCTTACCGTTATATTATCTATCTGACACCTACCAGTATCTCCATGCTTCTCCATGTATACCACCTTCTTTTATGATTCTTGAACCAAGTGTTAGCTGTGATTAAGTTATGCTCTGTGCAAAATTCTAACAGGCGCCATTCTCTTTCATTCCTTACTCCCATTCCATATTCACCTTCTACGTTTTCTTCTCTTCCTTTTCCTACTATTGCGTTCTAGTCACCCATGACTATTAAATTTTCGTCTCCCTTCACTATCTGAATTGTTTCTTTTACCTCATCATACATTTCATCAATCTGTTCGTCATGTGCGGAGATAGTTGGCATATAAACTTGTACTACTATGGTAGCACGTGGGCTTCATGTCTACCTTGGCCACAATAATGCTGTCACTCTGCTGTTGGTAGTAGCGTACCCGCACTCTTATTTTTTTATTCATTATTAAACCTACTCCTCCATTACGCCTATTTGATTTTGTATTTATAACCCTGTATTCACCTGACCAGAAGGCTTGTTGATCCTGCCAACGAATCCAGTACGTTGTCCTCAATGGTGAATGTTCATCGGAGGTGAGGGTATTATCTGGAAGTGTGGAAGTGTGGTAGGTCCACTGTTGTTTTCCATCTACATAATTGATCTTTTGGATCTGGTGGATAGCAATGTGCGGCTGTTTGCTGATGATGCTGTGGTGTACGGGAAGGTGTCGTCGCTGAGTGGCTGTAGGAGGATACGAGATGACGTGAACAAGATTTGTGATTGGTGTAATGAATGGCAGCTAACTTTAAATATAGATAAATTTAAACTGCAGAGCGATATGAAGTGGGACAAGCATGTAATGGCAGTTGTGGGGAAGGCGGATAGTCGTCTTCGGTTCATTGGTAGAATTTTGGGAAGATGTGGTTCATCTGTAAAGGAGACCGCTTATAAAACACTACTGCGACATATTCTTGAGTACTGTTCGAGCGTTTGGGATCCCTATCTGGTCGGATTGAGGGAGAACATAGAAACAATTCAGAGGCGGGCTGCTAGATTTGTTACTGTTAGGTTTGATCATCAGGCGAGTGTTACGGAAATGCTTCAGGAACTCGGTTGGGAGTCTCTAGAGGAAAGGAGGCGTTCTTTTCGTGAATCTCTACTGAGGAAATTTAGAGAACCAGCATTTGAGGTTGACTGCAGCACAATTTTACTGCCGCCAACTTACATTTCGCGGAAATACCACAAAGATAAGATAAGAGAGATTAGGGCTCGTACAGAGGGATATAGGCAGTCATGTTTCCCTCGTTCTGTTGGGGAGTGGAACAGGGAGAGAAGATGCTAGTTGTTGTACGAGGTAGCCTTCACCACGCACCGTATCGTGATTGCGGAGTATGTATGTAGATATAGATGTAGAACTTCACTAATTCCCACTATATCTAACTTTAATCCATGCATTTCCCTTTCAAAATTTTGTAACCTACCTGCCCGATTAAGGGATCTGGCATTCCATGCTCCGATCCGTAGAACGCCAGTTTTATTTCTCCTGATAACAACGTCCTCCTGAGTAGTTCCCGCCCGGAGATCCGAATGGGGTACAATTTTCCCTCCGGAACCCTCGGATGTAGTTTCTCCTTGCTTTCAGCCGTTGGCAGTACCAGCACAGCAAGGCAGTTTTGGTTATTGTTACAAGGCCAGATCAGTCAATCATCCAGACTGTTGCCCCTGCAACTACTAAAAAGGCTGCTGCCCCTCTTCAGGAACCCAACGTGGTCTAGCCACTTAACAGAACCCCTCCGTTGTAGTTGCACCTACGGTACGGCTATCTGTATCGCTGAGACACACAAGCCTCCCCACCAACGCCAAGGTCCATGGCTCATGAGGGTACTCATTTAGAATGACAGTCAAATGAAAATTTGATAGCTATATAGACGTTCTCATTACATGCATTTGACGTGCATAATCATTGTTTTCTATTTAAGTAATGGCTCTACTTTCAAGAGCACATTCTAATGAACATATTAATTAATAGTCGCAGTGAATGTACGGCCTGTATATATAGCTGTAAATGATAGTAGCTTATCTTTTACGAGCTGATTTCGTTTTGAAACATGTTGTTCGTCACAGGGATTCCATTTTAATATCATTAATCACTTGATAAGGAATTCAATGCACTAATTAAAATAGCTTTTGACTTGTAAAGTACTTGAATGGCAAGAGTATTGTTTTCTAATGTTTCATCCATAACGAAATGAAAGGCTAAGATATACGTTTCATTTTTCATAGAAAGCGGCACTAAAATAATTTGTCACTGAGGGTGAAACACAAAAATATGTAGATTTATTACGTACAATTTAGCACATAATGTATATTAACTTTTACTGCTGAGTCATTTATCGTAACTAGTGATTTAAGGTCTTAATTTATGACCGATAAAAACTTGGGCCGAATGTTAAAGTACAAGATTACGAAAATCAACAATGTAATTCAGTATTTTCATGTAAAGCTTATTTATACTTGTTGGAGGATACTGACAGAAATTCTGCAGTGTAATGTATCATATGTAATTAAATCGTATTCCAGAAACTTCCGCTCAAAACACAAAAATTCTCAAAAATAATATTTTAGTTCTACTGGAGGTTAAGTTTCGGATGTAATAACTAACATCACATCTGGCGTCGACAGCACATTATCTTCCGGTTGCCGTCGGCAGAAGGAAAATAAATCCCATTTGGACCGTTACTTTTTATTTTTATGTTATGTACAATTGCTGAGGTTCCAGCATGATGCGAAAAATTGCTTTTTTAGGTTCACGTTATATAGAAATAGTGAAAGCAAACTATTATTTCTTTCGTTAAGCAAGGTCTTTAGATTCTGTAAACCGTGTCCAACAATAATGAGATAACGAAGAAGTACATTTAAAACAGTCGTTAGTTGGAAACTAATGATGGACCGTAAAGAATATCCAAGTGTTACTGCGAAGACGCCTGACCTCAGTGCTGATAACCGTCGTGAAAAGCCCATTCTTAACGAAACTGGACAAGTTATTCATGTAGTGCGCAGCGCTCGCGCAGCCAGTGCCCACTAATTTTTAATTACTGACGAAACGGCAGGAACTGTGTATCACTTCGACTCGTTAAATTCTCGCGCAGCTGACGTCAGCAGCGTCCTTCTGCTCGGGCGGGTCGCAGCTTTTAATTGGGCGCTCGCACTCCTGCTGCTCCAGCGTACGGTTTTCCAGTCCGCTGAGGATTCACTGGCCATTTGCCTGCCAGGCCAGCGACGACGCAGCGGTCGGCGTCGTGGCAATGGGCGAGGGAGGGCGGAAAGGGGCAGGGGCAATAGAGGGTGACACGTTATGTGCACCGTGGGCGAGTTAAACGCCGATGGAGGTCGACAGCAGATTAAAGGGTCCATCTGACCGATCAACTGGCACTCCCTGACGCTGTAACTCAACTGTTTACGTTCACTTGGCGTGCAGATACGTTGACGCTTAAACAACTCTCAGTGATCACCAGCCACTCTTTTATTTATTCTTTCGTGCTGAAACGTAGCAATTTGGAATATAATGCATCTGTTAAGTTTCCAGCTCCCAAGAATAACTAAATGTTTTGGGTCTTTCATTTTATATTTAATGCAGCTGCAAATGGAAAAGGTAATCTGTGCAAGAACATGTGAAAGTGTTATTTATACAAAGTTTCTTATAGTTCTTAAAGCTCAGTCTTTTATTTACCTTCCCGATTAAAATGATACACTTTATTTTCCTGGAACCATGAGTAATTAAAAATTACAGCTTAACTAAATTACATAATAGCCAAACATTGTGAGCAAATAAGCAGCAGAGAAGGTATTGTTACCAATCATTCAAAAGGAGACATTCCACAATTTCTGAGAACGTATTAGGAATTATATAAATATTAATTAAAAATCGAAGTGACTGACGTAAAATGATCAGACCGTCATAATTAAATTGCTTCAATTTGTTTTAATGACTGCAAGGTTCTGAAATTCGAGAATATAACTTTTTTGCTACATTTTTAAATCACACAGTACCTCCTCCTAATTAATCCACTCACAAAGTAAGGTTTCAATTAATTTAGAATCATTCAATATTTATTTCAAAATTGATGCCACAAACGTAAATAGAGGATTTTCAATGACGCGTAGAAATAATGTTTCATATCCTTCTGTGAACTACTGTCTGGCAAAAGATTTCACAAAGTAGACAATTGTGCATCTACATCTGTATACATACTACATTAGACACTGTGAGGTGTGTGGTGCAGGGTAACTTGTAACACTACTAGTCATTTCCGTTCTTGTGCCACTCGCAAACAGAGTGAGTGAAAACTTAAGTCTGTATGCGTTTTTACGTGTCCTAATTTCTCTGATTTTACTTTTGTCGTCTTTGTGAGAAATATCCGTTGGCGGCAGCACAATCCCTCTGTTGCCAGCTTCAAATGCAGGTTCTCTAAGTTTTCCCTCCAGTGATTCCTTTTTCAGTTACCATAGCATCTCCGTAATACACTGGTGCTGCTCGGATCAACCGGCAAAAAGTGTAACATCCATCCTCTGAACTGCTTCAATGGCTACCTTTAATCTCACCTGGTGCTGGTCTCAAACACTCGAACAGTGGTCAAAAAAAAGGTCAGACTTGCGGTCGATATGCTGTCTCCTTTGCAGGTGAACCACTCTTTCCGAAAATTCTCCCAACAGACCGAAGTCCACCATTAGATTTCCCTACCAAACTTCTCACATGCTCGTTCCACTCCATATAGCTTGGCAACGTCAAGCCCCGATATATAAAAGACGTGACTGTGTCCGGCAGGACACTATAGAAGCTGTATTCGAATATTAATAAGATAGATTTTTTCCTACTCATCTACATTAGCTTCCGTTTTTGTGCATTCAGAGATAGCTGCCATTTATCACACGACGTAGAGTTTCTGTGTAAGCCATCTTGTATCATCCTACTGCCAAAAAACATCGATAATCTTCAGTACACCACATCATCATCTTCAAACGACTGCAGATTGCTGTCTAACCTGTCCTCCAGATCATTTATTTGCAGTACGTAGAAAATAATTGCGCTCCTGGGGCACTCCCAATGATACCACTCTCGATGACTCGTCGTCGAGGACAACGTACTGCATTCTATTACTTAAGAAGTATTCCAGCCAATCACATATCTGGGAACCTGTTCCATATGCTCGTGCCTTCGATAACAGTTAGCGGGGGGGGGGGGGGGGGGGGGGTACCGCGTCAAGGGCTTTTGGAAATCTAGGAAAATCGAATCTACCGTTGTCCTTGATTCATAATTCGCAAAGTATCATGTGAGTAAATTACAAGTTGGGTTTTGCACGAGCTGTGCTTCCTAAAACTGTGTAGACAGAAGCTTTTCGTTCTCGAGGAAATTCAGTAAATTCTTGCAACCACACAAAAAAGTTAAGTGTGTTAAGTAGTTTCAGAAATTATATCATGGGCTTTCATTTGTCTTTAAATAGCCACCATTTGCCAAAAATCAGCAGGCAGCGACCGAACAGTACACGGATAACGTCTCTGTGTTGGAGCGCGTTAGTCTGTGACCGGATAGCGCACAGTTAATATTCATATGCCTGTTCGTGTGAAGATCTCTTACTAGGTAGCACCAGGGTAACGTCCCCGTATCGTGTAAAAGTGAAAGTGTGCGTTCCGGAAGTAAATTCTAAACATCGATGCAAGCATAAAGCCTGCGCATCAGCTCGTACATATCAATTTATTATGTCAGTCCCGTTAAAGTGCGCAACCGGCTAGCATTCTGCTAATATCTCCGTGACGGTTACAGCGAAATTCTGCGCCTCAAAATGATGTGCCAAAACATGTTTTTGTAAGGAGAGTGAAACTGACTAATATATTTTGTTTTAAAAATCTTGCGCAAGCTAGCAGATAGGCATCGTGAAAGTGTTAGTGGTCTGCTAAGTCTGGTCATCGGACGATGTTGTTATTGTTGGTGATAATACTAAGTTATTTTGTTTATACTGTTACTTTAATTGGTCTGTCTCTGTACATTAAGCCACAGTGAATTTTTAGCAATACAGCGGTGTAGTTTAATGACTGGATGCTGCTTCTTCCTTATGTATTTTCAAAGGAAGAGATATGCATCCCTTTACCTGTATAACCTGTGAACTTTAAAACCAGAACTGGCCATCAGATATGGTCTAATGCAAATAAAGTATGATGAACCACTTTTATAATTAATTTCTTCTTCGATCTACATAATATACGTGTTTTCATTACAGCATGATGTAGACTTCTTGTTTCGGCAAATTTGGGTGCAACTTCTAACCACAGGCATACTGACCGTTACAGTGTCCAAATGTTAAGCGGTAGCTGAAACAAACACCATGAATTTGCTGTATGAACAGTTATGAAGCACAATGGAATTGACTCAATTATGTTCACTGGCGTCCAAAAATGAAGCAGAGGCTGAAGCAACCGTCATGTGATGGCTGTCTGAACGACCAACAAGAACTCTACGATACAGAATCTCATCAGATTATGGTCCTTTGGCACCAAACTTTGAAGATGCAACTAAGATATTTTCATCCATGGGCTGTCTGAGTGATCATCAAGAACTTCGTGATACTAAACCTCAACAGAGTATGTATAACTGACATCCAGCTCTGAAGCTGGTGCTGGAGCATTCCTCATATTTGGTATATCACATTATTATTACCGCCTCTCAGATGTGTTAATTATACAAAATGGTTCTTATTATTGTTTAAAAACCCACGAAGCCATTTAGATAATGATGAGACAAGTAATTTAGCAATAGCGTCGCAAATGTCAGGAACACCCCACAAACGTATGAGAAATGTTGTACATGTAATGTTGTGCCTCGCAGCACTTTCAGTGAATGAGCTTGGACGTGAAGGGATAATTGGGCGATGCAATACTTGCATCGAGCAAACGGTTCAAATTCCGAACACCTATTGTAAATGTAGTATGTTGTAGAAATCGCAAATTTATTGTCCGCGATGTAACCAAGAAAAAACTCTTCTTATTTTTTTCCCCTTTTGTCCCTACTTTTCTTAGCTACAGTCTTTATCTAGTAAAGAAAACGAACGTCATTTACAAGTAACGAAGCAATTTGGAAGCTTATTTAATTGTGACGCAATACGGTAGGTTTTGTTATTCCATCCTTTGCGATAAACCAGAAGAGACCGTGAGACTTAAGTAAAATAATAAATATTATCTCAACGTAAACATACAATCGTTTAATGTAGTGAAAATAATACTGACTGCCAGACGCCAGACGCCAGATTTTAATCCAGGGACTCACTCGTTAATGTCGCACATGTGGGCCCAGAGTCACACCGACGGCAATACTTACCTTTGATTGGGACGATCAGGTGTAACAGACAGACAAACTCAACAGCTGCACGTGCGGCTAGGTACGTAATGTGGTGACACCACATATTCAAACTTTGTCTTCTACTTTTGCGGTTTTTCCCGACATTTGCGACCTTATGTCTCTTATGTTAAATTAATAGTCTTAGGGCATCTACGTCGCTTCGGTTTTTTTAAACGAAAATAAGAATCACCCTGCAGACTGCAGCTTATATGATATGTAGTTTAAGGAAGGGACAATCTCGACAAATTTCGATTTAGGTTGTAGTGGCTCAAGGATTCCGTATGTCCTTAATAAAACAAGGAATGATCATAGGCCTTGAGGCCAAATGAATGAGAATCATCCACCACAATGTAAAAGAAAAAAAATAAGGTTTCAAATAACTTACGGAAAGAAGCTAGGTAACGCTGTCGACATCAGCTGATATTTCAACAGCTTAAGAACCTCTTATTCTTCAAAACACAAATGAAACAAGAGATTACTGTCCATGCCAACTGGGAATCAGAACACGACATATGTAGAAACCTAAGACACACACTATAGGCCTCCATACTCGAATGTCCGTCATCAAACGTTCTCGATAGTGAAATACTGTTTCAAAACGATTGAGTAAGTAACGCTAATTCTGTTTTTCTGTTGTTTCACCATAAAGAGAGTAGGATTTGAGGGAGAAGTGAAGTAAAAATCTCCACCTTTTCTTGAAAGGTCACTTGCTGGTTTAATCTCAACATATACTAAAGAAGAGGTGCTGTCTTTTAAAAACATATAGCGCAACGGGCCGTACGCTAAGTAGAAAACGATTATATACTGACAGTTGGCAAGCCTGCCAGCTTGCTGTCACACAACGCATCATATTTCAATTGTCAAGCGTAGATGACATTTATACATGAATATGAAAGTAAATAGGTATTATTATCGCGATTTCACTTAGAAAGGAATTACACTGCATGTATTTCATGTGAATTTAATTGTTTTTATGAATATATACATACACTCATCAGAAAAAAAGTTAAACGTATCCAAACAGATCATAAGTAGTTTTGCACTAAGCGTCACACAATTCATTGAAGTTAAAGTAATTTTCAAAACGAAGGAGGGGCATGATTGGACGAATTAGTTTCCAAGTCTTCAGAGAGAAGAACGTTGCTGGGACAGAAAGGTATGACATACCTTAGTCGCATACACTAAGCAAACACACGTGAGAAAAACGTACTATGATTGAAGTCTAATGACAAGGTATCAGGTGGGGGAAAGTATTTTGCTGAACTCAAAATGTTCACTTCTTTGTAAAAGAAATTGTAAATGACAGCTTTTGTAATAGAATCTTTATTAAATAATCTACTTGAAGGAAGTTAGCTCCTGGCATATCCTAAAACCAGTGAAATTAAGGGATTATATGTTCACCAGGGTTTAAGAGATGCCTACGTATATAATTAATCTTATTTCTGTAATGTGAGAGGTTTTCACTAACAACGTTGTTAGTGAAAATGTTTGAGAGCCATTTACAACCAAAAGATCTACCCTGAAGATCGAAAGAAACTGGTACACCTGAATAAAATCGTGTAGCATCCCCACGTGCTCGTAGAAGTGCCGCAACACGACGTTGCATGTACTCCACTAACGTCCGAAGTAGTGCTGGAGGTAATTGGCCCCATGAATTCTACTGATCTGTTCATGAATCTGTAAGAGTAAGAGGGGTGGAGATTTCTTCTGCACAGCACGTTGCAAGGCATCCCAGATATGCTCAATGATGTTCATGTCTGGGGAGTTTGGTGGTCAGCGGAAGTGTTTAAACCCAGAACAGTGTTCCTGGAGCCACTCTATAGCAATTCTGGACGTGTGGGGTGTCGCGTTGTTTTGCTAGAATTGCCGAAGTTCGTCGGAATTCACAATGGACATGTATGGATGAAAGTGAACAGACAGGGTGCTTACGTACGTCTAACCTGTCAGAGTCGAATCTAGGCGTATCAGGGGTCCCATATCATGCCGACTGCACACGCCCAACACCATTGCAGAGCGTCCATCAGCTTGAACAGTCCCCTGCTGGCATGCAGGATTCATGGATACGTCCACGTCCCATACACGTCCATCCGCTGGATACAATTTGAGACGAGACACGTCTGACCAGGCGACATGTTTCCAGCCATCAAAACAGTCCAATGACGGTGTTGACAAGCCCAAGCGGGGCGTAAAGCTTTGTGCCGTGCCGTCATCAAGGGTACACGAATGGGCCTTCGGCTCCGAAAGTCCATATCGATGATATTTCGTTGAACGGTTTGCATATTGACACTTCTTTATGGCCCAGCATCGGAATCTGCATCAATTTGAGGAAGGGTGGCACTTCTGTCACGTTGAACGATTCTGTTCAGTCGCTGTCAGTCCCGTTCTTGCAGAATCTTTTCCCGGCCGCAGCGATGTCGGAGATATAATGTTTTAGCGGATTCTTGATATTTACGGTACACTCGTGAATTGGTCGTACGGGAAATCCCCACTTCATCGTTGTCTAGGAGATGCTGTGTCCCATCGCTCGTGCGCCGACTATAACACCATGTTCGAACTCACACAAATCTTGATAACTTCTCATTGTAGCAGCAGTAACCGATCTAACAACTGCTCCTGACACTTGTTGTCGTATAAAGGCGTTGTCGACCGAAGTGCCGTTTTCGTTTCTCTGTATTTGAATACGCTTGCCTATACCAATTTCTTTGGTGCTTCAGTGTGTATAGACTGAAAGGATTCTATATGATCAGTGTCATTAGAAGCTGGACATTCATTATAAGGATAAACGTTAGGCTGGTACTATCTAGGAGAAGTTAATTTTTACTCACTAGTTATAAACGTCATATGGATTGAGTGCTAGTTACTGTACTGTCTACGTAATTTAAACACTTACATATGGATGTAAAAAGTAGTCAATAAGAACGTAAGATCAAAAAGTACTTACGTATTAGTGTCAATACAGCATGGACAGTGCGTAATAGGAGACAGAATCTACATGTGGTTGTTCCAAATGAAGTAGGTATGTTAGTACATAAACTAATGAAGAAGATTCCGTTCTTCTGGAGGTGTAATAACATATGAAACTACTCTGTTCCATGGAAGATTAGCATACTTCTTTTCGGTGAAGAATAGGAAGAGATTGATATATACGTATGTTCCGAGACAGTTTCTTGTGCGAACAGACTGTTGTGTTTGTAGTGTAAATATTAGGTTGTAAATGTTATTTCTTCATGCTTTTTGCCAGCGCTTCTGGAACAGGAGGGACAAAATCTTAGGTCAAAAGTGACGTGCTTCATTTACCAAAATTTTTGTTAATACCTATCGAGCTACGTTACTGCAAGGTAGTGATGGAAAGTCAATTTAGTAATATAGTATTCGGTGCCATCTAAATATTAATATTACCCATATGAGCCAGTTGTGAATGAGCACAGATATTATGGCTCCACATTCGTTCAAGGTATGTGTTCTGATTAACTTTGAGCACGTTTTCTTTCTCATGTTTTCCTATTTCTGCATGTGGTTTTGGTTAATTGCTCTACGTAAGGGATAATTTTTGTCCATAAATAGGTGAGATTGTCCTGGCCTGCTGAAAATGTGTTCCTTCCACAAAGTGGGATGATACAGAGTCAGGCCGAGGTCATAAAAAGAAAACTATTTTGTTGATTCTAAACTTCTTTCTCTACTACAGTATGGGCATGATTCCTACAAAGGCTTTACAAATTTGTTCTGAAAATCAAACTATCATTGCTTTTTACTGATGAACTGGAAAATAACTTTTGAGCAGTTACTGTGTTAGGAAGTACACGATGAAAATATGGGACAGTGATGAACCAACCACATGGCTATTTACAACACAGCCAAACTAACAATGTATTAGGGCATGTTGATATGGACAACAAAAACAAAAACAACGGAGGAAGCTCTGTGAAAAGATCCTGCAATTATTTCGAATAAAATCAGCAATCTTCAATCCACTTCCGATGTAGTGGGAGACAGTGAAATTATCCTCATGTGAGATGGGACGCGTTGTCCCACTCTTATTCCGACACTAACAACTGAAAAGTTTCAAGCACAGCGACGCAGTGGCATGGCCAACTATTCTGCAGGCCGTGCTCCAGAGCTGATAGTTGTGCAGTTGCAGGGTGTGTCGTCATCGTTAATTTGAACAGTGTATTTTGAAACCATAATAAATTGACCTGCAAAGACTTTCAGACAGTGCAGCCTGTGGAAATTAGTAACAAAATTGATTTCGACACTATGAACTCGTTCATCACAAATAGTAGTTTAAGATGACGTGTACTGGACAATAAATAACGCTTCGTGTAAGATTGATGCGAGATTGACCCATTGCTAAGCATTTACCCGGGGCCGTACATTGAATCTATACTTTGTTGCTTCGATTCTTTGGAATAGTCTTAATGAAGAATTTTCTTTCAGTACGGATTACATAGATCGTACACGTACGTAGAAGTTATCCCAATGTACAACTGTTTCATGTAACCTAGTAATGTCGAACTCCCTGTGACAATCCTGAGATGCAAGGATAACTATCCGGAAACTTTGCGTTAATCGTTCCGGTCGAGAAGCAAGGTAACGTTGTCGGCAGTTGTTAATATTTTAACATGTTGAGACGCAATCATTTCTAAGGTACGAATGAAACGAGAGATTACTATCCACGTCGCATGGTAACCGAAAAACGGCATATGTAGAAATGCAACAAACTCTATAAGCAACTAGAGTCTCCACACTCGAATGATCATCGTCCGGATCCCCGATGGTGAAAGATTTATTCACAATGGTTGAGTAAGTAGTGCTAAATCTGTTCTGTTATCTAACCAGGAAGAGAGTACGACTTCAGGGAGGATTTAAGCAAAAACTCTATTTATAGGGTCACCTGCGAGTTTAATCTGAACATATACAAAGGAAGAGCGTAGCTGGCTGTCAAGAAGCTAAACCGCGGCGTGTCATTGTGTTTCCCTCATGATTTTCTGGTTATGCTTGTTCCAGGCGACATCAGGGTGTTTCAGGTCTGCTCGTTGTGTTCCAGAATGTGCCTATTAGCTTTACTTAGGGTGATTAGACATTTCTGGTTTTTGATACCGGCACATTTCCACCATTTTTATAATTATTAGTTATGAAGACTGTTGGTGAACTTTAATTGACCTCAAGATGTTCATTTAGAAAGAAATCGGCTGTGGCATAATAAACGCAACTGAAACATAGCATTGGTGGCTTTTACTAACATATACGTTAGTAAAGGTCGTCGGCAGGTGTGTGGCTAATGGATTCGCTTTCAGTTTCCAATTTGAAAAAAACTGTGACGCAGTTCCACCTACAGAAACTCAGTGGAATTAACTTATTGCAGTTGAACTGAACGTTACAGAAAACTCTCCGACGTTGTCGTTAGTTGTATGCGCTGAGCCGGAACGCAAAGTATGCCGTTCCATCATGTGTATAGGTCGCTATTCCTTTGTTACAGTATTATCACTGCCGCAGGATGTGACCCATTTGACATACAACCTACTGCATTTCTCTGTGACACAAACTCAGCTTCGCGCGTCCGTGTTGTTCCATTATACTGCGTATCATTCGAGTGGTAATTAAACAAAACATTGAGATCATAATGGATGCCTTTGTAGACAATTATTAGCCATAATCAGACGCTGTCGCAGTTTACAACACATATTCACCAATAAAGTAGGATGGAGCGCCGCTGTAGCAGATTCACGGGCAACCGCACTACAAAAGTACGCACGTTTACACGAATTAATTAAATTTACCTGCCGCAATGTTTCTACGTGTCATGAAGAAGGAAACTCTCTTTCCAGCTGAATTTCATATTTCACACAAATGGCTTATAGCAAAACTGACAGTAATATGGAAATTCATGCAAATAGTTGAAATGGCCTCGTAGATTCGCACTTGTCGCTGCAAGTACTGCGATATTGCAGCAAAAAAAAGGGTACAGATGAAATTTTGGGCAATTAAATAATGGTTATACGAACAAAAAAATTCCATTTTCGGGCTAAGAAGAGTAATGTTCTGCCTGAAAATAATAATTAATTTGTGAATGTATTATGAGGCGCGGGCAACATCACGAACAAACTCAGTGTGAAAGAGGTAGTGTTTTATTTCTGGGGTACTTTCAACGAGTACATTTCGATCAAAGTTTGGTAGCGATTTAGAGAGGATTGAAAATTCAGTGGAATATCTACGTGTCACAAATTCACATTCATTTCCCAAAGTAATACGCGTAAAACACAGTGCTGTGAAATAAATTTCCGAATTCTTTGTTTGAATGTAATCAAGAACATAGCTCCTCTGGAAATAAAGAAGTTCTGTATTGTTGCACACCGAGTAATGTTCCAGTTCTGTAGTTCTTCTGCGTGTTAATACCAGTTACAGATTCTAAGATATATTCTTCTTCTTTACGGCTCTTCAGGTGTCGACCATGTAATTGCAGTCTTTATATTGAATTCCAAAATAATATTGTAATTTCATTCAGCAGTTCCTTTCAGTTCTCGTTACTCTTATAGTGATTCATAAGGTAATAAGTGAGCATTACAATCTAAAGTATTTCTTACAATTTACACTGTTTTTAATTTCCTAAGTATCTCATATTACGCATTAATCCGTTTTCTATTGTTATACTATTGATCATCAGCGTGTATATTTAGGTTCGATGTATAAATAAATTAATCACTTCTTTACCATTAAGATTATCAGTTCGTTTTCATCTGGTACCAAATGGTGTATGATATGACTGTAATTTTCCCTGGTTCCCTATTTTTGTATTCGTCATAAACAGTAAAGAGAATGTAAGTAACAAAAGCAAAAGTGACATAATTACACACTCACAGCATAGGAAACATAGCGTTGTTTCAGATTCCACCATTCTTCCTACAGTGTAGCACCCCGGTTGGACTCTAAACACAAGAGAGGTCACATGAATATTCCCTCTAAACTACGTAACCTCCTAAACCACCTAACCTGTGTAGCAATCGCCAGGTTTTCGGTCAATGTGTTTTAACAGATAAGAAACTGACTAACTGACTAACTAACTGACTATCATCAACAGCTGCTGCAAGCAAAAATTTAATCCCAAAATTTTCTATTTACTTAGTTTTGAGGGTGAGAAGTTCTACTATTGAATATTCAGTAGTATCGTTACAAAATCATGTTGGATGCTTCATAAGAGACTCGTCTTGGTGAATGCTGTTGTCAAGAATGTCGGTTCTAATTTTGTAGACATGGCTTTCACTAGTGGTGACTGGGATGACTTTATCTATATGTAACTTCCTGACAGGTGGTGCATTTTGATGCTCCCATCCCCTTACTTCGTTCCTATAAAACCAATAGCGTATATATAGTCTGTGCTTAAGCTGTTATTCTAATTATATAGGTCACAGAAATTATTCACAAACATCACGAATGGTTTCAGCTGATAAGCTGAAAAATGTGAAAGAGAAAAATGTGCTCACATATTGATAAAAACATACCCATTACTCTTGTTACAAAGTAACGTGTCACAGTAATGCTCACACGATTAGAATCTGACTTTCGCTTTATGCACAGGCTTATGATGGCGACATAATTATAAAGATATGAGTATAAAGAGCTAGTTGTGCTTCAGAAGAACGACATTCTCTGAATATGTGTCAATAAACCGTTTTCTTCGAGGTAGTTCATAATGTTCGAACACAGTATTCGTTCCAAAACTCTATTGCATATCGACGTTAGTGATATGGGCGGATTGTTCCTGTTTCCCTTTTTGGGTATTGGTGTGACTTGAGCAATTTTCCAGTCCTTAGTGTGGATCTTTCTATGAGCGAGGGGCAGTATATAATTACTGAATATGGAGCTATTGTATCAGTATACTCTGAAGGGAATCTGACTGGTATACAATCTGGACCAGAGGGCTTGCCTTTATTAAGTGATTTAAGCTGCTTTGCCAGATCGAGGATAAATACTTCTGTTTCTCATCCTGGAAGTTCTTCCTGATTGGAATTCAAGAATATTGACTTCGTCTTCTTTGTTGAAGGAGTTTCGGAAAACCCTATTTAATAACTCTGCTTTAGTGGCATTGGCATCAATGACTTCACAAATGCTATCGCGCAATGAGGGTGTTGATTGAGTCTTGCCACTGGTGTGCTTTATGTATGACCAGAATCTCTTTCGAATTTCTGCCAGATTCTGAGACAGACATTCGTTGTGAAAATTATTGAAACTATCTCGCATTGAAGTACGATCTATTTTTCGAACTTCAGTGAAAGTTTGCCAATCTTGTGCATTTTGCGTTCATTTAAATTTGGCAAACTTTTTTCGTTGCTTCTGCAACAGCGGTCTGACCCATTTTGTGTACCATGGGGGATCAGTACAATCACTTATTACTTCATGTGGTCTATATCTCTCAATTGCAGTCAATACTATCTTTTAGAAGACATTCCACATCATTTTTACCCTTACACGATCAGAACGGAGGTAGTGGAGGCTGTCTCTTAAAATGCGTTAAGAGCATTTTTATCACCCTTTTTAAAATAGATGTAATTTGCGTTTCTTTTTTATGGTTGAGAGTGTTACGTTATTGAGCCTAGCAGCAACTGCCTTGTGGTCACTGATCCCTGTAACCGTCATGATACTTCCTATTTGTCCGGGATTATTTGTTGCTAAGAGGTCATGTGTGCTTTCGCAACCATTTACGCCTCGAGTGGGCTCATGAACTAATTATTCAAAATAATTTTCTGAGAAATCATTCAGTACAATTTCGGATAACGTTTCGTGCCTTCCGCCAGCTTTAAATGTATAATTTCCAGCATATCGAGGGTAGATTGAAGTCACCATCGACTATAATTGTACGATTGGGCAACCTATTTGAAATGAGACTCAAGTTTTCTTTGAACTGTTCAGCAACTATATCTTCTGAGTCGGGGAGTCGTTAAAACGATCCAATTAATCAGAATCAGAGGCTGAGGCAGATCTGTGACCGTGTAGGCTGCAGATTCCTAGACTTGCGCCATCGTGTGGTGGGTTTCCGAGCCCCTCTCAATAAGTCAGGAGTCCACTACACACAGGAAGCGGCTACACGCGTAGCGGGGACTGGGCGATTTTTCAGGTTAGAAGGTCTCAAGAAAATACAGAAACGGCGTCCGTCTAAATGGGGGACGCGATAGCATCTGTCAAGTCACTGATGCCATTGTCACTAAAGCAATGTTATTAAACACGTAATCACAATTGTTTAATCCGATTGTCAAGTATAGCCTCTACCCATATTATTTCGCAAGAACTACCTAATTCAGTTTCACTTCAAGGTAAACTACATCTGACAGCAATAAATAATCCTCCACCAACTGTATTTGATCTGTCTTTTCTCAATACTGTTAGGTCGTTCGAAAAAGTTTCGGCGCAACCTAATTCCGTCTTTAGCCAGTTTTGTGAGAAAAAATATTCGTGCAAAAAAAAAAGTTTCAAATAGACCAGCATGCCAAGACATGTCTTCGTATCGCAGGAATGCAACAGAAAGGACCACAACAACAATTTCTGACAACAGCTAGTTGCAGTAGCAGCGATTTGCAAAAAGGTACCAAAACAATTCGATTTAGCATGGATGTATGTGAATGATTCATTGCAAGCAATATTCCTCTTCAGAAACTTACAAACCCTATCCTGCGCAAATATTGCTCATATCAGCATATACCAGGCGAATGAACATAGCGTACAAATTAGATAACGAAAATTTATGTAAATTTTCTGGAAGAAATACGCAATGAACTCAAGGACAGCATTATCTGGATTTCAGTTGAAGAAACATAGCATCGCATCCACTTGTTACCGACAGCATTAGCTAAGAAATAACAGTTCTTGAAACATGGTATGTATCCCCATTTTGAAAATTTTTTAAAAGTAATCCCAGAGAGACACCCTTCCTAAAGTCCAGCAGTAAGTATTCAGAAAATGATATCAGCGTTCTAAGTGTAACGATTTCTCGCGTGATCGGCGACTTTGAGATATTAATGCACGCAGTAACGACCACATTTTTTCATTATTTGATCTTGCATATTTCGTCACTTTTTAATGCATTTTATAAGAAATTTTCATGCATTTTCTAAACATTCTCCACGTATACCTGCATGCATATTTTAAGGTTTTTATGATGCATATAATCCAGTCTCTAGTAATAAACAATGGATTAACAGCACATGGGTAACAATAACAGCAAAGGAAAATGAATAGCCTTTGTAACTACAGAAAAGATTATGGATAAGAACTAAATAGGACTACTGTCTATGTTAGTCGTAACAGGAAACGTAAGGGCAACATTGTCTGCTTTTCCTGCACATTGATTTGCTAATAGTCATTCAAGGCTAAATGTTGCTGAATATTTCAAATCTTCATATTTTAAATGGTAATCAGCTTTAACGACAGAAAAAGTGTAATATGTAATTTATCTAACTTTCAAGTACACACCAGATGAAATCAATAACTCTTGTCGTAGTGCAGAAGCACAAATGAAAACATGTTTCGAACAAATGTGAACAACATAAAACAAATATGATGAAATACGTACATATATGTTAGCTAAGTGTAATGAAATGTCTGCTTCTTTAATAAAATTTCAACGAAACATTATCAAATGTTAAATTGAATGAAATATTGACAAACATAAAAGAAATTCGCATTCCTAACGATGAAATGTCGTCTAAATGTAAAGAAATATCATGTAATAAACATAAAGAGTTAGCTAAACCAGATAGTAGTCCATCTAAACAAGCAACAGTATCCACCGAAATATCAGTTAGATTCGGAACTGCCAAAAGTAGTGCAGCCTTCAGCTGTTGAACTATCATCTGAGAATGTCAGTTCGGCAATTAAGGCCGAAGTGAACTCTATTTTAACAGTATTAGGTGAAAATTTGATGGAGTTGGAGAATAATTTTACATCACAAATCAGTAATGCAGAACCGGAGCAATCCAACGAAAAACTAAGAATAGCAGAGACACCATTCCCTGTAGTTGCATTAAGTAGTGATGGAATTTATTCCACACTATATTGCAAAATGCTTAATAACAAAACAAATAATACATTTCTGTCATCCTACTACATATTTAATAGGCTGGGGCCAACAGTAGAAATACAATCATTTTTTTTTTTGAATAGTTATTTTAAAACAAACAGGCACTCTTGTTATCAACCAGTAAGAGAAAGATTGCCAACAATAACAATTGATGTTTGGCAAACTTTTCTGTTTGGCTCACTTTTTTCCGCCGCGCGTGGAATCCAACAGTTGTGGCATATTAAGAAACTATCGTTCACTCCTATAATGCAGCCGGACACACCACCGCCACACAATAAATGGAATTCTGAAAACGGCTCACCAGATCTTTCTAATAAAAGGAGAGATGGTAGCGAATACTAAACCAGCACCGAGTCGGGAAACAGAGTGGAGGTGAGCTTTCCACGATGTTCTGCTGCTCCGTGGTCCCGGGATCCGCCCGCTGTCGACAGGGGGCGAGCAGGCTGTTACGATACGACGGGACGATGTGTCAGAGAGGAGCAAGATGGGACGACCGGAGAAATTCAAGCACCTTCCCGAACAGTCAGTGCGTGTAGTCGCGTCTGTCCAGCGGACGCACAGCTTGAGTCCGCTCTGTAGTCTGGCCAGCATATTGGAATCCCGAAGGCAGCAATTCAGCTGCCTCTGCACCGACAGACGTCTACCGCAGGTCGTGTGGGCGGCAGCTCTCTGAGAAAGAGCTAGTCTGCTCTGGGACAATACGTGCCACATCCAAACAGGCCAGCTACCAACGGGAGATTTCTGCCCGAAAGGAATGTACCGCGTGAGTGCTTTTCAAACTCCAAAATTTATTATTGCGGGAGCTACTGTACCGTCACCTCTAATTCATTGTGCCTCGATTCTCGTCGTGTGGTCTGTTGCCCGACTGGAGATAATGGCTTTCCGGCTCCTTCCCCTTCTCCGACGTCTATGTCCTGCTCAGCGGCCTAATCACTGAATTTTTTTATTTTTCTCTATTTAATTATTTATTTTGGAGGTTATTTATCTGTGTCTTCGATTTTAAGTTGTCTGGGGGGCAGATTGGTCTGCTGTGTGATGTTTAGTTTTGGTAACGATCAAAACGTTCAGTGTTAAAAAGTTTCACCTGTGTAGTAGTTTTGAACGTTTCGGTGGTCAGTTGCGGCCCTGCCTAAATTAGCGCAGGGGTTTGTTGTCTCTTTTAGATCCTATTTTAGTATGTGTACAGAGCTCAAAATCTCTGAAGAACTTTACCTGATGTATAAATTATTATAATCTTATTCGTTGTTGTTTACCTTGTGCCTAAGTTGGTCACACCTCATTGTTTTGCGGTAATTAACTTGTGCTTTAACTGCTATCTCATTGTATCTAATGAAAATTTCTATATAGAGTAATTGCTTGGATTTTATCATTTCTAAAGGTATGAGAATTGTACCAAAAGTAAGGTTCCCATATTTTTTACAAATAGAAATCATTGTTTATTGTTATTATTTTATACATCGTTAATTAGCTTACACTTTTGTCTCTTTTTCAACGTAGTCTCAATTTTTTTGCGACACAATTTTGAAAACGACGCTTCCGTTAAGGATCCTGTGAAGGCACCCCGGAAGAATTCTCTACTGGCTGCAACGTAGTCCTCATCACTGGAGTACGTTTGTTGCCAACAGTCTCTCTGAAAGTCAAGAACTGAGTTCAGTTCCCAACTGGAGACATGTCAAAATACAAGAAACTCCTCCTGATCACATATCACATAGCAGTAATCAAGCACACCTGAGGACACCTGTGCAGTGGTGGTCTGGCGCTTCAAGACTATCCAACTATGACCTGGACTGCAACACTTGTCCTTCACTTGTGGTAGAAGATACACCTGAAAGAAGGTCTGTGCAAGTATCTTTGGTGTCCGTTATTAAGCTTGATGATGCATTGCTGTGTAAGTATTCCTCATTCAAGGAGCCCTACAAGGTTATCTCTTATGCAATGAAGTTTGCTAACAACACTAGACTGTGGCAATCATGCGGAATAACTGGTCCACTCACCCCACAAGAATGCCAATACGCCATCAAAAAATGTCTTTGGCATAGTTCAACATGGTGAGTATGGTAGTGAGAGGGCTTTGTTAATGGCCAATTCTTCTATACCACATAACAGCAAATTATGATATTTGCATCACTTTGTTGACGCAGAAAGTGTTCTATTAGTGGTAGAGAGGTTACTGAACGCAGATGTACCATATTATGAGCAACATCCTATTATAGTACCACCTGACACAAATTCTAATCATTTATGAACTTGAAAATCGGTTGCATGCTGGATCACAGCTTTTTTGAACATGCTGCAAAGGAGGTTTTGGATTCCCAATGGGCACGACACAGTCGAAGGAGTTATCGGGAGATGTTTGAAGTGCTTAACTCCAACTTAAGGGTCAGCTACCAGCATCTAGGGTAAACCAGTCTCCTCCTTTCCAGGACTGTGGGGTGGATTATGCAGGTCCTATTACACTGAAGGTAGAAGATGGAGTAGGGTTACTACCAAGGACAATATTGCCTTATTCACTTACACGGCAACCAAAAGTCGTCCATCTAGAATTAGTGACTTAGTAACCACCTCATATCTGGCTGCCCTCATGACAGTCACAGCGAGAAGGGGAAAACCTTCTCACATGTATAGTCATAGTGGTACTACATTTGTAGGTGCACACAATGAACTTAAATGTTTTTTCTGCAATGACGCAACGGTTGAAGATGTAATGAACTTTCTGACCTCAGAGGGTACCAATGGGAATTTTGCTTCACCTCATGCCCCCTACCTTCGGTGGACTGTGGGAATCGGGAATCAAAAGTATGAAGTCACATCTCAAACGTGTCATTGGCAATACTTTTGGAGGACTAACTACGGTGTTAACTCAGACAGAAGCACGCCTAAATTCAAGGCTTTTGTGTGCACTCTCTGAGAACACTGATTCTTCTCCTGTTCTCCCTCCTGGGCATTTAGTTATTCGACAGCCACTATGTGCCCATCCAAAACCACCTGTCCTTAGATTCCTGCCAACAGTTTGCACATGTGGCAACTTGTACAGCAGCTGCCTCAGTTCTTTTGGAGGAGGCAGTCCACCGAGTACCTTTTGTCTTACACATTTCTTACTGGGACCGCTTCGTTCTTGGTCTTCCCGTCTTATTGTTCCCCCTTGGTTCTTGTACATATTCTATTTCACCCCTCTAGCCCTGTAGCTTACCCCCATTTTCCTCAGAATTTTGAACATCTTGCACCACTTTGTATTATCGAATTTATTTTCACGGCAGCATACCCTATAAACATGTCTTGATTTTATTTCAGTTTTGCTTCGATTATCAACTGCAACGTCAGAATTCCCAATCCGATGCCTTTACCTTTCCTAAAGCAAAACTGATTGTAATCTAAGAGATTCACAGTTTTGTTACCAGCCTGATAGTCCGACTATTCTCTTACTTGTCGGCGCTGGCTGTCTTCGAGACTTACCCGAAAATTTGATGGTATATCGCTAATCTCATTAGTTCTACAGGCCGACGTGATTACTCGTCTTGTTTGCCACTTCCCTCAGTGATTTTAGAAATTCCCTTGGAGTGGTACCCATACCGTCTGCTTATCTGATCTTAAGCCGCCCTATACTCATTTAAATTCTGATTGTATCACAAGATCCCCTAACTCCTCCCTGTAAACTCTTGTTTCATCTTGTGTAACATCAGGCAATCGCTCACCCTTCATAAAGGCATCCATTGCGCTCTTTCCTCACAGCTGTACTCTCTCCCGCAATTAACAATGGAACGAATTAATGTTACCACCATTGTTTTTCGACTTTTCTGTAGGCCGAACCAGTCCTTCCGACAATCATTTCTCTCTCCGTTTTATCACTTTTTCAAGCAGCCAATTCTCCTTAGCTTCCCTGCACTTCCTATCAGTTTCATGTCTAAGTGAATGGTTTCTTAGCAGTTACAGTCCTCGAACCTGTTTCGCTTTCCAGCTTCTGTATTGCCCTATTCAGAAATGTCCACTCCTCCTCAACTGAACTGCCTACAGAGCTACTCATTGTCACAATAGCTAAAGCCTCACAGTACTTCAAGTGTATCTCTTCATTCCTTAGTATTTCTCTATTCCAGTTCTACGCGCATTGATTTTTCCTGAGCAGTCTTTCAAAAGTCAGATTTTCTTCATCATTACTAAATTGTGATGTGAGTCTGTATCTTCTCATGTGTACGCCTTATAATGTAATATCAAATTTCGGAATCTCTTCCTGACGTGATGTAATCTAACTGGAATTTTCCTGTATCTCCCGGCTTCCTCCTCCTGTAATTCTTGAAGAGTGTATTCGCTATTACCAGCTGAAAACTATTGCAGAAGTCAGTTTTTTTCCTGTACCGTTCCTACTACTAAGCCCGTCTGCTACTGTAACCCATTCTTATACTTCTTTCCTTCCACCGCAATCCAATCACCCATGACTTTCTCTATCTCTTCATCTTCTCCTTGCGACGTCGTCATGCATGCATGAACTATCATTGTCAGGTTTGGTTTGCTGTAGATTCTGAGAAAAACGCTATTACTGAACTGTTCACAATAACTAACTCCCTTCCTTATCTTCCTATGCATTACGAATCCTTCTTCCATTATACCGTTAAAAACGGTGGCTCGTTTTTTTCAGGTTACTATCCCTTGCTGTGGGGGCTGTCATTTTTGATATTTTTTCTAAACCAGCAAGGTACAACAGAGGCCACTACTTCCAACACATCAAGTGGATTTAATGCTCACGTACTCACACTGAGGCGTGAATACTTCCCAGTTTATAAATGCGGGACAACTGAAAATTATTATTACTATTATCGGTGCCATGCGTGCAATGGTCGTGCCAGGTACGCGATATTGAATCTTTATCCTATCATTAACGGCGCGAGACCTGCACGACCTTATTGCAACCATTATAGTTCCGCATTATTCTACTGTGACACTAAGGGTGATATCACATAATGAAAAGGAGAGTGTAAAGTTTAAAGGACTCATTTATTTAACAGTTGAGTATTGAATAATTATGCAATCAAATGGGGGTGGGGGAAGAAAGAATTGAGTTCAGCAGCCTGCCCCAACGCACGTTCATTATAAGCAGGAGAAAGCAGGAGAAAAGGAATTCTAGGAACGATCACCGTATTATCAAATGGATACCAATTTACTGAAGGAAGGGATTGCAAGCATGCAACGACCAACCACCACCATGAATCAGTCAAAGACTAAGAAAGATGCTACTGTGGGTGAATCGCTAGGTAGCCTCCTGTACTAAAGGAATACAACCAGCAAGACGCGAAACTATTCATATAACTTTGGCTCTCGCTCCAACTACGTTAACGAAACATGAAGGATCGCCAGACACTCTCCACGTGGCGTAGGACAAAGGGCACTAGTTTTCAAGCTAGGAAGACCAAAATTCTGAGTCGAATTTTGCACGGGAGAACTGAAAGAGCTGCTGCCAGACGAAGCGGAGAAGTCAGCATGAAAGTATACCCTTTAGTGCCATATTGCTAGCTACTGTGACTAATCAACACATCTCGCACATTATGGCCAACTGTACAAGGAAAACTTACGGTCTTACAACCCGGAAACATTGCGTAAACCGTAATTTAAGGAATGCACATCAGTAAATTGACCTATGAGGTTGTCTCCGGGCCGCAGGGCGCGAAGCTATAGTGCACGTCGTCACTCATACTTACCGAACTTCTTCATCTCCTGGAAACAGCACTTCCGGTCTCAGGCACGGTCACACTAGTACAGACTTACTGCCCTTTGGTGAACTATCCACCCTTGGGGGGGGGGGGGGGCGGTTGGCGCCTACCCGCGAAAAACGAGCGCGCACCTCAAATGGCCAATCGGAGGGCCGGAATCACACAGGAAGGCGACCTCGCGACGTTAAAAACGAACAGAAATAGTAGTTACAAAGTTGGTAAGGCAGGTTGGGCAACTGAGAACAGGAGAAACTTTGGCCACTACTGAACGTTCAAGCGACACCACCTGCTACCCTGGCGATCGGAAGAATGGTTGCCAAACGGGAAGCCATCATGGCTGCTAGGAAGATTGCTGCCCGCGTCCATAAATAAAGAAAATTCCTAGCGCAAAGCTTCTTTCACAGATCAGTGTGAGACAAACTGTAAACATCGTCAAAACATTAGGCAACTCATAGAAACTATTACCAGGGCCTGAATTATTATATTACCAAATACCAGAATGCTGGGAATAGAAATATGAAATACGAGCATTGAACGGTGAATGTAGTGCACGTATTTCACCATTCTCTGCAGATGTTGATATTACTTTATACTCGTTTGACCAGAAATCTTTGTCTTCTCTTGACTTCACCTCACTGACACTTCCAATATCTATACTGAGCCTCAGCATTCGCTTTTCAGGTTTTCCAGCTTCCCAACCACGTTAAAGTTACTGACATTTCATGCCTCGACTTGTACGGCGTTACAGTTTCGTTGGTTATTTAATCTTCCTCTCATGGTCACCTCCCGTTTGGCAATCCCTTCCTGAAGATCCGAACGAGGGAGGACTGGAATCGTTTGTCAATGGAAAGATCATCACGATACTTTTCCATTACAGGCCGTATGACCTGTAGATAGACATTACGTGTCCTTAATGCACTTGCTTCCATTGCCTTCCACATCTTCATGCCATTTATCTATGCTGATTTTTCCGCCATCTACAGGTAGTTTCGAACCCAACGTGCAAGAGAGTTCCCAGAAACTCTGTTCGCCCCTGCACGCTCTTTCATAATGACGTAGGCAGGAAAGGTGTGACTTGTTATCGCATGGAAGAAGCATTTGCCTAACATTGCTGATGATTTTCATTCAAAATTTAAGCAAGTGGCGAGGTTGGAACTAGGAACCAAGGACTTTCTTGGTTGCTAGCCAAAGACGCTATCCTCTTAGCCTGCCGCAGTACTAGGGCATTGCTCATGTCGTTCAATTTTATCACGCTTGAAAGTTTAAGTATATGATCACATCCTCAGATTTTAACACAGGTGGTACCTGTCCGTGCATATCGACATTTAATACCTCACTTCTTAAAATACTGAAGTTAATAGGAGCACGTAATGGGTTGTGTTCGATCGGCATCTGTCTCTCTATGAACTATATCACACTACACAGACAATCCTATTCATACTTCTTGTGCCGAAATCTAGTACCGAGACGCTAAATGTTCTATGTTCCTATTACTATACTGAAGTGCCTGTGTGATGGCAGCCCTTCACTCAAACATGTAGTTCCACTTGCAGTCAAACAGTACGTATTCACGAAGAGCAGTCCTCTGGTGGCATCTATCTGTGAATCGAGTTCTAGCAACCGCTGCTATGACTATACTACGGCTTAGCCGAACAAGAACATGTAGGATATACCGGAAAGAGTTCCTGAGGTAACTGACCGTTTGGGCTGCTGTGATGGTTCAGGCAACATTATATCGTGGAACTTCCGTGTGTCCTCGTCCAGCGTAGAATCTTCGGTCTGCAACAACAATGAAACCTAAGTATGATGAAACACACACATAATAATAATAATAATAATAATAATAATAATAAAGGATGGATTGACAAAATCCATTCCGATGTTCTCCTTTTTTATTCGGCCAGGCCGATCGCTGCTGCTGATGGCATTTTATTTCCATTGTGTAAGGGGTCGTTAGGTTGAGAAGGAGGTAATGAAATATTCAGTATTAGTTGGATGAATTTAGATGTCTCTGTATGTTGGATATAATTACAATGTTGCCATAAAAAATAATGGTCAAGGAATTTGATAGCCATGAAATTAAATGAGAATCATAATTCATTCAGTTCATTACATTAAAATGCATGGTGAAACGTTCGAAAAATACTGAAAATGACAAGTTAGTCTCCTGGCAAGCCTGGAATGAGGATCTGAAATATGATTCGAAAGAATGCGTATCCAGGTAAAACAGTGATATGAGAGAAGTAGTACCATGATTACTGAGAGGTTAGACTGTAGGCAGAAAGCACTTCTAGAGAAGGGTATTCGTTTGCCTCTATGGCCAGAGTTGAAAGCATAATGAACATTAGGCAAGTACTCAGAATGAATCTCAGCAAAACTTACTTGACTTCTCCTACAGTTCGCCTCACTTTTGGGGATGGATCTCACCACATTAATATGCGAGTGGAGGCTGAAGTGGCTGCAGAATCGCTCGGATGTTTCTTGACAATAACTTGCATATGTATCTAAGTTAAAGTCAGTGGAAAAAGTTCATTACTCGCCGCCTCAGCTGTTCTGCTCGAAGAGGCACCTGCCTGGGGAGATGTTAGTCTGAAGAGGTCTCCAGGCTGTACAGAGATTATGTACCATCTGCTTCCTACAACGAAGGCTCGAATCAGCATAGTTTCTATCATCATTGGAAAAGGGCACAGGTCATCCCCATTTTCAAGAAGGGACGTCGAACAGATGTGCAGAGCTATAGACCTATATCTCTAACGTCGATCAGTTGTAGAATTTTGGAACACGTACTATGTTCGAGTATAATGTCTTTTCTGGAGACTAGAAATCTACTCTGTAGGAATCAGCATTGGTTTCGAAAAAGACGGTCGTGTGAAACCCAGCTCGCGCTATTCGTCCACGACACTCAGAGGGCCTTAGACACGAGACTCAGAGGGCCTTAGACACGGGTTCACAGGTAGATGCCGTGTTTCTTGACTTCCGCAAGGCGTTTGACACAGTTCCCCACAGTCGTTTAATGAACAAAGTAAGAGCATACGGACTATCAGATCAATTGTGTGATTGGATTGAGGAGTTCCTAGATAACAGAACGCAGCATGTCATTCTCAATGGAGAGAAGTCTTCCGAAGTAAGAGTGATTTCAGCTGTGCCGCAGGGGAGTGTCATAGGACCGTTGCTATTCACAATATACATAAATGACCTGGTGGATGACATCGGAAGTTCACTGAGGCTTTTTGCAGATGATGCTGTGGTGTATCGAGAGGTTGCAACAATGGAAAATTGTACTGAAATGCAGGAGGATCTGCAGCGAATTGACGCATGGTGCACGGAATGGCAATTGAATCTCAATGTAGACAAGTGTAATGTGATGCGAATACATAGAAGGATAGGTCCCTTATCATTTAGCTACAAAATAGCAGGTCAGCAACTGGAAGCAGTTAATTCCATAAATTATCTGGCAGTACGCATCAGGAGTGATTTAAAATGGAATGATCATATAAAGTTGATCGTCGGTAAAGCAGATGCTAGACTGAGATTCATTGGAAGAATCCTAAGGAAATGCAATCCGACAACAAAGGAAGTAGGTTACAGTACGGTTGTTCGCCCACTGCTTGAATACTGCTCAGCAGTGTGGGATCCGCACCAGATAGGGTTGATAGAAGAGAGAGAGAGAAGATCCAACGGAGAGCAGCGCTCTTCGTTACAAGATCATTTAGTAATCGCGAAAGCGTTACGGAGATGATACATAAACTCCAGTGGAAAACTCTGCAGGAGAGATGCTCAGTAGCTCGGTACCTTCACCGAAGAGTCAAGCAGTATATTGCTCCCTCCTACGTATATCTCGCGAAGAGACCATGAGGATAAAGTCAGAGAGATTAGAGCCCACACAGAAGCATACCGACAATCCTTTCTTCCACGTACAATACGAGACTGGAATAAAAGGGAGAACCGATAGAGGTACTCAGGGTACCCTCCGCCACACATCATCAGATGGCTTGCGGAGTATGGATGTAGATGTAGATGTAGATCATATAATACTGAGTGGATGAACGATAAATGTTTGGAGTGCCGACTAGTGAAAAGTCATGGTTAACAACGCTTTTACTCTTCCCTTACTCGAACGCCAAGCGGTTAACCAGTAACAAGCTTCGTAACACTTGGCGCTGAAAAACTTTGTCGTACTCACTTTCTCTACCTATGCCTAATGAGGATGGACCCCTCTCTCTCACTAAGTCCACTGTAAAACATGGATGTGGGTGTGTTCTGGTCTGGGGCGGTATATCCTTCTTTGGACTGGGCAAATTATTCCGTTGCCCAGTAGTAGCGGTTTACACATTGCATTCAACATTTTGTCTTGCAGGGCCTGATATCATTGACAGCATCCCAAAGTCTTCAAAGGTGTTGTGAACCTTTCTGTCCCTCATTCCACTGTCAGATCTTATTGTAAGCGATCTGTACCTTTTGAAGAAACTTCACTTTGTACCAATCTGCCTATAATAACGTCCTTCCAGTACGCTGCCAAAGACAGTACCCCCCCCCCCCCTCCCAGTTCCTTTCCATACACAGCTCATTAAAAACATGCTGCTGTTGTCTCTGCACAACTTGAGATGCAATCTGTTTTGCGACTCTTAGGACTCTTAGTCCTGGTGACTAGGGTAACTTGCCTCAAAGCACTACCAGTGTGACCAACTGGGGAGGAGCCCGGCCTGTGAACTTACGGAGAGCTGTTTCGCTCACCGTCTTTTGTGACCTACAGCAACTACTTGTTTCGCTACAGCTCGGCGCAAGATGCTTTCATGGAGGCTATTTCAGCTGTTTCGCTCACCGTCTTTTGTGACCTACAGCAACTCCTTGTTTCCCTACAGCTCGGCGTAAGATGCTTTCATGGAGGCTATTTAATTAACTTTTTCAGACCTGATTTTTTTCTGGACGAAAGAATATATTTCTTCATTCGGTAATGCTGCTAGGTGATTTTTTAATGATTTCAGATGCAAGATTTATACTAAAGTACGTTTCCTGTTTCAAAACATGCTTTGTTCACTTGGCATTCTATGGACTGAAATAACTAACCATGAAAAATTTTCCACTGTAATAAATAAAATCGTCATTCAGTAATTACCATGCAAAATGACAACAACAATGTTCAGATATGCCGAGGAAAATAGCGTACAAATCACAAAAGTGTACTGTGGCAGTCGCTACCTCTTGTCCTTTACTACACTGACTTCCTGATATTTTCATAGCGATAACAGTTGGCATCAGTCACACATGAAGAAAAAGTTGAACATTCTCAAATGTGCACTTCATTGTTCCGTTGGGGAAAAATATTTCTGTAATAGATATTCTAGCGGTTTATGGTGACTAGACGAAGCAATGTGGTGCTAGTGTGCAAGACTCACACGCCCCCTTCATCATTGGACTTACTTGGAGGTTCATTGCCGATCTTCTTCTCAGAATAGCCTATGCGACGATCTGCCCAACTTCTTCTCCTAAGATACGATGCTGTTTGGAGGAATTTCCTCTACTCAGGATTTCTTTTAAAATCAACCGTACTATATTTCACTTCCACAGACAGAACACAAAATAACAGTTTCACATCAATGAATCATATTTCGTAAATCCAATGGTTCCGGTCCGTCGGAAGCTATTGTTTACTTTTACAATAAATACAGTTCCAAAAATCTGCCACGTTTCTCACAAGTCCACCATCCGCAACTCTAGAGAGTAAGTAAGTACCCAAGTAAGTAAGTAAGTAAGTAAGTAAAATTAAGTGTCTTTTCTTTTCTTATACACATTTCAACTGTTCGCAACAATGACCGACGTAGCACCGTCACGGAGTAAGGCGCGATTGCACCTAATGCTGATCTTGTAACTTCTGTGACGAGCGAGGCAACCACTTGGCCGCGCCCATCAGCCGTTCACTTGTAGCATTCTCTTGACACTTGTCCACCTTGCACACAGAGAAAGCCACCCCGAGGTAGACACTCTCCCGTTTCTCACGCTCGTGTGTAAAATATCGGGTGTTCGAGACGGTGGAAAGCGCAGGATTTCTAGAATTTGCGTCGAAATTCCCGCGGCACTACATGTCCCTCCCCTTAGCTCGAACACTCGATATTTTATACATATTCAATATGTGCACTGATACCATATTTCATAACAATGCACCTCTCTGAGATATTCAGTTACTCCATATCCCTATATATATATATATATATATATATATATATATATATATATATATATATATATACTGTTATTTTGTGTTCTGTCTGTGGAAGTGAAATATAGTACGGTTGATTTTAAAAGAAATCCTGAGTAGAGGAAATTCCTCCAAACAGCACTGAAAGACCTGAGTCGAAACAAGGCCCCCGGAGTAGACAACATTCCATTAGAACTACTGACGGCCTTGGGAGAGCCAATCATGACAAAACTCTACCAGCTGGTGAGCAAGATGTATGAGACAGGCGAAATACCCTCAGACTTCAAGAAGAATATAATAATTCCAATCCCAAAGAAAGCAGGTGCTGACAGATGTGAAAATTACCGAACTATCAGTTTAATAAGCCACGGCTGCAAAATACTAACGCGAATTCTTTACAGACGAATGGAAAAACTGGTAGATGCAGACCTCGGGGAGGATCAGTTTGGATTCCGTAGAAATGTTGGAACACGTGAGGCAATACTGACCTTACGACTTATCTTAGAAGAAAGATTAAGAAAAGGCAAACCTACGTTTCTAGCATTTGTAGACTTAGAGAAAGCTTTTGACAATGTTGACTGGAATACTCTTTTTCAAATTCTAAAGGTGGCAGGGGTAAAATACAGGGAGCGAAAGGCTATTTATAATTTGTACAGAAACCAGATGGCAGTAATAAGAGTCGAGGGGCATGAAAGGGAAGCAGTGGTTGGGAAAGGAGTGAGACAGGGTTGTAGCCTCTCCCCGATGTTATTCAATCTGTATATTGAGCAAGCAGTAAAGGAAACAAAAGAAAAATTTGGAGTAGGTATTAAAATTCATGGAGACGAAGTAAAAACTTTGAGGTTCGCCGATGACATTGTAATTCTGTCAGAGACGGCAAAGGACTTGGAAGAGCAGTTGAACGGAATGGACAGTGTCTTGAAAGGAGGATATAAGATGAACATTAACAAAAGCAAAACGAGGATAATGGAATGTAGTCAAATTAAATCGGGTGATGCTGAGGGAATTAGATTAGGAAATGAGACACTTAAAGTAGTAAAGGAGTTTTGCTATTTAGGAAGTAAAATAACTGATGATGGTCGAAGTAGAGAGGATATAAAATGTAGACTGGCAATGGCAAGGAAAGCATTTCTGAAGAAGAGAAATTTGTTAACATCGAATATAGATTTATGTATCAGGAAGTCGTTTCTGAAAGTATTTGTTTGGAGTGTAGCCATGTATGGAAGTGAAACATGGACGATAACTAGTTTGGACAAGAAGAGAATAGAAGCTTTCGAAATGTGGTGCTACAGAAGAATACTGAAGATAAGGTGGATAGATCACGTAACTAATGAGGAGGTATTGAATAGGATTGGGGAGAAGAGAAGTTTGTGGCACAACTTGACTAGAAGAAGGGATCGGTTGGTAGGACATGTTTTGAGGCATCAAGGGATCACAAATTTAGCATTGGAGGGCAGCGTGGAGGGTAAAAATCGTAGAGGGAGACCGAGAGATGAGTACACTAAGCAGATTCAGAAGGATGTAGGTTGCAGTAGGTACTGGGAGATGAAGCAGCTTGCACAGGATAGAGTAGCATGGAGAGCTGCATCAAACCAGTCTCAGGACTGAAGACAACAACAATATATATATATATATATATATATATATATATATATATATATATATATATATATATATATACACTCCTGGAAATTGAAATAAGAACACCGTGAATTCATTGTCCCAGGAAGGGGAAACTTTATTGACACATTCCTGGGGTCAGATACATCACATGATCACACTGACAGAACCACAGGCACATAGACACAGGCAACAGAGCATGCACAATGTCGGCACTAGTACAGTGTATATCCACCTTTCGCAGCAATGCAGGCTGCTATTCTCCCATGGAGACGATCGTAGAGATGCTGGATGTAGTCCTGTGGAACGGCTTGCCATGCCATTTCCACCTGGCGCCTCAGTTGGACCAGCGTTCGTGCTGGACGTGCAGACCGCGTGAGACGACGCTTCATCCAGTCCCAAACATGCTCAATGGGGGACAGATCCGGAGATCTTGCTCGCCAGGGTAGTTGACTTACACCTTCTAGAGCACGTTGGGTGGCACGGGATACATGCGGACGTGCATTGTCCTGTTGGAACAGCAAGTTCCCTTGCCCTCTAGGAATGGTAGAACGATGGGTTCGATGACGGTTTGGATGTACCGTGCACTATTCAGTGTCCCCTCGACGATCACCAGAGGTGTACGGCCAGTGTAGGAGATCGCTCCCCACACCATGATGCCGGGTGTTGGCCCTGTGTGCCTCGGTCGTATGCAGTCCTGATTGTGGCGCTCACCTGCACGGCGCCAAACACGCATACGACCATCATTGGCACCAAGGCAGAAGCGACTCTCATCGCTGAAGACGGCAGGTCTCCATTCGTCCCTCCATTCACGCCTGTCCCGACTCCACTGGAGGCGGGCTGCACGATGTTGGGGCGTGAGCGGAAGACGGCCTAACGGTGTGCGGGACCGTAGCCCAGCTTCATGGAGACGGTTGCGAATGGTCCTCGCCGATACCCCAGGAGTAACAGTGTCCCTAATTTGCTGGGAAGTGGCGGTGCGATCCCCTACGGCACTGCGTAGGATCCTACGGTCTTGGCGTGCATCCGTGCGTCGCTGCGGTCCGGTCCCAGGTCGACGGGCACGTGCACCTTCCGCCGACCACTGGCGACAACATGGATGCACTGTGGAGACCTCACGCCCCACGTGTTGAGCAATTCGGCGGTACGTCCACCCGGCCTCCCGCATGCCCACTATACGCCCTCGCTCAAAGTCCGTCAACTGCACATACGGTTCACGTCCACTCTGTCGCGGCATGCTACCAGTGTTAAAGACTGCGATGGAGCTCCGTATACCACGGCAAACTGGCTGACACTGATGGCGGTGGTGCACAAATGCTGCGCAGCTAGCGCCATTCGACGGCCAACACCGCGGTTCCTGGTGTGTCCGCTGTGCCGTGCGTGTGATCATTGCTTGTACAACCGTCTCGCAGTGTCTGGAGCAAGTATGGTGGGTCTGACACACCGGTGTCAATGTGTTCTTTTTTCCATTTCCGGGAGTGTATATATATTTCATAAATTCATGATGAACTTCACAGAATAAACTCTCGTGCTACTCCTTCGTTTGTTCGCACGGGCATTTCTTTAGATAAAATTTATGAGCCTGCTCTTTCCAACATCCACAAATTTTAATAACGATAGAGGTATTAAGAATTAAAACTTACCAGGATAATTCCTATCATATATATGATTTCTATCATTATACTGCCCTTTTTCCTTTAGGAACAGTACTTATCCCTTACGTATGGGTTGATTCTATGGGTAAACTTTCCACTGCCGTTCTGGTAGGTACGCTCCTTTCTTCTTCCTCTATTCTATAGTACAGCCCAGTCCACTTATTGCTGCTCCTGCGCCCACAGTAAAGGTCAGCCTCCCTTTGGTCTGCCTATCTGCCCTTTCTCCCATTCACTAAAAGCTGGTTGCGCCCCCTACCCCCACGCCCTTTTATCTTTTGTGAGGAGGCTACATGGTTCATCGCCCTAGCATTCATCTTCATGTCTACCATCACTAAATATTATCTGGTACAATTAATATTCTACTTCAACCTCCAACAATGCTATAATACTACTCTCCTGGAAATTGAAATAAGAACACCGTGAATTCATTGTCCCAGGAAGGGGAAACTTTATTGACACATTCCTGGGGTCAGATACATGACATGATCACACTGACAGAACCACAGGCACATAGACACAGGCAACAGAGCATGCACAATGTCGGCACTAGTACAGTGTATATCCACCTTTCGCAGCAATGCAGGCTGCTATTCTCCCATGGAGACGATCGTAGAGATGCTGGATGTAGTCCTGTGGAACGGCTTGCCATGCCATTTCCGCCTGGTGCCTCAGTTGGACAAGCGTTCGTGCTGGACGTGCAGACCGCGTGAGACGACGCTTCATCCAGTCCCAAACATGCTCAATGGGGGACAGATCCGGAGATCTTGCTCGCCAGGGTAGTTGACTTACACCTTCTAGAGCACGTTGGGTGGCACGGGATACATGCGGACGTGCATTGTCCTGTTGGAACAGCAAGTTCCCTTGCCGGTCTAGGAATGGTAGAACGATGGGTCCGATGACGGTTTGGATGTACCGTGCACTATTCAGTGTCCCCTCGACGATCACCAGGGGTGTACGGCCAGTGTAGGAGATAGCTCCCCACACCATGATGCCGGGTGTTGGCCCTGTGTGCCTCGGTCGTATGCAGTCCTGATTGTGGCGCTCACCTGCACGGCGCCAAACACGCATACGACCATCATTGGCACCAAGGCAGAAGCAACTCTCATCGCTGAAGACGACACGTCTCCATTCGTCCCTCCATTCACGCCTGTCCCGACACCACTGGAGGCGGGCTGCACGATGTTGGGGCGTGAGCGGAAGACGGCCTAACGGTGTGCGGGACCGTAGCCCAGCTTCATGGAGACGGTTGCGAATGGTCCTCGCCGATACCGCAGGAGCAACAGTGTCCCTAATTTGCTGGGAAGTGGCGGTGCGGTCCCCTACGGCACTGCGTAGGATTCTACGCTTTTGGCATGCATCCGTGCGTCGCTGCGGTCCGGTCCCAGGTCAACGGGCACGTGCACCTTCCGCCGACCAGTGGTGACAACATGGATGCACTGTGGAGACCTCACGCCCCACTTGTTGAGCAATCCGGCGGTACGTCCACCCGGCCTCCCGCATGCCCACTATACGCCCTCGCTCAAAGTCCGTCAACTGCACATACAGTTCACGTCCACGCTGTCGCGGCATGCTACCAGTGTTAAAGACTGCGATGGAGTTCCGTATGCCACGGGAAACTGGCTGACACTGACGGCGGCGGTGCACAAATGCTGCGCAGCTAGCGCCATTCGACGGCCAACACCGCGGTTCCTGGTGTATCCGCTGTGCCGCGCTTGTGATCATTGCTTGTACAGCCCTCTCGCAGTGTCCGGAGCAAGTATGGTGGGTCTGACACACCGGTGTCAATGTGTTCTTTTTTCCATTTCCAGGAGTGTATATTCTGCCATTTTATGTTTAGAGATCACTGTTTATTTGTGATTCTCTTAAATTAGTCACAATGTTGTAGTCATATTCGGTCACTTAATTACTAATATGATGTGATAGTTTAAGAGGCTATGAATAGATTACAGAATAATTGAAGATTTGAAGAGAATTCGCTGTAGCAAAACTAATGTTCATGTAACACTGAAAACAACTCAGGAACCGAGAGTCTTCATTCCGACCTTTAACACAGAATGTTACCGTCCCTGGAGGACAGATGTGACTCCGCCCGGATCCCATGGATCTGACATTAACCTCATTTGATTATTCACGGACCAATATATCTCGTTAAATTTAGTGCGGAAACTCGCCACAATAAAACAACTACCATTTTACTAGGAAAGACAACATTAAGTAAAGTTATTCTATGTTCTAATCGGTCCTGGTCAAGTTTGAATTCTTCGCAAAAGTAGTCTATAGCATCGTAAGTATCATCAGGTATGAAACAAAACAACAGTGGTAACGTTTCCGGAAATTATACTCAAAAGGTTCCGCCAGACTACTTACATTTATAATGTCAAAGCGGACCATTTTCTCTTTTAAATTTTGTTCTACATTAGTTATTTGCGAATTTACTGCTCGTATACTAAGAGCTCATGTATTAATCTCTGGCATTTGCAATTGAATAATCGACCATGTACTAACATCTGGAATTTTCGACTGAATAATCGACATAACTTCCTTAGTTTGATCTGTGCTCTCTTTCAAGATATTTATTTCCTGTCTTAGGGAATTAAATTGAAAATTACATACATTTTCACAAGATTAATTTTTTTTATTAAATTAAGATAATACATTGGTTCATTTATCTTCAATATCAAATTCTCATTTCTGAGTAAACTTCTGAGCTGATCATCCTGCTTATGGCTAAAATCCGTAAACATTTGATTCAGTTAAGGAATAATTTAATTAAACCTTCAAATCTAATGGCAAATTCTCCACTTTATCGTTTACTACATCAGGCTTGGAATCTAAAGTTTCACCATGTGATTCTAACTTTTGACTTAAAGTAGCACTCATATCATTTCTCAACTAGGCAATTTGAGCAGTTGAAGTTACACTCTGTGCTTTTAACATTTCACATAAAGTAACACTCTGTAATTCTAACTTAGCATCTAATCTAGCATTTAACTCATGTCTTATCTAATTTAAGGCTTAGTTCTTTAATTAAATTTGATACCTAAGCCCATTCTTGTATTTCCTGTATTACAGTCATTGCCGTAGACTCAAGTTTCTGAATGTTATCCATCTCTCTACTTTTCTTTGACGTAGTAATCATGTAACGTAGGATACAGTTCTGTTTAGAATAATTACACCCACAGTTTATTGTCACTCAGTCCTTTCAGCTTTACCCAACAGTTATTGGTTTTCACTCACGCATCGTAGAAGTCTAGGCTGCGTTGGTGAGCAGGTGTAGAACCGGCACCAGTGAACAGCACGGGTGCCAACAACGTCTAACGGTGGTTGCGGCGTCGGCGTCGGCTAGCAGACGACAAGTCAAAAACGGTGAACAGAAATTGCAGACGGCAACGGCGGCTGGTTACCCCTTCGGTGTGGTTGGCTGGTTACTGTGTCGACGTCGTTGGCTGGTTACTGCATCGACGTCGTTGGCTGGTTACTGCGTCGACGTCGTTGGCTGGTTACTGCGTCGACGTCGTTGGCTGGTTACTGTGTCGACGTCGTTGGCTGGTTACTGCGTCGACGTCGTTGGCTGGTTACTGCGTCGAAGTCGTTGGCTGGTTACTGCGTCGACGTCGTTGACTGGTTACTGCGTCGATGTCATTGGCTGGTTACTTCCTCGACGTCAGTTGGTTACTGCGTCGGCTTAGGCACGATGTGAGCAGGTGAGAATTAGTTCCCCCCCCCCCTCCCCCCACACCAAAAGCTCCTCACTCAGAAAGTTGAGATCTTCTCTCCACTCTCTTGATGTTATTACTTTTTCCCGTCTTAGTCGTATATTGTGTTGCATTCGCAACTTTCTTCCTTTGGTTTATTGGATACCATGCAATTACTCGAAACAGTTTCTCAGTCTTGTTACTCTCACGTTATGGCGGTTCGTCAGATGTGTTGGAAAATATAATCCCTTCTTTTTTCCATAATCTGATGACCACATATACAAACTTTTCTGTCAACGTAGTCGTCGATTAACGATGGAGTCGACTTGAAACACAATAAGTTTCTTTGTGTTTACTTAAATATATAACTTCGAGACCCACATCCAACATCATTTATTAGGGAGTTGGTTTAGTAACCATTCCTGTTCGCACAAAATCGTAAACATGTGTCTTGGCTTTGGCGAGCCCAACAACAGCGACTTTAGAGAGTAACTAAGTGAGTAAGCAAAACTAAGTGTCTTTTCTTTGCTATTACACAATTCTATTGTTGACAATACTGACTGATGTAGCACCGTCACGGAGGAACGCGCGCTTGCTCCTAGTGCTGGTCCTGTAACTTCTGTGGTGAGCGAGGCAACCACTTGCCAGCGCCGATCAACCGTTCGCCTTTTGGCATTCTCTTGAAACACGTCCACCCTTTGCGCACAGAAAACCGGCCCGAGGTAGATAGTCACCCGTTTCTCAAGCTCGTACGTAAAATATCGGGTGTTCGAGACGGTGGAAACCGGAGGGACTCTACAATTTGCGTCGAAATTCTCGAGGCACTAGCATATGACGCAGTAAAATTTAATGTACACAATTGTAAGCACTGGATCTGAAAGGGTTAATGTGCAGTGTGAAAATGTAACCTTCATTAATCACATGCTGGCAGTCATTGGTACTGGTATATATTTCATTTATTGGTGGAGATTAATTATTCCAGTTTGCTCTGTCGAACTAATTCTGGTTATACATCAGTTACAGGACAGTTTGGGAGAAATGGTTGTGTAAGGCCAACAAAATGAAATACAGATACAAATAATGACACTCCGGCAATCAATAAAAATTAAAATTGCTTGAAGTGTAGGAGGCTGAAATTTGACGCTATTGGCTGAGACTTTAGTGCCCTTGAGCCCCACATTCACTGGCAGACTGCACGATGGCGTAGGCATCACGCCATTGGCAACGGCGGAGAGGAGATGGGGACGGTGAGAAGGGAGCTAGAAGGGGAGAGGGGAATAGGAACTCCAGGAAATCTGACTCCAAAAAGCACTGACATCACTGAATTCCTAGCCAGAATGGCCGTTGACAGCTTACTAAATTCATCGAGTCCTATGAGGGCCCACGCTAGATTCTGTGGCTTACATTGCCAGTGAATGCTGGTTGCAGTTCCTTGCTGTGACACGCTGGGTTTGATGTGTTAAAGCGATATCGCTGTCGTTTGACACAGGAATCACCTGCAGTCTCCATCGATCCTCCAGGAACAAAATGCAATCCCTCCCAATGAATGAGGAAATCTTAATAGTTCATGTTCCCAGCACCCCTTCGATATGCTTTGTACTCCAAGTACCTGTATGCATTACGATCAAGTCACTGACTTCAGTTTTCCCAAAGAATCCCTCTAGCAACTCCGGAACTAGCTGACAAAAGTACTTTCAGTCGTATGGTTTCTACAACTATTAAGAAGAAGAGATTCAGAACTGTTCGTTCAGCCACCCGCCGTTTTTTAGCATCAGTGAGGAGCTTCAGTTAGGCTTTGTCCCCTTATTTTGCTACCCAAAACCTCTAATTGCTCCCCCTATACTCAGATCTTGACACTATACTATTTTTCTAGTCTTCTGCCTCGAGCAGGATTGTATGAGGGTTGCTCAAAAGAAAAGGTACAAAACAGCACTGGAGACATAATGGCAGTTTTAATTTAAAAGTAATCACTAGAGGCCTTACTAATATTGTACCGCTGTTTCACGAGATGAAGGAATCCCTTTTAACAGAATCTTTTTTTTTTTTTTTTTTTCTTATTTTGCGTAGACTACGGAGTTTCCCCAGCACACGTCACGTTTAATGGTTTTTCCGTGCTCGATGAATCTCATAGGTGTCAAAGCTCGGAGGTCTAAAAAAAAAACTAAACGTCACCTTGCCTGTTGAGGGTAAAGCTAACATTCTTTAGAAGGAGCTGACGACTCATGCTTCCATTGCCTATATGCCTCATACGCTGTCCCAAAGCGGCATATGTAAATTTTAACCGATCTGATTGCCACAACGTTTGATAACTTTTCATTTCTTTGTCACCATTACATACTAGGTTTGCCCAGTATTTAGTAACGTCTCCCCAAAGCTCTAGGCTAACAGTATTTACCAACTGTTTCAGGGAGCGATAACATGGCATTCGGCATCGTCGTCCTCAGAGCTCCGTGGCAACTGGTACATCACAGCTCAGCGCTACCAGAGCTCCGAGAATGCAGGTCAGGCCAGTTGTGAAGAATTTACAAAGAACTTTAAAAGGAATGCCTTGCTAATTAAAAGGGATCGGGAATGGCTGGGCCTCCCCTTTCACCACATACCGTGGATTTTTCTCACAACTGCCATATTAGTGTAACATTCCCTTATCTAGAATGGAGGACTGGGGTTGAATTTCTCACAAATCAGCACATATAAGAGTCGTTGGTGCATCAGAAAGGATTAGAGCCTGGCGCAAGGATCGTCTATCTGACTACATAAAATATATCCACCATGATCAACAAAAAACTACTCATTGGATTTACAAGTAATTTTATCAACATAAGAGGAGCATTTTCAGTAGGGGGTCTTACAAGGCTAGCATTTCCTTGGTATCTCTATAAATGGGGTTAACACTTTTCATTGAGTCGGATTAACAGGCACGACAATATATTATAAATCGAAATTACACTTGTACAAACGACGTATAATTATTGAGTATACATATTTTGTTATCTATGGAGACTTGGGGGAGGGGGGGGGGGGTGAGGTGGCATAGGAGGATATAGCCTAAACTCAGCGGTCACTCACAATACCGGCGATAGGAATGGACAAGAAAAGGTGGGAGCTGACCATCTAGAAAAGAATTTACTCTAAAAATTAGGGAATGGTAAGACAAGGGATCCAATAACTAATACGTAAATATATTGAAAAGGCAAATTATGAAAGACATGTAAATGCACGTTATTAAAGCGGCCTCCCGTCCGAAAACTAATAAAACTCATACAACTCATTCTGCAACCCCTTGCTTTACGAATACGAATAACAAGAATCGCTGGTCGTGCTACTTCTGGTTCAATTTATATATCGTGTGCAGAACTACTCGCCACGTGTTCACACGTGGGCGACAAAGAAGGGAAAACCGAACACACGAAAGGTCGTTATGAAATGTTCACTAATATCACGGAGTATTGGAGATAAAAAACATTCGCTGAAGGCGAAGTGGTTACAAGGCGGATTGAATTACACCGAACTTAGTGACAGAGTCCCATGTACGTTTTGCATACTGCAACCGACCAGGCTCTGACGCGAAGTCCAAAATATGTATTCGCGACTCAACCCATTTCTGAACCTAGCAAGAGCACTCATGCTTACCAGCCGACATCCCTCTGCTTCTGGATCTCGCCACCGACTGCCCACGATAGGTAACTGCCTACTGGCCGTTGCTCCAGCAGAGCTGGGCCTTGTGGGGGTGGGAATTGTCGCACATTTCACCAACCAATCAGGGGACAACAATCTGTCGCTGAACTAGCTGCCATTCAAGCACACATACCTGATTTGGTGGAGTGACTCGTGAATGGGTAGAATTTCGTCAGGGAGTCGTCAGGGATGCCTCTTTACAGATCCAAATGTGCACGAGTAACTGAGTTTTAGGTTGGTCCTACTACTTAAGAGAATAAGAAGAACCACTTTGGCTTCTCAAAGTCGTTCACATTACCGGACCATGCTTCCAAGCTAAAAAGTCAGAGCGGGGAAAGGAAAGCCAGAATGGCTAGGTGATGGAGACTTCTGAATATGGAAATGAAATAAAAATACCTTTCTCAAACCCTCTCACCAGTTTCATTATGCTGCCATATTAAAAAAATCTGCAAAATACCAGGAATGCTATTGCCGTATTAGCAATGATAATAATATGACTATAACATCGTAAATCGAAAATAAGTGAAAAAGTGCAAGGTAGATGCACGTATTTCAGCTTCTTGTAAAATTTTTGTAAGCCTATTTGGCATTTCTGGTCCATCGGACTGTTGATATCCTAGTAAGTCTCCAACACGGATTGCCCCGTGTTCAACTGAAAGAGGAAAAACGTGAAAGCCGGCTGGAAGTTGTAGGTGGAATTGGAAAGTTTCATTGTTACTTTTAACTTAAGTCTTCTCATTCAGTTTTCTGTCATGGCTGGTGGTCTACCTCAGTGCCTTAAAGCTCGACTATTTGCATATCATATCAAGGGACTGTAACTGACAATAATGTTAAAGCTTCCTCTTTTCGTTTCGAATACTCCATTTGCATGCCCAAAATCCTGCCACCCATGACAATAACGCACCCTTTCAACGGACGGTTCCTCATCTTGCCGTGCCGCTTCAGGAATCGGGAAGTTTCAACCAAACGAAACCGAGTCGTCGTTGAAGTAGGAGAGACAATGCCACAGAAGTTACTGTTATCGCTTCTGCTGCAATGGATCCACACGTGATCATACGGCAGTTTGAACATGACTTGGGCATTCGTGTAACTAGTATACACCACATTCCTGCACGTAACCTGTTCCATCCTCGTCACACTAACATCAAGAAATGGATCGGAATTATTTCTAGACTCGTGTTCCGTTTTCTCAGTGACAGAACAGCAAATTCTTGCCATACCGATCTTCTTCCTCGTTGTTCCTTGTACCGACGAATGTTCCTTCCCAAACAAACGACAGGTAAATACACAGAACATATATTATTCTCTGGAGAAAACCCATGATGGCTAAATAAGATAGAAGATCAGCATCAGTGGAAGCGTGGTACCACATTTCCTCAATTAATCAACAGCAATCGAAAGAGCAGAGCATATGACAACATTCGAACATCAACATTTCCTCGTCCTTTGGATGAAGTTCCGCTAAGAACCAAAATATGGTAACAACACGATGGACATAAGGCCATGGCTGCAAGTCGCACTCTGAGTCGAAGATATCCTGCAGGATGGATCAGACAACTGACTTAGTATCTGTAAGTTTTGTTCTTCGGTGATACATAAACGACGTTTACGGAGATAATCCAGGAATTCCAGAGACAGTATAGGAGCATATCGTGGCTGCTTGTAATTCTCTTCAGCAGGCAAAGCTGGAGGCAACGACTAACTCTTCCATGCTAGTTTTGTCACCAGCTTTGTTTTCTAGTTAATATGAATTTCACATTGACGTGAATACGTGATACGTTTTCGGACAGGTCTCGAGGGGAGGAAGTGGGTTACCGAATAAAAAATATACGATGTAATTTTAAAAAGTCATTTTTGTGTTCATACCTTCGTAACGAACAAACGTACAAGAAATGCTATCTTGAAACTTCGTGCCGGACCGAGAGTCGAACTCGATTCCGAATCTCTGTACAGTACACAGTTTTAATCCGCCACGAAATTTCGTATCAGTGCTTATTCCGCTGCAGAGGTAAAATTTCATTCTGGAAAGGTGATCCTACTAGTAAATGCCCCTTGTCATTAAATAACATTTGTTTGATATATTACTTTTTTATTTTGGTCCTGGACAAAAACTTATTTGGGCTGTTTGGAATAAATACGACAACCCAAATTCTCTCAACAAATGAGCACTGTATGGCGCTTCTGGAGAAGTGTAGCTTACATTACAATGAGTTCGGAAATTGTATGTTCCCGACCTGCAAATTCTTTCAATGCACATCCTTCGTTATGTAAAGTGGGGGATGTTTAGTACGAAGTCTTTATGCTGATTAGGCCCTTAATAGGTTTTTCGCAGTGTCCTTCAGTTGTTTCCAGTCGATTGCTAACGTCGTTAAAAGAGAATGAGAGAGCAAAAGAGAATGCCTTTATCCCGGCGGTGACTTTGTAGCCACCACCTCGCTCCACTTCTTACGTTATACTGTTTGAAGTCTATGGTGGGAGAGGAAGACGAGAGTAATGAGATTCGTGACGGGATGCGGCGTCGCCATTGGAGGACCCGGTTGCCAATTAGCGCGGGGAGGCACCGTCCTGGCCTTCACCTTGTTATTCGATTCCTGGTGCAGCCTCGCGAAGCCGGAGGGGCCATGTGTCAATTAGATGAGATTCTGCGGGCTGGTGACGAGGAGCGGGTGTTGCAAGAAGGCGTTGCGGAAGGGTGGGGGGGGGGGGGAGGGGTGGCAGGGAGGAGGGCGGTCTGCGCCAGCGCGATGAACACCGTGTGCCGCCGGCTCGGTCGCAAACGCAATTGCCGGCAGCATCTCCGCTCCGGCGCGGTGCGGGATTAGATTGCTGCGGCTTCGCTGGCGGCTCGCTAATGCTGGCTACTTGTTCTCGCGTGCCGGGGGCCGCGTCCGCTGGGACTGGCACCGGGTGCGTCCTGTGGGGGACCGGCAACTTTTTCCCTTAGTCGTGTCACACGCGTCTCTGCAGTACTGATTCTGTTTCGCTGCCCCAGTTCGCGCCCTGATTTAACTAAAGCTGATACGCATGAGAAAACGTGTGGCTAACAAAGTAGGCTGGGGGGGGGGGGGGGGTGGGTGGGGAGGGCCGGGGCGTCCGGATACCATAAACTGACTGAAATTTGTAGAGGTACACGTGTATCTCTAGTCAACAACCTGGTGTACTGGACAAGATATTGGTGAAGATGATTTGCCTGCGCCTGCTTCCGCCCTTTCCACAATCGACACTGAATTATTCACCTCTACATCAGAAAGCAGAAAGATGGAAGAAGTATATGGAGGGTCTATACAAGGGCGATGTACTTGACGACAATATTCTGGAAGTGGAAGAGCATGTAGATGAAGATGAAATTGGAGATACGATACTGAGTGAAGAGTTTGACAGAGCACTGAAAGACCTGAGTCGAAACAAGGCCCCGGGAGTAGACAATATTCAATTAGAACTACAGACGGCCTTGGCACAGCCAGTCCTGACAGAACTCTACCATCTGGTGAGCAAGATGTACGAGGAAATTGAAATACCCTCAGACTTCAAGAAGAATATAATAATTCCAATACCAAAGAAAGCAGGTGTTGACAGATGTGAAAATTACCGAACTATCAGTTTAATAAGTCACGGCTGCAAAATACTAACGCGAATTATTTGTAGACGAATGGAAAAACTGGTAGAAGCCGACCTCCGGGAAGATCAGTTTCGATTCCGTAGAAATGTTGGAACACTTGAGGCAATACTGACCTTACGAAGTATCTTAGAACAAAAAGATTAAGGAAAGGCAAAAATCTACGTTTCTAGCATTTGCAGACTTAAAAAAGGCTTTTGACAATGTTAACTGGAATACTCTCTTCCAAATTCTAAAGGCAGCAGCGCTAAAATACAGGGAGCGAAAGGCTATTAACAATTTGTACAGAAACCAGATGGCAGTTATAAGAGTCGAGGGGCATGAAACGGAAGCTTTGGTTGGGAAGGGAGTGAGACAGAGTTGTAGCCTCTCCCCGATGTTATACAATCTGTATATTGAGCAAGCAGTAAAGGAGACTAAAGAAAAATTTGGAGTTGGTATTAAAATCCAGAGAGAAGAAATAAAAACGATGAGTTTCGCCGTTGACATTGTAATTCTGTCAGAGACAGCAAAGGACTTGGTAGAGCAGTTGAACGGAACGGGCAGTGTCTTGAAAGGAGGATATAAGATAAACATCAACAAAAGCAAAACGACTACGATATAATTTATATATTCTGTTAAAAACTAATGGAGTTACGACACTCCCATGGGGTATGCCCGAAGTTGCTTTTACGTCTAAGGCCTTCTCTCTGTTGAGAATGGCATGCTGTGTTGTGTTTATCTATTCAATGCTATCACAAAGTTCGTCTGATGTTCCGAACGCAAATATTCTCTTCATTGGATAGCAATACATTGTATCTAACGCCTTACAGAAGTCAACGTACACGGCATCTACGTGGGCACCGGTATACAGTACTTTCTGGATTTCGTAGGTCACTTTAACGTGATTGTTATTTTGCGAATCTATATTAATACCTATAGGCTGAATTTGATATCTGCACCAGAATTTTCGTAACAGGTTAGCATAAAACATATTTAAGAACTATACAACAGTCTAACGTCAGAGTCAAAGGCCCATAGTTTTATGAGTCTTTCCAAAACTTCTTCGTGGATCGTGAATGAGCTGCATCTTTTTCCAGTAATCAACAAACTTTCGATCTTCGAGCGACATAAGGTGCACTGCTGCTAGAAGAGAGGCGATGCCATGTTAACACCGCGCAACAGCGATTGAAGCTATGGTAATGGCTTCAGTTCAGTGAGGAAGGTAGTTCACAAGTTTCTTCCTGTATACCTTTTCCAACTGAGCTTCTCATTACTAATCATGTCCTCTAGAGCTTCCACATGGCAGATATGTTGACTGACATGATTCATCCACTGTTCGTAATTTTCTGAAACATTTTCTGTTAGGTTATGATCGGATGCCGTAGCGGGCCAGGCAATGTGAAAGAGTGTGCACGGGTTTTCGCCAAGCCAGTAACGTGAGCAAGCAGCCCTGTGATGAACTAGGCTGTTGTTATTTTCCAAGACAGGACTATGCACAGAGTATCGCGAACATGTTGATGGAAGGGCAACACTTGGACACAGACAATACTGTTCACAGTAACAATAGAACCACCTCCGGACTCAGCTGCAAGCTACACAGACTGTGGAATAATTGTCTTTTTTGATGATTCGATGCTCTCGACGCATTTTTTAGTTTGAAAAGAGGCCAAGTATCCACTTTTCGAGTCATATTTCACCCTTTGATCTACATCCGACTGGCAAGTACCCACTTACGTCTGTGGTGGGGAATACACTGCCATCTGATACAAGCTCTACATATTCTACTACGCTACATTGCGACCAGTATTCTCTTCTAATACGACGAGTAAATTTTTGTCCAAAGCGCTTATTATGAAGTGCTCAGTGGCTACTGCGCCTTGTATGTGATTGCGGTGAGTGAATGTGTAGTGTTTCATATGAAAGAAATTGAGAAAATAAACATAATACCGGCACATAGCTTACTTCTACACCACTAGACGAAAGGGCTCCACTAGTTTTAACTTCCACGTGCAACAGGTAGAGACAGCACCATAGATACCTCGTGGCCTTTATGAAGAGGCCTAGATTCTAAGAAAGCACAAGCTCCCCTAGCTTGCTAAATACTTCCTACGACAATTCACTCTCTGTGGGAAAGTATTCGGACACCCTATTCTACTGCCGGACTGACCACTAGATATTACAAGAAGTTTACATCCTCAGTATAAAAGAAGGCGAGAAATATTGCGTTGTCAACAGAATGGGTGGGGTAGGAGACATCAGTGACTTCAAAGGTGGGCTACGCATTCCATATCATCTCATCCATCAGGGACGTTTCAGCTCTTCTGTACCTGACCCACATCGACTGTTGGAGGTACGTATGAACGTCAGGTGGAACCGTGAAGAAACAAACAAAGCTAGACCAAAGCCCATAAAATGTCATATGCTGACAAGCAGGGACTTTCCAGTACTGCGAAGGATGTTTGTGAAAAACCCGTTCCAAATCAACTGATAAAAATCACTTATTAGATCCAAAATTCTTTCAACACTCCAGCTATCACAATGAAGTGACTTAAAGAGGGTGGAGGAGAATGGTCGAGTAGCGCTTCAAGTGCCAAACGTTTCAATGGTCAGCGCCAAGCGAAGCTTGACATTGTACAAACAGCCACGCTACTGGATAGTGGATGAATGGTACCGGTAGACCCTATGGTAATGCGGTGAAAGCGTTTGTGTTTGACACATGCAAGAAGAACGTTACCTGCCATCATGCGTAGAGTGCTAACAGTAAGGTATATAGTGGGGTGGTCATACGTTACGGGGATGTTTTTCGTGGTTAGAGAGTGGTACCCTCATTCAACTGAAGAAAGTGCAGAAATGCGGAATGATATGAACACATTTGAGGATTGTGTTCTTTGTACAGTAGAGGAAAAGGTCGGTGACGATGACTATCGGCATGAAAATACACCTAGTCACAAAGTGCGTCAATTCAAGTAGGGCCCTTAGGATGAATGGGTGGAATCGATTGGATGAGTTAGGATCAACAGTATTACGTTTATCCTTTTACTGACAACATAAGTAAGCTGCATCATAAATTATGAATTTGATTTATTCTGAACAGTAAGTAACATTCGTAAGTAGAGGTTTGTAAGCCACTAAGAACAACAGTTTTCCTAATTGAAGTGCTGGCAGCCCTTTGTAGCTCTCGAGCAATCCCTTCATCTGATTCCATTCGATATTTTACAACCATCCTACAGACGCGTCGACAGTGCGAGACCGTCAGGACATGAGATCTTACTGTTCACGTTCCTTGTGGTTTTTCCTTTGTATTTCTACTTAACAATCACATCAACAACAGTTAGTGTGGGCAACTGAAATGTCCGTATCAATCCTCCCGCAAGGAAAAATCCCGCAGATCGAAGACAGGTTCTCTGCATAGCAGCCATCTACGCTGGTTACTGAGCTACGGAGGCAAAAAGTGGTAGTTATACGAGCTCTGCGCCCTTGTGTTCCTTGCGTTACATTTACGGCTGTTAGGGACGTGTCGGGAGCAGGCCCCTGCAGGTGGTCGCGTTAAACCAACAGCTGCTCTAGGTGATGAAATGCCGACATAATTTACGTTGGGGAGCTACTACATGTAAGGTAATTGGTACCTTAGAGTCTGCTCTGCCTGAAAAAGTACTAGTTGTAGGACTGTTTGAAGGTGAGGTGTTTTCCCAAAAACAGTTACCAGCGATTTCAGGCTAGAGTGAATCATTGTCGGAACAAGGAGCACAGAAAGTGGAGCAGGAGTTCAATAGGTGGGTTTACTAGAATCTTTGAGTAGGATTGCTGAGACAGATGTTATGATAAGTGGTAAGTTGCTGGCTCACCGTTACAGAATAGTATTTTGAATTTAGGTATGATTCAGGAGGAGGAGAACAATCAGTTCAGACAAGTAGACGTCCCAGTTGTTGAGATTATACAGTGGGGTAAGCAGTTCCCCAGATTACCTCATCCTCTATAAGGGTTGATGAACGGTCGTAAGTTTGCCCGGAAACGGCTCTATTTCTCAGCTACCTGCTAACCTTGAATGACCAAAAGGAGAGGGTTGTGTCAAGTGATGTAGAAGTTTGGCATATTGGAATAGTCTAGAGATGTCATAGCAAAGGAAACGGTGGCGAGTTCGCATGAACAGCTACGCAGGAGGATATTTCCACTAGGGGCTGTGACAAAACAGGACAACACCCATTACGGACACGAGCAGAGAATGAGGGAACGTTTCGGGGAGTACACGAATCAGGTGCGAACAGCCGGCCCTGCACTGTGTCTCTCTGATACCGAGCAGCAAACATAGTGCAGGATTGTAATCAAGCAGACCAATCACGCAAAATGTTTGCCAAACCCCACAAACATTATGTGGTTTCCAGGAACTAGAAAATTGCTGGTTATGGGTACGTTAATGACAGGATGGTGGCAAAAAGCGAGGTATTCAGTGAAAGGAGAGGGTACAGTTAGAGAGAGGGGTTCTCTCTTCTATGGGGCCATTGGGAATTTTGAAGCGCGCGTTTGCTCGCAGGAAAATATGGTTCCTGCCACCAAAGGACCTTCTCCCCGTAGAAGCAGCTAACTGTAGTACCTAAATCTCACCACTGCTATTGACACCCTTTTAAAAATGTTCCTGGTCGAATAATTTACAACTAAAATTCTAGTTGACTAGCGAAGAGCCTTTTTCAGTTGGATTCTCTATTAGCTACTTATTATGAAACACTGACTTTGCCGCATGCGTAGGCCCCATTTTACCATATAATAAAATGTTACTCATTTTGAACTGCTTGTTTGTTACGAAAAGGTTCTCCAGTCAGTTACCCACTTAATAATTTAAATACAAATAAACAACATTGGCATTTTTGTGAGCTTCGGAATGATCGGTTTATATTATGTAAAGTATCACGATCGCTGCAGACTCAGCAGATAAGAATGTTCTTGAAACTGCTGCGGTACGGCGTACTTCAGAAAGCAGAACGTAATTTTCGTCTTGCAGCAGTTATTGTTTCGGTGACACCGAGTACACATTATAAGCGCTCAAAATGAAATGATATACTACGTGTAAACTATTATTTGTCAATATTGCCACCAAGAAACTTTTACAGTCCTCTTAGAATGTGCATTTTCTTAAGGCGAGCTGTAATTCAAGAATTTACAAGGAAGTATAGTTTCCTGTCTCGTGCGATTGCTAGCTAGTTAAAATATTGTGTGATAGGTGCGCTTATCATGAGTGTATTCTTTAACTTATTTTCCATAAATATTTAAACGAAACTTCAGAACTAGGTGTGCCTCCTCAATTCATATGAAAATAGCTCTAAAAAAACTAAACTCCTCCGAACAGGCCATGAAGGCTCAACGGTACCGACCAGCCGCCAAGTCATCCAGAGCCCACAGGTGTCACTGAATGCCGATATGGAGGGGCATGTGGTCAACACACCGCTCTCCCGGCCGTATGTCAGCTGACGACACCGGAGTCGCTACTTCTCAATCAAGCTCCTTGGTTTGCCTCACAAGGTTTGAGAGCACCCCGCTTGCCAACAACGCTAGGCGGACCGGATGGTCACACATCCAAGTGTTAACTCCGCCCAGCAGCGAGTAGATTCGGTGAGCAGACGGGAACCGGTCTTACCAGTGCGGCAAGGCCGTTGGTCATAAAAATAGCTCTAGTGGCATTAATTCATATTACAGAGTAGAGTAGGTGAAAGTTGGATGATTTAAGGGGTGATTCGCCGTGAAACAACAGCTCACCAGAAATAATGTGATATAGCGGCTGCATTTGCGGAGCTCTATTTGAGTGCGTCGGGGGAAAATGTCATTTTCATTCACGATAAGGTGTTTTCCACCAGTAACGACGGTCCAAGAGTCATTTACAGGCTGCAAGGGACTCGCCATCGACTCGAATATGTAACCGTGACAGGGAGAAGTGGGTGGACATCTGTTTCCTGATGGGGATGGATTTCTGCGCGAGGAGCAGGAATTCTTCACAGAATAGAAGGAACTCTCGACAATGAGCAAATATATTTACATATTGGAAAATGTTAAGCTTCCGCCATTGCGAATACTGTACAGTTTTAATACATTTTTTGGTGGTATTCAAAAAAATTAAAAACCTCTCTCACACCGGTCTCACTTAGCTTCACTGATCACGAAAGTAAAAACATGCGTATGTTAAAGGAATTTTCATTCACAAAGCAGGCTTATCACATTCACACAGTTCAGTACTGTTCTATCCTGATTAAATTGAGCTTAACTTAAATTCCATTAGGCAGTGAATCAATTTCGAAGCTCTGTGCGACGAAAATTGTCAGTCGATCTCCTGAAAACATTTGTAATAATTATTAACTTTCGGTGATCACATGGGGAAGACCGGAGATCTGCTGGTAAGACCGTGTTAGCCTATTTATTTGAAGTAACTGTATATCTTGAGCAAACAAAACGGCAGGTTCGTCAAGTGTAAATCAGACGACCTGTCACGAATTCCGTGGGGCATTTCTAAATTCCTTTGATGGCTGCTGTCATAACTACTGGATAAGGGCTCCAAAGGCTGGGGAAATTCTCTGGGATTGATCACACTAGGTTCTTGTATGCACAACATTTTCGCAGAACTGTTTCTACAGATCTAATACTTTATTCGACTTATACTGCTTATATGTGGTTTCATTTCATGTCGACTTATATTGCTTTTATGCGGTTTCATTTTATTTCGCAATATGCGTTATCCTTAAATGTTTGTACAATGTGACGTACTAAAGATGTTCGGCAATAATCAAATGCTGTCGGGTTCTTCTTATTTCTTTCCTTATCCATCATTTGTGGATTGTGGGAAAAAAAGTCATTTAGTCTTTATTTGGAGCGCATCCGATTTTTATTTTGCTTTGTAAGGGCGCTGGCAGCGTGTAAAACTATCCGTTATTACCACTAGACAAAGTCTCCAGTAATTTTACCCCTTTAATAGGAATTTCAATTGACCGTGAACGTGTGACAGTGGCATTAATCGGACCAGGTTTAGTCAACCGAAAGGGAGCAGTAGTTATATTATCGCGAGTTAGATCCAATGTTATGCTGTTGTTGTGTAAAATTGCAGCGACGTAAATGAAAAACGCTCACCAGCCAGTAATTTCAGACGAATATACTCTTAACCTGCTGTACGAGGTTTAAATGAGACGAAAGCAGTTTCTAAAGTAAGTTTCTAAATTAGACACAGAACAACAGCTCATTGTGGCAAGTAGTGGTAAGGTAGTTAGTTATGAGCACTACAGATAAAAGCTTAAAATGTTTTGCACCAAACTATCTGCCACTAACGTGTTCCGCCTGTGCTACAACAAGAAAGATAACGTTCAGTACCATTATTAAGGGAGGAGCGCAGCTAATTTGAACATTGGGTTGCTTTAACACTTCAGTACTGAAATTAAAATAAGTGATTATCAATTTGTTGTATTAACTAACATGATTAATGCTGATTTTCAAGTGGAGCACATACGTCTTTGAATAGGCAGAACATAAATGAAACGTGAGGACCCTGGTTCGCTTATGCTTTTAATATGTTGTAACCAGTTATATTTTAAAGAAGACGCATGTCTCTAGAGTGATTACTACACTTCGTAAATACTTTAATTCTACGAATTACGGAACTACTAGCTCAACAGATCCCAAAAACTGTTTTGTCTATTGACTTGGTTTAGGACTATTACTACAAGCAAGAAACATACACAAATATAATTATATGATTAACGCACTGTTACAAACTTGCGAAGTATATAATAATTGTGTAGGTGTGTGATAACCTACAATTTATCTTACAATCACAACCACTTTTTACTACCTTTGGTGCTGGACAAGGGTTCTAATCAGACTAAAAATTAAATTCATTGTACTCATTCTTTTTAAATGCATTTACTGTTCGCTTTGCTGATGGTCTGGAGCTTATCATACAAAAGAATAACTGATCGCTTGAGGAAACTATTACTCGACAAAAGCAAATAGACACGTTTGAAACAGTAAAGAATCTGGAGTCGATTAGAATTCTGATACTCGGAAATATTTTGGCACTAGGAACAGGAACCTTCCAGGTAAAGGACTGAGGGGAAATGAATACTGTTGAAACGAAGTTGAAATTACAGCAACTATTATTTGAGCATCAAGCAAATGAGTAGTCCTAGGAAATAAATACAATACTAAACTTTTACTGCATTGAAGGTGGTGGCTATAGCCATCTTCTGTGGTATCAATATGAGGTCGTCATGCAGTATCATGGCTCCTGATATAGTATTGTTCTGTAAATTGTCTTCTTGGGGTAGGAATTTTATGATTCGGAGTTAAACAGTAAGTGCAATGATCTACTAGCCAACGTACATTCACGTTGTAGACACAATTAATCCAGTCTTGCTGCTGTTCTTATCTCTTTCAGTGCTCAAGTTTTGAAATATTTGCATGCTATCCACCGACCATAACTGCCACAAATACTTTCTGCGGTTCTTTCCGCCAAAGCACCTTTAACATTCCCTCCAGGTTCTACATGTTTATAGAACCACATGTGCTATGCATTAACGAATTTTGCGCTCATAACTTTTACATATTGGTATTAAAAACACAGTTTCACAAGAGACATTCGCATATCACTTCTTGTTAAATAGCTTTACTTAAAAGAAAAACAATTATTACTCTATGTACTGAACAAAAGAACAGGGTAACACAGATATTACATTACACGCTGAAAAACATAGAAGTTACATGAAACAAATACAATCGATATTGAACATAAGTGTTATAAGAATTTCGAAACATATACTGTGTTTGAACATGTAGAATTGCTATCAAGGTAACGGTCTGTAGACAAAGAGTCACCACCGATTCCGAAAGTATCGTTCTTTTGAAACACAAAAAATGGTTCAAACTTCTCTGAGCCCTACGGGACTTAACATCTGACATCATCAGTCCCCTAGAACTTAGAACTACTTAAACTGAACTAACCTTAGGACATGACACACATCCATGCCCAAGGCAGGATTCGAACCTGCTGCCATCGCGGTTCCAGACTGAAGTGCCTTGAACCGCACGGCCACACCGGCCGGCTTTGAAACACAACCACTTCTTTATTTGCATTTATAATGAGTGCTTTCGACAGGGTATCTCAGATTGATTCCATAATTCAAAATTTCCAGAAGGCCTTTGACACCGTTCCTCACAAGAGATTTCTTATCAAATTGCCTGCGTGTTGAGTGTCGTTTGACCTGTGCGACAGTATCAAAGATTTCTACATCTACATGACTACACTGCAATTCACATTCAAATGCTTGGCTGAGGCTTCATCGAACCACAATCATACTATCTCTCTACTATTCCACTCCCGAACAGCGAGCGGGAAAAACGAACACCTAAACCTTTCTGTTCGAGCTCTGATTTCTCTTATTTTATTTTCATGATCATTCCTACCTATGTAGGTTGGGCTCAACAAAATATTTTCGCATTCGGAAGAGAAAGTTGGTGACTGAAATTTCGTAAAAAGGTCTCGCCGCGACGAAAAACGTCTTTGCTGTAATGACTTCCATCCCAACTCGTGTATCATATCTGCCACACTCTCTCCCCTATAACGTGATAATCCAAAACGAGCTGCCCTTTTTTGCACCCTTTCGATGTCCTCCGTCAATCCCACCTGGTAAGGATCCCACACCGCGCAGCAATATTCTAACACAGGATGAACGAGTGTAGTGTAAGCTGTCTCTTTAGTGGACTTGTTGCATCTTCTAAGTGTCCTGCCAATGAAACGCAACCTTTAGCTCGCCTTCCCGACAATATTATCTATGTGGTCCTTCCAGCTGAAGTTGTTCGTAATTTAAACACCCAGGTACTTATTTGAATTGACAGCCTTGAGAATTGTACTATTTATCGAGTAATCGAATTCCAATGGATTTCTTTTGGAACTCATGTGGATCATCTCACACTTTTCGTTATTTAGCGTCAACTGCCACCTGACACACCATACAGCAATCTTTTCTAAATCGCTTTGCAACTGATACTGGTCTTCGGATGACCTTACTAGACGGTAAATTACAGCATCATCTGCGAACAATCTAAGAGAACTGCTCAGATTGTCACCCAGGTCATTTATATAGATCAGGAACAGTAGAGGTCCCAGGACGCTTCCCTGGGGAACACCTGATATCACTTCAGTTTTACTCGATGATTTGCCGTCTATTACTACGAACTGCGACATTCCTGAAAGGAAATCACGAATCCAGTCGCACAACTGAGACGATACCCCATAGCTCCGCAGCTTGATTAGAAGTCGCTTGTGAGGAACGGTGTCAAAAGCTTTCCGGAAATCTAGAAATACGGAATCAACTTGAGATCCCCTGTCGATAGCGGCCATTACTTCGTGCGAATAAAGAGCTAGCTGCGTTGCACAAGAGCGATGTTTTCTGAAGCCATGCTGATTACGTGTCAATAGATCGTTCCCTTCGAGGTGATTCATAATGTTTGAATACAGTATATGCTCCAAAACCCTACTGCAAACTGACGTCAATGATACAGGTCTGTAGTTAAATGGATTACTCCTACTACCCTTCTTGAACACTGGTGCAACCTGCGCAATTTTCCAATCTGTAGGTACAGATCTATCGGTGAGCGAGCGGTTGTATATGAGTGCTAAGTAGGGAGCTATAGTATCAGCGTAATCTGAAAGGAACCTAATCGGTATACAATCTGGACCTGAAGACTTGCCCGCATCAAGCGATTTGAGTTGCTTCGCAACCCCTAAGGTATCTACTTCTAAGAAACTCATGCTAGCAGATGTTCGTGTTTCAAATTCTGGAATATTCCATTCGTCTTCCCTGGTGAAGGAATTTCGGAAAACTGCGTTCAATAACTCCGCTTTAGCGGCACAGTCGTCGATAACAGTACCATTGGCACTGCACCTCGAAGGTATTGACTGCGTCTTGCCGCTTGTGTACTTTACATACGACCAGAATTTCTTCGGATTTTCTACCAAATTTCGAGACAATGTTTCGTTGTGGAACCTATTAAAGGCATCTCGCATCGAAGTACGTGCCAAATTTCGCGCGTCTGTAAATTTTAGCCCATCTTCGGGATTTCGGGTTCTTCAATTTCGCATGCTTTTTCCGTTGCCTCTGCAACAGCGTTCGGACCTTTTTTGTCTACCACGGGGGATCAGTTCCATCTCTTACCAATTTATGAGGTATGAATATCTCAATCGCTGTTGCTACTATATTTTTGAATTTGAGCCACATCTCGTCTACATTCGCATAGTCAGTTCGGAAGGAATGGAAATTGTCTTTTAGGAACCCTTCTAGTGACACTTTATCCGTTTTTTTAAATAAAATTATTTTGCTTTAGTTTCTGATGGATTTGGAAGAAATGGTATTGAGCCTAGCTACAACGACCTTGTGATCACTAATCCCTGTATCAGTAATGATGCTCTCTATCAGCTCTAGATTGTTTGTGGCTAAGAGGTCAAGTGTGTTTTCGCAACCATTTACAATTCGCATGGGTTCGTGGACTAACTGCTCGAAATAATTTTCGGAGAAAGCATTTAGGACAATCTCGGAAGACGTTTTCTGCCTACCACCGGTTTTGAACAAGTATTTTTGCCAACATACCGAGGGTAGGTTGAAGTCCCCACCAACTATAACCGTATGAGTGGGGTATTTATTTGTTACGAGACTCAAACTTTCTCTGAACTGTTCCGCAACTGTATCATCGGAGTCTGGGGGTCGGTAGAAGGAGCCAGTTATTAACTTAATTCGGCTGTTAAGTATAACCTCCACCCATACCAATTCGCACGGAGTATCTACTTCGACTTCACTCCTAGATAAACCACTACTGACAGACACAAACACTCCACCACCAATTCTGCCTAATCTATCTTTCCTGAACACCGTCTGAGACTTCGTAAAAATTTCTGCAGAACTTATTTCAGGCTTTAGCCAGCTTTCTGTACCTATAACGATATCAGCTTCTGTGCTTTCTATTAGTGCTTGAAGCTCAGGGACTTTTCTAGCGCAACTACAACAATTTACAACTATAATTCCGACTGTTCCTTGATCCAAGCACGTCCTGTAATTGCCAAGCACCCTTTGACATTGCAGCCCATCCTGCACTTTCCCGAGGCCTTCTAACCTAAAAAACCGCCCAGTCCATGCCACACAGCCTCCGCTACCCGTGTAGCCGCCATCTGAGTGTAGTGAACTCCTGACCTATTCAGCGGAACCCGAAACCCCACCACCCTATGGCGCAAGTCAAGGAATCTGCAGCCAATACGGTCGCAAAACCGTCTGAGCCTCTGATTCAGACCCTCCACCCGGCTCTGCACCAAAGGTCCGCAGTCGGTTCTGTCAACGATGCTGCAGATGGTGAGCTCTGCCTTCATCTCGTAAGCAAGACCGGCAGCCTTCACCAAATCAGATAGCCGCTGGAATCCAGAGAGAATTTCCTCAGGTCCAAAGCGACACATGTCATTAGTGCCGACATGTGCCACCACCTGCAGCTGGCTGCACCCTGTGCTCTTCATGGCATCCGGAAGGACCCTTTCCACATCAGGAATGAATCCTCCCGGAATGCACACGGAGTGCACACTGGATTTCTTCCCCTCCTTAGCCGCCGTATCCCTAAGGGGCCCCATTACGCGCCTAACATTGGAGCTCCCAACTACCAGTATTCTGCGATTGCCTGGACCTTACAGAAAGGTCACAGTTCCTGCTAATTCACGGAAAATTATTACGTAAAACAGAAGCGATATCCGGCGTTCCCCGAGAAAGTGTTACAGTTCCTCTGCTGTTGATAATCTACATAAACGATGTAGTAGTTAACCTGAGCAGCTCTATTAGATTATTTGCAGATGATGCTGTCGTTTACAGTCTAGTAACGACATCACCAGATAAAAAGCAATTACTTATACACGATATTTTAATGGTGCGAGAAGCGGCAACTGTCTCTCAAAAAGAAAAATTCTGAGGGCATCAACACGAGGACAAAAATAAACCCATTCCATTTCCATCACAAGATAAGTCACACTAATTTAAAGGCTGTCAATTCGACTAAATACCTAGGAATTACTACTACTAACAACTTATGTTGAAACGTTGACATATATAATATTGTGGTGAATGCAAACCAAAGGCTAAGTTTTATTTACAAAACACTTAGAAGATGCAACAGGGCTACTAAAGAGACAGCCTACACTGCACTGGTTCGTCCTCTGCTGGAGTATTGCTGTGCTGTACGGGATCCTTAACAGATAGCATGGACGGAAGACATCGGAAGAGTTCAAGGAAGAGCAGCTCGTTTCGTACTATCGAGCATTAGGGGGCGCACATGATAAGCAAGTTTCGATGGCAATCATAAAAAAAAAATTTCTCGTTGTGGTGAAGTTTCACGAACTATCAGCCACCAGCTTTAGTTTTTGGTTAAGTGTACCTTTGTCCTACGCTGTTACAGAGTGGAGCGGTAGAGAAATAGTCTGAAGGTGATTCAAAGAACCGTCTGCCCAGTACATAAGAGTGACTTGCAAATATACATGTAGAAGAGGTGCTTCCAGCCACGACCCTCGACACAGAAGTGTCACATAGTCGTATTTTCAGACGAGTTCCAGTTGTGCGTACAAGATCACGATGGACATAACGGTGTGAGGAGGCTTTATCATGAACGACCACTGTCAAGGTTATATTTGTCATTCTCATTAGGTCCCATACCGGTTGTTATGGCGTAAACTGCCACTGCGTACACAATGCTATTATTTCTGGTTAACATAACCGATAGCTAGGACAGCAGGCGCTACTTTTGTTCCGAGTTAAGGCGCTGGCTTCAATAGTCAAATGTTCATCGAGCTAATAGCTTACCTGAAGACATAAGGTTCTCTGGGCTTTTAGTTGAAATATGATCTTAGAAACATCTATGAACACCTTTTCACCTGTGTACTCAAAAAATGTTCAAATGTCTGTGAAATCTTACGGGACTTAACATGAGTCCCTAAGTTTACACACTACTTAAGCTAAATTATCCTAAGGACAAACACACACACACACACACACAGACACACACACACACACACACACATGCCCGAGGGAGGACTCGAACCTCCGCCTGGACCAGCCGCACAGTCCATAACTGCAGCGCCTTAGACGTTCGGCTAATCCCGCGCGACTCACTTGTGTACTTGTGAAGCAGGTGTTTGCAAGGTAGCATGCAAGAACAAACGGTCTCATAGAAATCATTCTCGAGCAGAAACAAGTTTAGCAGCAGGTATTCCAGCGTGGGATGTAGTCCCGATGCTGTCGCTTTGAGCGACACCTGCAGCGGTGTTTACCGGGTTGCAGTCAAACGGTGTTCTCTCGAGGAGAAAGTAAGCAGAGCGCGGGGTCTCTGGCTCTTCCGTCGGCACACAAAGCCAGCACACAGCCCACCTCTCCTTGCGGCGAGCCTCCGGCTGCATTCAGATCTCGGGGGGATTTCCCTCCTACGTCCCTGTTGCCGAGGCTTCCGCCAGCTCACAAACCGCCGACGACACGTGATATCTCCGTGTACGATGTGAACTCCGGGGCGTAAAACGAAGACCTGAGATTTCAGATTTATTTGTGGATCATATTAAACGTGTCTTTTGACGTCGCAGCATTTTATTTGATTCTTTAGTACGTTTTTTATATACCAGGTGATCAAAAAGTCAGTATAAATTTGCAAACTGAATAAATCACTGAATAATGTAGATAGAGAGGTACAAATTGACACACGTGCTTGGAATGAAATGGTGTTTTATTAGAACCGAAAAAATACAAACGTTCAAAAAATGTCCGACACATGGCGCTTCATCTGATCAGAATAGCAATAATTAGCATAAGAAAGTAAGACAAAGCAAAGATGATGTTCTTTACAGGAAATGCTCAATATGTACACCGTCATTCCTCAACAATAGCTGTAGTCGAGGAATAATATTGTAAACAGCACTGTAAAGCATGTCCGGAGTTATGGAGAGGCATTGGTGTCGGATGTTGTCTTTCAGCATCGCCAGAGATGTCGGTCGATCACAATACACTTGCGACTTCAGGTAAACCCAAAGCCAATAATTGCACGGACTGAGGTCTGGGGACCCGGGTGGCCAAGCATGACGAAAGTGGCGGCTGAGCAAACGATAATCACCAAACGACGCTCGCTAGAGATATTTCACGCGGCTAGCAATCCTTTTTTTTCTAATAAAACCCCATCTCATTCCAAGCATGTGTGTCGATTTTTACCTCTCTATCTACATTATTCCGTGGTTGATTAAGTTTTCAAATTTATACTGACTTTTTGATCGCCCGGTATTTTGCTACCGGTGTGGCTGTTGTTATCCAACTAAGTATCCTACTGTTTCTGGTTTCAAAGACATCTCGAGAAGAGTGTTTTTTATATGCTTCCTTATTCTTTACCCGAACGTGAAAATACATTGCATGGTTAGGCAAGAGATGCTTCTGTCGTAGTTACACTTACGTAATTTAATTGGGTATTTCTCAATATGAGGATTATTTTTATTAAATTCAGCGTACTTTTTGGCCATTGGTTTGCTTAAGAAGGACATGAAATGCACTGACTTTCTCCTAAATATTGTTGGTAAGTTGATTGATTTGGACTGACGACTTGTTTTTTAACACTCTACTCTATAAACTTTTGAAAAATTAACAGAAACGTCTGAGGAAATTAATAAAATGCTCTGCCTGACAAAGAAAGTGAAGCAGTGAGAAAGCCGGCCAGTGTGGCTGAGCGGTTCTAGGCGCTTCAGTCTGGAACCGCGTGACCGCTACGGTCCCAGGTTCGAATCCTGCCTCGGGCATGGGTGTGTCTGATGTCCTTAGGTTAGTTAGGTTTAAGTAGTTCTAAGTTCTAGGGGACTGATGACCTCAGATGTTAAGTCCCATACTGCTCAGAGCCATTTCAACAAAGCAGTGAGAAATCGGAATGAAACTTCATGGGTTGGGAGAGTAAGTGATGTTATTTTAGTGATTACAAAAGCGAGTCACATTTACAAAGAACCTGGCAACGGCCATTTGTCAGTACTACGTTGCACCTCTTGGACCTGAATGAATTCATTGATTTGGATTGGAAGGGCGTCCAAAAGCGTTTATACATTCTCCTTAAGGATCTGATCTTGATATCCTGGATACGGGCACTGGGACATCGGCGTCCGGGTTGGTACCACACATGTTACATCAAGGAGAGATTATGGGATCTCGACGGCCATAAAAGAACCTCTACGTAACACACTCACTTCAAAGGTGTGAATGAGCACTGTCCTACTAGAAAACACCATACTTGACGTCTGGGATGTACGAGACGTACTACTGTGCCATGAGCAGAAGTCACAGCCAATCCCTCCCATTATCATATCAATTAAATTCGTCAATACGACCCGTATTCATAAAAGTACATACAACCAAGTTTGCATTGAATGCTGAGAGCGCGGTTCCTACTCGCACTTGCCCAGTTTTTTTTTCTCTTTTCTGACTTCCTGTGACATATGAGTCGCATAATCTCTGTTGAAAGAGAATGTCAGTTTTTATTCATTTTTCTTTTTTTGCAGTCCGCTTACCCCCCATTATTTTCCCTCGGTGTGTAGGACTATATGTAATTGCAAGTTCGTTCCAGGGGTCCCGAATTCTTTATAGAGCTGTAGGTTTGTACTGTCGCCATAACCTTTAGTCTGCTTGAGGTAGAACCAAAGATAATGGCCAATCAGAGACAGCGGATGTCCAGTTTCGCTGACTACTACATGTTCATTGTTTGGTAAACACACGCTCCAAACAAGGAACTCAGCACTGTTCGATAGGACGTGGTGGCTCACAGATGTGCTCTGCGAGTATCTCTCTGCCATGATGGACCAAGAATACCTTTAATTTTTTTCTGTTTCTGTTTGACATTAAGTTAGAACAGTTTTTCACAGAGAGAAAACGTAGATTTTTCGCGTTCTGGTTATTCTGAAATTTTCTTTTGTTAAATCCATGAGTTTTATGAAGTTCCTTCGGCGTTGCTTTGTCTTGTGAGAATGACCGTTAAACTTGGAGTCGTGTGGCCTGTTTGTAGCGTAATGGTGAGGTATATTCCGTGCAGCGGTTGTCCCTATTCTTGCCATCTGCGAATTTCTTTCTATCCATTGGTTTCTTCCCTTTTTAGTGGCGATTCCTTTGTGAAAACTGGTGTTTTGTCGTCAGTCAACCACGTGTCTTTCAGTCCAAACCAGTCTTCTCGTGGTCGTGTTTAATAAATAGATCTTTCCCTCGGAACTCAACTAGTACCCTTATTCACATATTACTCTGATATATTTCGCAGCTTCTGAATTTACTGTGAATTTACGAAAAATTTATTGATTTTAGACCATCAGCCAGTGACATATCCTAAGCGCGCGTGGTATTAGAGAGCTACCCAATCCACCAGTTAGTTGTTCTATATGATTGTTCCATATACCTTTGGAAAATTTCTGTCCATTAATGATTTGTATTGTATATGTTGGTGGTCAGTTCCACTAGTTCAACTAGGTATACACCTCTGGTACCCTTAAGTACATTGTAAGTTGCGCAGCTTAGATGGCTGGTTGGTTTAGAATGGTTGAACCCGTGCAGGCACCTGTACGAATGGTTCATGCGAGCACCCTCTGTACTACCCATTTTAATGGTCCGATGCTCGTGAGGCCATCTGTTCTGAATTAAGTTCCACTTTGCGTGTTTTTTTTTTTTTTTTTTTTTTTGCTTTCTAAGATAGTCCTATTCATTAAGGGATCGTTTTTCTAGCGTGATACATCAACTTGTTTTTATAATCTAGTTATGCGGAATGTACTCTAAGGACGCTCTTTCAATGATAAAGTTAATAAATGAATTAATTGACTTGGATGAATATTCACAACATGGCATTTCATCTCCATTATACCTTCTAATCACTTTGAGGCCACCAAAAGGGGCTCAGTTTGAATCTGAGCATTGGCAATATACATTAGTAAAAGGAAGATGAACCTTGTGCAAGTTAAAATCGATGACTGCGTTACTCACGCCATGATTTTCTGCTGCTACCATTATGTCTATTGAAAATTCAGTTGGTTCCTGCAGGCACTATACATAGTGCATCAGAAACAGATTTGTTACCAAACATATTATTGGACCGATTGTGCCACACATTTCTTAGTTATTCCTGTTGGCACACAAGGCAGTGAAGATTACGTGAATGAGCGACTCTTAACAACGATATAAGGTCACGGAGGGTTATTTTTATCGCTAGTTTTCAACTATACTAATGGAACAGGAATGAGTGTGGAATGCTTCCAGCGACAATATTGGGTGCGAATGGAGAAACGCACAGACACAAGCAAAGTTAACAGAGGGAATTTTGTGACTTGTACGTAGACATCTGGTGCCACATATGTCCATAACCGTATCATCGATTCCTTGAAACCATGCCACGAAAACTCGTTGCTGTATCGTATTCCAAAGTCGGATGAACACGCTACTGAATATGCTGTCATATATGTTTGGCTAATCAGTGCAAGAATCACCTTCAGTGAGTCTCATTTTATTTCTGGATCTGTCACGTCATGCTTTCCATTTTGTTTAGCAAGACATAAAACACATATAAGAAAACTAAGCCCACAATTAAACTTAATGTACATAGATAAGTAAAAAAATGCACTAAAGATGACACAGAGGTAACGAATCATATTGCCGTAAAAATAAAGAAAGGGAGAACATTGTCTTTTGGAGGAACTGGACATGAAGAATCAAATTTAATTTGTAAACATGAAAAAACTGTAGCAGGTGTGTGCAAACTCAGCAAAAATGGTCAGTCCTACGAATGTAGGATGTAGAATGTAGAATGTATAATGTAGGAATACCCTCGGTATGTTGGCAAAAATACTTGTTCAAAACCGGTGGTAGGCAGAAAACGTCTTCCGAGATTGTCCTAAATGCTTTCTTCGAAAATTATTTCGAACAGTTAGTCCACGAACCCACGCGAATTGTAAATGGTTGCGAAAACACACTTGACCTCTTAGCCACAAACAATCCAGAGCTGATAGAGAGCATCATGACTGATACAGGGATTAGTGATCACAAGGTCATTGTAGCTAGGCTCAATACAATTTCTTCCAAATCCATCAGAAACAAACGCAAAATAATTTTATTTAAAAAAGCGGATAAAGTGCCACTAGAAGCCTTCCTAAAAGACAAGTTCCATTCCCTCCGAACTGACTATGCGAATGTAGACGAGATGTGGCTCAAATTCAAAGATATACTAGCAACAGCAATTGAGATATTCATACCTCATAAATTGGTAAGAGATGGAACGGATCCCCCGTGGTACACAAAAAAGGTCCGAACGCTGTTGCAGAGGCAAAGGAAAAAGCATGCGAAGTTCAGAAGAACGCGAAATCCTGAAGATGGGCTAAAATTTACAGACGCGCGAAATTTGGCACGTACTTCGATGCGAGATGCCTTTAATAGGTTCCACAACGAAACATTGTCTCGAAATTTGGTAGAAAATCCGAAAAAATTCTGGTCGTATGTAAAGTACACAAGCGGCAAGACGCAGTCAATACCTTCGCTGCGCAGTGCCGATGGTACTGTTATCGACGACTGTGCCGCTAAAGCGGAGTTATTGAACGCAGTTTTCCGAAATTCCTTCACCAGGGAAGACGAATGGAATATTCCAGAATTTGAAACACGAACATCTGCTAGCATGAGTTTATTAGAAGTAGATACCTTAGGGGTTACGAAGCAACTCAAATCGCTTGATACGGGCAAGTCTTCAGGTCCAGATTGTATACCGATTAGGTTCCTTTCAGATTATGCTGATACTGTAGCTCCCTACTTAGCACTCATATACAACCGCTCGCTCACCGATAGATCTGTACCTACAGATTGGAAAATTGCGCAGGTCGCACCAGTGTTCAAGAAGGGTAGTAGGAGTAATCCATTTAACTACAGACCTATATCATTGACGTCGGTTTGCAGTAGGGTTTTGGAGCATATACTGTATTCAAACATTATGAATCACCTCGAAGGGAACGATCTATTGACACGTAATCAGCATGGCTTCAGAAAACATCGCTCTTGTGCAACGCAGCTAGCTCTTTATTCGCACGAAGTAATGGCCGCTATCGACAGGGGATCTCAAGTTGATTCCGTATTTCTAGATTTCCGGAAAGCTTTTGACACCGTTCCTCACAAGCGACTTCTAATCAAGCTGCGGAGCTATGGGGTATCGTCTCAGTTGTGCGACTGGATTCGTGATTTCCTGTCAGGAATGTCGCAGTTCGTTGTAATAGACGGCAAATCATCGAGTAAAGCTGAAGTGATATCAGGTGTTCCCCAGGGAAGCGTCCTGGGACCTCTACTGTTCCTGATCTATATTAATGACCTGGGTGACAATCTGAGCAGTTCTCTTAGACTGTTCGCAGATGATGCTGTAATTTACCGTCTAGTAAGGTCATCCGAAGACCAGTATCAGTTGCAAAGCGATGAAGAAAAGTTTGCTGTATGGTGTGTCAGGTGGCAGTTGACGCTAAATAACGAAAAGTGTGAGATGATCCACATGAGTTCCAAAAGAAATCCGCTGGAATTCGATTACTCGATAAATAGTACAATTCTCAAGGCTGTCAATTCAACTAAGTACCTGGGTGTTAAAATTACGAACAACTTCAGTTGGAAGCACCACATAGATAATATTGTCGGGAAGGCGAGCCAAAGGTTGCGTTTCATTAGCAGGACACTTAGAAGATGCAACAAGTCCACTAAAGAGACAGCTTACACTACACTCGTTCGTCCTCTGTTGGAATATTGCTGCGCGGTGTGGGATCCTTACCAGGTGGGATTGACGGAGGACATCGAAAGGGTGCAAACAAGGGCAGCTCGTTTTGTATTATCACGTTATAGGGGAGAGAGTGTGGCAGATATGATACACGAGTTGGGATGGAAGTCATTACAGCAAAGACGTTTTTCGTCGCGGCGAGACCTTTTTACGAAATTTCAGTCACCAACTTTCTCTTCCGAATGCGAAAATATTTTGTTGAGCCCAACCTACGTAGGTAGGAATGATCATCAAAATAAAATAAGAGAAATCAGAGCTCGAACAGAAAGGTTTAGGTGTTCGCTTTTCGCGCTCGCTGTTCGGGAGTGGAATAGTAGAGAGATAGTATGATTGTGGTTCGATGAACCCTCTGCCAAGCACTTAAATGTGAATTGCAGAGTAGTCATGTAGATGTAGATGTAGATGTACAAATCTTACTTATTTATCTTCCTGAAACCATTCAGAAGAGGATGCAAACTCTATTAAAACAAAGTACTGTACCAATATATCATGACCACTGCCGCAAGACTGAAAACGGTATAGTGTCTTTATGAGCGTGAGGCGTAGAAAAAGTACAGTGAGATGACTAAGTCATGGGATTACTCCTGATATCGTGCCGCTCTTACACTCCTGGAAATTGAAATAAGAACACCTTGAATTTATTGTCCCAGGAAGGGGAAACTTTATTGACACATTCCTGGGGTCAGATACATCACATGATCACACTGTCAGAACCACAGGCACATAGACACAGGCAACAGAGCATGCACAATGTCGGCACTAGTACAGTGTATATCCAGCTTTCGCAGCAATGCAGGCTGCTGTTCTCCCATGGAGACGATCGTAGAGATGCTGGATGTAGTCCTGTGGAACGGCTTGCCATGCCATTTCCACCTGGCGCCGCAGTGGGACGAGCGTTCGTGCTGGACGTGCAGACCGCGTGAGACGACGCTTCATCCAGTCCCAAACATGCTCAATGGGGGACAGATCCGGAGATCTTACTGGCAAGGGTAGTTGACTTACACCTTCTAGAGCACGTTGGGTGGCACGGGATACATGCGGACGTGAATTGTCCTGTTGGAACAGCAAGTTCCCTTGCCGGTCTAGGAATGGTAGAACGATGGGTTCGATGACGGTTTGGATGTACCGTGCACTATTCAGTGTCCCCTCGACGATCACCAAAGGTGTACGGCCAGTGTAGGAGATCGCTTCCCACACCATGATGCCGGGTGTTGGCTCTGTATGCCTCGGTCGTATGCAGTCCTGATTGTGGCGCTCACCTGCACGGCGCCAAACACGCATACGACCATCATTGGCACCAAGGCAGAAGCGACTCTCATCGCTGAAGACGACACGTCTCCATTCGTCCCTCCATTCACGCCTGTCGCGATACCATTGGAGGCGGGCTGCACGATGTTGGGGCGTGAGCGGAAGACGGCCTAACGGTGTGCGGGACCGTAGCCCAGCTTTATGGAGACGGTTGCGAATGGTCCTAGCCGATACCCCAGGAGCAACAATGTCCCTAATTTGCTGGGAAGTGGCGGTGCGGTCCCCTACGGCACTGCGTAGGATCCTACGGTCTTGGCGTGGATCCGTGCGTCGGTGCGGTCCAGTCCCAGATCGACGGGCACTTGCACCTTCCGCCGACCACTGGCGACAACATCGATGTACTGTGGAGACCTCACGCCCCACGTGTTGAGCAATTCGGCGGTACGTCCACCCGGCCTCCCGCATGCCCACTATACGCCCTCGCTCAAAGTCCGTCAACTGCACATACGGTTCACGTCCACGCTGTCGCGGCATGCTACCAGTGTTAAAGACTGCGATGGAGCTCCGTATGCCACGGCAAACTGGCTGACACTGACGGCGGCGGTGCACAAATGCTGCGCAGCTAGCGCCATTCGACGGCCAACACCGCGATTCCTGGTGTGTCCGCTGTGCCGTGCGTGTGATCATTGCTTGTACAGCCCTCTCGCAGTGTCCGGAGCAAGTCTGGTGGGTCTGACACACCGGTGTCAATGTGTTCTTTTTTCCATTTCCAGGAGTGTATTTTGTCCTCCGTAGTGCAAAAACCCGATGTGGCATGGTGTCGACAAGCCGTTGAAAGTTTCCTGCAGAAATATTGAGTTAAGCTTCCTCAACAGCCATTCATAATTGATAAAGCATAACCAGTGCAGGATTTTCTGCACGAACTGACTTCTCGACTATGTTACAAAAATTTTCGATGGGTTTCATGTCAAGTGATCTGGGTGACCAAACCATTCTCTCGAGTTGTGCAGAATGTTCTTCAAATCACTTGCGAACTATCGTGGCCCGGTGACTTGCTGCATTGTCATCCATAAAAAATGCATCGTTGTTTGGAAATATGAAGTCCATGAATGACCACAAATGGTCTCCGAGTAGTCGAACGTAACCATTTCCAGTCTATTGCAGGCGATGTCAAGTGGTTAGCAAAGGCAGTCACGTGGGACGTCTGCTGCCGTAGCCCATTAACACTAAATTTTGTCGCACTGTCCTAATGGATACGCTCGTCGTATGTCCCACATAGATTTATGCAGCTATTTCACGCTGTGTGGTTTTTCTGTTAGCGCCGCCAACTCAACGCCAACACCACTGCCCTCGATCGAAAAGTGGACGACGCCGATTATTGCTTTGTCCGTGGTGAGAGGTAATGCCTGAAATTTTGAATCCTCGGCACATTCTTGAACTCAGAATCTCGGAATACTCAATTTCCAGTGATTCCCGAAAGGTAATGTCACATGACTCTAGCTCCAACTACCATTCCGTGTTCAGTGTCTGTTAATTCCCATCATGCGGTCATAAACAGGTCGGAAACATTTCACATGAATCACCAGACTACAAAAGACAGCTCCGTCAATGTACGGCCCGTTTTTACCTCGTGTTCGCGTTGTTACCCTCATCTGTACACGTGCACACCTGTATCCCATGATTTTTATCGCCCCTGACTATAAGCAGAGCGGCGATGAATGGGAATTCATTCTAGGAAGATATAGGCCACAAATGGAGAAACCCAGTGACATAAGCACATCTTACAAAGAGAAGATTTTTTTGGTCCGGAACGGGCAACTCGGAAACGATGAGTTTCTGTTGTAAGTAAGAAAAGTGGTTGAAAGAAGGTGAAACAAGGTGTTTGACGCCCAAGGCTCATCACATAGTGTGGTCAAAGGCTTGCCCAAACTGTAAAGCTGTATAGGCAGTGCTCCGAGGCGGTTCTGACAGCAGAGTACAATGCTGTTGCAGGCACAACTTTTTCGGAACACACCTTTCAGTACACATTGGTGAACTTGCGGCTCCGCAGGAGACAACCTCTCATCGTCAAGTACGATTGCAGTGGCAACGGAGTCATCGACGTTGGACCGTGGATCAATGGAAACGTGTCATCTGGTCCTATGAAACACTTTACCTGATACATCAGTGCGATAGCCGCGTCAGGGTACGTCTTCATCCAAAACTCACTGCGCCACAGATGCGGCTTGGTGGGTATAGTATACACGATATCAGCTGTAGGGTATGTGATCATTGTGGTGACACTTGGGTCCTTTCATGCATGATGTATACACTGACAGCAATGATAGCTTCCGGCAGGATGAGTGTCCTTGTAACAAGGCCACATTCGTGCCACAGAGATTTGAAGAGAGTGAGAGCGAAGTCACGTTGATGTCTAGGCCATCGAGTTCAGCTGCTCTGAACGCTATGGAACACGTGTGGAACGTTATTGGGGGCCAGATCCGCACCCAAAATCCTCCAGGAATTTTCAGAAATTGCGTGACGTGTGCGTAGAGAAATGTTACTACACACCTTTGGAAACATACCGTGGACTTGTCAGATGCATGCCGTGTAGATTCGCTGCTGTGTTGCGTTGTAAGAATATGAACCAAAACGCTACAAATCAAGTGCTCATCATGTGCAGCATTTTTGTGTCACTTTCAGTTACTCTTTATTTATAAGTGAAACTGCATTACTTTTAACGATGTAATTTTACGGTTTATGCGTTTTATGTCCTGACACCATGTCATACTTACAGCGCACGACATGACCTATGAGATTAAAGTTAATGAAACCGCTACGGTCGCAGGTTCGAATCCTGCCTGATGTATGGATGTGTGTGATGTCCTTAGGTTAGTTAGGTTTAAGTAGTTCTAAGTTCTAAACGACTGATGACCTCAGATGTTAAGTCCCATAGTGCTCAGAGCCATTTGAACCATTTTTGAAATAACAGTGAATAAATAGAATGCTGGTGTAAAGTGTTCCTGGTCGTTTTAGAATGTGTCATGTGTTTTAACCAGGCTTGACAGAAGTTTGCGCTTCAAGAGTGCGCTCGCACTCAGCGATAGGGACCAAACCTGCTCAGTGCCGTGTTGCCCTAGACATCAGGCGCAGACCCCATCCCGCACAACTTGTAAGTCATTTGGGTTGTCGCCTTCACCCATATGAAACCAACGCTACGAGAACTCTGAACTCCGGAAATCCTCGGCAAGTCCGGCCGGTGGCGACAACAGCGTTTCAGGCAGGCCACCAGGCGGGGTGTGCACAGACGGGAGAGGTCGCTAACGTACCGCTCCTCTTCCTGTAATTGCAGTATCACGTGCCGAAGATAGGCCTCCATGCATGGGCAGCTAAGGCCGCAGCTCGAGCTTCGTAGACCAGTACTATCACAACGAGTTGTCGACCAGATGATCTCTGCGGCAGCCTGCTATGCATTACACCACAGTCTCCAGGACAGCACGCCATCTTCCACGTTTTGACGCCAAAGCCGTCGGCACCCTGGTCGAGTAGGCTAACACCGACATGCCGCTCTACGAGTTTTGTGACGTCACAGCCCGCTATTCGAGGACCCCGAGAAAGTCAAGGGGTGGTGCGTACGTCACAGCACGTAACACTGCAGGTCTTACGAGTGTACGAGTGCCAGCAGCTTTCTCCGGCGGGGAACAAGTAATTATTTCAGACGAATTTAATTATTCTTTACTGCTTGTTTAAATGCAAGTTCTCGGTGGCACACGACAAAATTAAGACATTTGGTTGGTACCTTTTCAATGAAATATTGATTTTCCGTGGGTAATTCACAGATTCGAGAGTTTGCGACGTGTGGCGGACAAACCGTCTAATGTGACGTCACAAATTCATTGCAGGGCCCGTACAACTCGCTGGCCCAGCTGCCATTTCACGATGAGAAGCAGTTTCGTCAAGTGAAACATGAAACAAGTTCGGGAATATTCCGGTGGCATGTCACATAAAGTAGAACCGAGAAGCAATTACGCTCCCTACGTCGTAAGCAGAGATCTTGAGGCCCACAGAAAGGAACCGCTTATTGTACTTGCTTGTTCAGTAGTAGTACCTAACAGTGGGGTTCATGTTATTACCTTACAACCCACGAATGTACGCCCACATTGAATGTCACGAGAGTAAATAGTTATTGGCACGATTTATTGTAATAAACGTAATTTAACGTAACGAATCGATGGATAAGAATTTTCGTATTTAGATATTGTCGTGTTACAACTTGTGTGTTATCAGAGTAAGTCGTTTTAGGGCAAATACAAATAAGAGATTCAGTAAAACGTGTTGTTCTAGATAGTATTTGTTATAATTAAATGTAAATTAATAACATGTCAGTGATTAAAACCTATAGGAAACTATAGGATATAATCCGAAGCCTTGAAATAAAGACGCTACAACCTAGTTTTGTTTGTAGAGGCACCGTGTTAAAATACAGAGGGTGGGTTGGTATAAGGCTCGAGTCTTTTTTATCTATTTTTTTTCTTCACCTTCAAATTTTCCAACAGGGTGTGAGACTTTCACACGAAATTGATAGAAATAATTTCTGTAGTACTTACGTAAGTATAAGTCCATTCTGAGTCGGGTGAGTTTGTTCGTTTTATAAGTAGGCTGGTCAGGTTTTTTTAATGGTAACACCACGTAGAGCTCGGTATGAAAATCACTGGCTGTGCTGTGTGCCGTCTGTGGCTAGTTTGCATTGTTGTCTGCCATTGTAGTGTTGGGCTGTTGGCTGTTAACAGCGTGCAGCGTTGCGCAGTTGGAGGTGAGCCGCCAGCAGTGGTGGATGTGGAGAGAGAAATGGCGGAGTTTTGAAATTTGTAAGACTGGATTCATCAACTGATATATATAATATGACCTTTAAACAATATTTAGATAAATACATTGTTTTCTCTCTATCAAAATCTTTCATTTTCTAACTATGCCTATCAGTAGTTGTTGCCTTGAGTAGTTTGAATCTTTTACTTAGCTGGCAGTAGTGGCGCTCGCTGTATTGCAGTAGCGTGAGTAACGAAGATTTTTGTGAGGTAAGTAATTTGTGAAAGGTATAATTTAATATTGGTCAGGGCCATTCTTTTATAGGGATTATTGAAAGTCAGAATCCGTTGCGCTAAAAATATTGTGTGTCAGTTTAAGCACAGTTTTGTATAATTTTTCTAAGGGGACGTTTCATATGTCGACCCGTAGCCAAGGATACCTCACTGGAATCTTCTGATTTTTTCTTATAGTTTGTGTAATTAGTGTAGCTTAAGTTTATTGCTAGCGCGTAATTGTAGAGAGAATCTCCTTTGTAGTTGCAGTCTTTCATTGTTGTACAGTAAAACAGTTGTGGCATGCATCTAGATTTGCACCAAGTATTTGGCAGCTGCGCTTGCAGTTAACTAGATATTATTTTATGCGCTATGTTAATGTGTTCTCTTATTTATGCTCTTCAAATTGTGCTTTTCTGTGTTATCGTGTGAAATATTGTGACAATAATGGCGTGTGAAAAACGTAACACTAGGTACCAAAGTAAACTGAGAAATTATAGTGACGACGAGCGTAGCTTACCAGCACCTGTAATGAATTAACAGACATTCAAAGTAGTAATTTGGTAACTGTGCATAGTGAAATGGAGCGGGCGTCAAATAATGGTGTAGACAGTGAAACAGGTAGTGACCAGAGAAGCATTATCGGTCGGCAACAGCTCGCCTCAGGAATCGGGAATGACAGAACACAATATTGCAAATACTGTAGACTCAGGTTTTGGGTCTCACCGTTTTCTCAAATGAGTCAAGACACATTTTCCACTTGTCAGAATGTGAATGTTCCTGGTGCAAATTCACTGCCGAAAAGCACAGAGGAACATGTTTGAGACACCAGTCCATTGTTATTACAATTAATGCAACAAATGAGACAACAGCTTCAAAAGGTAGACACAATGGAACAAAATCAGAGAAAAACACAGCAAAAGCTTCAAAGTTAGACATAATGGAGCAAAATCCTCAAAAGTTAGACACAATGGAACAAAATCTTCGGAAGTTAGACACCACGCTTGAACAAACACGTGAAGATTCAACTACTGAGTTACATAACATTGAATCGAAATGTAAAAAAGTCTGTAACGACGTAAAAACACAAATTTGTAAGCATTTTCACCCTATTTTTTCGCGGCATGAAAATGCATTACAGAATCACGAAGCAGCCATAAAAGAACTGCAAACTATTGTTCATGAAAATCATGAGACCTTGCAAGCTAAAATTAACTCAGTTGCATCTACCGATTCGGTTACACAACTTGCAAAAACTCATGAAAACTTAAAGGACACAATAGATACTCTGAACATTGGTTCAGAAAGACACATAGAGGAAATTAGTTCATTATCAGAGAAAGTAGTCGAACTTTCGGATCAGCTAAATAATTTACCTACAAAGGTAATTGATGATCTTAAAGACACAAGACCTGTAGCCTTCACTGACACTGGAGAGTATGAACAACTTAGAAAATTCAAACAAAATCAAAATCAAATCAATACACAGTACAAAGGACAAATTTGGGAAGTACAAGATTAGTTGGCACAAGTATTACAAGAATTACATGTTTCAGAGGACACTCGCGCTCCAGTACGGGAAGAGAGACATAGAAATACGGAACAACCACAAAATAATAACACAGGACACCTCGGAAATTATGAAAGAAATTGGCAAGGCGCATTGAATTTTGAGATGGAACCGCTGAAACGATGTGACAATGACCGACATGCGACTCGCCGACATGATGATTTTGACTATAAACCGTTTATTATTACACGTAAATTCAAAACATTTAAGAATTCCGTCAACGACATTCATCCACAAGCGTGGCTTCATCGATTCATTGTTTTCCTCCCAACTGGTCATTATAGCACATATTAGAATTTATGTGTGGCTATTTAGAGAATGAACCAGCTGTAAGAATGCCATCGGTCATTCACGATTGCCACAGTGAAAGAGAATTATCATGCCTTCCTCTCAGCATATTGGTTTCAAGCTACACAAGACCGAATAAAACATAGCATCATTGAAACATTTCGAACAATCTGAACTCTCCAGTCTTGTGAAATATTGTGAAGACATGTTGCACAAGAATCAGTACCTGTCTAACCCGTACAGCCCCTCAGAACTCATCCGCATTTGCTTAATCAAATTACCTGAACATTTACGACATATTATTTTGGCAGGACGTTGCAAAGAGGACATTGAAACTTTTCAGGAACTCTTACAAGAATTAGAAATTGACACTGACAATTGCGAAACGCAAAAACAGGAATACAACAATTACAGGTCACATCCGTCGCAATTCCGCGATGAAAGAAATAATAACTGGACACAACAAGGCTATTCTCACAACACAAATCTTGACCAAAACAGACACCACCCGTGTGATAACCGTTGGCAGAGTAGTAATAATTACAGGGAAAGATCATCACCTCTCCTCACAGAGACAATCAGAGAAACAGACAATATGGGAAACAAAATAATTGTTATCAAGGGAGACAGAATAACTTTAGACGTAACGGTCCAGCGCGAAGTTACGATTCCGGAAGAAATTCTCCACCACATGACCGACAAGAAAGAAACTATGGAATCTACTGTCATGACGACAGAAGATATAATGGTAACGACAGACCAGAATTGCATCAGAACTGGCGAAATTCAAACAGGGCAGGGCGCTCTCGACAAGGTGAATTTGTAGTAGTTAGGTCTCCAAATCCGAATAACGACGCGGGCCAACAAAGAGACAATAGGCAATGACTCATACCGCTGGCAGCCACAAAAAGTACTTACGAAACTGACGACGCAGCTGCCGTAGCTAGTAATTACGTAAAAATGGAAGACATTAGGGACATCTTACTCCAGAAACACGATGTAAAACATAACATTGCATATCCTGTGATTCACATTACAGTAAATGACGTACAATTTACGGCAGTACTTCACTCTGTCAGTCCTATTTCAGTAATTAGTGATACAACCTTTAGCAAATGCAACAAATCGAACGATTGCCCTACACTTCCGTTACGTAAGATTAAATTACAATATGCAATTTTTTGGAAAAAGTGTAGATTTACGCCAACAAACCAACTTAGAATTATTTTGTCAAAGCGACAGCTTCTCTATGAACTTTCTTATTGTTCCATTATTGTCGAAGGAAATTATATTTGGAGTAGACTTTTTGAATGAATACAAAGCAATCTTAAACTTTCACGATGCTGAGATAAGTTTAGAGAAGGTAGGTAAGTCAATAGCTTTGAAATTTGAAGATTGGCTCTCAAACCATGACGAAGAAAATAATCGGCTTTACATCCTGTTAAACAAGAGTTCGGAATTTTCGACGGAGCTTGACACTAGCAATCACTCTGCAAGTAATTCAAAATAAAATTCAAACAATGGAGAATTGTAATGACACTGATAGTCAGGACCTTTTTGAGATTTTGCAAGTATATTCCACAGTTTTTACTCACAAAACAGAAACAATCAAGGGCTTTCAATATCAATTTCGTGTTCGTGAGCATACTAAATTGTGTGTTAGACCATACGTAATTCCGGCACATTATAGAGACCGTGTTAGAACAGAAATACAATCTATGCTTGACGAGGGCATTATTGAGCCTGCAGTAAGCTCATACAAAAATCCATTACGTGTTGTTGAGAAGACAAATGGATCGATCAGGCTTGTCTTAGATTGGAGACATATCAATACTATCATCATTCTTGAAACAGACAGGCCGCAAACGTCGGAAGAACTTGTTCAAAATTTTAATGGTGTAAAAGTGTTGTCTTCTGTTGATCTCAGATCCAGCTTTTATCAGATCGAACTTCACCCAGAATGTAGAAAATACACAGCATTCCTTTGTTTCGGCGTTTGTTATCAATTTCGGAAACTTCCTTTTGGTTTGAGGATTTCTTCGGCAGCGTTCATTCGCGGGCTGAATTCCATATTACCTGAGTCCTTAAAACGTCACATCACCTTATATGTGGACGACATTGAGATAGCAGAAGCCTCGTGCGAAGAACATAATCGCATCCTCAACAGCGTGTTACATATTTTTGCAGAATCTGGAATTACAATTAACTTGGAAAAGTCTGAATTCGGTAGGACAAAGGTGAAGTTTTTGGGACACATTATTTCTTCTGAAGGCATTCAGCCGGATCCTGAAAGTTAGAAGCAATCAGAGCCATTCCAGTTCCATCTACAAAAAGACGAGTCCACAGTTTTCTAGGTCTCGTAAATTTTTACCGTCGTTTTCTGAATATGCAAATTCTAGTTACACCAAAACTTTGTTCTCTCACTGGAAAAAATACTATTTAGAACTGGGACGAACAAGCACAGTTGGAATTCAATACTGGCTCATCCAGATCTGTCACAAGAATTCTTCCTTAGCAGGGATTCTTCTAAAGTCTGTCTTGGTGCCCATTTATTTCAAGAAGCCACAGAAAATGACACCACTGTTCAAAAAACCATTGCTTTTTCTAGCCGAGTGCTAACAAAATCTGAAAAAAATTATTCCGTTACTGAATTAGAAGCTTTACCTATCGTATGGGCATTTAACAAATTCCGTTTCTTTCTTTCTGGTAAGCACGTAAAGGTATACAATGATCATCGTTCATTACAATTTCTTATGTCATCAAAATTAAATCATGTAATGTTAAAACATTGGGCATTGTTTCTGCAATAATTCCACTTCACAATAGTCTACATTCCCGACAAGGAAAACATTGTTGCGGACGCACATTCACGCGCACCGGCTGGACTTGAGAAAGGTAACACAGAAGGCAACCTCGAGAAAAATTTCAGTATTTTTCATTCAGAAAGTCGCCTTTGTAAACTTCAACCCCACATCTTTAAAGGACATTGCTCATGAACAAGATAAAGATCCGATTTGGAAAGACATCAAAAGTAAATGGCATGAAAAGACACACACACAGATTCGGCATTATTATCTGGTTAGAAACAACATACTGTTCAAACGCTGCACTGTTGATGACAAGCTATGGGTACTTTGCAATCCTGACGGTTTTGTTAATAAGCTCGTTTGGTACATTCATTTCAGCTGTGCACATTTTGGTGCACGAAAATGTTCTCACATGCTTCGAATGACTTGTTATTTTAACAATATGGAAAAGAGAATTCGAAGAGTCTTGTCTATTTGTAAACTTTGTCAAAAGGCGAAACCACTATCTCACATCGTGCTCGGTTGTTTCCTATCATTCCTTCTAAATTAAAAGAATCTGTTGCTGTTGATCTCTTGGGACCGCTTGTCAGAACATCGAATGGATTTTCGTACGTTCTAGTCGCTGTTGAACTTACTTCAAAATTTGTTTCCTTCACTACATTACGTAAAGCCACTGGACGGTCTGTATCCAACGCCTTTGTTAAAAATTTCTTAGGTGAAGTTGGCCACGTTGCTAAAGTCATTTCAGATAACGGACCGCAATTCAGATCTGCTGTTTGGTCACGCATGCTTTGGAATCATAAAATCAAACCTGTTTTTATTTCATTGTACTCACCACATTGTAACCAGTCTGAACGGATTATGAAAGAAATCAATACGCTTTGCAGACTTTATTGTCACAGAAGCGCATTGGGACAGATATTCACATTTATTTCAAAATGTGCTGAATGAACTGCCTCCTGACTCCACTGCTTTACTACCTACTCTTGTACTGAAGAATGAAGAACCATCGAACAGAATCAGAGAGCTTGTGCCTTTTCCGAATACACGTAAACTTCGACACAAAGACATAATTCATTTGGCTATTAAAAATATAAATTCTGCAGCAGACAAAAGGAGAAAACTACACGATAAAGCAAATGCAAAGAAATTATATATTGGTCAGAAATTTCTCATTAAAGCTCATTCATTGTCACATAAGCAGAAACACTTGAGTCACAAATTCTTTCTAGTTTACAATGGACTTTCCAGAATCTGACGTATACCACATGATACTTGCGTTGAAGTTGTAACTCTGCGTACTAGAAGGAGTAAAAGTTTACACAACATTTCACGTGTAAAGCCGTTTATTGTAAGATAATCTGCTTTTTAACTTTGTCTTCGCCATAAAACTTTTCACTTCACATTTCTAGTATGCTTTGTCAGACTTAAGAAACTGTTAACATGCAACAATGTTTGAAGTTAAATATTCAGTCTAGAACCAAGAGAACTTATTTAAACAGAAATTACGAATGCATTGTTATAGTGAACAGACGTCACATTGTTAATGTGAGTGTACATTCTTGCTTGTTAGTTGCACGATTACGTAACGACTATAACACTTACATGCTTAGAACATATACTGATACTGCTAATGAGATTTTAATGCAACTTTTTGGTTTACTTGAAAATACATTCTGGATTTAAAGTACTTTCTGTGAGATATCAGATGACACAGTGGTTAGTTTATGTGACAACTACACGATTTTATCACGACGCTACTAATGAGTGACAATTTACAATGTAGCTTTTGCGGTGTATATGTTTTATATCTGCACAGTTTCTCTGAATTATTCTGGAAAGTAAAACATGTTTTAAGAGTAACTTTTGTGGTATAGCTACGATGAGACAGCCTTTTCCGTAGCGCAACAATACCTTACAGCACAGTACTTTCTTCATCACGGTAATAAGCATAATAACTAAGACATCTATATGCAAAGCATTTCACTTTCGTTTATGATGAGGTGAGTACATTGAGAACCTTGCTTACAGAGGAAGATAACTATGACACTTCCACAGAATTATCTTACAGCGAGACGCACATTTGGCGCTACAGGACACGCATTTGCGTGATTAATTTTGTACTTAAACCATTTATTTTTCAAGATTTTTCAATTACAAGGAAAGTTTTCCGTGATATATTTCATTCCACTGCTGTAGTCCGTAAAACCTGCGGGTATGGTTACATTAATCCTCAGGGAGGTGCACGCTTACTTTGTGTACCATGTGTGTGGCACGCACAAGCAGCTCTAGCTAATTTGGTATTTGCTTATACATTTTTACACATCGGTACCATATTTCTCTAACACAGAATTACACAGCTATCTGACCATTAAACTAAGAGAGACAAATATTTATTTTACTACATCAGTGACAGAAGTTTACGTAATTACACAGTTGGATAACTTCACACTTATGAAATTGTATTTTCTCTGTACTTTGTGAAATGTTCATATTTTCTTGGAACCATTGTGATACTATGAGAGGTTTGAATGATGTATTTGGTATGTGATCAAAATTTTTAAAGTACGTTTGATGTAGATGACACTATTGAAATGAGCAGAGATTTTTTTTTGCGTTTTGAAATTATTGGAGGAAGCTACAACGTTTTTGAGAATTGACTGAGACGTTATGATATTATTACGACGACCATGTCTATTATGCTGATGAGGTATGTTTATGATCAATAAGATGATGCTACCGTATATGAGGAATTTGATTATGCTATGTATTTCTTATGATGAAATATTGAAGGAGTGTCGATGAATATGTATATGTATAATAAGGTAAGGAATAATGAGTAGTGGTTAGGGACTCTGATTTGTGGAAAAGGATGTTGGAAACCAAGAATCGTATTTTCATAATCATGAAATGTATGTATATGCGTAAATGTATCACAACGCCGACGAAAAGTTTTGGACACTGTTATATTTATAGGATTTTGTTTCTACGCATTTGTAACGCAGATTCTCGACCTGTGAAATCTTTTATATGAGACTGTCACTGTAGTGCAAACTGGTGTCTTAAATATTTCAGTGAGAAAGTTAAGTGACCATCTTCACGTAATGCGTCGTGGGCACCCAGCTGCGCGACAGTCGCCTGGAAAAAAGCCATTAGTGTGTGCCTTTCAGAGGCACAGGTGGAAAAAAGAGGCCATTATCATCGCTATTGACATTTCTTTGTAGAAAGGATCGCAAATACGACACGCTCAAACTTGAAAATATATGATTACAGTTTGGAGCTCTTAAGTTATGATATTTACTAAAATGCCTAATGAAATGATGAGAAACATTTTTACATCTATTGTCTTTCTAGTTGAGAGATTGCTCAATTCATTTAATATCTAGTTTCTAGCTGCCCTGCAACATTGGTTAAAATAAAATTTTATAGATGTACTAATATAAATATTTTATGACTACAGACCCAGTAAAGAATAACTTTATGATGTACTTCAAAAAAACGAAGGAGCACAAAAAGACATTTCCCTTCACAGGAATTGCATACAGAATTTTATTTTCAAGTACTTGGTAATTACTTTTGTAGAATAAATTGTGATGCATTACCCTATTGTTAAGATGTGACATAGGTATTAGACATGGCCATCTTTAGTGTAATATTTTTTTTGCTTGAGCTTTGTCCTGTTTAGATATAAGTTATTGCATTTGCTGCTGCTGTTTGCCAGGCATAGTGCTACTAAACTTCGCTTTGTATCACTCTGTTAAGCTAGTTTTACTACTGATTTATTTTTCTTGTTTGCTGTGCATTGCATTATGTTAGTTGCAATACTGCATTTGCTTTGCTAATTTGCAAAACAATTTGTAAACTTTTTTTGTAGGGAGCATGGGGGCTATGTAAGTAGGCTGTTTAAGTTTTTTTTAATGGTAATACCATGTAGCGCTCTGTATGGAAATCACTGGCTGTGTTGTGTGCAGTCTGTGGCTAGTTTGCATTGTTGTCTGCCATTGTAGTGTTGGGCAGTTGGCTGTTAACAGCGTGCAGCGTTGCGCAGTTGGAGGTGAGCCGCCAGCAGTGGTGGATGTGGAGAGAGAAATGGCGGAGTTTTGAAATTTGTAAGACTGGATGTCATGAACTGATATATATAATGACTTTCGAACAATATTAAGGTAAATACATTGTTTGTTCTCTATCAAAATCTTTCATTTTCTAACTATGCCTATCAGTAGTTGTTGCCTTGAGTAGTTTGAATCTTTTACTTAGCTGGCAGTAGTGGCGCTCGCTGTATTGCAGTAGCGTGAGTAACGAAGATTTTTGTGAGGTAAGTAATTTGTGAAAGGTATAATTTAATATTGGTCAGGGCCATTCTTTTATAGGGATTATTGAAAGTCAGAATCCGTTGCGCTAAAAATATTGTGTGTCAGTTTAAGCACAGTTTTGTATAATTTTTCTAAGGGGACGTTTCATATGTCGACCCGTAGCCAAGGATACCTCACTGGAATCTTCTGATTTTTTCTTGTAGTTTGTGTAATTAGTGTAGCTTAAGTTTATTGCTAGCGCGTAATTGTAGAGAGAATCTCCTTTGTAGTTGCAGTCTTTCATTGTTGTACAGTAAAACAGTTGTGGCATGCATCTAGATTTGCACCAAGTATTTGGCAGCTGCGCTTGCAGTTAACTAGATATTATTTTATGCGCTATGTTAATGTGTTCTCTTATTTATGCTCTTCAAATTGTGCTTTTCTGTGTTATCGTGTGAAATATTGTGACAATAATGGCGTGTGAAAAACGTAACACTAGGTACCAAAGTAAACTGAGAAATTATAGTGACGACGAGCGTAGCTTACCAGCACCTGTAATGAATTAACAGACATTCAAAGTAGTAATTTGGTAACTGTGCATAGTGAAATGGAGCGGGCGTCAAATAATGGTGTAGACAGTGAAACAGGTAGTGACCAGAGAAGCATTATCGGTCGGCAACAGCTCGCCTCAGGAATCGGGAATGACAGAACACAATATTGCAAATACTGTAGACTCAGGTTTTGGGTCTCACCGTTTTCTCAAATGAGTCAAGACACATTTTCCACTTGTCAGAATGTGAATGTTCCTGGTGCAAATTCACTGCCGAAAAGCACAGAGGAACATGTTTGAGACACCAGTCCATTGTTATTACAATTAATGCAACAAATGAGACAACAGCTTCAAAAGGTAGACACAATGGAACAAAATCAGAGAAAAACACAGCAAAAGCTTCAAAGTTAGACATAATGGAGCAAAATCCTCAAAAGTTAGACACAATGGAACAAAATCTTCGGAAGTTAGACACCACGCTTGAACAAACACGTGAAGATTCAACTACTGAGTTACATAACATTGAATCGAAATGTAAAAAAGTCTGTAACGACGTAAAAACACAAATTTGTAAGCATTTTCACCCTATTTTTTCGCGGCATGAAAATGCATTACAGAATCACGAAGCAGCCATAAAAGAACTGCAAACTATTGTTCATGAAAATCATGAGACCTTGCAAGCTAAAATTAACTCAGTTGCATCTACCGATTCGGTTACACAACTTGCAAAAACTCATGAAAACTTAAAGGACACAATAGATACTCTGAACATTGGTTCAGAAAGACACATAGAGGAAATTAGTTCATTATCAGAGAAAGTAGTCGAACTTTCGGATCAGCTAAATAATTTATCTACAAAGGTAATTGATGATCTTAAAGACACAAGACCTGTAGCCTTCACTGACACTGGAGAGTATGAACAACTTAGAAAATTCAAACAAAATCAAAATCAAATCAATACACAGTACAAAGGACAAATTTGGGAAGTACAAGATTAGTTGGCACAAGTATTACAAGAATTACATGTTTCAGAGGACACTCGCGCTCCAGTACGGGAAGAGAGACATAGAAATACGGAACAACCACAAAATAATAACACAAGACACCTCGGAAATTATGAAAGAAATTGGCAAGGCGCATTGAATTTTGAGATGGAACCGCTGAAACGATGTAACAATGACCGACATGCGACTCGCCGACATGATGATTTTGACTATAAACCGTTTATTATTACACGTAAATTCAAAACATTTAAGAATTCCGTCAACGACATTCATCCACAAGCGTGGCTTCATCGATTCATTGTTTTCCTCCCAACTGGTCATCATAGCACATATTAGAATTTATGTGTGGCTATTTAGAGAATGAACCAGCTGTAAGAATGCCATCGGTCATTCACGATTGCCACAGTGAAAGAGAATTATCATGCCTTCCTCTCAGCATATTGGTTTCAAGCTACACAAGACCGAATAAAACATAGCATCATTGAAACATTTCGAACAATCTGAACTCTCCAGTCTTGTGAAATATTGTGAAGACATGTTGCACAAGAATCAGTACCTGTCTAACCCGTACAGCCCCTCAGAACTCATCCGCATTTGCTTAATCAAATTACCTGAACATTTACGACATATTATTTTGGCAGGACGTTGCAAAGAGGACATTGAAACTTTTCAGGAACTCTTACAAGAATTAGAAATTGACACTGACAATTGCGAAACGCAAAAACAGGAATACAACAATTACAGGTCACATCCGTCGCAATTCCGCGATGAAAGAAATAATAACTGGACACAACAAGGCTATTCTCACAACACAAATCTTGACCAAAACAGACACCACCCGTGTGATAACCGTTGGCAGAGTAGTAATAATTACAGGGAAAGATCATCACCTCTCCGCAGTAGTGACTATCACAGAGACAATCAGAGAAACAGACAATATGGGAAACAAAATAATTGTTATCAAGGGAGACAGAATAACTTTAGACGTAACGGTCCAGCGCGAAGTTACGATTCCAGAAGAAATTCTCCACCACATGACCGACAAGAAAGAAACTATGGAATCTACTGTCATGACGACAGAAGATATAATGGTAACGACAGACCAGAATTGCATCAGAACTGGCGAAATTCAAACAGGGCAGGGCGCTCTCGACAAGGTGAATTTGTAGTAGTTAGGTCTCCAAATCCGAATAACGACGCGGGCCAACAAAGAGACAATAGGCAATGACTCATACCGCTGGCAGCCACAAAAAGTACTTACGAAACTGACGACGCAGCTGCCGTAGCTAGTAATTACGTAAAAATAGAAGACATTAGGGACATCTTACTCCAGAAACACGATGTAAAACATAACATTGCATATCCTGTGATTCACATTACAGTAAATGACGTACAATTTACGGCAGTACTTCACTCTGTCAGTCCTATTTCAGTAATTAGTGATACAACCTTTAGCAAATGCAACAAATCGAACGATTGCCCTACACTTCCGTTACGTAAGATTAAATTACAATATGCAATCTTTGGAAAAAGTGTAGATTTACGCCAACAAACCAACTTAGAATTATTTTGTCAAAGCGACAGCTTCTCTATGAACTTTCTTATTGTTCCATTATTGTCGAAGGAAATTATATTTGGAGTAGACTTTTTGAATGAATACAAAGCAATCTTAAACTTTCACGATGCTGAGATAAGTTTAGAGAAGGTAGGTAAGTCAATAGCTTTGAAATTTGAAGATTGGCTCTCAAACCATGACGAAGAAAATAATCGGCTTTACATCCTGTTAAACAAGAGTTCGGAATTTTCGACGGAGCTTGACACTAGCAATCACTCTGCAAGTAATTCAAAATAAAATTCAAACAATGGAGAATTGTAATGACACTGATAGTCAGGACCTTTTTGAGATTTTGCAAGTATATTCCACAGTTTTTACTCACAAAACAGAAACAATCAAGGGCTTTCAATATCAATTTCGTGTTCGTGAGCATACTAAATTGTGTGTTAGACCATACGTAATTCCGGCACATTATAGAGACCGTGTTAGAACAGAAATACAATCTATGCTTGACGAGGGCATTATTGAGCCTGCAGTAAGCTCATACAAAAATCCATTACGTGTTGTTGAGAAGACAAATGGATCGATCAGGCTTGTCTTAGATTGGAGACATATCAATACTATCATCATTCTTGAAACAGACAGGCCGCAAACGTCGGAAGAACTTGTTCAAAATTTTAATGGTGTAAAAGTGTTGTCTTCTGTTGATCTCAGATCCAGCTTTTATCAGATCGAACTTCACCCAGAATGTAGAAAATACACAGCATTCCTTTGTTTCGGCGTTTGTTATCAATTTCGGAAACTTCCTTTTGGTTTGAGGATTTCTTCGGCAGCGTTCATTCGCGGGCTGAATTCCATATTACCTGAGTCCTTAAAACGTCACATCACCTTATATGTGGACGACATTGAGATAGCAGAAGCCTCGTGCGAAGAACATAATCGCATCCTCAACAGCGTGTTACATATTTTTGCAGAATCTGGAATTACAATTAACTTGGAAAAGTCTGAATTCGGTAGGACAAAGGTGAAGTTTTTGGGACACATTATTTCTTCTGAAGGCATTCAGCCGGATCCTGAAAGTTAGAAGCAATCAGAGCCATTCCAGTTCCATCTACAAAAAGACGAGTCCACAGTTTTCTAGGTCTCGTAAATTTTTACCGTCGTTTTCTGAATATGCAAATTCTAGTTACACCAAAACTTTGTTCTCTCACTGGAAAAAATACTATTTAGAACTGGGACGAACAAGCACAGTTGGAATTCAATACTGGCTCATCCAGATCTGTCACAAGAATTCTTCCTTAGCAGGGATTCTTCTAAAGTCTGTCTTGGTGCCCATTTATTTCAAGAAGCCACAGAAAATGACACCACTGTTCAAAAAACCATTGCTTTTTCTAGCCGAGTGCTAACAAAATCTGAAAAAAATTATTCCGTTACTGAATTAGAAGCTTTACCTATCGTATGGGCATTTAACAAATTCCGTTTCTTTCTTTCTGGTAAGCACGTAAAGGTATACAATGATCATCGTTCATTACAATTTCTTATGTCATCAAAATTAAATCATGTAATGTTAAAACATTGGGCATTGTTTCTGCAATAATTCCACTTCACAATAGTCTACATTCCCGACAAGGAAAACATTGTTGCGGACGCACATTCACGCGCACCGGCTGGACTTGAGAAAGGTAACACAGAAGGCAACCTCGAGAAAAATTTCAGTATTTTTCATTCAGAAAGTCGCCTTTGTAAACTTCAACCCCACATCTTTAAAGGACATTGCTCATGAACAAGATAAAGATCCGATTTGGAAAGACATCAAAAGTAAATGGCATGAAAAGACACACACACAGATTCGGCATTATTATCTGGTTAGAAACAACATACTGTTCAAACGCTGCACTGTTGATGACAAGCTATGGGTACTTTGCAATCCTGACGGTTTTGTTAATAAGCTCGTTTGGTACATTCATTTCAGCTATGCACATTTTGGTGCACGAAAATGTTCTCACATGCTTCGAATGACTTGTTATTTTAACAATATGGAAAAGAGAATTCGAAGAGTCTTGTCTATTTGTAAACTTTGTCAAAAGGCGAAACCACTATCTCACATCGTGCTCGGTTGTTTCCTATCATTCCTTCTAAATTAAAAGAATCTGTTGCTGTTGATCTCTTGGGACCGCTTGTCAGAACATCGAATGGATTTTCGTACGTTCTAGTCGCTGTTGAACTTACTTCAAAATTTGTTTCCTTCACTACATTACGTAAAGCCACTGGACGGTCTGTATCCAACGCCTTTGTTAAAAATTTCTTAGGTGAAGTTGGCCACGTTGCTAAAGTCATTTCAGATAACGGACCGCAATTCAGATCTGCTGTTTGGTCACGCATGCTTTGGAATCATAAAATCAAACCTGTTTTTATTTCATTGTACTCACCACATTGTAACCAGTCTGAACGGATTATGAAAGAAATCAATACGCTTTGCAGACTTTATTGTCACAGAAGCGCATTGGGACAGATATTCACATTTATTTCAAAATGTGCTGAATGAACTGCCTCCTGACTCCACTGCTTTACTACCTACTCTTGTACTGAAGAATGAAGAACCATCGAACAGAATCAGAGAGCTTGTGCCTTTTCCGAATACACGTAAACTTCGACACAAAGACATAATTCATTTGGCTATTAAAAATATAAATTCTGCAGCAGACAAAAGGAGAAAACTACACGATAAAGCAAATGCAAAGAAATTATATATTGGTCAGAAATTTCTCATTAAAGCTCATTCATTGTCACATAAGCAGAAACACTTGAGTCACAAATTCTTTCTAGTTTACAATGGACTTTCCAGAATCTGACGTATACCACATGATACTTGCGTTGAAGTTGTAACTCTGCGTACTAGAAGGAGTAAAAGTTTACACAACATTTCACGTGTAAAGCCGTTTATTGTAAGATAATCTGCTTTTTAACTTTGTCTTCGCCATAAAACTTTTCACTTCACATTTCTAGTATGCTTTGTCAGACTTAAGAAACTGTTAACATGCAACAATGTTTGAAGTTAAATATTCAGTCTAGAACCAAGAGAACTTATTTAAACAGAAATTACGAATGCATTGTTATAGTGAACAGACGTCACATTGTTAATGTGAGTGTACATTCTTGCTTGTTAGTTGCACGATTACGTAACGACTATAACACTTACATGCTTAGAACATATACTGATACTGCTAATGAGATTTTAATGCAACTTTTTGGTTTACTTGAAAATACATTCTGGATTTAAAGTACTTTCTGTGAGATATCAGATGACACAGTGGTTAGTTTATGTGACAACTACACGATTTTATCACGACGCTACTAATGAGTGACAATTTACAATGTAGCTTTTGCGGTGTATCTGTTTTATATCTGCACAGTTTCTCTGAATTATTCTGGAAAGTAAAACATGTTTTAAGAGTAACTTTTGTGGTATAGCTACGATGAGACAGCCTTTTCCGTAGCGCAACAATACCTTACAGCACAGTACTTTCTTCATCACGGTAATAAGCATAATAACTAAGACATCTATATGCAAAGCATTTCACTTTCGTTTATGATGAGGTGAGTACATTGAGAACCTTGCTTACAGAGGAAGATAACTATGACACTTCCACAGAATTATCTTACAGCGAGACGCACATTTGGCGCTACAGGACACGCATTTGCGTGATTAATTTTGTACTTAAACCATTTATTTTTCAAGATTTTTCAATTACAAGGAAAGTTTTCCGTGATATATTTCATTCCACTGCTGTAGTCCGTAAAACCTGCGGGTATGGTTACATTAATCCTCAGGGAGGTGCACGCTTACTTTGTGTACCATGTGTGTGGCACGCACAAGCAGCTCTAGCTAATTTGGTATTTGCTTATACATTTTTACACATCGGTACCATATTTCTCTAACACAGAATTACACAGCTATCTGACCATTAAACTAAGAGAGACAAATATTTATTTTACTACATCAGTGACAGAAGTTTACGTAATTACACAGTTGGATAACTTCACACTTATGAAATTGTATTTTCTCTGTACTTTGTGAAATGTTCATATTTTCTTGGAACCATTGTGATACTATGAGAGGTTTGAATGATGTATTTGGTATGTGATCAAAATTTTTAAAGTACGTTTGATGTAGATGACACTATTGAAATGAGCAGAGATTTTTTTTTGCGTTTTGAAATTATTGGAGGAAGCTACAACGTTTTTGAGAATTGACTGAGACGTTATGATATTATTACGACGACCATGTCTATTATGCTGATGAGGTATGTTTATGATCAATAAGATGATGCTACCGTATATGAGGAATTTGATTATGCTATGTATTTCTTATGATGAAATATTGAAGGAGTGTCGATGAATATGTATATGTATAATAAGGTAAGGAATAATGAGTAGTGGTTAGGGACTCTGATTTGTGGAAAAGGATGTTGGAAACCAAGAATCGTATTTTCATAATCATGAAATGTATGTATATGCGTAAATGTATCACAACGCCGACGAAAAGTTTTGGACACTGTTATATTTATAGGATTTTGTTTCTACGCATTTGTAACGCAGATTCTCGACCTGTGAAATCTTTTATATGAGACTGTCACTGTAGTGCAAACTGGTGTCTTAAATATTTCAGTGAGAAAGTTAAGTGACCATCTTCACGTAATGCGTCGTGGGCACCCAGCTGCGCGACAGTCGCCTGGAAAAAAGCCATTAGTGTGTGCCTTTCAGAGGCACAGGTGGAAAAAAGAGGCCATTATCATCGCTATTGACATTTCTTTGTAGAAAGGATCGCAAATACGACACGCTCAAACTTGAAAATATATGATTACAGTTTGGAGCTCTTAAGTTATGATATTTACTAAAATGCCTAATGAAATGATGAGAAACATTTTTACATCTATTGTCTTTCTAGTTGAGAGATTGCTCAATTCATTTAATATCTAGTTTCTAGCTGCCCTGCAACATTGGTTAAAATAAAATTTTATAGATGTACTAATATAAATATTTTATGACTACAGACCCAGTAAAGAATAACTTTATGATGTACTTCAAAAAAACGAAGGAGCACAAAAAGACATTTCCCTTCACAGGAATTGCATACAGAATTTTATTTTCAAGTACTTGGTAATTACTTTTGTAGAATAAATTGTGATGCATTACCCTATTGTTAAGATGTGACATAGGTATTAGACATGGCCATCTTTAGTGTAATATTTTTTTTGCTTGAGCTTTGTCCTGTTTAGATATAAGTTATTGCATTTGCTGCTGCTGTTTGCCAGGCATAGTGCTACTAAACTTCGCTTTGTATCACTCTGTTAAGCTAGTTTTACTACTGATTTATTTTTCTTGTTTGCTGTGCATTGCATTATGTTAGTTGCAATACTGCATTTGCTTTGCTAATTTGCAAAACAATTTGTAAACTTTTTTTGTAGGGAGCATGGGGGCTATGTAAGTAGGCTGTTTAAGTTTTTTTTAATGGTAATACCATGTAGCGCTCTGTATGGAAATCACTGGCTGTGTTGTGTGCAGTCTGTGGCTAGTTTGCATTGTTGTCTGCCATTGTAGTGTTGGGCAGTTGGCTGTTAACAGCGTGCAGCGTTGCGCAGTTGGAGGTGAGCCGCCAGCAGTGGTGGATGTGGAGAGAGAAATGGCGGAGTTTTGAAATTTGTAAGACTGGATGTCATGAACTGATATATATAATGACTTTCGAACAATATTAAGGTAAATACATTGTTTGTTCTCTATCAAAATCTTTCATTTTCTAACTATGCCTATCAGTAGTTGTTGCCTTGAGTAGTTTGAATCTTTTACTTAGCTGGCAGTAGTGGCGCTCGCTGTATTGCAGTAGCGTGAGTAACGAAGATTTTTGTGAGGTAAGTAATTTGTGAAAGGTATAATTTAATATTGGTCAGGGCCATTCTTTTATAGGGATTATTGAAAGTCAGAATCCGTTGCGCTAAAAATATTGTGTGTCAGTTTAAGCACAGTTTTGTATAATTTTTCTAAGGGGACGTTTCATATGTCGACCCGTAGCCAAGGATACCTCACTGGAATCTTCTGATTTTTTCTTGTAGTTTGTGTAATTAGTGTAGCTTAAGTTTATTGCTAGCGCGTAATTGTAGAGAGAATCTCCTTTGTAGTTGCAGTCTTTCATTGTTGTACAGTAAAACAGTTGTGGCATGCATCTAGATTTGCACCAAGTATTTGGCAGCTGCGCTTGCAGTTAACTAGATATTATTTTATGCGCTATGTTAATGTGTTCTCTTATTTATGCTCTTCAAATTGTGCTTTTCTGTGTTATCGTGTGAAATATTGTGACAATAATGGCGTGTGAAAAACGTAACACTAGGTACCAAAGTAAACTGAGAAATTATAGTGACGACGAGCGTAGCTTACCAGCACCTGTAATGAATTAACAGACATTCAAAGTAGTAATTTGGTAACTGTGCATAGTGAAATGGAGCGGGCGTCAAATAATGGTGTAGACAGTGAAACAGGTAGTGACCAGAGAAGCATTATCGGTCGGCAACAGCTCGCCTCAGGAATCGGGAATGACAGAACACAATATTGCAAATACTGTAGACTCAGGTTTTGGGTCTCACCGTTTTCTCAAATGAGTCAAGACACATTTTCCACTTGTCAGAATGTGAATGTTCCTGGTGCAAATTCACTGCCGAAAAGCACAGAGGAACATGTTTGAGACACCAGTCCATTGTTATTACAATTAATGCAACAAATGAGACAACAGCTTCAAAAGGTAGACACAATGGAACAAAATCAGAGAAAAACACAGCAAAAGCTTCAAAGTTAGACATAATGGAGCAAAATCCTCAAAAGTTAGACACAATGGAACAAAATCTTCGGAAGTTAGACACCACGCTTGAACAAACACGTGAAGATTCAACTACTGAGTTACATAACATTGAATCGAAATGTAAAAAAGTCTGTAACGACGTAAAAACACAAATTTGTAAGCATTTTCACCCTATTTTTTCGCGGCATGAAAATGCATTACAGAATCACGAAGCAGCCATAAAAGAACTGCAAACTATTGTTCATGAAAATCATGAGACCTTGCAAGCTAAAATTAACTCAGTTGCATCTACCGATTCGGTTACACAACTTGCAAAAACTCATGAAAACTTAAAGGACACAATAGATACTCTGAACATTGGTTCAGAAAGACACATAGAGGAAATTAGTTCATTATCAGAGAAAGTAGTCGAACTTTCGGATCAGCTAAATAATTTATCTACAAAGGTAATTGATGATCTTAAAGACACAAGACCTGTAGCCTTCACTGACACTGGAGAGTATGAACAACTTAGAAAATTCAAACAAAATCAAAATCAAATCAATACACAGTACAAAGGACAAATTTGGGAAGTACAAGATTAGTTGGCACAAGTATTACAAGAATTACATGTTTCAGAGGACACTCGCGCTCCAGTACGGGAAGAGAGACATAGAAATACGGAACAACCACAAAATAATAACACAGGACACCTCGGAAATTATGAAAGAAATTGGCAAGGCGCATTGAATTTTGAGATGGAACCGCTGAAACGATGTGACAATGACCGACATGCGACTCGCCGACATGATGATTTTGACTATAAACCGTTTATTATTACACGTAAATTCAAAACATTTAAGAATTCCGTCAACGACATTCATCCACAAGCGTGGCTTCATCGATTCATTGTTTTCCTCCCAACTGGTCATTATAGCACATATTAGAATTTATGTGTGGCTATTTAGAGAATGAACCAGCTGTAAGAATGCCATCGGTCATTCACGATTGCCACAGTGAAAGAGAATTATCATGCCTTCCTCTCAGCATATTGGTTTCAAGCTACACAAGACCGAATAAAACATAGCATCATTGAAACATTTCGAACAATCTGAACTCTCCAGTCTTGTGAAATATTGTGAAGACATGTTGCACAAGAATCAGTACCTGTCTAACCCGTACAGCCCCTCAGAACTCATCCGCATTTGCTTAATCAAATTACCTGAACATTTACGACATATTATTTTGGCAGGACGTTGCAAAGAGGACATTGAAACTTTTCAGGAACTCTTACAAGAATTAGAAATTGACACTGACAATTGCGAAACGCAAAAACAGGAATACAACAATTACAGGTCACATCCGTCGCAATTCCGCGATGAAAGAAATAATAACTGGACACAACAAGGCTATTCTCACAACACAAATCTTGACCAAAACAGACACCACCCGTGTGATAACCGTTGGCAGAGTAGTAATAATTACAGGGAAAGATCATCACCTCTCCGCAGTAGTGACTATCACAGAGACAATCAGAGAAACAGACAATATGGGAAACAAAATAATTGTTATCAAGGGAGACAGAATAACTTTAGACGTAACGGTCCAGCGCGAAGTTACGATTCCGGAAGAAATTCTCCACCACATGACCGACAAGAAAGAAACTATGGAATCTACTGTCATGACGACAGAAGATATAATGGTAACGACAGACCAGAATTGCATCAGAACTGGCGAAATTCAAACAGGGCAGGGCGCTCTCGACAAGGTGAATTTGTAGTAGTTAGGTCTCCAAATCCGAATAACGACGCGGGCCAACAAAGAGACAATAGGCAATGACTCATACCGCTGGCAGCCACAAAAAGTACTTACGAAACTGACGACGCAGCTGCCGTAGCTAGTAATTACGTAAAAATGGAAGACATTAGGGACATCTTACTCCAGAAACACGATGTAAAACATAACATTGCATATCCTGTGATTCACATTACAGTAAATGACGTACAATTTACGGCAGTACTTCACTCTGTCAGTCCTATTTCAGTAATTAGTGATACAACCTTTAGCAAATGCAACAAATCGAACGATTGCCCTACACTTCCGTTACGTAAGATTAAATTACAATATGCAATCTTTGGAAAAAGTGTAGATTTACGCCAACAAACCAACTTAGAATTATTTTGTCAAAGCGACAGCTTCTCTATGAACTTTCTTATTGTTCCATTATTGTCGAAGGAAATTATATTTGGAGTAGACTTTTTGAATGAATACAAAGCAATCTTAAACTTTCACGATGCTGAGATAAGTTTAGAGAAGGTAGGTAAGTCAATAGCTTTGAAATTTGAAGATTGGCTCTCAAACCATGACGAAGAAAATAATCGGCTTTACATCCTGTTAAACAAGAGTTCGGAATTTTCGACGGAGCTTGACACTAGCAATCACTCTGCAAGTAATTCAAAATAAAATTCAAACAATGGAGAATTGTAATGACACTGATAGTCAGGACCTTTTTGAGATTTTGCAAGTATATTCCACAGTTTTTACTCACAAAACAGAAACAATCAAGGGCTTTCAATATCAATTTCGTGTTCGTGAGCATACTAAATTGTGTGTTAGACCATACGTAATTCCGGCACATTATAGAGACCGTGTTAGAACAGAAATACAATCTATGCTTGACGAGGGCATTATTGAGCCTGCAGTAAGCTCATACAAAAATCCATTACGTGTTGTTGAGAAGACAAATGGATCGATCAGGCTTGTCTTAGATTGGAGACATATCAATACTATCATCATTCTTGAAACAGACAGGCCGCAAACGTCGGAAGAACTTGTTCAAAATTTTAATGGTGTAAAAGTGTTGTCTTCTGTTGATCTCAGATCCAGCTTTTATCAGATCGAACTTCACCCAGAATGTAGAAAATACACAGCATTCCTTTGTTTCGGCGTTTGTTATCAATTTCGGAAACTTCCTTTTGGTTTGAGGATTTCTTCGGCAGCGTTCATTCGCGGGCTGAATTCCATATTACCTGAGTCCTTAAAACGTCACATCACCTTATATGTGGACGACATTGAGATAGCAGAAGCCTTGTGCGAAGAACATAATCGCATCCTCAACAGCGTGTTACATATTTTTGCAGAATCTGGAATTACAATTAACTTGGAAAAGTCTGAATTCGGTAGGACAAAGGTGAAGTTTTTGGGACACATTATTTCTTCTGAAGGCATTCAGCCGGATCCTGAAAGTTAGAAGCAATCAGAGCCATTCCAGTTCCATCTACAAAAAGACGAGTCCACAGTTTTCTAGGTCTCGTAAATTTTTACCGTCGTTTTCTGAATATGCAAATTCTAGTTACACCAAAACTTTGTTCTCTCACTGGAAAAAATACTATTTAGAACTGGGACGAACAAGCACAGTTGGAATTCAATACTGGCTCATCCAGATCTGTCACAAGAATTCTTCCTTAGCAGGGATTCTTGTAAAGTCTGTCTTGGTGCCCATTTATTTCAAGAAGCCACAGAAAATGACACCACTGTTCAAAAAACCATTGCTTTTTCTAGCCGAGTGCTAACAAAATCTGAAAAAAATTATTCCGTTACTGAATTAGAAGCTTTACCTATCGTATGGGCATTTAACAAATTCCGTTTCTTTCTTTCTGGTAAGCACGTAAAGGTATACAATGATCATCGTTCATTACAATTTCTTATGTCATCAAAATTAAATCATGTAATGTTAAAACATTGGGCATTGTTTCTGCAATAATTCCACTTCACAATAGTCTACATTCCCGACAAGGAAAACATTGTTGCGGACGCACATTCACGCGCACCGGCTGGACTTGAGAAAGGTAACACAGAAGGCAACCTCGAGAAAAATTTCAGTATTTTTCATTCAGAAAGTCGCCTTTGTAAACTTCAACCCCACATCTTTAAAGGACATTGCTCATGAACAAGATAAAGATCCGATTTGGAAAGACATCAAAAGTAAATGGCACGAAAAGACACACACACAGATTCGGCATTATTATCTGGTTAGAAACAACATACTGTTCAAACGCTGCACTGTTGATGACAAGCTATGGGTACTTTGCAATCCTGACGGTTTTGTTAATAAGCTCGTTTGGTACATTCATTTCAGCTATGCACATTTTGGTGCACGAAAATGTTCTCACATGCTTCGAATGACTTGTTATTTTAACAATATGGAAAAGAGAATTCGAAGAGTCTTGTCTATTTGTAAACTTTGTCAAAAGGCGAAACCACTATCTCACATCGTGCTCGGTTGTTTCCTATCATTCCTTCTAAATTAAAAGAATCTGTTGCTGTTGATCTCTTGGGACCGCTTGTCAGAACATCGAATGGATTTTCGTACGTTCTAGTCGCTGTTGAACTTACTTCAAAATTTGTTTCCTTCACTACATTACGTAAAGCCACTGGACGGTCTGTATCCAACGCCTTTGTTAAAAATTTCTTAGGTGAAGTTGGCCACGTTGCTAAAGTCATTTCAGATAACGGACCGCAATTCAGATCTGCTGTTTGGTCACGCATGCTTTGGAATCATAAAATCAAACCTGTTTTTATTTCATTGTACTCACCACATTGTAACCAGTCTGAACGGATTATGAAAGAAATCAATACGCTTTGCAGACTTTATTGTCACAGAAGCGCATTGGGACAGATATTCACATTTATTTCAAAATGTGCTGAATGAACTGCCTCCTGACTCCACTGCTTTACTACCTACTCTTGTACTGAAGAATGAAGAACCATCGAACAGAATCAGAGAGCTTGTGCCTTTTCCGAATACACGTAAACTTCGACACAAAGACATAATTCATTTGGCTATTAAAAATATAAATTCTGCAGCAGACAAAAGGAGAAAACTACACGATAAAGCAAATGCAAAGAAATTATATATTGGTCAGAAATTTCTCATTAAAGCTCATTCATTGTCACATAAGCAGAAACACTTGAGTCACAAATTCTTTCTAGTTTACAATGGACTTTCCAGAATCTGACGTATACCACATGATACTTGCGTTGAAGTTGTAACTCTGCGTACTAGAAGGAGTAAAAGTTTACACAACATTTCACGTGTAAAGCCGTTTATTGTAAGATAATCTGCTTTTTAACTTTGTCTTCGCCATAAAACTTTTCACTTCACATTTCTAGTATGCTTTGTCAGACTTAAGAAACTGTTAACATGCAACAATGTTTGAAGTTAAATATTCAGTCTAGAACCAAGAGAACTTATTTAAACAGAAATTACGAATGCATTGTTATAGTGAACAGACATCACATTGTTAATGTGAGTGTACATTCTTGCTTGTTAGTTGCACGATTACGTAACGACTATAACACTTACATGCTTAGAACATATACTGATACTGCTAATGAGATTTTAATGCAACTTTTTGGTTTACTTGAAAATACATTCTGGATTTAAAGTACTTTCTGTGAGATATCAGATGACACAGTGGTTAGTTTATGTGACAACTACACGATTTTATCACGACGCTACTAATGAGTGACAATTTACAATGTAGCTTTTGCGGTGTATCTGTTTTATATCTGCACAGTTTCTCTGAATTATTCTGGAAAGTAAAACATGTTTTAAGAGTAACTTTTGTGGTATAGCTACGATGAGACAGCCTTTTCCGTAGCGCAACAATACCTTACAGCACAGTACTTTCTTCATCACGGTAATAAGCATAATAACTAAGACATCTATATGCAAAGCATTTCACTTTCGTTTATGATGAGGTGAGTACATTGAGAACCTTGCTTACAGAGGAAGATAACTATGACACTTCCACAGAATTATCTTACAGCGAGACGCACATTTGGCGCTACAGGACACGCATTTGCGTGATTAATTTTGTACTTAAACCATTTATTTTTCAAGATTTTTCAATTACAAGGAAAGTTTTCCGTGATATATTTCATTCCACTGCTGTAGTCCGTAAAACCTGCGGGTATGGTTACATTAATCCTCAGGGAGGTGCACGCTTACTTTGTGTACCATGTGTGTGGCACGCACAAGCAGCTCTAGCTAATTTGGTATTTGCTTATACATTTTTACACATCGGTACCATATTTCTCTAACACAGAATTACACAGCTATCTGACCATTAAACTAAGAGAGACAAATATTTATTTTACTACATCAGTGACAGAAGTTTACGTAATTACACAGTTGGATAACTTCACACTTATGAAATTGTATTTTCTCTGTACTTTGTGAAATGTTCATATTTTCTTGGAACCATTGTGATACTATGAGAGGTTTGAATGATGTATTTGGTATGTGATCAAAATTTTTAAAGTACGTTTGATGTAGATGACACTATTGAAATGAGCAGAGATTTTTTTTTGCGTTTTGAAATTATTGGAGGAAGCTACAACGTTTTTGAGAATTGACTGAGACGTTATGATATTATTACGACGACCATGTCTATTATGCTGATGAGGTATGTTTATGATCAATAAGATGATGCTACCGTATATGAGGAATTTGATTATGCTATGTATTTCTTATGATGAAATATTGAAGGAGTGTCGATGAATATGTATATGTATAATAAGGTAAGGAATAATGAGTAGTGGTTAGGGACTCTGATTTGTGGAAAAGGATGTTGGAAACCAAGAATCGTATTTTCATAATCATGAAATGTATGTATATGCGTAAATGTATCACAACGCCGACGAAAAGTTTTGGACACTGTTATATTTATAGGATTTTGTTTCTACGCATTTGTAACGCAGATTCTCGACCTGTGAAATCTTTTATATGAGACTGTCACTGTAGTGCAAACTGGTGTCTTAAATATTTCAGTGAGAAAGTTAAGTGACCATCTTCACGTAATGCGTCGTGGGCACCCAGCTGCGCGACAGTCGCCTGGAAAAAAGCCATTAGTGTGTGCCTTTCAGAGGCACAGGTGGAAAAAAGAGGCCATTATCATCGCTATTGACATTTCTTTGTAGAAAGGATCGCAAATACGACACGCTCAAACTTGAAAATATATGATTACAGTTTGGAGCTCTTAAGTTATGATATTTACTAAAATGCCTAATGAAATGATGAGAAACATTTTTACATCTATTGTCTTTCTAGTTGAGAGATTGCTCAATTCATTTAATATCTAGTTTCTAGCTGCCCTGCAACATTGGTTAAAATAAAATTTTATAGCTGTACTAATATAAATATTTTATGACTACAGACCCAGTAAAGAATAACTTTATGATGTACTTCAAAAAAACGAAGGAGCACAAAAAGACATTTCCCTTCACAGGAATTGCATACAGAATTTTATTTTCAAGTACTTGGTAATTACTTTTGTAGAATAAATTGTGATGCATTACCCTATTGTTAAGATGTGACATAGGTATTAGACATGGCCATCTTTAGTGTAATATTTTTTTTGCTTGAGCTTTGTCCTGTTTAGATATAAGTTATTGCATTTGCTGCTGCTGTTTGCCAGGCATAGTGCTACTAAACTTCGCTTTGTATCACTCTGTTAAGCTAGTTTTACTACTGATTTATTTTTCTTGTTTGCTGTGCATTGCATTATGTTAGTTGCAATACTGCATTTGCTTTGCTAATTTGCAAAACAATTTGTAAACTTTTTTTGTAGGGAGCATGGGGGCTATGTAAGTAGGCTGTTTAAGTTTTTTTTAATGGTAATACCATGTAGCGCTCTGTATGGAAATCACTGGCTGTGTTGTGTGCAGTCTGTGGCTAGTTTGCATTGTTGTCTGCCATTGTAGTGTTGGGCAGTTGGCTGTTAACAGCGCGCAGCGTTGCGCAGTTGGAGGTGAGCCGCCAGCTGTGGTGGATGTGGAGAGAGAAATGGCGGAGTTTTGAAATTTGTAAGACTGGATGTCATGAACTGATATATATAATGACTTTCGAACAATATTAAGGTAAATACATTGTTTGTTCTCTATCAAAATCTTTCATTTGCTAACTATGCCTGTCAGTAGTTAGTGCCTTCAGTAGTTTGAATCTTTTATTTAGCTGGCAGTATTGGCGCTCGCTGTATTGCAGTAGCTTGAGTAACGAAAATTTTTGTGAGGTAAGTGATTTGTGAAAGGTATAGTTTAATGTTTGTCAGGGCCATTCTTTTGTAGGGATGTTTGAAAGTCAGATTGTGTTGCGCAAAAAATATTGTGTATCAGTTTAAGCACATCCATGTACAATTTTTCTAAGGGGACGTTTCAGTTTTGGTGAACTTCTAAGGTGATGTCCTCACTGACCTGGACATGTACCTCTCAGTTTTTTTATTATTACATGTTTACGGATATTGAAATTTTTATTTATGTACACCACAGACAGAACAACACAACTAGCATATGGGCGAGGGAGGAAACGTGCATTTTAATAGAGCTAAGGTAGGAATTTTACGCTCGACAATTTTCGATAACAGACATCATAGTTTGCCGGCCAAGGAAACCCGACAGCTCCTCTGGAGAGTGCTGAGAGCGCAAAATCACGTTAACCAGCTCTTGCCGAATGCGCTGCGTCTCTTTGCGTTGGACATTCCGTCTGCGTACGCGGCAACGTAAGCTGCCTCGTCCTTTAACGCGCCCGTGCTTTGATTACATTTTTTATGTATCCTTTGAAAATGTGTTAATATTTCAGTTAGATTTTATCATGTTAATTTAATATCACTATTATTATTTCAGTGAAATTGTCTGTATGTGTCATAACATTGCTACAATTGATAAAACAATAGAGACAGTCTAGAAAAGCAATGCAAATTCTAAGCCACATCCGAGCGATATTCTACGAACACATTGAAACAGAACCAAATGGATGTTCATAATTACTCGGTAATATAAATATGCATTAAGCTGTCACTTTGCTTTGCAACGTACTAGATCAAATACAACGACAATTTTTGTAACGAAAACGTAGAACAGGCTAGGGCCTAATTCCACACATTACCTTAAAATGACTGGAAGATTCGTCACTGAGCTGCCTAGTCCAGGTATCGCGCTTTGCTAAAAGAAAATATCTGCGTTGACAGTACCGCGGCTATAAAACAATAACCTAACTTTTAAAGGTGCTCTGGAATAACGTCGAACTACAGCCCTCCAGCGATGCTGTTTTCTCTCCTCTGCAAACAATAGCACAATTCTGAAAACTGGAATTAGTTTACATAGCTTGCAGGACTTGGAAATTTTTTGTACTGTTTGATCCATAGTGCTTCTCCGCTGAAGATGTTATGAAAGTGTGTTGTTTCCGCTATTTCAGCCAGAGAGCGAAATTTGTTTTCAGAACAAAGAATTGAAGCACTATTTTCTTCTCTCTTTGAACGCAACTTTATTTAGATTTCAAGATGTTGGTGACCATTAAGAATTTTGTGATTAATTCCACGCGTTGAACGGCTTAATTATTTGTTTCGGGATTCAGGAAATTTAAGTTGGTTCGTCATTGTAAAACTATTATTGTTTGTTCACTGATGGAAGAATTTCACTTAATTTCAGACTTCCGAAATTTTATTTCCATAATACATTGAGAACTTCGTTATAGTTGTTTTTGTGAAATGAACTTACGCTACAGAGACTACCTGCCTCTTTACTTGATATTCTTGTGAATGCTGCTGTTTCACTCTAGCTTTCCCCACCACTGTGATAGTCTTAGAAAGTGTGTGAGTGAGACGGCTATATGCTGAATGTTAAACATGCGGGAAAACTGGGACTACGTGTTTTAAACACAGTGCGACTATTTCAAGAGACGAATGTTGAACCATACTTATATAAACAGAACATTATCAAGTGGTTTTATTTTCAGATTCTTATTTTGCTACCGAACCATTAAATTTTGTTAATTAATTAAATAAAGACATTACATAGTGCTAATACTGTGAGTACAGCTACAAAACGCTTTATATATAGGCATGTAACATTAAGTTGGGATCCTTATAAATGTATGTACATTTCGATCTTAGAATATGTAATTGTTCTATAGGTATGGTTCGCGAACTAGACACACGTATGGGATTATAAACATCAAAAATTCATTGAAACTGACCGTTTGCGGGAAGTTTTCTTTTTCTTAACAGAAAAAACCCTTCGTACGCATGTTCTGATCCAAATAAAATAACCTAAGTTGCTTGTCAGGGGCACCCTTTCGTGAAAGTCTTGTAAATTCCTTGAATCAGCACATAGATCGGTGAAGTGGGTGGTAGATCGTACAACAGCTCAAGTTGCAAACAAAGACGTAAATCAGCAGCCAAAAGCGAGAACGGTCTGACACATAAATAGCGCTCTTTAAGAAGTTACGATGAAATATTCCAAGTATAGAAACGATATCTGTCACCTCCGATCTACAGATTACTGCCTTAAGCTATGGGAAATGTTCCATGTCCGGAGCTTGAAGTTGATTTTGCAACAGGATAAATTTGTTCGTGGAGGTATGTGCCGTCTATGCAACTAAATGAAGGCAGTTTGTTTGTTGCCATACGCGTTTCGCTTAATTTATTTGGGAAGCATCATCAGTGGCCTGAAATACATGTTTCTTTTTATATATACAATAAGCGTATTATCTGCTAGATATAATCTGTTGATATATTACATTTTGTCGGGTTTTTTAGGTTAGAAGCAACTTTTGTAGCACAAGTTCCATAAAATGATGTATCTTTCGTTTTACTTACGATTTCCAGCACTGCTAACACATATGTGTTTCTGGAGATGTATTTGCTGGTCTTCATGCTCCAGTTAGCCGAATCAGGTGTTGTTTAGCCATTTGTCACATCACATTTCACTTTCACTGCCATTTGGCGATCAACATATGTGTGTTTGCAGTCTGTAGTGTTGCCAACTGTTGTTATGTGTTTGTCTTTTGTTTCTGTTGTGTTTTGTGGTTTTCATTTGTTGTGTGTCTGTGTGTGTGTGCAATCCTGTTTTTTATTTATTTTTATTAATCTGTGAGTATGTGTGTGTGTATGGGGTGGGGGGGTAGGAGGAAGAGAGAGAGAGAAGAGGGGAAGGATATTCATTAATTATTTATCCTAGTTGCACTTCAGTTTGTTATTGTTTTGGTGGCTAGCATGATCAGGGAGTTATTGTTTATATGGATTTGGTCATTGAGTACCTTCTTTTCCATTGCAATGGCTCTTTGTATGTGGAAGTTTTCTTGCAATGTCAGGAGGTTTTTGTTGTGAATATTCACTCTGATAACTGTCATGTCACATTCCATGTTGGATGGTTCATGTCCATGTTTTATCAGGTGATCGGCAAAGGTAGAATGACTGTTCTCATATTTCCAACTTCTTATATGTTCTTAATACCTAGTTTTAAAGTTCCTGCTTGTCATCCCCAGATATGCTGCTTTACATTCTTGGCACTTTAGCTGGTATATACCTGCTCCTTGGTATTTGTCTGGTTTTTCTGTTGTTTGTAAATGTGATTGAAGTGTGTTTCTTGTTCTGTAAGCTATTTGTAATCCCTGTTTCTTTAATATATTTGCTATCTTGTGTGTTGTTTTGTGTTTGTATGTGAGAGTATACCATTTTTTTCTGTTATTCATGTCATGAGTGTTATTGTTTTGTGTTTCTGTGTGTGCTGTAGTGTTTGTGGGGTTCTGTAATCTCTGCTTGATTTGATTTTTCTTTAGTTGTGATTTAATTTTTTCATTGAGTTTTTGTACTATATGGGTGCTGTAACCATTGTTAGTGGCTTCAAGTTGTATTGTTTGTAACTCTTTTTCATAATTTACTTTGCTGAGTGGGATGTTATTTAGCCTGTGTAACATGTGTCGTAGGGCCGCTAATTTTTGATTTTGTGGGTGGTTGGATGAAGCATGTATGATTGTGTCTGTGGCTGTAGGCTTTCTGAAGATGTCAAATGTGTGTTTATTGTTCTCTCTCTTTATTGTTATATCCAAGAAATGTATTTGCTTTTATGTTTTTTTCCTATGGTAAATTGAATATTTTTATGTATGTTGTTTATATCTGTATGAAGTTTATCAATTTTCTCTGTTGGTTCATCTACCATACAGATTATGTCATCTACGTATCTGTACCAGTAAACAATTTTGTATCCTTTCTTTGTGATGACTGTATCGAAGATTGTGTTTTCTATGTAGTTGATGAATATGTTTGCTAGTGTTCCTGAAATTGGGGATCCCATTGGGAGCCCGTCATCTTGTAAGTAAAATTCCTTTTCAAATTGGAAGTAATTTTGGGATGTGATTACTTTGAGGGTTTTTGTTATTTCATTAATATTGTCTACAGGTAGTTTGGTGTGTGTTAGTAAGTTTTCTTCAATTAGTTTTATTGTGTCTGCAGTGGGTATAGAGGTGTACATGTTCTCTATGTCAAAAGAGATGAGTGATGCTGTTTGTGGGATGTGTAAGTCTTTTATATGTGTTATGAGTTCATTTGTGTTTTTCACTGTTATGCTGTTCTTCATTTCATAGTGTTGCATTATGATTTTTTCATGTGTTTTACTACATGGTATGATGGTGCATTCATGAAATTAATAACAGGCCTCAATGGAATGTGGGGTTTGTGGACCTTGGGTTGGCTTCTGAGTGTTGGTGCTTTTGGGTTCTTCTGTGTGATATGTTGTTTTTGTTTATCTGTAAGTATGTGTCTGATCTCTCTGAGGTTGTTTTTTATGTATGTCTGGAAGCGTGCTGTTGGATCAGATTTTAGTTTTGTGATATTTTTTTGTCAGCTCTTGTGACTATGATGTTGTTAGCTTGCAGTTTTTCTTTTAATTTCTTAGTGGTGTTTTTTTCTGTTTGAAGTTTACTGTTTTGCTCTTTCTTTGACTTGGTGATTATGTTATTTATTTCTTTCTTCACTAGTTCTCGTGTTAGTCCAGTATTTATAGTGTTATTTTTGTTTTTCTCTTCCTCTGCCAGGATGTTTTCTGTTTCTACAATCAAATTTTCTATGTAGTGGTTATCTATTTTTGTGCTGATGTTGTGTTTGAGTCCTTTCTCTAATAGCTGTGTTTCTTTCTCAGTTAATTTTGTGTCTGTGAGATCTATTAATTTTCGGTGAAATTTGTGCTGATGGGTGTGTTGCACTTTGTCTTACTTTCCTCTATGGTTATTTTTATTAGTGAGTGTTTTGATTTTTCGTTCATGTTTGTTGTGTGTGTATTGCAGTTGTGGCGTGCAGCGCCGTAAATATCGATATTTGTAAAGAGTGTAAGTGTGCTATCTTTGAGATGGAGAGTTTTGGAGGATGTTTTCCGCTAACGGGAGTTAGCCTCAGGGACTTGTATCGGTGTAGACGTGAAGTGCTAATAAATTGTCATATGAGAGAATACTAGTTGTTTACCTACAACTATCACCCAATTCCCTCACTGGTGACCCCGTTTTGTGTAATACGCGTTCAAGTTACGGCACGAAGTGTTATTTACGCGCCTACCGCGTCGGTTTTCTTTTCGCGATCGCGAGGGCCGGTGTTTTAGCTTCAGACAATGACCTTTCAGCACTCACCGCCGCCCGGATCTCAGCAACATCTCTCCAGCATCCCTGCCGTCGTAGTGGATATGCCGCGAGATCCTTCGGAATCTTTCAGCCGGAACATGCAGTGGAATTCATCGAGTGCAGCCAGTTTCTGCCAACCGCCAACGGTCGCGGACTCTGGCTTTGTTAGCCTAGACTTTTCCACGTGTTCTCCACAGAGTGTTGTTCGGAACATTCCTACTCCTGTGTCGAACGCACAATTCAATACAGTTCGTGGTGTCGAGCGGAATCTTGCCACTTTGGAAAATCCAGCAGTAAATTCAATCCCGAGCCAGTTCCCGCCACGTGTGTATCCTTCCGCGCCGGTTAGTCAACATGTGCTCAATGCTCGCCAAACAGACAATATCACATCGAGTGTGCATCCTTGTGGACATGTGTGGGATGCTTGTGTTGCTCATAATCAAGTCAACAATTCTGTGCTGGACAGTAATTACCCGGACATTTACAACCACCCCCACCATTCACGGCCGAATGAATACAGAGTGCATAACGGACATTCACCGGCGTACGTAAGTACTAGCGGCTTCTCTCCGAGCTATCTAGTCAATGAGAATGCACATTGTGACTACGATTCTCACACTGTTCGTGCGTCCGTCGCTTCTCAGCCGCCCCCCCCCCCCCCGGCGTCAAGTGAACTTTGCGATACCCGCATTACAGGACGCCAATAATTCGGACACTCTATCCTCTTCGTGCTCTACTCCCATCCGAAGAAATAGGTGCACCTCCACAGTGACTGCTGTGCCGAATCTGCCGAAACTACCAGACTTCAAACCCGCTCACCCGGAATTTTGGTTCAACCTGGTTGAGAAAACATTCAATGTCTGTGCTTTGGACGACGACGCGCGCTTCGTGTGCCTCATGATCTGGTCAAAGCACCGCCCCTATCAGAGAAGTATGCTATGGCGAAACAGACGATACTGGAGAACGTCTCAAAAACCAGGAGAGAAAACGTGCGACAGCTAATTTACGAAGAGCGTATCGGCGACAGGTCTCCGTCCCAGCTGTGGCGGTGCATCCGTCTTCTCGTCGACGAGCAAGTTATGCCTGATGACACACTCGCAGAAATCTGGACAGAAAAGCTGCCTCTGCCTGTCCAGACTGCAATCTCTGCGTATGAGGATAGGCCAGTAAATGAACGTTTACGTGCCGCCGATAGAGCTTACTCCGCCAGGCAGCGTGAGCTCCACGCACTGCATTCTGGACGTGACCGCACTAAGAAGCTGTCCAACACCACGCCCTTGTCTGGTGCTGCTAATAACAAGTTTGTTAAACTAGCCGCCCTACCTGCACCTCCAGCTCCGCCCAACGACAGCGCACCGGCCTCGGTGGAAGATTCTGGGTCGCATACTCCGTCACCTAGTTACTACCCACAGGAGCACAGGCCCGCTCAATCTTACTGTTTCTTCCACGCGAGATTCGGGGAGCAAGCACGCAAATGCCAGTCGCCGTGCTCTTACCCAAACTCCAACCGCAGGTAGGCAGCGGTGCCACCTCCTGCGACATAAACAACGTGCACCATCCAACGTTGCATTCCGTTTTGGACAACAACAGTAAGTGTGGTCGAGTCTATGTCCGAGATTTACAATCGGGTGTACGGTTTCTGGTAGACACTGGCGCAGATGTCTCTTTGCTACCGGCTCGCCTAGCGACCAATAAAGTGCAACCGCACAAAACAGTACTTCGTGCAGTGAACTTGTCTACCTTACAGTGTTCGGGTTCTACACTGTATACAGTGAAACTTTCGCCCGAGTGCAAGCTGAAGTGGACGTTTTTAGAGTCAACAGTTGAAGAACCTATTCTCGGAATTGATTTCCTCAGGCACTATCAGTTGTCACTAGATTTTGTGAAAAATACTGTGTTTTACCCCCCACTGAACAAACATATTCCTTTCGCTCCGCCGAGTGACAGTTCGGCTAACACCAAACATGTGCGCTGGGCTAAGAAGTGCCCAAACCTATCTTGGACAAACGAGTGGCTAGCGGAGCGCGCCGAGTCTTCGAACTTGCGGATGGAACGTAGGGAAATGCTGTTGCATCCCCGCGACATACATCACGAGTTGACCTCCACACAACAACGCCTCGCGTCACTACAAGCGGACGACTCGTCGGCTACAGACAAGGTTAGTCCGTGCCAATCTGGTGTTCCCGTGTCCACACACATTAATGACAATGTTGTGAACTCTGCAAACTGTGTCAGCATTCCCCCTTGTAATGACAGTGTATGCCTGTGTGCTCATGGTCCATGCGTTTCGAATGAACAATTAACCTCCCAAGCCCGTGGCAATGAAATACAGCCGTCTGCTGTTAGGCCACACCCACTCGAGGCTACAGCGCGCGTAGCGGCACGGCCCGCTACCAAAAACCAGTGTACCAACCTCGCCCAGATTAACATGCGTGCGTTCGCTACGCAGCCTTCGAGCGATTGGCACGCCTCAGCGCCACAGCTTTGCTTGCCTGCCACCGCCTGCTCCGCTTCACGGACATCTGACTGTTTTGCCGCGCCACGTATTGCAGTAGTCACTAATGGCACAGTTCACCGGTTACGTCTAACCGCTGGGCCGCCCATATCGCAACGCCCACGCTGCCTCAAGCCGGAATTTATGAAAATTGCAAAAGAAAAATTAGATGATTTATTACAAAAGGGAATAATTGAACCTTCTTCCGGTTGCTGGGCTAGTCCTATCTTGTTTGATCAAAAGAAAGACGGTACTTGGCGTATGGTCGGAGACTATAGGCGTTTAAATGCCCGCACCACCATTGATAAATACCCGGTCCCACACATTGCGGACTTCAATCATGCGCTCGCAGGTGCAGAGTACTTCTCTGTTTTGGACTGCAAGCACGCATTTCATCAGATCCCCATGGCTCCGGAGGATATTGAAAAGACTGCCATAACCACTCCCTTCGGGTTGTTTCAATACAAATTTATGCCGTTTGGGTTGAAAAACGCCCCCCCAAACGTGGCAGCGTTTCATCAATCAAACCTTATCCAATTTAGACTTTTGTTTCGTATACATGGACGACATATTGGTTTTTGCTCATACTTTGGAACAGAGTAAGGAGCGTGTTCAAGTCGTGACAGACACGTTAGCAGCTGCTGGTATAGAACTGAACAATAAAAAGACTCAATTGCACCAGTCATCCGTCACATTCCTAAGTTATGTTGTGTCGTCGGACGGTCTGACACCACCGCAGGACAAGATCAAGCCTGTTCTTGAGATGCCACGCCCCCAGACCTATAGGGAATTACGCAGGTTCATCGGAACAGTCAATTATTACCGTAAACATTTGCCAGCTGCTTCTGCGGTGCAGGCACCTCTCACAGATGCACTCGCAGGCTTACAAACTTCCGGCACCCGCCAGGTCCCATGGACACCAGACATGGACAAGGCATTTAACGAACTCAAACAGCTGTTGGCCTCCGCTGTCACTATTGCTCACCCACGTGCGGACGCGACAATGTTTATCACTACTGACGCTAGTGACAGTGCTGTCGGCGCAGTACTGAGTCAGACATACAATGATGTTACGACACCCCTGCAGTTTATCTCAAAAAAGTTAAACACTGCACAGAAGAAATACTCAGCATTCGACAGAGAATTACTTGCAGTGTACGAGGCCATAAAACACTTCAGAACTGATGTTGAGGGACGAGATTTCTATGTGCTCACTGATCACAAGCCGTTGGTTCCTGCGATAAAAAATCCTTCGTCTGATCCGCCCCCACGACGCTTTCGTCACATCGACTACATCTTGCAATTTACAAATGACATTCGCTACATCCGAGGAGCGGACAATGTGGTTGCTGATTTTCTCTCGCGTGTAGGTGCTGTCACAACCTTAATTGACTTAACAGACCTACCTCGGTTGCAATCGGCGGACCCTGATACCATGCAGTTGATTTCGGACCACAGCTCCTCTCTCAAACCGGTACGCTCTACTTTCCCCGGCATACCTGAATTAGTGTGGTGTGATGAATCGACTGGTACGTTGCGGCCGTTCATTCCTAAGCCCCTTCAGCGCCAGGTCTTTGACAAATTACACACATTAGCACACCCCAGTGTCAAAGCTTCCACCCGTCTGGTATCTGAACGGTTTGTTTGGAGAGACATGCGCCGCAACTGTCAGTCTTGGGCCCGGACATGCTTGTTGTGTCAACAGAACAAAGTTTCCAGGCACACTTCCCCATCCCTTGGCTGTTTTGCCCAACCGCCAGGCCGGTTTCATCATGTTCATGTGGACCTCGTAGGACCTTTGCCCCCCTCCGAGGGTTTCCGTTACTTGTTTACAGCCATTGACAGGATGACTCGGTGGGCTGAGGCCGTGCCTATTCCAAACATTACCTCTGAGACAATAAGCCGAGCATTCTTAGATTCGTGGATCTCTAGATTTGGCTCACCTGTTTACCTCACTACTGACCAGGGACGGCAATTTGAGTCTTCAGTTTTCTCCGATTTATGTAAAATGTGTGGTATTGTCAAAATTCATACTTCTGCATACCACCCCCAAAGCAATGGGCTTGTCGAGCGATGGCATCGTACCTTAAAGTCTGCCTTGCGTTGTCATGACACACTATGGACAGAAGCACTGCCCTTGGTGCTTCTTGGCCTTCGTGCGACTTTCAAGGAAGATCTCAAGGGTTCCGTAGCCGAGTTTGTGTATGGCCAACCGGTGGTTTTGCCTGGAGAATTAGTCGCTCCCACCCCACTTCCTCGGCCCTCCGAACTCCCTTCACTTCTCGAGCGAGTGCGCTTGCACTGCAGCAAACTTCAGCCGCCACTTCCGGCTAGTCATACACCTCCGCGCGTGTACATACCGCGCACTCTAGACTCTTGTGGGTATGTGTTTCTCAGAGATGACTCAATCAAAGCCCCACTTCAGTCACCCTACACAGGTCCTTACAAGGTTGTCAAACGCTCCGGGAATAACATGGACCTCCTCATAAAAGACTCTGTAACCACGGTCTCACTCAACCGAGTGAAACCAGCTTTCATTGAGCCTCAGGTGGACCCCCCTGATTCGGCCCCTATCTCTTCCAGTCCTACTTCAAGTGGCCACTCATCTTCTCATACCATACATTCGGGTACTGATTCTCCACAGCGGGCTTCTTTGCCGAGCACTGCTTCTTCTCCGCTCTCATCTAATTCGAGTGGCCAAACTTATCAAGGCTTCACTCCTCCCAGCCCTCGCAGTCGAGCTGCCAACCACTTGGATTCTACCATTGTATCACCATCTTCGTGTGACAGCTCTTGGTCACGCCGTTCAATCCATGTGGGCTCCTCGTTGCCTTCGGCCACACTCCCTCGGCCGTCAGTTGATCACCCGAGGTTGTCGCCTGCGCAGTCCAGTGCACCTGCCACACCCCTCTCCGCAATCGCTTCTCCCTGCCATGGCTTCCCCACACCTCCCTGCCGTCCCCCCCCCCCCCCTGGCTCGTACAGGTGCCACCCAAGAATTCACAACACATGTACATCCTGATGACATACATAAATTATCTGTTGTTGTTGATGGTGATAAGGCGTGTGTGTTACTCTCGTGTGACAAAATTGAGGGAGGAAGTGCAGAAACTCGTGTGGTGCGTCGCTTTAAATTAAGCACAAGTGCTGCGTGTGGCAATTTGCGTGCCTTTGTTAGGCCTTCTGGCAAGGTGATTCTCCGCCTGCCTGCAGACGAAGTGCTACACCTCCACTCCAGGACAGGACGTCGTCTTCGGCCGCCGGCTTCGCTTGCTGATTTTGCCGTCGACGTACCGGGTTTAACCCCCCGGTCTCCTACCAGTCGACCGCTTCCGCCTGACGCTGAAGAACTGTATGTTACCTTCCTAACTTCTCACCCCCCCTCCCCCAATTCACAGGGACGTACTCCATACTGCGCGGGGGGGGGGGGGGCGGCTATGTGGCGTGTAGCGCCGTAAATATCGATATTTGTAAAGAGTGTAAGTGTGCTGTCTTTGAGATGGAGAGTTTTGGAGGATGTTTTCCGCTAACGGGAGTTAGCCTCAGGGACTTGTATCGGTGTAGACGTGAAGTGCTAATAAATTGTCATATGAGAGAATACTAGTTGTTTACCTACAACTATCACCCAATTCCCTCACAGTGATCTTGCTGTGATGTGTTCAGTTTTTTGTATTATGTTGATCATCACTGTTGGGTTGTTAACAAAAGCTGATAACTCAAGATGTAAATCATATAACATCCTACTAAGCATGAGTTTCTTAGTGTAAATCGATTTGATTTCATTTTCTAACCAAGTCTTTTCTGCAAATGATTTCGTTTTTTGTGCTACAAAAGAGTTGTTTCTGACCTTTACATTAATATAGCTCGGAATTACATTATTTATTTTACAGGTTTGATTGTATTTAATGTGTTGGATGGTCTTGTGGAGTCTGAGATGGATATTCTTGAAACTGTTGTATAATTTGACGGGAAATGCCTGACATGGCAGTATTATCGTCATATATGTGTTAGCAGTAAGTAAAACGAAAGATACATCATTTTATAGAACTTGTGCTACAAAAGTTGCTTCTAACCTAGAAAACCCGACAAAATGTAATATCAACAGAGTATATCTAGCAGATAATACACTTATTCTATATATAAAAAGAAACATGGATTTCAGGTCACTGATAATGCTTCTCAAATAAATGAAGCGAAACGCGTATGGCAACAAACAAACTGCCTTCATTTAGTTGCATAGACGGCACATACCTCCACGAATTTAAAGCAACTAAAGGAAAAGACGGAAAACAGTTAAAAATGAGGATAAATTTGTGTTTTATAGCATGAATCTTGTGTGCTATATCTGGTACCAAATGATTCTCCCCTAGCATTAGGACGTTTAATGGTTTCAAATAACCGGTGGTGTCGACCATCAAAGGGTTTGTCACCACCCTACATAACCGCAACGTAATTTTCTCGGTAATGATCACCTGTAATTCCGTCAACATTCATGGTCGTTCGTCAGAGGATAAGTGCATCATGTAATGTTTGTCGCAGATGTTGTAATGACATTCCACTGAGTGTTTTTATAGCTCATAATATTTAGATGGTATATTAACACTTTGCACTGCCATCAAACGGTATGAAAGGAACAGTACTTCAAACCTAGCAGTGAACAATGTGGCTTCTCCACTCTTTCTTTTCTGGACAAGTACATAGATGCGGAAATAAATCTAATTCAATGGAAGTAGTACTGTCACGAAACAACTAGAAGTCTAACAATGAAACCCTTCAGTGCGATGTCGTAAGTTCAATCTTTAGTAAGCCTCATTTGAAAGTTTTGTGTTAACAGTTACGACAGGAAAAGTATTAGCGGCTAATGACACATGGTGTCCATCAGGAGGGTGACAGAAAATGAGTTTGCTGGATGTGCAGAGATCAACCTCTATCAACCTCCTACAGCATGTATGTAGTACACAATGGGCATCGTCGACATTCAAGAAATGTTCAAAACTAACCTTTAACTTATATGATGAACACAGAATGAAAAATGGCGACTCACAGAGATCACAAAGGTTCTTACCATTAACGTCGAAGACGACCTTCTTAACAGTTACTAACCGTGCAGGACTTTCACCAAGGTATCCACTCTTGAGGAATGCGTATGAAATCATGCTGGTAATGGGCCGATGGGCGTGTGGTCCTAAAACAGCGACTTCACATCGACCAGTGCATCGCCACGAAACGGCATCAAGAAGGTGCTGACCTGCGCACCAGTGGAAAGAATTAGCAGCGGCACACCTTGAGGAAGACAGAATTCAGCGTCCCCTGTCAAAGCTGATTTAACCGTCACACATCGCTAGTATGGCCACTGTTTGATCAAAAAATTTGTTCAAATGGCTCTGAGCACTATGGGGCTTAACATCTGTGGTCATCAGTCCCCTAGAACGTAGAACTGCTTAAACCTATTTAACCTAAGGACATCACACACATCAATGCCCGTGGCAGGATTCGAACCTGCGACCGTAGCGGTCATGCGGTACCAGAGCTGTCTGATCGCAGACTTCGAGAGAATACGTTATGAGTAACAGGATGATGATACTTAGCCCGCATTCTAGGAGTAGTAGTGGAGAGTAATTAACGTAATTGCATGTAGGAAGCACAGGATGCCATAAGACAACGAGAAGTTAGGTAACGTTTCTCTCCTTTTTCGAAATACATTGTTCTATTAATCTAGAAGTGCTATGTGCAGATCGTTTTGGATTCGTGCCACTGGCCAATGCAACTTCTCTCCTTCCTTGTTTGCGTTGGTCCTGACTCCCACAGTTGCCGATACAACATCTACCCACGATGAGTCCAGAACATACGCTGCCTTCCCTCTTCGCCACTCCGTCACGATGTGTCAGTAATATTTCTCTCTTTTCCTTCAGAGCAGCATTGGCACTAATTGTGCTATTTCTAGCAGTCTGGCTGCTACTCTTCCTTTTTTGTATTTGCTTTGCTTGTAATTATTTTGTTGCGGTGTTCCTCTCCTTAGAATGGCCTCTAACCCGTCTCCTACACCAACTGCGCCTACCTCCGTTTGCTGCTGACTTTGATTTAACACAGTTTATTGTGTTTCAGAACCACCAAATGTCGCAGTTGATGATGGCAGTCCAGCAGGTCATTTACGCACAAGCCACTGTTGCATCAACTCCGCCACAACAGTCAGCCACATCCACGGCACATCCTCAGTGCGTAACACAGTTCTTAGCTTTCAGTCAACGGCAAGAGGAATGGAACGACTGATAAGCTGACTTCAACGCTCACTCAGAAGTTATTCCCGAGTAGTAGGTCGGAGATTCAAGTTTTAAAATATTTCGTTTCCACCCTCTCTACGTTATGAGGATCAGGTATAGATTGCTGCAGCTCGTTACAAGTTCTTTCGATTGCAGAAAAAGCCAGAACAGGTGTGCCATCAGCTAGTCACAGAACTTCAGGGTTTGACAAAACATAGTCGTTTTCAACGTAGCTGTGGACAGCACTGTGTGGACGCTATGATTCGTGATGCACTTACGTGTAATGTGGCAGGCAGAAGCATTCGTGAACAAACTCTCAAGCATCGTTATCCTACTTCTGAAGAGGAGTTACAAATTGTCGAATATCAGGACTCATGTAACAGTGCTGTGGAAACTTTGAGGTAGCTCCCATCTGCAATGTAATGCAAAGTGACAAACAGGCACGGTGTTACGACCGACCACCATTCGCCAACAGACCACCACATCTTGATCGGAGTAAACTGGTGTCAAAACGTGTGTTTGCTGTGAAATCAGGTTCTCGTTGCTTTTCAACACTTAAAAGACAAAACTTCCCTTCGTGTAAAGCAACTTTCTTTGCTTGTGGGAAGCCAGATCACGTACAATATGTGTGCTAGCAATGGAAAATGAACTCTACCCACGTTCACTCCCGTATGCGTGAATGCAGTTTTTTCTACACCGGCTACCATTACTACTAACGAGCAAATTCAGGATGTGCAACGACAGTCATATAAACTGTTTGTGAACTCACTCATTCCCGGACACTGTGTCTGACTTCAATAACACACTGACGCATTCTTTAAATTGCTTAATCGTGCCAATTCTGAACAGTTGCGGTCCGCCACAGTTGACAAAATCTTGCGCGCAACTTACTGAGTATGAAGTCAGGACATTCCACTGCTTGATACATGTAGTTTGGCTGCCACATTTCAGTCTCATACCATAAAAGTGACATTTACAATTTTGCATTCGAGAGACTGTGAAAATAATTTTGAGTAAGATACATTTGATTTGTTTGATCTTCATATTCAGCACAATGCGTTTTCTGTTTCTGCTTCTAACCCAAAATTTGAATAACAAGTTTCCTGATCCACTTTCCGAAGGGCTTGGCAGAGAAAATAATTTTTTGGCGCACGTTACGGTGAACTGCAATGCGTAACCTAAGCGTCTTCGGGCGCGTCCTGTCCTTCATGCACTTAGAGTCAAAGTCGCAAGTGAACTTAAGGAATGGCAAGGTAATTGTGTTATTGCTCCTATGCAGGCTAGTCAATGGGCTTCTCCTTTAATAATCTTATAACAGCCTTCTGCAAGACTTGGTTCTTCGTGTTTACTTTAGATCCACTGCGAATACATAAACAGTAATTTATACTTATCCATTGCCCCTCACTGAGGAATTAATGGACAGGCTTGCTGCAGGCCACTGTTTTCCAGAAACTGGCATATTCGTTGCGTATTTGCAAATTCTGGTAGACGAGGAGTGCCAGAAACCGCGTGTGGTCAACACACATTTAGAGTTATTCAACTTACTGCGCTTTTCCTTTTGCAGCACTGCCAATCCTGCCCAATTCCAGTGCTTCTTAGAAACATTTACTGAACTTCGTTCATACTACTTTGGCATTATTGTGGTGTCAGGATATTCGCCGGAGGAACACATCATTAACCTTCGCACCCTTTTTCAAGTACTTTCAGCTGTAGGCTGAAGTGTCGCCAGGACAAATGTCCCTTTTTTTATGCTGAAATTGAAGAATGTACAGTCGTAAAGCATCGACTGCTCACCGACCAGTGCAGGGCCGATAAACGGCATCAAGATGGCGCTGACCCAAGCGTCAATGGACAGACAGCTCCACACCTCCAGGAAAACTAAGTTTCAGCGCCCCCTGTGAACGTTGACTTAACGAACTAGAGGGTCCCCAGTCCTGTCTCAGGCTTGGAGAGCATCAGTACCGGTTGATAGTAAGACGAAAATTAGCCGTGTTCTGCGAGTAGTACTAGAGAGTAAGTACAATTGCATGTTGAGGGGCATAGGGAACACAGGAAGCCACCTAACAACGAGAAGTTAAGTTATGTTTCTTTCCTTATTTGAAATGAACTGTTCTGTTAATTTGGCAGTGTTATGTACACATCATTTCGAATTCCTGCCATCGGCCATCTCAACTTCTCTGCTTCCTTGTTTGTGTCAGTGCAGACTCCCACAGTAGGCGACACAGCAGTGAGAACTGAGGGATTGCGATGGAATGCAACCACAATCTGTCATGGAGCTTATGTGGAAATGGCTGTCCTCCAAGATGTAGCTACAGACAGTGCGATAGTGTATTATGTCCTTGGAAAAAGCAAACATCCAGATGCCGAATTTGTCCAGTGGTTCCAGGCGGTATGAACTGCAGTATCAGGCACTTTTCAGGAGGGATAGCTTGCGCTAAAGGAGTATGATTTTTATACACGGACCATGAACAAGTTATTTTTACCAGCTATCGTCCAAAAGCAGTGCTGTAACCAGTAATATAGTTTTCTTACGCCCAATTTTCCCACTTTTGCTTGTTGAAACTTAAATATTCCCTATTGTTCTTGCAAGATCACGCACACCAGAAACTATCTTAGGAGGAGAAAGCACCTCCAAGATCTCTTCAGTAACCTTAGAGCCAATTTAGCACCAGGATTAGCAGTCGGCACAATTATATACGAATGGGTTATGGCCCTCTGCTTGGTTGTTCTTGATACGACTTTGCTGTTACGTATAATTTCCGGGGTTCCTTTCATTGTATTTTCTCTTCAAATCGTGATAGGTCGTAGTTGAAACTGATCCCTTGCTGAACTGTGGGATAAGTTTATCTCATCTACAAATTTTCGGGCCGTCAAGTTGACGCATTGCTTTAAATTTCATCGTCTTCCGTCTTCCACGCCGGCTGCGGTGGCCAACCCGTTATATTCGCTTCAGTGCGGAACCGCGCGACTGCTACGGTCGCAGGTTCAAATCCTGTCTCGGGAATGGATGTGTGTGGTGTTACTAGGTTAGTTAGGTTTAAGTAGTTGTCAGTTATAGGTGACTGATGACCTCCGATGTTAAGTCCCATAGTGCTCAGAGCCATTTGACCCATTTGACCGTCTTCCAAGTCCGTAGCACTGTTTTAATTTATGCGACTGTCTATTGCTGCCCTTCAAAGCACTGTGGTCTACGTCTCTCGCTGTTTGATATGCATTAGGTAGTAGGTCATTATCAAACACATCCTCTAAACTCTATCGAGTATCCCTGAAACGCGAAAACACCAATTTTTGTAACAAGTTCGTCTTGTCCTGCCTTGAATGTCCGTAGGTTTTCTTATGCGCTACACACTCATAATGGTGCGGACCTATTTGAAATTGGTTCATAATTGCTTTTTACAATATTGGGAACAATCTTCCATATACGTAATTACGTTTCGCACCCGCTTCATAGACAACGATTATCTTTTACTAGGTTTTGCTAGAGATGGGACCTGTGATTCCCTTTCCGGAAAAGATGATGAACTGCGTATTTTATTTGTTAGGCACGTATCGTCATCATTGTACTCGGCGCGCACATTATCCACACAGTCAAGCGTATACGACACCACACATTCCAGTGACGCATCTTCCAGAAACTCTAGGATTTCATCTTCCTCCACTTTCCCACTCTGCGATATTCCTAGGGATTCTTTCTGACGAAACGGAACTTCGGAAAGCGCCGTTGTCGACATAATGCCATATTTGTTTTGTTTATCGTGGCCATTGCACTGCTTTGTGTCAACGCCACAACCACTGTAGCGCTGTTACGAGTCACCCATCGACTAAGCACCTCAACAACGCTCCGTAGCTTCATGCTGTTCTCACTACTGGATACCTCCAGTCCCACCCCCTGTTGCCGTTAGCAGCCAATATTTATGGCTGCATGGTAGGCAATATGCCGCTAATACCGTCGCCTTTTGTGACCTCGCACGCAAGGGCTTCGCAGTAAAGCGGATAGATCGTTGTAGCTGCGTCAAGTTGCAGTCTTTCCCCTTCCTCCTCAACCCTCAGCCCAACTCTCGCTGCAATCTAGGCCCTAGTGAAGAGCTCCAGTTCTGGCACACAACTAACCTCGGAGGAGATGGCCGCCAAGCATTTACGTCCTCACATATTCTTTACGAAAATCCGTGTATTTCCTTTTTCCAAATCTGCTTAAAAACTATTCGTCTTATTCAACCCACAACATGATCATCATATCAAATGGAATAATTCTCAGTTTTTCACTACTTTGCTTAGTTTTTTCTGAGTTTTCTAGCTTCCATAACAACCAGTTTTTTATTAAGTCTACGACTTTGCTTCTGCCGTTTCTTCTCGAAGATCCAGTCTTATTTCTGAAAAATTCACAAAACATTTACGATTCAAAGAATCCCATGGCGGAAGAACTGGGCTTCTTTTGAGCAGATCCATTAATCTATCCAATTTTATTCTTGGTCATATGAGCGGTAGTTCTGGTACGCCAAGCCTTGTGCCATTGGTCGAGAAATGTGTTTGTCAGAGGAGTCAATGTTTGGAGAAATCGGTGGGCTTGCTTGGACTTTCCACTTCAATGTTTTCAAGTATGGCGTGAAGGCTTTCAAAAATGGCTCTGAGCACTATGGGACTTAACTGCTGAAGTCATCAGTCCCCTTGAACTTAGAACTACCTAAACCTAACTAACCTAAGGACTTCAAAAACATCGATGCCCGAGGGAGGATTCGAACCTGCAACCGTAGCAGCAGCGCGGTTCCACACTGAAGCACCTAAAACCGGTCGGCCACAGCGGCCGGCTTATAAACAAGTACCTATGTCGAAATTGATATCATTCTGGTACTTTCATTATATTATTACCTACGATTCTAAAATATACGTTTTCACGTTCCGAATACTTATACCGGCATGTAGTATGATGTTTATAAAAAATCCACCATGTTCTGACAGAACTCGACGAGCTATATTCCTGGACACTTAGATTACAAAAATCACCCAAGGCGTTGGAGAGCACCTAATTTTCGAAGTTCATTTTCGTAGTAAAATTTTTGATGAGAATAACTGAAGAGGTGGCTCAAATGGCTCTGAGCAGCAAGGGAGTTAACATGTGAAGTCATTAGTCCCCTGGCACTTAGAACTACTTAAACCTGACTAACCTAAGGACATCACTCACATCGATGCTCGAGGCAAGATTCGAACCTGCGACCGTAACGGTCGCGCGGTTCAACTGAAGAATGTTTTGCTCGATTGGCGGCACGTTTTCACAAACACTCGTCTTATTTTTCACTTTTTAAAACTGTTACTGGTTTTTCTGATCAGTACTTCACTAATTATGATTAAATTTATACTTGTAGTGTGAATCGTTGGGCGACCACGTGTCTGGGACACGACCTTTGTCGTGAAAGGGGCGCGGTACGTTCAAAGCGAGCACTGTAGAGGCGTTTTTTTCCAGGAAAAGCAGTAAGGGAGGCAGCACGTCAGCGCCGGTCTGCAGGGTGATGTGTTGGCTGTTTGTTCTACGGCCCGTATAACGTCCCAGTTCCTCTGGCTTGTGGAATGTTAAGAAGCTTGAACGTGTTAGGGAGGCCAGAAAATCTGAAAAGAAGGGCTAAAGCCCAGTCTACCTATAGTGGGGTCAGTGAAGAGAAATGCAAAGAATACAAGTATTTCTGGTCAGATGAGTGTAAGGTAACATCAGCAGCAGCAGAAAATGGTATAGTGGGAATAGGATTCACAATGAACAGGGAAGTAGGACAGAGCATGTGTTTCTGTGTACAGGTTAGTGATAAAGTTGTTCTTATCCAAATCGACAGCAAACCAACACCAACAACGGTAGTTCAGGGATACATGACGATGTCACTAGCTGAAGATGAAGAAATAGAGAAAGTATACGATTACACTGAAAAAGTACGTACAGTGCGTGAAGGGACATGAAAATCTAATGGTCAGGGGGACTGGAATGCAGTTCTAGGGGAAGGAATAAAAGAACGGTTACAGGATAATACTAATCTGGTAGAAGGAATGAGAGAGGAGAAAGACAGTTCTGTAATAAATTTCAGCTAGTAATCGCGAATATTCACTTCAAGAATCACTAGAGGAGGAGGTATACAGGGTGTTTCAACAAGAATATACGTAATTCGAATGCATGTATTTATTAAACTTTAAGACATACGAATCTGAAACTTTACAGAGATATTTAGGCACCTCTCAAATTGAGATTACACATGTTCAAAATTTCCTCCATCAGCGACACAAACAATATCACATCGATACTCAAATACCGGCTGCTGTGACCGAGCGTTTCTAGGTGCTACGGTCGCAGGTTCGAATCCTACCTTTGGCATGGATGTGTATTGTGACGTCTCCTGGCAAGACATTTACAAAATCGGTACAATATAAAAACATAGTACAAATTAGCATTGACTGTATTATTATTATTATTAATATTATTATTATTTCATTAGTGTACGAATGGTTGTAGATTATGTATAAAAGGAAATAATTTTTAATTTTTTATGTTTGTGCAATATATTTCACAAATAGCGTCTGTGGCCGGCGAATGTATGTATCAAAGGAGATAATGAAAAATAATTATAAAGATGCTTATTAAATTGCCAGTAAATAGTGGAGGTAAAAACATTACTCTCTCTGTCTTCTTGTTGCTGTTGAAGTTGTAGGAGCCTGTGACGCTCTCTTGAAAGTGTAGGTAGCCTTCGTTTGTTCTTTGATCGAGAAAGACGCCATTGGAGGTTGATATTTGTAAAGTGTTGTACTTTCAATTTATGTTGATTTTTTGAATATAGAAATAGTTAAAATTATTACCTGTAATAATTTATTGCTAGCTTGTGCAAGATTTCATCCAAATTCCTAGCCGTTTTCAGCATATTAGGAATTTTTCATGACGCAGAGCAGTGCAGCGATTGTGGAACCACTGCCGCGGCAAATTCAAATGAAATTGAATGAAAGCAGGTTTCCTGCAATATAGCGGGCAGGTAACAGTACATTAAAATTATATCTTTTAGCTTCCTGGATACTTCAGAGGGGAATTGTGGATTTTATTATGTCATTTTCAAGTGAACATGGGCAGCAGTTTCGTAAATAATTCATGAGTGATAAAGTTTTACTTGTGTGTGATCGAAGACTGCTATGCGAAACCTGTTCTGGCTAATGACATAAAAATTAAATTTAATTTGTTTTTGTTTCATGCTGTCATGTTAGTCGTGGTAGTTAATAGTGTTCATATTTTTTTTTTTTTAATCCACTGCAGCTTTTATGTTTAGTGAACATAACATACTGTAACTTCCGCACAAGTAACAAGAGCAATTTTCTGTGCATTCAAGAGCTGAAAATAGCGAATGGTATTCTTTTTATTCCGTAATTGGTTACAGTAATGATACCATGTTCCATATCTGACAAGCAATATCAGTGTTATATAAAAATAGTTTGCAAATTAACGTCAACAGCAGGAAATCTTTCAGTGTTGTGCGTATCCCCACATAATAGGTCAAACGGCATCAAGTTAAAATATTTAAAAGTGCAGAAACTAATATCGAAAATCGTATTTTATCCGTCGTTTACGCAACAATAAGCAATATAAATTAATTAAAATATTATGCCATATGAACTACATATAAAGTAAGATGGGTGTGTGGTGGGGATTACGCGATAATTTGGCGTGGGGCCCGAATGAGCAGTGGTCACGGGAAGAAGAAGGAGGGGGGAAGACAAAAAAATTATATATATATTAATAATTTTTTTCTTTCAGAATAGTTAGTGGAGATATATTTTTTCCGATAAATGTACATATGTATTTTGTAACAAATGCTATGTTTTAATGCATGTATAGTTCTTTCATGAAAACTACACCACTGAGAGCAAACTGAACAAGTAAAGACTGATGCTTCAGAGGAATTGCAGCATCATAGTCTCGAGCAACCGAAATCAGAACCATGCAAATTAACGGTAAGACTACAGTATAGATGTGCTGTCAGTAGAGTATGAATTTCAGTGAAGTCATCTCATGTTACTAGTGGTGTGTGTGTGTGTAGTTTAAAGATAGTTGTTTGTGACAGGACCGAGTTTCAATGCAGATAGGATTTTTCATTGCGTAGTGTATTGTGTACCAGTTCATATATTTTGTGTGCAACGAGTGGGACAATATCCAACTTCGAATCCTTAAATATGGTCAAACTGCGTAGGCAACGCACAAGCAACATAGATACTGAGGAACAACAATTAAAGAGTGCATAAAATGTAGAAGCGAGTGCTTTGGACAGCACAAGCAATCGGTTTCAGTAAATACCCTGTGAAACTGTGGGGGCGTGGGCACAGGAAGTGTTGCCACCGTCCACCAGTGTCCAAGCAGACGTAGAAAAAGAAGTATTACAAACACCAGCAGAGCAGGAACCAGATATTGGTATTCTGCCTGGTGGATATTCGATTCAGGCTATATTAGAGCGAGTGCTAAATTATCAGGTGAAGTTAGCGCAACAGCAAGCGGAAAGGGACAAACAAATGGAAGCCTCTTTCTGCCAACAAGCTGAGCGGGACCGCCAGCAAGCTGAGCGTGACCAACAAGTAGTACAGTCCTTAAAATCCATGCAAAAGGAGATAGTAAACATGAAACAAACCTATCAGTCAATACCTAAAGCTGTACAGGAGTTAACTGCGCAGGTAAATAATCTCCAGTTAGCGAATACAACCATAAAAGATAAATGTGAAATTTAGCTAACTACTGCGTCTCCCTTACTTCTCCTCTCACTTTTTTTAAATACTGGAGTTAAGTTTATCCGGCTTGTGGTTTTATTTATTTAGATATGATTATATTTGTGTAGCAGCAAGTAAGTTGTTACATGGTAACCAGTAACTTTGCTTTACGATATGAAAATTTGGATTTGCATTGTTCAGACTGATATAAAACTGAAACTGAGGGCTGACGGCAGTACACAAAATTATTTGTAACACGTTGCTATGGTTTTGATTAAATGTTATTACACTGTCTTTAATTGGTAATTCTTTCTTCATAAAAGCAAGTAACTTTGAGTAATGTTGAGTAAATATTTCACTTTACTTTACTTTACTTTTCCGTGTCCAGATCAAATTTTATTTTTCCAATAGTTAGCCACCGCTATGGCTTTGTCGTTGGCTTGTAGCAGGTCACTAAAACTGCAGGGCTCCGGCAGTAGTCGGCACATGAGCAGATGTGCCTCGTCTTGTACCTCTCCGCATCCGCAAAGAACGTCGTCATCGTTAGTCAGCAGTCCCCACTTGCACAGAATAGTTTTGTATCTGCCTACTTAGTGTTCTCCACACTGTATAAGGAAGTTTGTTTCCAGGTGCCATTTGCTCTTTTGGCATTATCTGCAGTGCGGTTTGTTCGTTCTCCAATTTACGGACTCTATTATCTTCCTGTGAACCGTCAAGGATCTTGGTTCTTGCAATAAAGCTATTTCTAGACTAAAGCCTCCGAGCCTGAGTGACGTGCTCATTCAGTGGGTGTCGAGAACCTGTTTCTTTCTTTGTTCTCTCAGCGTCTGCTGCCACCTGCCTTCTGATCTTGGATGGGGCAATTCCAGCAAGTAGGTACAAATTACCCTTTGGTGTGGGTCTGAGACAGCCTGTAACAATTCGCATTGTCTAATTTACACTTACATCAACCTGTTTATCATGTGCAGATGCTTCCCATACTGGCGCTACGTAGTCTGCTGCACAAACACACAGAGCAAGTGCTGATGTTCTCAGTACTGATGGTTGAGCTCCCCATTCATAGTTTGTCAGCCTGCAGATGATGTTATTCCTGGAGCCGACTTTAGCCTTGGTGTTTTGGCAATGCTGCTTGATGGAAAGCGTTCTGTCAAGTACTACCCCAAGGTATTTAGGTGTTGCACAGTGCTTTAGCTTCTTACCTTGCCATGTAACGTCGAGCTCAACTCCAGCATCTCTATAGCGCAGGTGGAAAGCACATACTTGGGTTTTGTCAGGGTTTGGCTTGAGGTGATTGGCGTCATAGTATTGAGCCAGTTCTTCAAGCGCTCTAGAGAGATTTCCAGATGTTGCATCAAAATTGGATCCCTGGACCACCACAGCTGTGTCATCAGCATATACGAACAATCTTGCATCTTGAGGTATAGGTTGGTCACTAGTGTACACGTTATAAAGGATGGGAGAAGGTACACTTCCTTGTGGTAAGACATTCTTCTGCAGTCGCCATCTACTGTTCTTACCATTTAGGGAGACATAAAATCTTCGATTCTGTAGAAGACTACCAATAACCATCGTCAACCTACAGTTCCCTGTGAAGTGATATAATTTGTGCAATAGCTTTCTGTGGTTTACCGTGTCGTACGCAGCAGTAAGATCTATGAAAGCTGCTCCGGTTATTAATTTTTTTCAAACCCGTCTTCAATATGTTGCTTCAGATTAAGTATTTGCCCACAACAAGATCTCCCTGGTCTGAAACCGGCTTGTTCCTTTATGAGCTTCCCATCTATAGTTTCTGCCACCCGGTTGAGAATAATCCGCTCCAGTATCTTATAGAGATGGCATAGAAGTGACACTGGTCTGTAACTTTTGGGGTCTTTTGTCTCCTTGCCAGGTTTTAGTAAAGCCACCACTCTCGCCTGCCGCCATAGTTTTGGAATATTCAGCTCTTTAATACAGGTGTTCATCATTTGTAGTAACCAGTTTCGAGCTTTGGGCCCAAACTGTTTTATCTGCTCCGTTCTAAGGTCATCAGTTCCAGCGGCCTTATTCAGTCTCATACTCTGAATGGCGTCTTCCAGTTCGGTTCCTGTGAATGAAGCATTGAGGAGTCCGTACTCTTTTTGTTCTTGGGGTATAACTCTTTCCCTTTCTCTTTTGCCCTTGATTTTCGCATTCTTTAGAAGTTGGCTAGCAATCTGATTTGCTGTTACCCCGTTGTTCTTCTGCTGGTGGTCAGTTGGGTCCCCACTTAATTTTTTCAGTAATTTTCATGTCAAGATTCTCGACTAGTTTGCACCACCGTGATCTCTTATTCTCAGCAATAGCCTGCATTAGTTCCTCCCCAGCCTCCATCGTATCTTCGGTGAAGGGGTCCTGAGTAAACAGCTTTTGGTACCTGTCAAGTAAGACCTTGCTGCTGCCGGTCAGACCCAGGATGTACTGGGTACGGCAACCCTTTGGGATGTTTTTCCTTGAGATCACTTTCACAAGATCGATAAATCTACCTTACTCATCTGCTCGAGGAGGGATTTTCTCAGTCTCTTCGTCCAAACGACGGGTCTGTGTTGTGTACTTGGGATTGGTTCTTCAACAAGCTTCATGCACTCTGCTGCCAACTTCCTACTCACAAAGATGTTGTCAGGATTATATCCCCTTCTCCATCTTCTGCTATTGAACGATGCTGGCTGTTTTGGGTCATGAATGAGTTGTAGGTCGTTAGTATCAGCCCAGGATTCAAGCTGTACACCATTCACATCAGTGTCATTATATCCCCATGTTTCACCACGGCAGTCGAAATCGCACATGAAAAAATTAATGTGGTCATTTGTAAAATTGTTTGGTTCATGGAAAACAAAGTCCACATCTGGTAGTTTGTACACAGACGTCACAGAGAACTTCTGGGCGCGAATGGATAGTACTTCGATGTTATTTACTTCTGTCATAGTGGCTGAAGTTACGTTGAGCCCGGGACTGATGAAAATCGCAGTCCCATACTTATCGTGAGGTCTTTCAATGGCCAAATCCATTCCTGCTATTTTAGGTCTGTGGCTGGTAGCTCCCCGGTGTGTTTCCTGCACCAACAATACGTTGCATTTATGCTTATAGCACATGTCTGCTAATAAAACGCTCTTATGATTAGAGAATCACTCAATATTTATCGACATCGTCACAAGGGGTGGCCTTGATAAAGGCCGTTGCATCTTGATGTCAATTTGGTTTTGGACTTTAACTTGATCTGGTGTTAGAAGGATTAGCCGGTTTCCAGGGTACGCCCGGTTGTGCCTGTATTCAATCTTCAGGCTCACAATCTTCAAGGCGGCTCCTTCTTTGTACCCCAATATTTCACTTAGGCTGTATGAGTAACACTAGCACACACATGTTAAGTTCAGACATGGAGTGGGAGAGGGAATAAACACTTTTATCATAAATGTGGCACACCGTAGTTCGAATTATTGCTTTTCCACATCTGCTCTGGATAATCATGTAGGAAACATTCACTTGCTACTGTAACGTAATCAAGAAAGAAAGAAAACTGAAATTCCAATGATCGTCACAGCACTGAATGTTGGTTACGTTATGCAGTGGATTTTTGAATAGTGTTAATTAGAACAGGCGCGCGGCTAGCCCGCGTTCTCTTAATCTCTGGGAAAATATTGCTTTAGTTTCACAGAGCAGACCTTCCCACAAAATGTGGAAATGATAAAGTCATTACACAGTTATTGGGTATATTTCTGTGATCGCATAGAACTTCTCGCACAGTACCTTCCAAATCACACTGAGAAATGTGTCGTACCCAAAACCAACGCCTTGGGCTGCGAATAGCAGTCGGCAGGCGGGGAAGCTGCCGGCGGTGGAGCACGTACCACTGGGTAAACACAAGGACGAGTCGGATGACAGACCAATGACAACAACCGACAAGGACCGACTATGACCGACATAACAAGAAAGAGATCAACAAGGGAGGCTTGTAGAAACCCAAACCCCAAATAGCAACAGTAAATCCACTAGGAACCAGAGCCAGGCCAATGTCAACAACTAGCAACAACCAGAACGCAGTACAACCGAGATAGAGGCGCAATTCAGAGCGAGCACCAGACTGACTGGACTAGGGCAGAGCGGGTCCCTATATACGAAACCGGAGGGATCGGCTATTGGCCGCGGTCTGCACGTGGTGTAACGGTGGCGCCCTCGCTAAGCGAGAGCCGCTGTGCGGAAGAGCCGCGGCGGACACGGAGCTCTCTATGGGCTGGCCACGTTCATTTGCTCTGGCACGTGTTCGACTTCTGTGGCGGTAGGTACTAGATCCCTCCCCCCCCCCCCCCCCCCCCCCAACGATATTGGTGCATAGGGGCGGAAATGCTCCGGACGATGCCGAGGAGGGAGGAACGAGGGCACGAGTTGTGATATGTCCGGAGGGTCCACTGGGGGAGGGAAGGGCAGACTGCCTGTGGCACCCATCAAGGTGTCACCAGAGGGCAGGGGGTCAGAGGGCTTCTCAAGCCCCTGGCGAGGTGGAAGTGGTGTCTGCAGAGCCGGCGAGTAGATGGAGTTTGAAGGGAAGGGCTCCGCCTCGAGGGACGTGTCCGCACCAGGAAGCAGGGAAGACGGTGGGGGAGGAATCAAGGCGGGGGCCTGAGGACGGAGTTGGCTACGGTGGCGACGCTCGAGGCCCCTGTGTGTCTGTACGGTCGTCACACGCCGCCCATAAGCCGCCGTCACCGTAGCGGGCGTCCATGCAGGTGTGCTGCCATTGGAGTGGGCCCACATGGCCATGCCCGGGACATAGCGCTGGGAGGGGCGAGAGCAGGGCCAAGAAGGGGATGGTGTCAGCAGTTGTAGGAGGGTGCGAGGTTGTCGCCCTTTCAAGGAGTTCGGCAGGACTATGACCGGCCACTGGCATAGTACAATAGGTGCTTAAAAACAAAGTGAGGGCTGAGTTGTTGGCAGCCGGCTCCACTGATTTCATCAGCTGCTGTTTCAAAGTGCGGACTAGGCGTTCCGCCGCGCGCCATTGTATGAAGGATGGAAGGGGGGGAGAGCGAATGTGTTTGATACCGTTAGCTGAGCAGAAGTTCTCGAACGAGTACGCCGTGAATTGGGTCCCGTCATCTGTGACCAACATGTGAGGAAGGCATTCAATGGCCAACACCTGGGCCAAGGCAGTGAGGGTGGCGTCAGTGGTGGTGGACCACATATGGGTATTTGGAACAGGCATCAACGAAGAGGAGCCACATGGAGCCTCAGAAGGGGCCTGCAAAATCTGGATGGACCCTGTCCCAGGGATGGCTGGGTGTTGGCCAGGGTGCGAAAGATTGTGGAGGACTAGCCTGATGATGTGCACACACTGTGTAACCACGGACCAGGTGCTCAATGACTCCATCGATCCATGGCCAATAGACATGTCGTAGAGCCATCGCCTTCATGCGAGACATCCCCCAGTGTCCGTGGTGTAATATGTAAGGCAGAGAGGCCAACCATGGCTCACATAGCGGAGGAGTTGCCGCAGAATGGGGTCCTTGCGTGTGGAAGCAACGATTTGCATAGCCGTCAGAGGAAATCCATCGAATGTGTCCCGGCAGGCAGAGTCGATGTGGAAGCACAGGAGTTCCTGCTGGTCGAACGCCAGATCAGGTCCTTCTGGGAGACGTGACAAGGCATCTGCATTAGTGAGTTGACTGGTGGGCTCATAGCGGTTGGTGTAAGTGTAATTACCTAAGAACAACGCCCAGCGCTGAAGACGCTGAGCCGTCAGTTCTGGGAGGTGCTAATGGGGCCTGAAAAGCGACACTAACGGCTTGTGATCTGTGAGGAGGTTGAACTGCGCCCCAAACAGGTATATGTGAAACTTCTGAACTGCAAAAATAATGGCAAGAGCCTCCTTTTCGATCTGAGAGTAATTCCTCTGCACAGGAGTCAACGTTTTGGATGCATATGCCACAGGTTGTTCCGACCCACCCTCATTACCGTGTGCCAGGAACTGCCCCAATCCCGTACGCTGAGGCATCGGCCCCCACCACCAAGAGACGATCCGGAGAGAAAGGTGTAAGGCATGGGGCAGTTTTCAGCATCGTCTTCAGGCGGGTATGAGCCTGATCGCAGGCAGAAGTCCACGTGTGAGGTACCCCTTTGCCACGCAGGCGACTTAGGGGATTCGAGTCGAGGGCATCTTGGGGTAAGAACTTTAAGTAATAATTGATTTTCTCCAAAAATACCTGGAGTTCAGGTAAGTTTTGTGGACGGGGAAGAGCATCGATGGCAGCGACATTGAGGTCCGAAGGGCGAATGCCATCTTTACTGAGCCAGTTTTCCGGTTGAAAAAACTGCACTAATCCTGCCGACAACTAAACCCACAGCTTGCAGGGCGTGAAATAAGTTACTGGGGTTTCACAGATGTTCCTGGCGCGTGCGCTCTGTGACTAAGATATCATAGAGTTAATTGACACAAGCCGCTATTGGTAGCGTAAGTTGCTCGAGATATCGCTGGAAAATCGCAGGGGCAGAGGAAATGCCAAACGGAAGACGCTTGTATTTATAGAGACCGAAAGGGGTGTTGATGACGACGATGGCGTGCGATTCCTCATCCAACGGCAATTGATGATACGCTACTGCCAGATCAATCTTAGAAAAGTACTCGCCACGTGCCAGTTTAGCGAGAAGGTCTTCCTGTCGAGGAATGGGATAAGTTTGCACCAAAGATTGATCGCTGACAGTAGCCGCAGAATCCCCACAAAGCCGAAGCAATCCATTGGGTTTCTTGATGACCACTAAGAGTGTTGCCCAGGCACTCGATTGTACTGGCTCGATAAGCCCCGCACCCTGGAGCCGATCAAGTTCCTGCTTGACGGCAGCACGTAAGGCTACCGGAATAGGCCGAGCCCGACAAAAACAAGGCCGTGCATTTGGCAGTAGAATGATGTGTGCCTGGAAATCGGAAGCGCCGCCCAGGTCTGCCGAAAACAGGGAGGAAAACGACGCGCACAGATCGTCTATGTTCAAAAAAATAGTTCAAATGGCTCTGAGCACTGTCGGACTTTACTTCTGAGGTCATCAGTCCCCTAGAACTTAGAACTATTTAAATCTAACTAACCTAAGGATACCGCACACATCCATGCCCGAGGCAGGATTCGAGCCTGTGACCGTAGCGGTCGCGCGGTTCCAGACTGTAGCGCCTAGAACCGTTTGACCAGATCGTCAAGGTCCTGAAATAGAACCGTAGTTGAAACGAACTGCACTTCATCGTGAATGGAAAAGACAAACCGTGTAAACGCATCTAGTCCAAAAATGTCCTAAGCCGACAGGTGGTCAACCACAAAGAGGGTAAGGGGCCAGGGAACGTTTTTGTAGATGGCCATAACAGAAAACTGTCCACGGAGAGGGATGGAACCGACGTCGTAGGCGACCAACCTCCGACAGGGTGGGGACAATTCTGGAGACCCGAGACGTGCATACGTCGTCAGATTGACCAAAGAAACGGTTTCCCTGTATCGACCTGGAAACGGTCGTCCCCGTTAAAGATGCGTAGTGTGAGGAATAACTTTTGAGCCAATGTGTCGGACCGAGGGGCGACTGCGTGTAACGCATGGACGGCCTCCTGTTAGCCTGCAGGGGTGGAACGGGGGCGGGTCGAGCGGCTATGACAGACTGATCGAAGGGGTGGCCTTTTTTCTCACAAAGCGAACAAGTCTTACAGCGATGGGGACAGTCAGCTCGCGTGTGGGCCAAGATGCACTGGGGGCACGACGGGAGGGGGCCACGCGGCCGACGTCGAGGGGCGACCGGCAGTTCGGACGCCATAGAGATGTCAGACAGCGAGGAATCTCTACGGCGGTGCCCTCGGGAAACTGCGCCCCATCGACGGCGGGAAGGAGCGGATCGGGAAGTGGTCTCGACCGCTGCGACCTGGGCAGCGCCATGAGACGTTTGTTCGCAGCATGAGCAATTTCGAAGGAATGGGCAATACGCAGAATGACTTCCCACGCCGCAGTACAGACCTCTGGATCCGGCGCCAGTTGAACGACCACATCCCGAGTTAACGAATCTGCATATGACGCTTTGCATTGCTGATGGGTGCACGTGAAGTTGCATTTGCGGCTGAAGCCTTGCAAATCCGTCACCCAGGAACGGTAGGACTGACCCGGCTGCTTGTGGTATTGATGGAATTCCAAGCGAGACGCAATCACGTGTCATCGCTGGGTATAATAGTTAGCAACACACAGATCTCGTGAAAGGAGATAGCCACGGGGTCGGCCAACGGTGCCAACTTGCAGAGAAAAACAAACGTGTCCGGTGAGGCCCAAGGCAAGAATAACGACCGCTGCAGAGAGCCATCCGACACCTGAAAGGCCGTGAAATGTTGCTTCAGACGATGCAGGTACGTTTCCAAATCCTTTTTTGCGTTGTTGAACGGTGGCAACGACGGCGGACGTGGGAACGTGTCTGGAAAGGGGCCACCTGGGAGATGAAGTGGGAGGGAATCCCGCTTATTGACCTGACCGAGAGCAACTGCACCGACGTCTGTAAGAGCCCCAACTGCTGCTGCTGTCGCATGAGCTGCTGCTGTTGCTCTGAGAGAGTGAGTAATTTCTCTTCCATAATCCTATGTTTCGTGTACCTCGTCGCCAATGTCGTAACCAAAACCAACTGCGGGAACGCCTTGGGCTGCGGATCGGAGCCGCCAGGTGAGGATGCCACCGGCGATGGAGCACACACCATCAGGTAAATACGAGTCGGATGACAGACCAACGACAACCGACAACGACCGTCACACCAAGGAAGAGATCAACAATGGAGGCTTGTAGAAACCACAACACCAAACACCAACAGCAAATCGACTCGGAACCAGAGCCAGGCCAATGTCAACAACGAGCAACGACATGTGTCCGGAAACGTTTACTTTCCATGTTAGAGCTCATTTTATTACTTCTCTTCAAATCACAATAATCTTGGAATGGAAACACAAAATAACAGAACGTACCAGCATGATTTCAATCACTTTGTTACAGGAAATGTTCAAAATATCCTCCGTTAGCGAGGATACATGCATCCACCCTCCGTCGCATGGAATCCCTGATACGCTGATGCAGCCCTGGAGAATGGCGTATTCTATCACAGCCGTCCACAATACGAGCATGATGAGTCTCTACATTTGCTACCGGGGTTGCGTAGACAAGACCTTTCAAATGACCCCGTAAATGAAAGTCAAGAGGGTTGAGGTCAGGAGAGCGTGGAGGCCATAGAATTGGTCCGCCTCTACCAATCCATCGGTCACCGAATCTGTTGTTGAGAAGCGTACGCACACTTCGACTGAAATGTGCAGGAGCTCCATCGTGCATGAACCACATGTTGTGTCGTACTTGTAAAGACACATGTTCTAGCAGCACAGGTACAGTATCCCGTATGAAATCATGATAACGTGCTCCATTGAGCGTAGGTGGAAGAACATGGGGCCCAATCAAGACATCACCAACAATGCCTGCCCAAATGTTCAGAGAAAATCTGTGTTGATGAAGTGATTGCACAATTGCGTGAGGATTCTCGTCATCCCACACATGTTGACTGGGAAAATTTACAATTTGATCACGTTGGAATGAAGCCTCATCCGTAAAGAGAACATTTGCACTGAAATGAGGATTGACACATTGTTGGATGAACCATTCGCAGGAGTGTACTCGTGGAGGCCAATCAGCTGCTGATAGTGCCTGCACACGCTATGCATGGTACGGAAACAACTGGTTCTCCTGTAGCACTCTCCGTATAGTGACGTGGTCAATGTTACCTTGTACAGCAGCAACTTCTCTGACGCTGACATTAGGGTTATCGTCAACTGCACGAAGAATTGCCTCGTCCATTGCAGGTGACCTCGTTGGTCTACGTCTTCCCCAGTCGCAAGTCATAGGCTGGAATGTTCCGTGCTCCCTAAGACGCCGATCAATTGCTTCGAACGTCTTTCTGTCGAGACACCTTTGTTCTGGAAATCTGTCTCGATACAAACGTACCGCGCCACGGCTATTTCCCCCTGATAATCCATACATCAAATGGGCATCTTCCAACTCCGCATTTGTAAACATTGCACTGACTGCGAAAGCACGTTCGTGATGAACACTAACCTGTTGATGCTACGTACTGATGTGCTTGATGCTTGTACTGTAGAGCAATGAGTGCCATGTCAACACAAGCACCGAAGTCAATATTACCTTCCTTCAATTGGGCCAATTGGCGGTGAATCGAGGAAGTACAGTACATACTGACGAAACTAAAATGAGCTCTCACATGGAAATTAAGCGTTTCCGGACACATGTCCGCATAACATCTTTTCTTTGTGTGTGAGGAATGTTTCATGAAAGTTTGGCCGTACCTTTTTGTAACACCCGGTATACGAAACCGGAGGGAGCGGCTATTGGCCGCGGTCTGCACGTGGTGTAAAGGTGGCATCCTCGCTGCGCGAAAGCCGCTGTGCGGAAGAGCCGCCGCGGACGCGGAGCCCTCTATGGGCTGGCCACGTCCATTTATTCTGGCGCGTGTTCGACTTCCGCGGCGGGAGGTACTAGAAAATGCACTTAATAACACAATACAGTCTGCCGGCACTGCTGGAAGCTGTTTGAAAATGTTAAATATTATTATGTTACCTCTCTTTACAGGCGAGACGACTGCGACGACTGAAATACATATTTTTTTAATGTGCCTCATCTGCGGCCGTTCACCTCACAGATTGGTACAGCGGCTTCTGCTAAATTAAATACTGAAAATATCTAAATTATTTACGGGCAACTTTACAAATTATTTTAAAACATATTTACCCAAAGTCTATATATTCAAACAAAAATGCATTAATTTTACACACCTTTTTACAACAATTCGCCTAATGGTGGATCTCAGGCTTCTTGAACAAAAGACGGGGTGTTGTGTGATGTCCTTAGGTTAGTTAGGTTTAGGTACTTCTAAGTTCTATGGCAATGATGACCATAGATGTTAAGTCCAATAGTGCTCTGAGCCCTTTGAACTATTTGAACAAAAGACTCACGGCCAGCATATACATTTGCTTAACACGCACGTGTTACTCGTGACTAAACCCAAAGAGGGCCAGTGAAATTATTACAACGCTTTTTACTATGTATACATGTACTGAACTGTCCTGTTTATCTGAGGCACAGATCATAATCACTGGTTCAGTTAACAATAATACGATTGTCAAAGATATGGATTACAAGACAAAAAATGCATAAAACGTCAAATAATTATGAATGTTCTATATATACACATAATATATTCGTGAAATATTTACACATTCTTGCATTATTGTTTCACTTGGTCATGTTTATTCGTGTTTAAATTATTTCTCTTTCACCGTGTGCGTGGCACTATACCAATACATGTTAACTAGTCTGACACACACGGAAAAAATTATGTCACACGTTTGTTATGACGAATGGCCAGGAGACGCTACGTCTTCCCCTGCTATCATACGGCGAGCATCAAATGTTGTCCTTCTGATGCTACTTGCGTCGACAAATTTAAGTGCATCACCTTATATGATAATAGTCCCTCAGGCTATCAGTTAGTCACAGTTTCTTCATTACATGGTAGTATTTCGTAGTCTTTCCCTTTCTGAGGATACGACACATTCTCCACATTGCGAGATGACCTCACCTCGTCCCAGGATGTAATTTGTTAAGGCCCCCTTCCAACCTATCCAGGCACAGGGTGATCGGGAAACCTGGGAAAACCGCACCGGGGCCCAGGTCGTCTCGCAAGTTTTCCAGATCCATTCCCAGATGCATGAATATTCAGCACATATCTTGCCACACGACACAATGTTCACAATATAATTGTCCTACGTAGTTGTCACAGATAAAATGTTAGTGTCCTACTACGATTGTCATATTTGGGGAAACTTAGATTGCATTGGTTTATCACACAGTCCAAGCACAGATCCTAATGTTGGCATATACAAGTCTGCCACACGGTCTATTAGTTTATCATTACTCACAACAGTTACAATTGTTCACATTACAAAGTCTTACTGTGTGTTAATGCAGACTTCACCTCTATTCCGTGTGCAAAAATTCAAACACACAACGTCTAATAAGTTCAGGGCACACATCCTGCACGTTACTCAATGAGATTAAGGTTCACTCGAAAGTCAACATATTTGTTTTGAGTCACAAGATCTAGTTCACTTCCACGAGAAAAATAATGTTCTTTTGCATAACAAATGCTCAGTTTATGTCTATTTCGTCACGGTTGGAAAGAATGTTTATGTGCCCGCCTGAGGCTAAGTTCAAACATGTGATTCCACGCTGACGTGTTAGCACGAAGGTCGTCGGCACGTTGTTGAGGTTGCCTGTAGCCGTCGGTTGTTGCAGGCGACGGGTGGTGAGTGCATGGCGTGGCGGTGCGTCGAATAGACCATGTAGATTCCCGCCGCGTGCGACGCAGCACGCAGCAGGCGAAGCGGCAGCGGATGCGTTAACGTGGGCGGCGGGCTGCAGTGGTGATATAGCTGGCGCTTGCGCAGGCGCAGTAGGTACCAGATCAGCTGATTCGGCTCCGACCGGCAATTGTTTAGGTCGGCCATTTGCTGACCGTCTGAATCACGTCACGCGGCGGCTGCTGGTCCGCCCCACTCTCCGACGGAAGCATGAAACATAATGTCTAACTGTGTACCGCTTTACGTGGCTACTTTTTAGCTGTGGGGAGAAATACACGTGGTTAAACACTGATTTATTGTCCAAGTATGCCTTCCGTCGACCGAACTGCACAGGGTTGTTCTCGGTTATGAATTCATGGCCTTTACAACTGCACGTACTGTGACCCTTTTTTCAAAGTACATCACACGCGGAGTTGCACTACACATATTTCGATTGTATTCCCGGATGAAGTAGCTATTGGTTTCTGTCAACACGCGAAGATCCATTGAACACACACACTTTCTCCTTGCGATCGACATAGATATCGTCGCGCGCAGATACTTGGAGTTTATATTGACATACATTATCATTTTTTTTTTAAGTTAGGAAGTGCCACTAGTGCACAGTTCGTTCCTAAAACGATAACCTTTTTTTCTTATTGCACACTGTGCAGACGCAACAGTCCTGTCTGTCCCTACTACACATACAATGCCTAATATTTACATCACTGCCCACATTCGTGTTCGTGCGGTAGCGTTCTCGCTTCCAACGCTCGGGTTCCCGGGTTCGATTACCGGCGGGGTCAGGGATTTTCTCTGACTCGTGATGGCTGGGTGTTGTGTGATATTCGTAGGTTAGTTAGGTTTAAGTAGTTCTAAGTTCTAGGGGACTGCTGACCATCGATGTTAAGTGCCATAGTGCTCAGAGCCATTTGAACCATTTTTTTTTTACATCAATGGCGTTACAACACACACTTTTTAACCAATAACAATATTGTTACCACAGTTAAATGCTCATCATTGTGAGTCCATATAATTTGCAAAGTTCATTGAGCCTAACATTTACAGCTACAATGATTTCATTACATAGTTTTACATTAGTGCAGGTGAGTGAATTTTATAAGAATTGTATAGTTGCCAGAAAGTCATCCGCTAACAAGTCCCTTACTGTACACTCAGTTTGACTGGGGCGTATTTGTGCAATAACTTTTTTAATATGACTTTTTGACACATTGTCTTTATGCTTACCACAATGTAGTCGTTAGTGCAGATCAAATATTTGTTTCCCGCGTATGAAATTATAATTACTGTGTCAAAGACACCAGCTTCAATTGAGGCACAAGGCGCACACTATAAAGTATGCTATCAAGTTCGGTACCATGCATAGTAAAATATGCTTAGTTCCCTATTTTCAAACCGCCTCTGGTGGTGTTACTACATTTATTCAGAGTATGAAGGCATATCTTGGGATATCACATAAATAAGAACAAAACATCTTAACACCTTTATAGTAAATTGAACACAATATTTTTCAAGTTTTTGAAACTAATATTATGGATTTCCTTCCTATTACTAAGGCAAGATAGTTTAAAAATCTTTAAGAAGTGAATATGCCTATAAGGCACTTAAATAGTCTTTCACTCAAGGCTTAAAAGTTTACTTTCTCAATAGAATTTTGGCTTGAGGAGCCATAGTTTTTGAATATGTTAATACCTTCTTGTACAACACATTTCATAGGAAATTGGGTAACTATCCTTATGACATAGTGGATTCATATACATTACACTACAATACATAATCCTTAACATCTAAAGCACAAAATAAATCATCCTACAACTACTATTCACAAGGTTTATTATATAAATAACTTGGCGTCTTTGCAGGGGTACAGTCCTTCAATTTTACCTGTTTGCGGGTGTGCCAACAAGTAACTGCACCCGTGGGGAACCTGTATTACAATAAATGGCCCCTGATATACCAGCTGCCATTTGCTGCTCTGTTTTAATGTAGCTGATGACTTAGGATGGGCCCGGAGTAGGACTAAATCCCCTATACTATAGGTTGGTTAATTTCTCACATCTTTGTCGTATTTTTGTTTCCTTTCGTGTGCACAGTTGGTTAGGCTGTAGCACACCTTCTTAATCTTTTCTTCTCTCGTCTCATCGGCCTCTGGAATGTGCGCTATTGGCACTAGCCACTCATTCAGTGCATTGTTATTGTCTTTTATAATTTCCACCGGAGGGTACGCATGGTTGAATGTGACATGGAATTGTGGATTGCGACAAATTTGGGTATCAAATCCGCCCACTTTGTTTGACGGTTCGGTATATATATTCTTAAAAACTTATTCAGCCCGGAAAACATTCGTTCGACGAAACTGGCCACTAGGTGGAATCTGGCTACCAATATATGTTTTATTTGGTTATCACGCCGATAATTTTCCCACGTATGGTCTGTGAAGTACGTTGCATTATCTGTAATTACAGCCTCTGACCTACCTACTTCAGGAACGTACTCTCTTTTCATTTTTCGGAAGATGCTCTGGGCTGTGGTTGCTTTCATGGGGGTAAACCTTCAGATATATTGAAAATATGTCGTACAGAGCAATTACATATTTCACAGCGCCTCTACTCACAGGATACGGGCCAGCTATGGCAATTGACACGAGCTGCATTAGTCTTTGAGATACTATCGGATGTAATTAAAATTTGCGTGGCCTGTTACCAAGCTTAGCTTTCTGACACACAGCACATGTTCTGACTAATGTCTGTATTTGGCATTTCATTCTAGGGAAATAACAGTGCCTAGAGATTATATTCGTGCTATTATCTGTCTGCATGACCCCATGCCAAATGCGTGTGCCGTATGATAGTTCGCGTGGACTGTGTGGGTATACACCCCGTCTAGCGTGCTTCGTATTTTCTGGTTCCGATACAGAATATTATTATACATTCTGTATCTTTGTTGACCGGCGTCACTGGGCGAGTTTTCTAATCTTTTAATAATTTCTGACCTTTGGAGGTCACGAATCCTTTCACACGATTGTATAAATTCTTTTCTGTATAGATTGTCCCCCACTAACAGCAGCTTATATTCCGATGACCGTTCTAAAACTTCTGCTAACTCCGGTAATAATACCGGTAGTCTCGACAATGCGTCGGCCACCACATTGTCTCTGCCTTTAACATACATTATTTGAATTTGGTACTCTTGCAACATTAATCTCCACCGCCTCAAGCATGTGTGAAACAATTTACAAGTCATCAAGAAACTTAGCTCTTGGTGGTCACTATAAACTTCTATGGGCTTACCGTAGAGGTAAAAGTTAAACTTTTTTGATGGCCCAGACTACGGCCACTACTTCTAATTCCGTTGCGGAATAGGCTCGCTCACATGCACTCAGCGTATGGCTCGCGAAGCCGATAATTCTGATGTCGGCTGGCGCACTGCCTTCTTTCCACTGGAAAATACAGGCCCCGAAGCCATACGAGCTTGAAGCCATGGCTATGCAGAAGTTTTTGCTCATATCCGGATGTTGCAAAATGTTCGCGTTTATTAGCGCTGTCTTGATGGCCTGAAACGCTGCTTGGAATTTCTCCTTCCATACCCATGGGGTATTTTTCCTTTACAGACTTAATAATGAATCATCATTAAGTAGTTGGTCCAGTACAAACCGGCGAAAAAAGGAAAGCTTTTAAAGCTTTTAGCTGCTTTTTGGTCCGGGGGCGTGGAAATTCACGAATTGCTTCTTGTTTTCTTTCGTCTGGGCGTATTCCCAGTGGTGTTATTGCATAACCGAGCAACTTTATCCTGCTTCGGCCAAATTTTGACTTGTCAAGGTTCGCAGTGTCTCCTGCTTCCTTGAACTTTTGCAGCACATGTTGCATTATCTCTAAATGCTCATTCCAAGTCACTGTTGCAATAACTAAATCATCAACTTATAATGTGATACGCTGTAGCAGTTCGGGCCCTATGACTGTGTCTAAAGCTGTTATGGCGACGGCCGCGGTGGTCTCTCGATTCTAGGCGCGCTGTGAGGAACCGTGCGACTGCTACGGTCGCAGGTTCGAATCCTGCCTCGGGCATGGATGTGTGTGATGTCCTTAGGTTAGTTAGGTTTAAGTAGTTCTAAGTTCTAGGGGACTGATGACCACAGCAGTTGAGTCCCATAGTGCTCCGAACCATTTTTTTAAAGCTGTAATGAACACACCGGCACTAACATTTAAACCAAATGGAAGTACCTTGAATTGATAACTCATCCCATTGAAAATAAATGCAATGTATTTTCTACATTTATGGGTCAGAGGGATCTGCCAATATGAATATCGAAGATCGATGGATGTCAGGTATTGTAAACCATTGAACTTATGAATTTGTTCCTCAATATTCTCGGGGTGGGCCCGTACAGGCACAATTATCTCATTTATGTCTCGCGCATCTAGTACGAGACGTATTTTCCCGTTTGGTTTTGCAACAGCTACTAAAGGGCTGCTATACGGGGACAGGGATGGTTTTTTTATTTCCCATGCCAGCATCTTACGTATTTCCTGAGCCACTGATTCCTTCTTTGACCATGGTAAGGAGTACGCACCACAGCAATAAGTTTTGTGGGGTCTCACTTCTATAGTGCATTGATAACCTCTTATTATTCCGGGGCGTTCAAAGAATACATCAGTATATTCCAGCAATAACTTTGTCAACTGTTGTTGTTGTACAGTATCTAACTTTTCTGATTCCCGCACCTTACCAGCAAAAGCATCTATATTTACGACAAAATCGCTATCTTTATTTTGTTTGAGTAGCACAGGTCGTTAGCTGTGAAGTCACTACTTACGAGCAACACATATAGGTTTTTATGTTTAATATTGACACGGTGGATGAGGATGACATGGGAGATGCGATACTGCGTGAAGAGTTTGACAGAGCATTGAGAGACCTGAGTCGAAACAAGGCACCCGGAGTAGACAACATTCCATTGGAACTACTGACGGCCTTGGGAGAGCCAGTCCTGACAAAACTCTACCATCTGGTGAGCAAGATGTATGAAACATGCGAAATACCCTCAGACTTCAAGAAGAACATAATAATTCCAATCCCAAAGAAAGCAGGTGTTGACAGATGTGAAAATTACCGAAATATCAGGTTAATAAGTCACGGCTGCAAAATACTAACGCGAATTATTTACAGACGAATGGAAAAACTGGTAGAAGCCGACCTCGGGGAAGATCAGTTTGGATTCCGTAGAAATACTGGAACACGTGAGGCGATACTGACCTTACGACTTACCTTAGAAGAAAGATTAAGGAAAGGCAAACCTACGTTTCTAGCATTTGTAGACTCAGAGAAAGCTTTTGACAGTGTTGACTGGAATACTCTCTTTCAAATTCTAAAGGTGGCAGGAGTAAAATACAGGGAGCGAAACGCTATTTACAATTTGTACAGAAACCAGATGGCAGTTATAAGAGTCGAAGGACATGAAAGGGAAGCAGTTATTGGGAAGGGAGTAAGACAGAGTTGTAGCCTCTCCCCGATGTTATTCAATCTGTATATTGAGCAAGCAGTAAAGGAAATAAAAGAAAAATTCGGAGTAGGTATTAAAATCCAAGAAGAAGAAATTAAAACTTTGAGGTTCGCTGATGACATTGTAATTCTGTCAGAGACAGCAAAGGACTTGGAAGAGCAGTTGAACGGAATGGACAGTATCTTGAAAGAAGGGTATAAGATGAACATCAACAAAAGCAAAACGAGGATATTGGAATGTAGTCAAATTAAGTTGGGTGATGCTGAGGGAATTAGATTAGGAAATGAGACACTTAAAGTAGTAAAGGAGTTTTGCTATTTGTGGAGCAAAATAACTGATGATGGTCGAAGTAGAGAGGATATGAAATGTAGACTGGCAATGGCAAGGAAAGCATTTCTGAAGAAGAGAAATTTGTTAACATCGAGTATAGATTTAAGTGTCAGGAAGTCATTTCTGAAAGTATTTGTATGGAGTGTAGCCATGTATGGAAGTGAAACATGGACAATAAATAGTTTGGACACGACGGGAATAGAAGCTTTCGAAATGTGGTGCTACAGAAGAATGCTGAAGATTAGATGGGTAGATCACATAACTAACGAGGAGGTATTGAATAGGATTGGGGATAAGAGACGTTTGTGGCACAACGTGATGGGAAGAAGGGATCGGTTGGTGGGACATGTTCTGAGGCATCAAGGGATCACCAATTTAGTATTGGAGGGCAGCGTGGAGGGTAAAAATCGTAGAGGGAGACCAAGAGATGAATACACTAAGCAGATTCAGAAGGATGTAGGTTGCAGTAGGTACTGGGAGATGAAGAGGCTTGCACAGGATAGAATGGCATGGAGAGCTGCATCAAACCAGTCTGAGCACTGAAGACCACAACAACAACATTGACACGGTTGCACCAAGGTTTTGACATTTCCTTGGTCCGTACCACAGGCAATTCAATCCTCTTCCCCTTATCAATAATACTCAGAATCACAGCAGATAGGTCAATAATTGCGTCCCTTTCGCGTAAGAAATTTATGCCCAGTATGCAGTCCACACCTAAGCCTTTAACTACGAGGAACGTGCTTGTTACAGCCACGTCCTCAATGTTTATCTGTACCTGCACCTGGTGCGCAATTGATTGGGATTTCGCACAGATTGCTCCGGTTACACGACAATTGTTGACTGGGTAGGTCGGTACTCTTTGTCCCTTCGTCAGTACTTTGTAAAAGTCAAAACTTATGACTCTTACTGATGTTCCGTATCAATGACAATGTTTACGGCTACGTCGTAAACACATGCTCCTGTCAAGGCCTGCAACGCGTTATCTACACCTTCCACACACACGTGTGGCTCGTCTAACAGTTTTTGCTCTATCTTCAAGCCGTTATTGGATTTGGTCATGTTTACTCCCGAAATGTATGTGGTGGTACTCTCTCCATTAACCATATCGCGGCCGCAGTTAGTTTGTTGGATGTTGTTGTTGTTGTGAAGTGCACGGATGTGCTTCCTCCGTGACCTCAACGATGTTTACATGTGACTTACTAGGCTCCCCGGTTTTGCTATAGGCACGTTTTGCTGTGGTTGCCTATTTGTTTCGTAGCCCTGCCGGATTTGACGCTCTGGGTCGCGACGGCGACTGCGATACCTATACCTGTTATTTTCAGAATAGTTCTGCCACTGACCTCTGTCATTCCGCCACATATTTGCGTTGGATGGTCCGGGCTCGAACCGGTCATCGTACCTCTGCTTTTTGCCATTCGGTGGTGAACTATAACCATTTGGGTTGCGCTTATTGTTTGTATTATACTATTGTCTATTGCCTCCACCCCGCCGTTACCTTGGCTTGGGTGCGGTGCGTTGCCATTCATATAGGCTTTTCCATTAGAACCATGGTTTTTACTGTGCTCATGGGATTTTCTAGCATCCTCTAGAATTAGATCTATAGAGTCTAAGATGGACAAGAATTGCTCCATATCGCTCTCTGGCACATGGATTAGCTTCTCTTTGATGTTAGTCGGCAAATGAGATTTCAACAGCCGGATAATCTCTCTGGGTGGGATCGGGTCATCCCAGTAGCGGGTTTTATTAATATACTTCTGGAAGTACTTTCGCAAACTACCAAGGCTTGGCGGATACTGTTCTGAGTTATATACTTCCTTCCTTAGGCGCTCCTGCTGTAAGGTGTCAGTCAAATCCAACACCTTCCATGAAAACCCTGACATGATAAGCAAATCCAGTAGTATGTCACATAGCTCCGAATAAATCGGACATTAAATTAACCAAAGTAATACGAGTAACGACTGAGCAAATGGAATACCACAGACTAACACAAGAATGCCTAGATGCATGTCGTACCTTCCCACTGTGAGACAGACGCAGTTCCGAGGGGAGAAACGAGGACAGAAGCCGAGAGCAGAACCGTGTTAAGCTAGAAGGTCATACGATAAGGGACGGACTGGACACCCACGTCGCCAGCTAACTACTAGCGCCACACCACCTGCAGTTTTAGCGTGAGACTCTGTCGCGTCTCTGTTACATTAGTACCACCCCCCAGACCATGTTAAAAGATAGAGCCCTCCAGAACAGTATAGACCTTACGATAACGCTAAAAGGACTACACCAGCTGCAGTTTTTAGCGTGAGACGTTTTCGCGTCTCTGTTACGTTGCAAACTTTAAAAACATTGCCCCACCACGAAAAGTATAACGTTTCTCATTGGATAGACAGTATTTTAGTAGGCGGAGGTTAAGGTTAACATTGAGACCCTGATTGGTCAGATGAAAACACAGCCAGATAGTTTTTTTTAAACCAATTTCGGTAAATTGTAGTAAGGAGAAGAAAGTTGCTTCCGATATGGCGAGGTGAGCGGAGCTGTGCTGCCGGCCGCTGCCCTGACGCTGCCTAACCACCGACAAGGTAATGAACGCACGCGATGCCGCATTTTTGAGCGCATAAGGCTTCACTCAGCACTGCAGAAGTCTCATCTGTTACACCCTCTTTTTGCGTAATACTAGTGTCGATCGTAAATTAAAGCTCATGGTGTTCACATTTGCCACTTGAAGAAAAGATCTGAAACGCGATGATTTTTCTGTTATATAGTTATTGAGAAGCCACATCAGCCACTGTAATTTACAACAAATTAGATAAGTGATTAAAGATAATTGAGGGTCACTGTAGACCACTTTGATAGTTTTCTCTTTTGTGAAACTTAATTTAAACCTAAATTATAGACGTGATATGGCGTAGGTCATCCTTCGATGCATTGTAGAACTTGGAAACCCATTCAGGGAATATTCGTTCACATTTTTGTTGAACGCAGTTGGTTTTTACCATCCTGTATTAAAACAACTCCTTTTATCAATAGTGCAATTTATAAACAATGTTTTGTGAGTAGAATAAAATTTCCAATGGTAAACGTATCTGCTTTCTCGGCGTTATTTTACTACCTAAGTAAAAATAGGAAAGCCTTGAACCCCTTCCACTAAGTTTAGTTAGTATTAAGATTCATTTGCAGGGAGTGCAGTGGAGCTGACGATGAGTTCATTAAGTATTTGGTTGTATCATCGCTAGTCTCACTGAACTCTTCTGAATTCTACATGTCGTGTGTGGTCTGGCGTCTCCTTACCAGCAACAGATCCCTGGTTCAAACTAGTCAATTCCCTAAAAAACACGCACAGAGCGTCGTTGTGCGAAAGTGGTAGGGAGACACGATATAGAACAAACAGACACTACCATGAATGTTTAGACTGCATACATTGACCAGTATTTTGAAAGGAAAGCCTTTTCAAATTGCTCTCAAGTTTTGCATCTATCCGCTGCCTCTGCAGCCCAGAGCGCAGCATCTCGTTGTATGTAAGATATTACATAATGTATCTTTTGTTGGTCGTTCCACACGCTAGAATATATGTTGCGAAAGCTCTTAATGAATGGGTGCACCGAATTTCGGTCTGTAGTAAATGTTTGAAATTCGCGATTTTTAATCAAGCTCTCTGCGACTAACATTTTTGTTATAGCCGTAGGCGCGCCTGGCGCGTAGGCTACATGCTCAGATTGTTTGCAGCAGCTTCTGGCTTTGTTGGAGTTAAATTCAGCATATTGCTACGCCCAGCGTAAGCAACTGCGGTACCAAAAACATTAGTTGTGTGTGGCACATAATCACTTTCACTAGTCTCGTGCACACCCCACAAACTCTTTTCCAAGTCGGCTAACCATTTTGTCACTGACATTTGCCATCTCGGTATGTCGTCCTTAAGCACTTGCGTAAGGGACTGCATGTCACTTTGAATCTGTTTGGTAACACCAGTACCTACGCATTCTACTGTTGCTTCATTTACGTAGCCCTTGGCCTTGGACACGATTTTTGACTCGATGTCCTTGTCTTTAGTTTCTAGTTTCGTGGCTGTTTCAGTTAACTTTTGTTCCATTTCAAGTGTCTATTTCAAGTTTCTCCATACTTCTTCTACTAGGGTGGTCTTCGCCAACTGCAAACTGCCAACCTGTTCAGAAAGCTCTTGTACAGATTTGGGAATCGACTCGTATGTTGACTTTAACATCGACATCTCTTTTTGCATGGCTGATAATGAATTCACAACATACTCGACTCTCTCAGCCTGCTGAGTGAGAAAATTTTCTATTTTCTGGTCTTTTAATGCCTGTTGGCGATCGCGCTCGGCCAAATCTTCGGCCAGCTTGCGGTCGCGTTCTGTTAATTCAAGCGCAAGTTTGCGTTCCCTCTCAACTTGCTCTCCCGCAAATCGAGTTTGATAATTTAGAATTCTCTCTAATACGCTTTGAATAGAAGTACTACCCAAACCATTGCCACCATCTGGCATTGGTATTTGCGATAGATCTACATTTAATGTGCTGGTAGACGGTGGCATGGTCTCTTGTGCCGCCGCCCCTGTATGTTGTGTTGTCCTTTCGTTATCAGTACTCTGGGGGTTAGTTGCAGCTCCCACCTCTACTTCCACAACGTAGTGGTGTTGCTGTTCTTCTGTGTTCATGGTTTCTGTACGCTGAATTCTCAGCTTTACTACCATAATTATGGTTGCAACCGTGAACACAGATCATATCAACCACTTTCAACACACGAAATGATACAGAATATGTACTAAATTCTATGCACAACACAATAAAAACTTGCAATAAAGAACTAAACGCTAATATACTACTTTCTATTCTACAAAATTATACATACAAACACACACCAAGTACGACCTGAAAGTGTTCAAGTATCACGCACTATGCACGCAAACTGACTACACTGTAGTCTTACCTTCTTGCTCTATAATTCTGGGCGCAGCTTTCCGATGATTTTACTGTGGCAGGTCGTCCTGTGCTCTAACTCTTTTAGTCAGTCTGGTACCTCTCCGTGGTTGAAGATTACATGTAAATACACCGCGGATATCAGTACACAATAATGGTTACAGAATTATATAAACACATAAAAGTTAATTACACAAGTACATATATACATTTATAAATTATCTTCTGTCAAAGAAGTACATTGGATTAGTTATTGTCACTGCAACTGTTCGTCGCCCCACGTTGGGCGCCAGTTATTCCGTCTCCCTTACTCCTCCTCCTCTCACTTTTTCACTACTAGAGTTAGTTTTATCCGGCTTGTGGTTTTATTTATTTAGATATGATTATATATGTGTAGCAGCAAGTAAGTTGGTATAGGGTAACTAGTAACTTTGCTTTACGATATTAAAATTTGGATTTGCAATGTTCAGACTGATATGAAACTGAAACTGAGAGCTAATGGCAGTACACAAAATTATTTGTTACAAGTTGCTATGGTTTTGATTCCATGTTATTACATTGTCCTTACTTGGTAATTCTTTCTACATTAAAGCAAGTAACTTTGAGAAATGTTGAGTAAATATTTCACTTAGGCTGTATGAGTCACACTAGTACTCATCTGTTAAGTTGAGACATGGAGTGGGAGAGGGAATAAACACTTTTATCATAAATGTGGCACACCGTAAATCAAATTATTGCTATTCCACATCTGCTCTCGATAATCATGTAGGAAACACTCACTTGCTACTGTAACATAATCAAGAAAGAAAGGAAACTGTATCTGAACTCACTACCTTCCATCGTATTCAGAAAAATTAGTAATGAAATTCAATTGATCGTCACAGCAGTGAATGTGGATTTTTGTATACTGTTAATTAGAACAGGCGCGCGGCTAGCCCGCGTTCTCTTAATCTCAGGGAAAAAATGTAAAATATTGCTTTAGTTCCACAGAGCAGACCTTTCCACAAAATGTGAAAATGATAAAGTCATAACACAGTTATTCGTTATATTTCTGTGATCGCATAGAACATGTCGCACAGTACCTTCCAAATCTAACTGAGAAATGCGTTGAATAATATAATATAGTCTTCCGGCACTGATGGAAGCTGAAAAGAAAATGTTAAATGTTACTATGTTACCTCGCTTTACCGGCGAGACGAATGCGATGCCTGAAATAATTATTTTCTAAATGTGCCGCGTCTGCGGCCGTTGCCCTTGCAGATTGCTACAGCGGCTTTAGCTAAATTAAATACTGGAAATATCTAAATTATTTACGGGACGAATGGCTAGCAACTTTACAAATTATTTGCTCAAACTCTATATATTCAAACAAAAATGCATTAATTTTACACACCTTTTTACAACAATTCGCCTAATGGCGGATCCCAAGCTTCATGAACAAAAGACTCACGGCCAGCAGATACATTTGCTTAACACGCAAGTGACGAAACCCAAAGAGAACAGAGAAATTACTACAATGCTTCTTACTGTTTATGCATGTACTCAATTGTCCTCTTTATCTGAGGCACGGATCATAATGACTAATTCATTTAGCAAGAATACTATATGTCATGGATTCAATGTTAAAAAATGCATAACACGTCAAATAATTACGAATGTTTTACTTACACACATTTTATTCGTGAAATGTTTACACAGTCTTGGTTTATTGCCTCACTTGGCCGTGTTTATTCGTGTTTAAATGATTTCTCTTTCGCCATGTGTGTGGCACTATATCGATACATGTTAACTAGTCTTACACACACGGAAAAAATGCTGTCACACGGTTTTTATTACGGTTGGCCAGGAGACGCTACATAACCGAATCGAAAAATTAGAACTAGATTCTACACAGCTTGTCGAACACAAACTGGACGAACAAGCTACTAAAACTGAGGCTGAGTTTAATTCCTCGCTTAGAATCGAAAGACAATGGAATCGAGGAAAAAGGATTGATTCTAAGGTAAAAGCAGCTTTTGACGATAAGGACTCTGAATTTTTTAACGTTGTAATAAACAGCGAGGTACAGAGCGATGTTCAGACAATCAAACAAATACTAAGTGATGATATTCCGCATTGGCAGATGAATATAGCTAATCGGATATTAGACTTGGAAAACGGTTTAACCGATAGTAGCAAACGTGCTGAAAATGAAAGTATGTCGCCGATAGCCAATGTTTTTGGTAACGCGCACATGTATGTGCGACGCAATAATGAGAAATCTTCGTGCGACAATGTAAATAGCCGGAGCACCAGATCAGAGCAGGCAGCCTATGCACCAAGTGCAAATGTGTACAATTCAGAAATATTGGTCGAAGGAAGTCTAATTAAGAATAGACAATTTCAGACTTTCACTACCGAGCACTGTAAATCAAGTAGTGTTTATTAAAAGTTTCAGAAAAAAATTGCCAAGCGCATGGAATGAAGGGCAGAAAATACATTATATCATGTCATATATTCAGGGTGACGCAACATTATGGACTACTGAAGTAGCGGACAGCTGCATCACATATGCGCAGTTTGAGAAGGCATTTTTAGCAAAATATTGGTCGCCTTGCATACAAGAGCGGTTTACGAAAGAGGTCTACAATCCAGAACCTTACTCAACTCGTCTTAGAAACCTGAGACGATGTTTTGAAAAATACACTCCTGGAAATGGAAAAAAAAGAACACATTGACACCGGTGTGTCAGACCCACCATACTTGCTCCGGACAGTGCGAGAGGGCTGTACAAGCAACGATCACACGCACGGCACAGCGGACACACCAGGATCCGCGGTGTTGGCCGTCGAATGGCGCTAGCTGCGCAGCATTTGTGCACCGCCGCCGTCAGTGTCAGCCAGTTTGCCGTGGCATACGGAGCTCCATCGCAGTCTTTAACACTGGTAGCATGCCGCGACAGCGTGGACGTGAACCGTATGTGCAGTTGACGGACTTTGAGCGAGGGCATATAGTGGGCATGCGGGAGGCCGGGTGGACGTACCGCCGAATTGCTCAACACGTGGGGCGTGAGGTCTCCACAGTACATCGATGTTGTCGCCAGTGGTCGGCGGAAGGTGCACGTGCCCGTCGACCTGGGACCGGACCGCAGCGACGCACAGATGCACGCCAAGACCGTAGGATGCTACGCAGTGCCGTAGGGGACCACACCGCCACTTCCCAGCAAATTAGGGACACTGTTGCTCCTGGGGTATCGGCGAGGACCATTCGCAACCGTCTCCATGAAGCTGGGCTACGGTCCCGCACACCGTTAGGCCGTCTTCCGCTCACGCCCCAACATCGTGCAGCCCGCCTCCAGTGGTGTCGCGACAGGCGTGAATGGAGGGACGAATGGAGACGTGTCGTCTTCAGCGATGAGAGTCGCTTCTGCCTTGGTGCCAATGATGGTCGTATGCGTGTTTGGCGCCGTGCAGGTGAGCGCCACAATCAGGTCTGCATACGACCGAGGTACACAGGGCCAACACCCGGCATCATGGTGTGGGGAGCGATCTCCTACACTGGCCGTACACCTCTGGTGATCGTCGAGGGGACACTGAAAAGTGCACGGTACATCCAAACTGTCATCGAACCCATCGTTCTACCATTCGTAGACCGGTAAGGGAACTTGCTGTTCCAACAGCACAATGCACGTCCGCATGTATCCCGAGCCACCCAACGTGCTCTAGAAGGTGTAAGTCAACTACCCTGGCCAGCAAGATCTCCGGATCTGTCCCCCATTGAGCATGTTTGGGACTGGATGAAGCGTCGTTTCACGCGGTCTGCACGTCCAGCACGAACGCTAGTCCAACTGAGGCGCCAGGTGGAAATGGCATGGCAAGCCGTTCCACAGGACTACATCCAGCATCTCTACGATCGTCTCCATGGGAGAATAGCAGCCTGCATTGCTGCGAAAGGTGGATATACATTGTACTAGTGCTGACATTGTGCATGTTCTGTTGCCTGTGTCTATGTGCCTGTGGTCCTGTCAGTGTGATCATGTGATGGATCTGACCCCAGAGATGTGTCAATAAAGTTTCCCCTTCCTGGGACAATGAATTCACGGTGGTCTTATTTCAATTTCCAGGAGTCTACATTAACAAGACGAGCTACTGGGACGAGCCGATATCGCCGAGAGGGAAAAAGAAATGGCTCTGAGCACAATGGGACTCAACTGCTGTGGTCATCAGTCCCCTAGAACTTAGAACTACTTAAACCTAACTAACCTAAGGACATCACACACATCCATGACCGAGGCGGGATTCGAACCTGCGACCGTAGCAGTCGCACGTTTCCAGACTGCGCGCCGAGAGACATTATTAGGTTACTTAAATCACATTTACCTACCCACTTAATGGAAAAGCTTATTAACGTCCCCGAAAACGACATGAAACATTTCCTGTCATTAATAGATTCCATTTACCTAATACAGGAAAACGTGAAGTCAGGGGGGGAACACGCAAGAAATAATTGCTCAGGATGCACAAACGGTAGAAAGAGTAATACGCCGAACCCCAACCATGGAAATGGTGGTGGCGGTGGTAAAAGGCATGAATATCATCCGAGTAGTAGCAACAACCGAAATCGAAATGGTTATGGTCACCCGTCAACTAATAAAAAAACCTAGATTTGATGATCGATATGATTCCGGACAAGCCGGGGCCAACCGCTGAAAAAATGCACGATGTCAATGCCACGACAAGTACAATGAAAACAATCGTAACTGGAATCATAATCTCCGACCGAACCAAGACTGACAAAATAACGAGAGATACGATAACGACTGACCACCGCAGAAAAACGCGCCTATCGCGCATCCGTTGAGACCTGCAAATCAAAATGTGTATATTACAGAGGTCACGGACAACAACCGTCCCAGCACCTCACACGAATTCAATAGTTCAACAAACTAGAATCGGCCGCGATATGCTCACCGTCGCTGGATGTGGGGTGGAGTGAGAGCATCACAAATGATAGTACACCTAGAATCAAAATGCTGCGCTATAGTGACGGAATCAGTGTAGAGTGCGACCTCCTAACAGAACCGCACGATTGTGCAAAGAATAATAATGAAAACATACAAGCAATCTTACAAGCAAAAATTTACGATATTACTGTAAACATAATCATTGACACAGGTGCCTCGGTCAGTGTGATGAGTGCAGAACTGTTTAAAGCACTTGGGAAGGGACGAAATATACCGACTTTCCCAGTGAATAACTGCAAGGTGTCTGGAGCCATAAGCGCACAGAGCCAGTTAATTAAGCGCCAGGTGCAGGAAGAAATTTGTAAAGAGGACGTAGCCATAGTGAGCTCGTTCCTCGTTGTTAAGGAGTTAAGGGTTGCCAGCATTCTGGGAGTAAATTTTCTCCGTGTGAGGGACGCAGTGATCGATCTCTCCACAGGAAAACTAAGCATACTTAACAAAGGCAGAAGGGCTGAATTGTCAATAATGCTATTGAAAGAGGTACTTGTGCCATGTTGTAACAGAATAAATACCAAGGGTTACACCGTGTGTGCCGCACTTAGAAAAAAATTCAACAGTGACATCTTTAGTATCCCAATAAAGAAAGTAATGATTCTGAAGTGAATGTAGATGCATTCCTGAATAAAGTCAAAGAATCTGAAAGTTTAAATAATATACAAAAGCAACAGCTAACGCAGCTGCTGTCAGAATTTACTTCGGTATTTTCTGAACGACCAGGAGTAATTAGGGGTTATAACTATCAAATCTAGGTAGCGCCCCACAAAACCTATTATCGCACGTCTTACCCCAGCCCATGGTCGAGGAGGGAAGCAGTGGCGGAGGATTGTAAATAGGAGCCGTAAGAAAATTTTATATTGGTGTCAGAGAATATAAGTGTGTTTAGTTTTAAGTATGAATTTGTGTATATTCAGCTCTGAATGTCAATACAGTAAAGAATATTTATGGTGTGAGCAAGGCTCACAAGAAAGTGTAATAATGCGCTAGATAAAGACTTGCCTACAAACAGATTAGCTTCAGTAAAAAATATTTCATGCTCATCACGCAGTGAACAATTTCTTATTTAAAAAGTATACAACACTTCTTCGAGTCATTTTTCATAATGTGTTTATAAATAATTGATGATTAATTTGCATAACAGATTAAATTGTATTAGGTTAATGTAATGCTTTGAGAGGGTATTTCTTTAAATGAAAGTAACTTTTATTCGTAGGATGATTAGGTATACAGTAATACCACCAACAGTGATATGAGAGTGACACTTGAAAGAATTCAATGTAAACCGAACCAGTTTTATATGACGTATACTTTGTACATACCAGTGCTTCAATTGAAGCCAACATATTTCATACACGTCTTTCAACATAGACTGCGCATTATGCGAATTCACTCATTCTATACGGCAGCTACACTGTAGTCCTTTAGGACAGAATATTGATGCAAATTTTGTCGCCAAAAAATTAAGTATTTATTGAACAATATGCCTACGTCCAGCTGATATGCACATAAGAATATCTGTTCACTAGAGGAGTGATGACTCGGCAAGCTACACAGAAAGAAACTAATGCACAAACTCACACAACTTCATGTAATTGCAAAAAAGTCATTTATGCATTGTAATAATGTTAAAAGTGCAATGGACACTGTACATGTAACGGAGTCACCATGAGTGAAAATAATTGTGTAAAGAAGGGGCAACATGCCTTACAGATAGACTGTGTGTACACATGGAACCTTGCAGACAGACGGAATATTGTGTGTAGAAAGGACAGAGAGTGACTGTTGGAACTGCACCAATATATACATAGAAGTGAATCGAATGATTAGTTATAAACTGTTATAACGCACTGCTCAAACAGTAACAAACTTACCGTGTGTAAGGAAATAGGTAGTAATCCGTTCAGAGACGATAACAATAAATATTGCTCGGTGGAAACAATTAGTGTACGAGAACGGAAATGATTTCGCGTGTTGAGAGACGCTCTGACAGCGCATCGCCCGTGAAAACAAAGTAAAAACGCGTGGTGCAACTTGCGCGTGATAAACTCTTAATAGCAGTGTCACAGTGCAGTTCGGTTGCCATTCCATGAAAACCGTTATCACACCAAAACAGTTTGTGCGAACCAGCGAAACGACGGCTTACTTGACAATACACGCTGATTAATCCAATTGCATTCCCATCCCACAGCTTATAATGTGTATCCTTAAAGATAGTCTACTGTGGTGGAATGTTTGTTACATGTATTTCGACGGAGGTCCGTGCGGAGGAGCAACAAGGGAGTTCAGTGCAGCCTCCAGTTAGCTGATCGCGGGCGAAACATATGCCGACGCCAGCTCGCGACTGCGCAGGCGCTACCTACCGCAGCATCGTCGCTGCTTCTGCGAGAACGCGGCGTCGATCCCGATGATCACTGAGACATCGTGTTCCAGCCGGCGCTCCAGGACACAACATTGACCTCACTCCACCGCACGCACCGTCCAATGTCATCGTGAACATTTCGTTGAACATGAACCCTAATATTGATGAACTAAACGTCAGAATGATTTTTGTAGTACGAACTTAATCAAGTGACGAACACTTTAATTTGTTCCTGTAATGAACTCAACCTATGAACCTATTAGACTATATGTTAGATGGTTTCTTCATACCAGCAATATAAACTGACATACGTAAATTGCCCTGATAGGACGTCTATAATCAACAATTAAGTGGAAAAGTTATAACACTACTTTGAATTATTTAATGTGCAATACTGTACTTTCACCAAAACATAAACTTGAGCATTACCACGAGTGTGGAATAAAGGTACAGTGTCGAAAAGGACCGAGTGGCAACATTTCTTGACGAATAATTCTTGTGTTATGTGCTTCAGTTGTGAACACTTGACAAGTGTCGCATTTCATTGATGAACTGAGAGAACTGTGTTAAACTTGGAAGCAAGCGAGATGACCATGGTTCCGGCGCAGTTTTCCCAGGTTTTCTGAACGCACGTAGCCCAGATGGGGGAGCCAAAACTGTAATGTCCCTGGGACTAGGTATACGGTCAGCTCGCAAAATGGAGGAGCGACATACATTCCTCGAAAAAGTATTGAACAGTGTGAACGAACTACAGTGTGAACATAGTGAACAAAACGAGCTTGTAGTTCAAAACACGAATGTACCCTCCGCCACACACCGTCAGGTGGCTTGCGTAGTATGGATGTAGATGTGGATGTGATATACAGCGACTGTGTTGATGTCAATGGCAACATTTCGACAAACATTTGCCAGTGTTAGTCATATGCTGCCAGGGGGCATTGTGACGTCTCCTGGCAAGACATTTACAAAATCGTTATAATATATAAAAAATAATAAAAATAAATATTTATCTGTATTATTATTATTATTATTATTAGTAGTAGTAGTAGTAGTAGTAGTGGTAGTAGTAGTAGTAGTAGTAGTATTTCATTACTGTATGTATGGTAGTAGATTATGTATAAAAGGAAATAATTTTTCATTTTTTATGTTTGTGCAATATATTTCACAAATAGTCTGTGGCCGGCGAATGTATGTATCAAAGGAGATAATGAAAAATAAATAGAAAACTGCTTATTAAATTGCCTGTAAATAGTGGAGGTTAAAACATTACTCTCTCTGTCTTCTTATAGCCGTTAAAGTTGTAAGAGCCTGCGACGCTCGCTTGAATGCGAATGTAGCCTTCGTTTGTCCTTTGATCGAGAAAGGCGCCATTGGAGGTTGCTATTTGTAAAAGGTGCCTACTTTCAATTTATGTTGATATTTTGAATAAAGAAATTGTGAAAATTATTACCTGTAATAATTTATTGCTGGCTTGTCCAAGATTTCATTCCACATTCTTAGCCGTTTTCAGCATATTAGGAATTTTTCATGGCGTAGAGCCGTGCGCCGATTGTGGAACCGCTGCGGCGGCAAATTCAAATTAAATTGAATGAAAGCAGTTTTCCTGCAATATAGCGGGCAGGTAACGGTACATTAAAATTATCTCTTTCAGCTTCCTGGAGATTTCAGAGGGAAATTGTGGAGTTAATTATGTCATTTTCTGGTGGACATGGGCAGCAGTTTCGTAAATAATTCATGAGCGATAAAGTTTTACTTGTGTGTAATCAAAGACTGCTGAGCAAAACCTGTTCTGACTAATGACATAATAAGTAAATTTAATTTGTTTTTGCTTCATGCTCTCATGTTAGTCGTGGCAGTTAATAGTGTTCATATTTTTTTAAAAAATCCACTGCAGCTTTTATGTTTAGTGAACATAACATACTGCAACTTCCGTACAGGTAATAAGAGTAATTTTCTGTGCATTCAAGAGCTGAAAGTAGCGAAGTGTATTCTTCTTATTCCATAATTAGTTACAGTAATGATACCATGTTCCATATCTAACAAGCCAGATCAGTGTTATACAGGATGTTACAAAAAGGTACGGCCAAATTTTCAGGAAACATTCCTCACACACAAATCAAGAAAAGATGTTATGTGGACATGTGTCCGGAAACGCATAATTTCCATGTCAGAGCTCATTTTAATTTCGTCAGTATGTACTGTACTTCCTCGATTCACCGCCGTGATTTCATACGGGATACTCTACCTGTGCTGCTAGAACATGTGCTTTTACAAGTACGACACAACATGTGGTTCATGCACGATGGAGCTCCTGCACATTTCAGTCGAAGTGTTCGTACGCTTCTCAACAACAGATTCTGTGACCGATGGATTGGTAGAGGCGGACCAATTCCATGGCCTCCACGCTTTCCTGACCTCAACCCTCTTGACTTTCATTTATAGGGGCATTTGAAAGCTCTTGTCTACGCAGCCCCGGTACCAAATGTAGAGACTCTTCGTGCTCGTATTGTGGACGGGTGTGATACAATACCCCATTTTCCAAGGCTCCATCAGCGCATCAGGGATTCCATGCGATGGAAGGTGGATGTATGTATCCTCACAAACGGAGGACATTTTGAACATTTCCTGTAACAAAGTGTTTGAAGTCACGCTGGTACGTTCTTTTACTGTGTGTTTCCATTCCATGATTAATGTGATTTGAAGAGAAGTAATAAAATGAGCTCTAACATGGAAAGTAAGCGTCTCCGGACACATGTCAACATAACATATTTTCTTTCATTGTGTGTGAGGAATGTTTCCTGAAAGTTTGGCAGTACCTTTTTGTAACACCCTGTATAAAAATAGTTTTCAAATTAACGTCAACGGCAGGAAATCTTTCAGTGTTGTGCGTATCCCCACATAATAGGTCAAAGTGCATCAAGTTATAATATTTTCAACTGCAGAAACTAATAGTGAAAATCCTATTTTACCTGTAGTGCTCGCAACAATAAGCAGTATAAAACTAATTAAAATATTATGCCTCATAAACTACATAAAAAGTGAAAAAGGTTGTGCGGTAGGGAATACGCGACTGTGTCATGTCGTTAGGTTTGTTAGGTTTAAGTATTTCTTAGTTCAAGGGTACTACTGACCACAGATGTTAAATCTCATAAAGCTCAGAGCCATTTGAAACATTTGATACTCAAATTGTTCCCATACTGGGGAAAACATGCCCTTTGTCACTCATTTTATGGCAGTACGGATCCGGTTCTTCAATTCTTCCAGTTTCCGTGGGAGTGGCTGCACATAAACGTTGTCTTTAAGGAAACCCCACAGCTGACGTCGGTCGCGCAGCTTGAGGCTGTTGCCAATGGGCACCACTGTGGGGAGCCGGACTTGGGTATCACGGGGATGTCAACATCGTCCCGTCTGTCCCCAGATCGGTCTGCCGCTGTCGTTGCCCCGGTTGCTGCCCTCAGTGGGGCTGAGCCCTCGGCTGTGGTTGATTGGGAGGTCGTTCCAAGGCGTGGCAGGCAGCGAAAGACGTCCCCAGAGGCTGATCAGAAAGCCTCTCCCGTGCGTCTGACAAACAGGTTTCAGGCACTGTTTCTGGCTGAGCCAGATGCAGCTGCCTGCCCTGTTTCAGAGGATGATTGTCAGCCTTCAAGCTAAGGGCACTCACAGAGGGTGGGATTATTGGTAGTTGGGAGCTCCAATGTTAGGCGCGTAATGGGGCCCCTTAGGGATATGGCGGGAAAGGAGGGGAAGAAATCCAGTGTGCACTCCGTGTGCATTCCGGGTGGAGTCATTCCTGATGTGGAAAGGGTCCTTCCGGATGCCATGAAGAGCACAGGGTGCAGCCAGCTGCAGGTGGTAGCACAAGTCGGCACTAATGACGTGGGTCGCTTTGGATCTGAGGAACTTCTCTCTGGATTCCAGGGGTTATCTGATTTGGTGAAGGCTGCCGGTATTGCTTACGAGATGAAGGCAGAGCTCACCATCTGCAGCATCGTTGACAGAACCGACTGCAGACCTTTGGTGCACAGTCGGGTGGAGGGTCTGAATCAGAGGCTCAGACGGTTTAGCGACCGTGTTGGCTGCAGATTCCTTGACTTGCGCCATAGGGTGGTGGGGTTTCGGGTTCCGCTGAACAGGTAAGGAGTTCACTATACTCAGCTGGCGGCTACACGGGTAGTGGAGGCTGTGTGGCGTGAAGTGGGTAGTTTTTTAGGTTAGAAGGCCTCGGGAAAGTACGGGATGGGCTGCAATCTCAAAGGGTGCATGGCAAATACAGGACGTACTCGGATCAAAGAACAGTCGGAATTGTAGTTGTAAATTGTTGTAGTTGTGCTGGGAAAGCCCCTGAGCTTCAAGCGCTAATAGAAAGCACAGAAGCTGAAATCGTTATAGGCACAAAAAGCTGGCTGAAGCCTGAAATAAGTTCTGCAGAAATTTTTACGAAGTCTCAGACGGTGTTCAGGAAAGATAGATTAGGTAGAATTGGTGGTGGAGTGTTTGTGTCTGTCAGAAGTGGTTTATCTAGTAGTGAAGTCGAAGTAGATACTCCGTGCGCATTGGTATGGGTGGAGGTTATACTTTACAGCCGAACTAAGTTAATAATTGGCTCCTTCTACCGACTCCCAGACTCCGATGATATACACTCCTGGAAATTGAAATAAGAACACCGTGAATTCATTGTCCCAGGAAGGGGAAACTTTATTGACACATTCCTGGGGTCAGATACATCACATGATCACACTGACAGAACCACAGGCACATAGACACAGGCAACAGAGCATGCACAATGTCAGCACTAGTACAGTGTATATCCACATTTCGCAGCAATGCAGGCTGTTATTCTCCCATGGAGACGATCGTGGAGATGCTGGATGTAGTCCTGTGGAACGGCTTGCCATGCCATTTGCACCTGGCGCCTCAGTTGGACCAGCGTTCGTGCTGGACGTGCAGACCGCGTGAGACGACGCTTCATCCAGTCCCATGCTCAATGGGGGACAGATCTGGAGATCTTGCTGGCCAGGGTAGTTGACTTACACCTTCTAGAGCACGTTGGGTGGCACGGGATACATGCGGACGTGCATTGTCCTGTTGGAACAGCAAGTTCCCTTGCCGGTCTAGGAATGGTAGAACGATGGGTTCGATGACGGTTTGGATGTACCGTGCACTATTCAGTGTCCCCTCGACGATCACCAGAGGTGTACGGACAGTGTAGGAGATAGCTCCCCACACCATGAAGCTGGGTGTTGGCCCTGTGTGCCTCGGTCGTATGCAGTCCTGATTGTGGCGCTCACCTGCACGTCGCCAAACACGCATACGACCATCATTGGCACCAAGGCAGAAGCGACTCTCATCGCTGAAGACGACACGTCTCCATTCGTCCCTCCATTCACGCCTGTCGCGACACCACTGGAGGCGGGCTGCACGATGTTGGGGCGTTAGCGGAAGACGGCCTAACGGTGTGCGGGACCGTAGCCCAGCTTCATGGAGACGGTTGCGAATGGTCCTCGCCGATACCCCAGGAGCAACAGTGTCCCTAATTTGCTGGGAAGTGGCGGTGCTGTCCCCTAGGGCACTGCGTATGATCCTACGGTCTTGGCGTGCATCCGTGCGTCGCTGCCGTCCGGTCCCAGGTCGACGGGCACATGCACCTTCCCCCGACCACTGGCGACAACATCGATGTACTGTGGAGACCTCACGCCCCACGTGTTGAGCATTTCGGCGGTATGTCCACCCGGCCTCCCACATGCCCACTATACACCCTCGCTCAAAGTTCGTCAACTGCACATACGGTTCACGTCCACGCTGTCGCGGCATGCTACCAGTGTTAAAGACTGCGATGGAGCTCCGTATGCCACGGCAAACTGGCTGACACTGACGGCGGCGGTGCACAAATGCTGCGCAGCTAGCGCCATTCGACGGCCAACACCGCGGTTCTTGGTGTGTCCGCTGTGCCGTGCGTGTGATCATTGCTTGTACAGCCCTCTCGCAGTGTCCGGAGAAAGTATGGTGGGTCGGACACACCGGTGTCAATGTGTTCTTTTTTCCATTTCCAGGAGTGTAGTACTCACAGTCTGACAGACAAAGCTGTGAAAAAGCGTTGCACTGTAGCAATAGTGTCTACTGTTTCAAAACCCAACCCGCCACTACGTGACTTCAGAGCACTGAATGAAGCACAGGTTAACATTCACGCATTCAGAAAGTTGTTGACATGGTGACCCTTCATGTGAATCTCCAGGTGTTGTTGGCTTCGGTCACACAGCTTGCGGTAGTGGCCAATGGACGTCACTGAGGGCCGCCCGGACGTGGGGTACCCAGGCAGATGTCCAGCACATCCCACCTCTATTTCCCTCTACTGTGGCTGCCATATGTACTGCCCACATGTTAGTTAACCCCTCACCAATAGTTAAGTGGGAGATTGCTCCAAGGAGAGGCAGATAAGCGGAAGACTCCATGGTGGTGGTGGGGGGAGGGGGGGGGGGGGGCAGCCGCAGGGCCATCCCAGTTCGTTTGATGAGCAGGTTTCACGCACTATCTGCTTCTGACGAAGTTCCTGAGATACATGAAGTCGCTCGCCCTCTTCCTGACAGATCCTCTCAGCCGACAAAGTTTGTCGCGTAATGGGGCACCTTAGGCAAGTGGTTGCCTAGGAGGGGAAGGATTCCAGTGTTCACTATGTGTGCATAGCGGTAGAAGTCATTCCATATTAGGAATGGGTACTTCCGGATGCCGTAACGAGCATAGGGTGCAGGCAACTACATGTGGCTGCTCACGTCGGAACTAGCGATGTGCACCGTTTTGAATCGGAAGAGATTCTCTCAGGTTTCACATTGCTAGCTGAAGTACTGAAGACTGCGAGTCTTGCTTGGCGAGACGACAGTCGAATTTGCTCTGTGTATTGTCGCCAGAAACAATTATGGTCTTTTGGTACAGAGCCGATGAGTGGATCTGAATCAGACGCTCAGACAGTGTAGGCTGCAGATTCCTCGACTTGCGCTACAGGGTGTTAGACTCTGCTTCATGTTTTGGACGTCAACTACACATAGGAAGCAGCTACACGGATATTGGGGGCTGTATGGAGGGGACTGGCGGGTTTTTAGCTCAGAAGGTCTCGGGAAGATACAGAGGAACTACAGAAAGGAAGTCAGTCTGAAAAGATGTAGAATGACCACAGGAAAGTAGACCTGGTAACAATAGGTACCGTAATTGCAAATTGTCGTAGTTTTGTTGGAAAAGAACGAGAGCTCCAAGCAATAATAGAAAGCAATGAAGTTCAAATAGTTACAGGCATAGAAAGCTGACTGAAACTGGAAATCAGTTCCGCTGTAAGTTATATAAAGTATCTAACCGTGTTCAGAAAGGATAGATTAAATAACCTTGGTGGTGAAATGTTTATTGCTGTTAGAAGTGGTGTACCTTGAAGTGAAATCAAAGTAGATACTTCCTGTGAGTTCGTATGAGTAGAGGCTATACTTAACAATTGGAAATAATTAATAACTTATTCATTTTACCGACACCTCGACTAAGATGACACAGTTGCTGAACAGTTCATAGGAAACTTAAGTCTCACTTCAAACAGCTGCCCCACGCTTACAGTTATATTTGGTGGTGCCTTCAATCAACTCGCGCTGTGTTCGCTATAATACACATTTAAAGTTGTGGATAGGTATTAAAGGTTGTCCGAAATCTTTCGGAAAGAGTTCGCAGAACACATATTTTGAGCAGATAGTTCAGGAGCCTACTCCAAGTGTAAATGGTTGAGAATAAATGCTTGCTCTCTTAGCAACAAACAAACCCAAGCAAATAAGGAACGTCATGAGGGGTACAGAGACGAGTGGCCAGAAGGTTGTTGTAGCGCGACAGAACAGCATAAAATCTAAACACGCCAAAACTAGAGCAAAATACATGTATTTAAAGAAAGCAGATAAAAATTCGCTTGAGGCTTTAGTATGAGACAGTCTCCACTCTCTCCGCTCAGATTATGTAAGAGCAGACCAGATATGGTTTGAATCCAAAGAAATAGTATCGAAGCCTATTGAGAGAAGTATACTAAATAAATTAATAACATATGATGCGTATATCCTATGGTACACTACATACGTCAGAATCTCTGTTGCAGGATCAATAACAAAAAACACGGTAAATTTAACAGAACGCAAACCCTCAAGATCAGCGAAGTTTTACACGAGCTCGAAATGAAGCGGGTACTTCAACTCGAGATGCTTTTAATACTTTTTTCAACGAAACTCTCTCTCGGAATCTGGCAGGAAATCCAAAGAGATGCTGCCTGTGTGGAAAGTACACCAGCGGAAAGACACAATCAATACCGTTACTGTGTGATAACTATGATGATGTTACTGACGACGGTGCTATTAAAGCAGAGTTACTAAATACGGGTTTCCGAAATTCCTTCACCAAAGAAGACAAGGCAAATATTCCAGATTGCGAACCAAGAACAACCGTCAACATGCGTAACTTACCAATACATATTATTTTGTAGCAAAGCCGTTTGAATCAGTTAATAAAGGCAAGGCCTTCCGTGACAACTATTCGTCAGTCACGCTCCTCTCAGAGTATCCTGATACAATAGCTTCGTATTTAGCAATCATATGTAGCCGATCATTCGTTGAAAGATCCATATATTCAGTTACACTAATACCTAAGAAAGGAAATGGGAGTAATCCGCTAAATTACTGTCCCGTATCCCTAACGTCGATCTACAGTAGGTATTTCTAACATATACTGTGTTTGTTCGAAATTTATGAGTTATCAGGAAGAAAACCGTTTATTGACAAACAGTCATCAAGGGTTCATAAAATATGCTTCTTGAGAAAAAAGAACCGTAGCCCTTTTATTCCGATGAAGTAATGAATGCTCTGGATATGGGATGTCAAATCCCTTCCAGTTTTTAGATTTCTAGAAGGCATTTGACTCTGTTCCTCACAAGCGACTTCTGATCAGATTGTATACGTATGAACCACATCTCAGTTGACTCTAAATAATGAAAAGTATGAAGTGATCCACATAAGCACGGAAAGGAATCGGTGTACATTCGGTAAGACGATAAATCACACTTCTCCAACGGCTGTAAATTCAGCAAAATACTTAGGAACCACGATTACGAATACCTCAAGTTCTAACTAACACATAATGTTGAGGGGCAAGCGAAACAAGGACTAAGATTTCTTGGCAGGAAACAGGAAATTCAATAAGATTACTAAAGAGGCTACCTACACCATACTTGTACGTCCTCTTCTGGAGTATTCCTATACAGAGTGAGATCAACATCAACTGAGGTCGACCGTGGAATTCATAAAGAGTTCAAAGAAAGGCATCTTGTTTTGTACTATCGTGAAATAGGGGAGAGAGCGCTATGGATGTAATACGTGAGTTGGGATTGGTACCATTAAAACAGAAGCCTATTTTGTTGCGACTGGACCTTTTCATGAGATATTAGTCACTAACTTTCTCCTGAGAGATCGAAAATATTATTTTGGCGTACACCTATACAGAGAGGAATGATCATGCTAATAAAATAAATCAGAGCAAGCACAGAAAGATTTATTTGTTCATTTTCTTTCCGCGTGCTGTTAGATTGTGGCATTGCAGAGAAACAGTTCGAAGTTGGTCCGATGAACTCTCTGCCAGGCACTTAATTGTGAATTGCAGAGTAATCGTGTCGATGTAGATGGTGCACGCCAACTAAAACAATCAACAGTTTATGTTACTGCCACACTTATTAATACCGTGTACGCCATATTGGAACCAATATATTTGTCTTTTGGCGACGACCGTGAGTAAAGATCTTCTTGGAAAAAGGCATAGAAGTGAAAACAAAATTAACTACTTGCTGCAGAATGCTGGGGCGAACAAGGGTGAAATTTAAGCATTAAGGTCAGCAAGGAGAATATTTGGCAACAACGTACCGGCGGAAGACACAGCACACGTTTCGAGTCCATCCCTTGCTCAGAGTTTCAGCTTGGCTCAAGTTATATCACAATAAACACATAGCTCTAGAGTGAAAGATTCGTTCTTGAAAGAGAATGGCAAGTTTACACACTGCTGACAGTCTGTTGCATAAGATGTTCAAATTTCTGCTTTTATATCAAATAGCACCTACAACAATGTGTGAAGTCACAGTTCCGTAGCTAGTTACCATATTTGCAAATTATTCATATACACTTAAGAGCCAAAGCATTGTGACCATTTGCTTAATACACTACTTCTCCGTCTTTGGACATCACTGACGCTGCATATCAGGAATCCGAAGTTTGTTGGCAGGTTTGTGGAGGAATGTGGCATTACATTGAAACCTTCCCGTCTAATATTGGATGAACGTTTGCTTGCTGACTGAACGCTGCGTCTCTTAAAATCTTTTAACTGCTGCTCTGTCAAGACTACCTGCTGATTATTACGACGAAACATAAAATGTGTTGTCGCCGTGGTCCTCAGTCGTTACCTGAAATTATTAAGACTGATTCTTACCTTTAATTATTTATACTGGATCGCCATCTGACTGCTACAGCAAACTGTGGAATGAATATACTTACTTCTCTTTAACATAATTATAAGCTGCTGGTGGAGTTTCATAATACTTTGTGACTGGAATTCTTTAAGTTGAAGTTAATTTAGATTTGATAAAAGCTGAAGCTCAGTTTAGACTTTTCTTTTAAGATAACAATAAATTCCGTAAAGCATTTACGTGAATGATTTTGGGATAGAAAATTCTTAATGCATTTAATCTGGTAGAAGTTAACTATATTCTGAGAGCGATCTTGACAAACAATTACAAGGGGTATAGTTCTTTACAAAAATTCTTAAAAACTAGCATTGCGCTACATATAGCGAGTGGCTCGCGAGCACACCGCTTCTTTCAAAGTGTTAATTCATACCTCGCTTACAGCGACCTCCTCTCATGTCTCGCTAGCTACGACTGCCTCGTCTCACATCTTACTCGCAACTGCTCGCTTCCAACGCTCAATGCTACAAAAGTGCGGTCTCGCCGCCAACTAGCGGCATATGTAATTATGTAATAGGCGTATTTAAACTGTTTTAGCATGTAATTATCTGAACTATTTCTTATTTAAATTGTTTTGTTAATTAAATTGCATTGTGTATTATTGAGAAAGAGCGGGAAACCGCGCATAGATACATTTTGAGAAAGAGCGGGAAACAGCGCGCAGTAATACATCTGTAATGGTAGCAGGGATTGTCTGCACCAAAAACCATCCACCATCATGGCCAGTACAACATAAGTTAGAATTTATTGTCAGTTTTCTTGAAGGAGAACCAGCACGACGAATGCGACCAATTGCTAGACAATGTTTTTCCGTAGAAGCATTTGAGGAAGCATTTTTATCAGCATATTGGTCTGACACTACACAAAACAGCATCAAAGATCGGCTACTTAGTTTGCCAAACTTTGAAAATTCTACCTTTCCAACAATCACACAATTTTTCGAGTACATGGTGGAACAGAACCAGTACCTCAACGAGCCATACAGTCAATCGGCATTAATACAGCTTTGCATTTCAAAACTGGCCAGAGCTTTGAAAGTGTCATTACTGACAGGGCAACAAAAGGACAATGTATCCGCTTTTAGAGACATCTTACAACTATTAGAAGCACACCAGGCAGACTACGCATTTGTTAACAAAAAATTTTCACGACAGAACGGAAAACAAACAAACTCAGCTACTTTTGAACAAACACGATTTGGTAATAACAATCCGAGTAAACACTTTCGCAGCGAAAATGACAACGAAAACAGGAGTAATGAAAAACATTATACTGACACGGTAAATTTATATTCAGGACAGCAACAGAATCCGAGACTTAACACGCAACCGAATAGGTCAAATTTCCATATGAATCATCGCTCAGATAATGCGACCGGGGAAGGCCATTACGCGGGTCGACCGCAAAATGAACAAAAACAAACGTTTCTACGGGGTGCAGGTGGGCTGCCGTACAGTCACAGTTATAACGACAGGAGAAAAGAAAACGAACACAGACCGCCGAGGACGTTCCACAATGACAATTTTAACGGAAACTACAACAGGGCCCAACAGCTGCGTTACCGTATGAATGTACCAGACACCAGATTTCATCCACCAGACACTGCTAATAATCAAAACGGCAGAACTGTACAGTTGATAGAACACATACCAAACTCCCAAGCTGAAAATCACATATCGGAAGAATTATGACTAGAGAAAACCTGCAATGAATCTCTTAATGTCGATACTATGAAATCACACAGAGAAAACATAACGACCGAAAATGCCATTACATTTGACGACGTGAGAGACTCATTGTTACAGGAAAAACCAATCCTACAGAAAACAATATATCACCCAATAATAGAGATAAATTTACAGTCGCACAATATTTTAGCGATAATTGATTCAGGTTCACCTATGTGCGTAATTAACGAAGACACATTTAACTGATGCAATAGCAATAATGATTACCCAGTATTTCCTTTAAACAGAACGAAGGTCAAGGGAGCTTTTGCAGGAAAAGGCATTGAAGTTAAAAGACAGACACAATTAACATTTGTTTTTGCAGGGGAAACGTTCCACAGTGATTGTTGGATAGTTCCGAATTTAACAACAGACATGATATTAGGAATAAATTTTCTTGTTCAGTACGATGCGAAGATTGACTTCAAATCGTCATACCTCACACTACAAAAGGAAAACAGGGAAGTGATCGTAAGATTTCAAAACACAGTATCCTCCGAAGAACAAAATATGCACAGGATCGAGATTATTACTGATTCTCAAGATAACGATTGTTATATCGCACTATACACGAACACACTTAATAATGACTTGGTAGAGGAACAGGAGTACAATATGTTCGAGACAATTACACGCAAGGTAGACAATAGTGTAGCAAAATGCGACGCAGAACGCACAGAACTTGAAAATATTCTGGTACAACACAAAGCAGTTTTTGCCAATGTTCCAGGAACAATGACAGGATTTATGTACGAATTTCAGGTGAAACCACACGAGACTTTCAAAGCAAAGCATTATCCAATCCCACACATACACACAGAAGCAGTTAAGAAAGAATTACGAGCAATGATCGATCAAGGAATAATAGAACCAGCAGCCAGCCAATATATAAATCCACTACACATTGTTGAAAAGAAGGATGGATCACTACGTTTAGTTTTAGATTCACGTCAAGTTAATAAAATAATCATTACAGAAACCGACCGACCACAGACGTTAGAAGAGTTACTGCAAAAATTTCATGGCACCTCCATTTATACTACACTCGACCTCAAATCAGGGTTTTGGCAAATCCAACTACACCCAAATTGCCGAAAATATACGGCATTCCTTTGCTTTGGGGAATGCTATCAATTTTGTAAACTTCCGTTTGGACTAACGATTTCGTCTGCCGCCTTTATACGAGGCATGAATACTATTCTACCACAAGATCTGAAAAACAAAATTACTACATATGTCGATGACATTTTAATTGCAGCAGAAAACTGGGAACAACACAATCATACTCTTCAACAATTACTGAATACATTCGAGCAGAATGGTATAACTATAAACTTGCGTAAATCTGAATTTGGTAAAGCGTCAATAAAATTTCTAGGGCACATTATCTCACAAACAGGTATCGCACCAGACCCTGACTAATTGCAAGCACTGAAAGACATCGACGTGCCAACAAACAAAAAGGAACTTCGGAGCTTTTTAGGTCTTATCAATTATTTTAGAAAATTTATCCACTACAAAGCATTAGACACGCCCTTGCTATACCAGCTTACAAGTAAAAACACACTTTGGTCATGGAATGAAGACGTTGAAGCTGAATTCGAGAACTTGAAAGAAGCGTTATTAAAAGCACCTTTGTTATCACACCCTGACCCAACACAAAACTTTTCCGTTGCAACAGATAGTTCAACCACAGCACTAGGAGTACATATTTTCCAAGAAATAAAGGAAGAAGATAAGACAGTCGTGAAACACATTGCTTTTGCAAGCAGGATAATTTCTCCAGCAGAGCGCAATTATTCTGTAACAGAATTAAAGACACTATGTGTAATTTACGCTTTTAAGCGATTCCGTCATTTTCTATATGGCCGACATACAACAATATATACCGATCACCAAGCAATCCAGTTTTTATTGTCAGCAAAACTTACGCACGATAGATTAAGCCGCTGGAAATTATACTTACAAGAGTTTGATTTTACCACTATACACATTCCAGGCACGCAGAATACTGTTGCCGACGCATTGTCGAGGTCCATTCACAATAAACGCATGGAGAAAGAAAATACCTTTTGCTACAACAACCATAGTATTATGTATATTAAACAAGTAGCTTTCGAAAACTTTATATCAGCAGCATTACAGGATATAGAGAGAGAACAGCAGAAAGATGAAACACTGAAAGAGATTGTAACGCTTTGGAAAGATAGAAGTAACGCTAAAGTCAGACTTCATTACACTGTACATAAAAATATACTCTTTATTCGATCATACCGAGACGGTAATAATTGGCTTTTATGCATTCCGGAAGGGATCGTAAATAAACTGATATGGTATACACATCTAAGTTATGGACACTACGGAGCGAGGAAATGCTTTCTGATTCTGCGACAAAATTGCCACTTTAATAACATGGAAAAACACATAAGAAAAGTAATAGCATCATGCAAGATATGTCAAAAAGCTAAATCATCAACAGTGTCACACATTCCACCATTGTATCCCATCATACCGGTTAAGTTAAGACACATGGCAGCAGTGGATCTTTTCGGTCCAATCCCCAGAACAAATAATGGTTATAGTTATATTTTTGTACCTGTAGAACTAACATCCAAATTTGTAACATTTTCTCCACTAAGGAAAGCAACAGCAAGAACAGTATCAAGAGCGTTTGTAAGAGATTTTCTATCAGTAGTAGGACGTGTACAGAAGGTTATTTCGGATAACGGTCCGCAGTTTAGGTCAGACGTATGGAAGAAAATGTTAGAAAGTAAGAACATAACACCTATTTACATATCAAGATATCACAGTTCTTCCAACCCATCAGAAAGAATAATGAAAGAGATCGGGAAGTTATGCAGAATTTATTGTCATAAAAGACATACAACATGGGATAAATATATTTTACAGTTTCAAGAAGTGATAAATGCAATACCCAATGAATCTACGATGCTATCACCAACCGTAATACTGACAAATAAAGACCCACCGAACAAAATTACCGAACTAATTACTTTTCCTAAGACGCGTAGGCTTCGACATTGTGAAATAATAGACACAGCATTAGCAAACACTAAAAGAGCTGCAGATCGGCGGAAGAAACAACAGAAGCAGGTAAGTCGACTACAGAAGTACGAGATTGGCGACAAAGTACTGATTCGCACTCATTTTCTTTCCAACAAAGGTAAGCACAGATGCCGTAAATTCGAACTTCTGTATGCAGGCCCTTACAGAGTTCGTAATATTCCACACGCTAATGTAGTGCATGTGGAAACGCTATGTAAGAAGAAATCATTAGGGAATCATCATGTATCCAACGTGAAACATTTCTTGACTTAAATTTTTGCATTTCAGCTGACGAAAGGACGGCGTGACACGTAAGTATGCAACAATGGTAGTTTCAGCGCCCTTCAGTAACAAACAAAGCCGCGACACGCAGCGGGCCGCTAATATTTCACCGTACCTTAAAGAACACAGCAGTACTTAATGATGCTACGGCAGCCAAGACAAATAAAAACACGAGAAACATTTCCTAACTTAAAGAGAACATGCAGACAACGACACGACGTATGAATTTGTGCACTGAGAGCTCATAAATGAAAGAAATTTTTTTATAACGTGACATAATTACTTAAGAAAATGTCGATTTTTGCAATAGCTAAACTGATAATATAGATCGTTCATTAATCAATTATTTTAGTGGTAACATTAACATGTACTCTTTATTCCAGAATGCAGCATTGTTGTCACACGTCATCAAAATGAAACGTAGTTTTAGTTAGAATAAGGATGTGAATCTTTAGGTCACGCAGATAGCTGACGCTAACTGTCATTACAGAAATTTTATAGGTCATGCCGGGAGCTGACGTGATTTTGCAGCAGTTAATATTATGATAAAGTGTTTTATAGGTCATGCCAGGAGCGGACGATAAGTACCAGAAGATGTTTATTGAAGTCATGCTGTGCACTGACGATAATTAATACTGAATGTTTTATAATAAGTCATGCTGTGCGCTGACGTTAATTAATGCTGAATGTTTATAACAGGTTATGCAGAGAGTTGACACAGATGCAGAAGAAGAATGTGTATGTTATGTTAGTATATAAGAAATGTATAATGTTAAGAAATAATTTTGCTAGCATGTGACACATTGCAACACTATGGATGGGGACCACACATTACAATGTCTAACCAGAATAATGTTTACCTTAATTTTCAGCTGCAAAAGCATACTTTAAATAATTTTATGACAGTAATTTTATTGTATATTATGACCTGACATTTGACGACTCATAACTGACGACTACACCCCTGAATGGAAGATAAAATTTTAGGACAGTAAGTCAAGAAATGCATTGTCAACAAAATTTATAATTAATGATGTAAGAAACTAAGATATGTAAATACAGAATAAGTAATAATGTACTTGTCTATAACAAATCTGTATACTATCACATACTGAATAAGTAGGAACTTTTATGTCTTTTATATATGGGAATAATTTTCTGGAAGAATTCTTAAATTAAAACTACATATTGTTACAAATTACGACACAACATATTTTGTCATAGGGAAAATTATTTGGTAGTCAAATTATGGTACCAACAATGTCCGTGAACCCATTGCCAAAACAATTTTACCCGTACCTTAATTCCTGTGCATCCCCATGGTTATTGAGCACAGAATCAGTGAATTGTGAAACACGTGACTTCAACCAATGATGTTCTCGACGAGGTGTTTGCATACCTAGATGCACACCACAGCCCGATGTATGTCAATTGGTGCCTGCATACCTAGATACACACCACAGTATGATGTATGACAATAGGTGTTTGCATACCAAGATGCACACCACCAACCTTAATGGACCATTGGAGATGGAACTTAATCCTGATGTGGCTGCGGCAACTCAGGCTATTCGACGACGTACTTAGTGTTTGGGTACACTAAAACTATGGAGCAAGGCGATGATGGAACCACATGGCGAAACCTGGTGTTGTGCTATGTGAGGGAAAGGAACAGACTTTTGAGTGCATTCACAGACAGTTGCCAGTGCTTTGACCATGCTATCCAATTCCTTTTGTACCTTCCTTAATTGTGGTATTAAGAGATGCCAATTTGAATTAAATGTTTCATAATGTAAACTTTCAATTGCTTCATATGATCTGTATATTGATTTTCACATTTACTCTTATTCTTGTTGTTAAATTTAAGGGAACCAAATTTTACTTGATGTACAATTCCTACTAAAACCCTTTCTATTTACATATTCTCTTTATTAGAGATAGACAAATCATTTCGTATGACAGCATTTGTGTATACACTTTGTTCAAACTATTTTCTATAATCAAATTTTATACTTATGTTGAGTCCATATGACTCAACAACGTAGTAAAATTTTAAGAAAGCCGAGTAGCGGCATATGTAATTATGTAATAGGCGTATTTAAACTGTTTTAGCATGTAATTATCTGAACTGTTTCTTATTTAAATTGTTTTGTTAATTAAATTGCATTGTGTATTATTGAGAAAGAGCGGGAAACCGCGCATAGATACATTTTGAGAAAGAGCGGGAAACAGCGCGCAGTAATACATCTGTAATGGTAGCAGGGATTGTCTGCACCAAAAACCATTGTTGGAGGCGAGACCGCACTTTTGTAGCATTGAGCGTTGGAAGCGAGCAGTTGCGAGTAAGATGTGAGACGAGGCAGTCGTAGCTAGCGAGACATGAGAGGAGGTCGCTGTAAGCGAGGTATGAATTAACACTTTGAAAGAAGCGGTGTGCTCGCGAGCCACTCGCTATATGTAGCGCAATGCTAGTTTTTAAGAATTTTTGTAAAGAACTATACCCCTTGTAATTGTTTGTCAAGATCGTTCTCAGAATATAGTTAACTTCTACCAGATTAAATGCATTAAGAATTTTCTATCCCAAAATCATTCACGTAAATGCTTTACGGAATTTATTGTTATCTTAAAAGAAAAGTCTAAACTGAGCTTCAGCTTTTATCAAATCTAAATTAACTTCAACTTAAAGAATTCCAGTCACAAAGTATTATGAAACTCCACCAGCAGCTTATAATTATGTTAAAGAGAAGTAAGTATATTCATTCCACAGTTTGCTGTAGCAGTCAGATGGCGATCCAGTATAAATAATTAAAGGTAAGAATCAGTCTTAATAATTTCAGGTAACGACTGAGGACCACGGCGACAACACATTTTATGTTTCGTCGTAATAATCAGCAGGTAGTCTTGACAGAGCAGCAGTTAAAAGATTTTAAGAGACGCAGCGTTCAGTCAGCAAGCAAACGTTCATCCAATATTAGACGGGAAGGTTTCAACATGTCTAGACACACGTCATGTAATTAGCGTAAATAACGGACCGCTGATTTGCGCACACAGTGACGTCGCAAGACAGCGACCCAGATAGGTGGCCATAGGATTTACATCAGGCGAATTTGGTCGCCCAGACACCAATGTGAGTTCACTATAATGCTTCTGAAACTATTGCATTACGCTTTTCGCTCCGACACGCGGACATGTATGCTACTGAAAGATCACATCGCCGACTGGTCACTTACTTGTTCCTCTACAGAATCCCGTCTGATACTGGATTTCTGTTTTCTTGTTATAACTCGAGAAAGTTGAGACACTGTTCGAAAACAAGTATCTCTATACGATGTCACGTAAATAGCACGCAACGCTTAATACAGCACAAGAAGGCAATCAGAATGAGTTCACTCGTCGCGAGTAAGTATCGCAATGGTTCCAGGCAACTGTTCGTGACGTATACTTGACAGTTGAGAGAGTCATCCGGGACCGATGTTCAGAAGTGATACCCGATTTGACTGTATCACTGCTTTTAACCGATCATACGTAACGTGTAACATATTTACCTCGATGATGATTACTAATAGAAGATTACCACAGAATTAACGTAGGAATTTGTCACTTCAAGCACTGAACCTCCCTTAAACTCTATCGCTTTCCTTTTCTTCAATACAATGAAATGAATATAATGTTCAGCCGGAAGAAGCTACGTGTGTCAGGAATTACAGGTAGATGCCAGAAGGATTTCAGAAATAATATTAAAAATAATTTTCCGTTTGAAATACATGTTTTTCCGAGGCCTGTTTAAAAGCCACAGCACAGCAACAATAGAAACAAGACCTGTAGCTTTATATATTTATCGTAACTGTACATCTTTGTGTCCTGGAATATACTACCAAGCTCAAAAGTATCCTAACGAACTAAATGCGTTCTGCCAGATTTATAAGCTGCCCTGTAGAATGAAATTATTTTCTAACTTCTTTCCTGTGCTGTCGTTTGACAATACAAAATCATCACTACACGAAATCACTGCATGTTTTCCTCTGTACGGCAATTTAGAAATTTATTTTTAGTTAATGCAGATATGGAAAAGAAGTTATTAAAAACGACGCAGTCTTCGAAGGTGGTAAAACCAAATTTATTATAGTAAATGATGGTTCAGAAAAGAACTTAAAGCTTTAATCTATCTGATGAAAACGTCTGTGCAGGACTGGGCTCCAGGTTTCCAATCTGGCCACTATTATCTATGTTAACTAACCACGCAAGATATTAAACATGGTTTCCTTCATCGCATTCTATGCGATATGTGTATATGTTTAAGCTTACTACGTTATAAGTCAAAGTCGAAAATACACATTTCTTTATCGCTGACTACACATGAAGAGCAGTTTGCTATTGAATTTTACTTCATCCATTGCCATTATTATGTCTAAACCTAAATGATACAATGGAAATACTCCGTCTGATTGGAAGTCGAAACCGGCACTAATTCGTTGTTGACAAAGCATGGGTAGAAAATTAAAAATCATAGTTACTAGGGGCGTTCCATAAGTAATGTAAAACATCTTTTTCTAAAAGCAGGATGAATTTACTCAGGATTCCTACAAACCCTATGATTGCCCGCCATTTTGGAAGGAAAATTCTATTTTCCAACCCAATCGAATGGCACGACGGTAGGTAGTTCCTAAGTGATGTAGTTCGGTCGCCAGCTTATGTCATATTGCATGTTGTTGATACTGAAATGATGAAAACACAACACTCAGTCCCCCAACAGAGAAATTCCTGACCCAGCCACGAGTCTAAACAGGAACAGCCACGTGGCAGTCGGTCGTGCTGGCCACGTGGCTAAGGGACGGACTGTGGTCCTCGTCCCGACTGCCCAACAGGCAACACGTCTCACTTTCTGGTGGCACGTACCACGTAGTAGAGGGCTAGATCGACACGGCACTATGAAACGATGTTAGAATTATTTCAGCAGACCGGTGAACTAGATATGTGACTGGTTCATGATTTTGTCATAACATACGATGTGTGAGACTCGCTCATGATTTTGTCATACTGGAGGATGCACCTTCTGCATGAAAATTCTGACTCCCCACAGGCAGACTGCAACCTATTTAATATCACCGAAAGAAGATGACATAACGGCCATCTGGATGAACAGACAGTCCTTCAGGAAACATAATATTTATAGGAAGCGCTGTTTTCGCGCGACATTTTCCGGTGTTGTATCGGCTCTTCGTCCAGTAGTACGACCCAGTGCATTAAAAAAAAAACGCAAATAATTTCAATTTTAGTAGCTGTATGTCCGGCTACGAAGTCTCGTAACCGCTTGGCCCTCAATAATATTAGTACGCAATCTGACTGCACAGAATAACAACAAAGAGTGAAAGGAAATTTCCGTTAACACAATTAATTAATTAAGTCCCCAGCAACTATAAAAGCTACGAAACAAGAAAGCATAAGTGTAACTGTCCTTTGGGTGGAAGTGTGACTCAACGTAGACATCTGGCACGGTTCTACCTCAATAAGACAAGATATTTTAAACGCCATTTACACTGAAGTAATTAAAAAAACAGAAATACTATGATTGCACATAGAAACCTGAATTGCACTCTAATACATGAACACAAGCCAGATGCTTTGTTGACTGAACCTGTGAGCGAGAGGCATTGTTACATAGGACATTAAAAAAAAAATTCTTTACCTTCATATATATTGACGAAAAAACACACTCTGATCATTACAACATCCCCAATCGAATAACATATGGTGTCTTGCCCAACAGAACAACTAGTACTATATCGACGTCTCAACAAGCGCAGATCACGCCTACCTCAGAACTACGACTACTCTCCGCAACTTCTCAAGAAGCACTGCCAGTGGAGGCGGCTCAATAATACTCTTTGGCGCAATCTCTGGCGCTGTGACTCAGTGTAGCCACCTTTAATATGCCCCAATTCCACGGGCTAGAATTTGATGGTATTTTTTCCAGCATTGGTGGTGAAAATACCATTAAACTCGTTCAAAAAAATACAGCCAAATATAGAAGATAATATTAAATAAGTAAATACCACATAACTAAATAAATTTTGGCTTTGCACCGACCCTTCAACAACCTAACATACAAAATACAGTAAGGAATACATATGCTTGCATACATGTTACTTTACATAACAGTTTACACAATCGTCGTGTGGTTAAACAGTTCAATCAATAGCGTCAGCAATGTCGAATAGGTCCAGGTAAGAGTCTCATAACATTTGACAAACAGAAAACACAAAAAAAATCCGTTTATACAAATATTCACATAAAATCCTTTCAAGAGTTCAACAAACAAGTAGAGTAGTTGACAGTTCCAGCAGTAGCACCCAGAAATGTTGAGCAGGCACAGATATCAAGTAACATCATTTCAGTAGAAGCAGTTCCATCAGTGGCACCCAGCAATGTTGAACAGGTGCAGACACCAACAAGTGACATTATTTCGGTAGAAGCAGGTCCATCAGTGGCATCCAGCAATGTCGAACAGGTGCAGACACCAAGTGACATCATTTCAGTAGAAGCAGTCCATCAGTGGCACCCAGGAATGTTGAACAGGTGCAGACACCAACAAGTGACATCATTACGGTACAAGCAGTCCATCAATGGCACCCAGGAATGTTGAACAGGCGCAGACACCAACAAGTGACATCATCTCAGTAGAAGCAGTTCCATCAGTGGCACCCAGTAATGTTGAACAGGTGCACACACCAACAAGTGACATCATTTCAGTAGACGTAGTCCATCAGTGGCACCCAGCAGTGTTGAGCAGGTGCAGGCAGCAACAAGTGACATCATCTCAGTAGTAGCAGTTCCAACAGTGGCACCCAGCAATGGTGAACAGGTGCAGACGCCAAAAACTGAAATTATTTCAGTAGAATCAGTCCATCAGTCGCCCCCAGCAATCTTGCATGGGGGCTTAATTAATATTGAATTGTAACCTTTTCTTTAGTTTAAGTTGCTGCGTGTCCGGAAAGCTACGAAACAAGAAAGCTACGAAACAAGAAAGCATAAGTGTAACTGTTCTCTGTGTTGAAGTGTGACTCAACGCAGACATCTGGCACAGTTCTACCTCAATAAGACAAGATATTTTAAACGCCATTTACACTGAAGTAATTAAAAAAAAGAAATACTATGATTGCACATAGAAACCTGAATTACACCCTAATACATGAACACAAGCCAGATGCTTTGTTGACTGAACCTGTGAGCAAGAAGCATTGTTACATAGGACATTAAAAATTAAAAAAATTCTTTACCTTCATACATAATGACGAAAATACACTCTTATCATTAAAACATCCCCAATCGAATAACATAAGGTGTTTTGCCCAATAGAACAACTGGTACTCTATCGACGTCTCAACAAGCACAGATCACGCCTACCTCAGAACTACTACTGCATTCAGGAGCTTCTCAGCGGCAACTGTCAGTGGAGGCGGCTGAACAATACTCTTTGGCGCAATCTCTGGCGCTGTGACTCAATGTAGCCACCTTTCAAATGCCCCTCCTCCACTGGCTAGAGTTTGATGGTATTTTTGCTTGCATTGGTGGTGAAAATACCACCAAAGTCGTCCAAAAAAATACAGACAAAAATAAAAGTCAATATTAAATAGGAAAAAAATAAATTTTGGCTTTGCACTGACCCTTCAATAACCTAATATATAAAACACAGTAAGGAATACAAATGCTTGCATAAATATGATTTTACATAATAGTTTACACAAGTATCATATGGTTAAACAATTCAATCAATTGCATCAGCAATGACGAATAGGTGCAGGTAAGAGTCTCATAACATTTCATAAACAGCAAACACACAAGAAATTCAGTTTATAAAATTATTCACATAACATCTTTTCAATAGTTCAATAAACAAGTAGCACTCCTCAGAGTAGTTGACAGCTCCAACAGTACCACCTACCAATGGTGAACAGGTGCAGATACCAACAAGTGACATAATTTCATTAGAAGCAGTTCCATCAGTGGCACCCAGCAATGTTGAACTGATGCAAACACCAACAATTGATATCATTTCAGTAGAAGCAGTTCCGTCAGTGGCACCCAGCAATGTTGAGCAGGTGCTGACACCAACAAGTGACATCATTTCAGTAGAAGCAGTTCCATCAGTGGCACCCAGCAATGTTGAGCAGGTGCAGACACCAACAAGTGACATCATTTCAGTAGAAGCAGTCTGTCAGTGGCACCCAGCAATGTTGAGCAGGTGCAGACACCAACAAGTGACATCATTTCAGTAGAAGCAGTCCGTAAGTGACACCCAGCAATGTTGAGCAGGTGCAGACAGCAACAAGTGACATAATCAGTAGTAGTAGTTCCAACAGTGGCACCCAGCAGTGGTGAACAGGTGAAGGTAATAGTCCATAATTCTCACTATCACTAATTAGACAGTTCATTAGAGTTCATCAGCAGAAAAAGTTTCCAAGTGGCACCCATCATTGTTGAACTAGTGCAGGAAACAGTCCATAACACTCACTATCACTAATTAGACAGTTCATTAGAGTTCATCAGCAGAAAACATTTTCAAGTGGCACCCATCATTGTTGAACAAGTGCAGGTAACAGCCCATAACACTCACTATCACTTATCAGACAGTTCATCAGAGTTCATTATCAGAAATTAAACATTTCCAAGTGGCACCCACCAATGTTAATACGTGTAAGCTCGAACAACAGTTTGAATGCACACGCAATTGCTTTTACAAAATTGTTATCATGCTCTTACACTAAAACTACAAATTAAAGCAAACACACAAATGATATCAGGTAATTGTCATATTAACTATTACAATACACAAATGTCAGTAAACCTATAATATTTATGGGTGTCAGTGCAAGCCACAAAGAAAAGTAAAATAATATTTGGGAGATAGGTCGCTACCAATTAATTGGGATTAGGAAAGGAAACCGCACTCACTCATCTTTCATTCACATTTAAGTACTACTGTGTAACTGAATAGTGTTAACTGTGTAAATACAATTCTGTCAAACTTTGATGCTCAATATGTGTATCAAGTAATAGTGGTACAGTGTATAACAATCAATAATAGTTAGTCAACGTCATAGTCATCATGTCAAGACCAATGTTTGCCAAGCCAAATCAAAAGGTACGGTTGCTGAACAACTGTCATTGTGCCAAGATATGCAAATACTTCCTCTCTCCAAAAAAAAGTATATACTGCTTATTGATTTAACAAAGTGTGTGTGTAGACAATCTTCCTTTTACTTGAGTGTTCTAGTCTGCCATCTTCATCCTCCTTGTTCCGTATAAACAAAAAAAAAAAAAAAACAAAAAAAATGCTCCTCACTTACTTTACCTCTTATGCACCAAAACTCCAGTAATCATGAGCATCACATTATCTTAATACTTCAATAATACCTCTTACGTCGATATATATAAACCTTATCATCAATATCATTTACCTTACCTCTTGTCCACCAAAACACCAATAATCATCAACTTCACACAATCTCAATACCTCAATAATACCTCTTCTATACGTCGATACATATAAACCTTATCACCAATATCATTTCACATCCACAACAACTCTTTCCTCTAGTCAGTCTCCTCGAACAAGTACAGATAAAATCCTAGTGCAAACTTTAATTCATCATCCTATACAATCCGAAGACACAATGTCCACACACAACCTCTGTGTAATCCATGTGACCCAAATCTTCTACTCATTATGTATTACAAAATACATTTAGGTTACCTTGCCCATCATTGAATAGAAGAAATGCATACATGACCTCTAACAGCTTTTAGTTTGAATTACTTTCAGTAAGTATGTACGAGTACGGAGTGTGAATGATCGTAAAATTTCACAGTGTTTACACCACTTCAAGAATCGTGGCAAAACAGAAGCAAACATGTGGAGTATTTATTGTGTCAAGTGTCGCTTGCTATTTCTATTGCTCACGAAGAATGCAGTGTAATAACTGTCAATGGTCTAAACCTAGTGTTGGTATGTCATGTCGTTAACTTCCTTCCTGTTAGCATAAATTTATACAGCTTCCATAAAACCTCCAGCTCATGAGACTTAAATGAAGTTTCTTGTACCAATGTCGTTCGTAGAATTGTAGCAGTTCATTTTCTTATCTTAAAATATAAGGCACTGAGCGTAAGCAAACCATCCAATAGCGAGTAATTATACCAGTAGAGAGCAGAATGTCAACAATTGGATGTAGCACAATCCCTACAACGAGGCTCTGCCAAGCAAACAATCTATAATTAATACCATAGTGTGACCTAAACTCCATGTTCGTACACAGTAGTTCAGCATATCTATATACGAAATTAAAGAGTAGTTAGGACAACAAACAGAAATGTGTAAATATGCAATCCATACGCAAAGCAGCAAATATATATCTTACATAATAAACAGGTCATTAGCATCATATCAGCATAAGCAAATAAATGTTCATATGTAATCTTAATAAGTAAACATGAAGGCTCAAGCAGATAAATCACAAAGTATAACTTACAAACATAACCATATCAGCACAATTAATCAGGTGACAATTATAATTTAAATAAATAAGCACAGCAGGCACATAATAAAAAAAATATATATCAGTGAAAAAGCATTGCAGCCAAGCGGTGCATAATATACATAAGTAACATCCCTGTTCATTAATCAATCATTGTCAATATCAGTTAACACGAAGTATGAATCACGCAATCGCGAGCAGCAAATTACGTCTAAAGTACGTTCCTAAGTAGAAATAAACTCAGTTAATAGGTACCTTTTTAGTTTATTACTTTCTTTTTCGAAATGACATTCTTCCTGAAATTTTCTCGATCGCAAGTCCTCTTAACGTCGGACACACACAGAGAGTACCTGAAGTTCTTAAATATTATATACAACTGTATCCTGAAAAATGCTGAACGTTAATAACATAATTCATCAACTCACTATAGCTTTATACTGAATTGAATCAGAGAAATTAGACTGTGTATTTGTTTACGGCTGTCAGTGCATTCGCACTGAGCGCTCGATCAGCTGTATGTACGCGTGACGTAGGAAGTAATTGTTTGCGGTCAATGACTGCCTTGTGCGGCGCGCAGACTTGACTGTTGGTTTGAGTATGTGCCGCCGCCAGAACACAGAGCGGTAGCCTTGTATTCTCTGCGTGTTATTTTCTCAAAAGTATGCCATTCCACTAAAATTTTATCGTTCCCTTAGAGCGCCGTGATTTAAGAGTTTCTACTTCGGCAGTGTTATCATGAATAATTTTGCGAACCCTATATAGACAGTTATAAAGCAGAAAAAATTTGCGACACAATCCTTTTCCTTTGTGAGACAAACGATGAGATTTAATTAACACCTTTTGACCAACTGACAAGGTTTTTAAACGGCCAGGACGTTTAGCTGATTTCTCTCTTCTAGCAGCCACAGATGCAATATCTTGTAGAGCCAGGTTGACAACTTCAGAATGCCGCAGTTTCCGTGAAGGCGGAAAAGGAATGATTTCAGAAATGCGATTTGTAGGTGGTTTATTTTTTAATATCAATATTGGCGGTAAAGAAGTTGAATGATTAGATAGTTTATTCAGAATGTTTCGAAAAATATGAAAATACTGATCCCACGTTCTGTGATTCTGATGACAATTAAGTCGACACAATTTACTGATTTCTTTCATCCATCTCTCTGAGGCGTTAGATTGGGGGTAAAAAAGTTAAATGAAAATTGGTTTAATCTTACGACGCCGTAGAGTACGAAACCAAATTTTAGAGCGAAACTGTGATCCATTATCTGATATAACCTTATCAACATGTCCCACTTCTTTAAGGAAATGTTTAATGAAAGCATTAGAGACTGAACGAGCTGTTGCTTTGCGTAAAGGTGTAAAACACATATTTTGATGTCAATTCCACTGCTACCAAAATGTATGCAAAACCATTAGTAGAACGAACCACTGGACCGAACAAATCGACTGCAGGCATGTCCTTTAATTTCGCTGGAATGATAGGAAACAACGGTGCTCTGTGAGAAATAGTTGGCGGCTTAGCCTGTTGACATAATTTGCATTTGGTAAGAACAGATAGAATACGTTTTTCCATATTACTGAATTAGCAACTTTCTCGTAATTTATGAAAGCATTTTCTGGGACCAAAGTGTGCATAACTGAAATGTGTATACCTAATCAATATATTAACCCACTCAACAGGAATGCAAACTAACCAAACAGAGTTGTCGACCGATTTTCGTTTAAAAATTATATCATTACGAACTAAATAATACTGCCTAATCGCTGCGCTTTCCTTTCTCCTCCACTTCTCCTTAATGTCCTTCCAGATGGGATCCTTATTTTGCTCCTTAGCGATGTCCTGGAGCGAAGACGAAATAAAATTTTCAAACGCAACACCTTGATAATACATCAAACAATAGTTATTTTCTTTGCAGTCCTTCTCAGCACTTTGTTTCAAATTCATAGGTGCACGTGATAAAGCTTCAGCAATAATATTTGAAGGACCCTGTATGTAAACAATACTAAAATCAAATTCCTGTAGATACAGCGCCCATCGTGACAATCTTCCATGTGTTAATTTTGCTGACATAAGATATTCCAGATCTCGATGATCGGTGTAAACCTTAGTATGCCTGCCGTACAAAAAGATGCGAAATTTTGTGAAAGCCCAAACAACAGCCAAGGCTTCAAGTTCCATAAACGAATAATTCTTTTCTCATTTATAGAGAACACGACTTCCAAATGCAATAGTTTTCTGTACTACAACGCCGTTTTCTTCTATCTCTTGAAATAAGTGTGCACCTAGGCCTTTGTATGATGAGTCCGTCGTCAAACAATAATCTTTAGATAAATCCGGATGTGAAAGAAGTGGAGCAGCAACTAAAGCATCACGAAGTTGTTCAAATTCTGATTGAGCATCCTGATCCCAACACCAATTAGAATTGTTTCCAGATAGATCACACAAAACAGGTGTGGCCAAATTAAACAAACTAACAAAGCGTCTAAGAAAATTACAGACACCAAGGAAACTACGAACCTCACGTTTTGTAGTAGGAACAGCATAATTACGAATAGCGTCTAGTTTCTCTGGATCAGGAAGAATGCCTTATGTAGAAATAATATGACCAAGAAATTTCACCTGACAACGTCCAAATTCCGCTTTTTCCCAGTTCAATGTATTGCCAACTCTTGCAAAAATACGTAATAATGAATCCAAAATTTTGTTGTGCTCACTCCAAGAACGTTTAGCAGTAAGAATATCGTCAACATATTAAGTAATATTGTCACGAAGATAAACAGGTAAAATTTCATTTAAGCTACGAACGAATGCTGCTGAGGATACAGTAACTCCAAATGGTAATTTCCGAAATTGGTAACAGTTACCAAAGGCTAAAACGGCAGTGTATTTTCTACAATCAGGGTGGAGTTCTATTTGCCAAAAACTTGCGCGCATATCAATCGTGGATGAAACTTTAATTCCATGGAAATGTTGTAGAAGTTCGTCTAAATTTTGTGGACGGTCAGTTTCAGGAATGATGATATTATTTATGTGTCTGGAATCCAGAACCAAACGAATTGACCCATCCTTTTTAAGAACGGCGTGTAATGGGCTGGTGTAAGGACTGACTGCTGACTCAGTAATGCCTTGATCTAACATTCATCGAAGTTCACTCTTAACCTTGTCTCTATAAGCCAAAGGAATAGCGTACGTTTTTCCTCGAAATGGTGTATGTTCTTTTACTTTAAATAAATACTGAGAGCTTTGTATAGTTCCTGTGTGATGACTAAATACTGTAGCATGTGACGTCAAAATCTGGTGCAATTCTTCTCTTGCAACGCTATCTGGCACTTCAGCTTTCTTAACCTTTTCATTAATTAATTCTTCGCTATTAATTATATCATCCATCGGGTCTCTGTATCTATTGTCGTTGTCATGAATGAACACATTGTCGTCATAATGCTCAGCGAAAACATCACAAGTAAGAAACCTTACACAATTTGTGTCTGACTCAGCTTTTGTTAAACACTAGAAAAATTTCAAACATTTTGGCATTCCGGGACAGTCAAGTTCACACTTCCTTCCCTAAAGTTTAAAATTGCCTTATGTGTGTTAAGAAACTCCATACCTAATATAATTTGTGTACTGAGTAATGGAACAATAATAAAATTAGCAGATAATTCATATCCTTGACAAATGAAATTTAAGTTGGTCAGTTGTTTGACTTCCACACTTTTTCCAGAAATAAGTCCTCGAATTGTAGTTTTAGAAACAGGTAAAACAGGACAAGCAATAGTTCTTACACATATACGAAAAACTGATTCACTAATAACATTCAATGGGCTCCCAGAATCTAAAACTGCAGTGAACTTATTCTTACCCACACATACTTCAATAACAGGATGTAAAAATGCGTCTTCATTATTTTCCTTTTCGTCTAGCAAAATGTCTCTCATGTCTTCCATGCGTAAGCAGTGTAAACTCGTAGTGTCATTACTTTCTGAACCGACTATATTGCTGCCAGAAGCCGAAGCTACAAGTCATTTTCGATTGTTCGCGTCACGTCTTTGATTATTCCCGTCATTTCGCGGATCAATTTCTACGATTTGCACTTGTCCCTCCGGATTTCTGTCACGCGGAGGGTGCTAATTAGGTCCCTCCTATCTGTTAGACATAAATTCTTGGTTGTGTCTGTTATTAAAATTTCTATTTTCCTGTCTATCTGCATGACTGCTTCTTGTGTAATTTCGACTGTCACTTCTGAAATTATTGTTATATCTACTACTATGGTTATTTCTGTAGTAAGAATTTCTATTATTGTATGAATAATTTCTGTCTTGATGATACCTATTACTGATTCCGTATGATTGATCATTCCGGTAACAATTTCCGTTATTATAATTGTCTGTGTAATTTCTGTTAGAACGTCTGTTATTGTCATAAGGCTGGTATCTATTGTCCTGTCTGTTCCGTCTGTCATTCTCAAAATTACCGCTATAACGTCCGTTCCGATCAATATCCTTTCTGTATGGAAATCTATTGTGATTACCGTTACTGAAAAAATTACAAGAAGTCCCGTCATCGTTGTCACACTCAAGTTCTTGTAGCAAAGTCTTAAAAGTCTCAATGCCTTCTTTACATCTTCCAGCTAAAGCAATTTGTCTTATCGATTGTGGCAGCTTAGTTAAGCAAATGCGAATTAATTCAGTCGGTCTATAAGGGTTGGAAAGGAACTGATTCTTTCGAATCATGTCTTCAAAGTATTTTGCTGGCGTGCGTAACTCAGACTGTTTAAAATTACGCTGCATAATAAGACTATGTTTGACTCTGTCTTGCGTGTTTTCGGACCAATATGCCTATAGAAATGCATGAAAAAATCATTTAAATTATTACAATCTCTAATAAGTGCGCGCATGAGCGTCGCCGGTTCGTTTTCTAAATATCCAAACATAAATTCCAGTTTGTGAATTAGTGGCCAATTTGGTGGAAGTGCGTACATAAATTGGTCATATGTCATTCTAAGAATTGCTAAAAATTTTAAATTTACGAACAGTTAAATAATGTTTATAATCAAAGTTTTCGCCTCGTGGCGACAAAGACATACCGCGTCTGTCCCAGTCCCAATGTCGATTATTGTCAAGTTCGCGCGCCTGGCGCTCTCTTGTAGCTTCTCGTAAATGAAATAAATTATTTTCTCCAAAGCCCTCTGCTATCCGTGATTCTAAATTTCTTCTGCTGTCTTTTCCTACGATTTCGCTTTCAATTTGTTTGACTTGCTTTCGTAGCGCCTTAAATACCCTTTTAACGCGTTCATTAAATTTTCCCTGATTTTCAACATGTTTATTTATGTTCTGGTACTCTTCAGTTTCTGAAAATGGCAATGGAGCTGTATCATCTGAATCTCTGTCCCCATTTAAACTAAGACTTGTCAATTTATCAGAAATCTCCTCAACTCTTTCCGATAAGTCACCTATTTGTTCTTTCTGTTTATGTACGTCTTCCGTAAGTGTCGCGACTCGGGTTTCAGTACTAACACATTTAGTAGTTAACTGTTCACATTGTTGTGTTAGGTTATTTATTCTTTCATTTGGTACAGATTCCTCGATTCTTTCAAATATTTCTTCCTTATCGTGCGCGCGTTCTAAATTTAACACTGAACATTTTTGTACTATCACGCGATCTCTTTCTTCCTGTTCTCTATCCTGTTCCTTTTGTCTTATTTCTATTGAAATTAATCTATTATTGTGAGCATTCAAAATCAGTTGTACTTCTTCTCTAATTTCTTTCTTTAATTCATCTTTCATGTTCTTAAAACATATCCCTATTCGCGAGTCTAACCGTGTTTCCATTGTTCCCATATCAGTTTCTAACCGTGTTGCCAATGTTCCCATCTCTGTTTTTAATTCAGATCCTAACTGTGATCCCAATGAGTATAACCGTGTTTCCATTTTTCCCAATTCAGTTTTAATTGTTCCTATTTGTGATCCCACATTTTTAAATTCAGATCTGTGTTTCCATTATTCCCATACCAGTTTTAATTGTTCCTATTTGTGATCCCAAATTTAATATTGCACTCATCAACTGCTCCACATTAACTGGTTCGAAATTCCTTTCGCCCCTAACATTTCCCGCAAAACTAACTTCCTTCGGCATAGCCGTAAATCTATCTTTGTTCGATATTATTTCAGAATCTTCTATCGTTAATCTCATATTCTGAAAATTTATTGATTGTGAAAAATTTTGAACTGGTTCTGGACTATTTTCCCTGCTCGTTAAATTGTTTTCTACTTCATTATTCATCATACTGTTCTCCTGTGTTGGCACGTTCGCCATGTTAACAATTTCGTCATTCTCCCTATCCATCATTTTTGCCTTTTCATCGATCGTGTAATCATTTACAAAACATACAAAACTCGTCACTATACGAAAAATACACACAATATGAAACTTTATCACCAACAATACCATTCATTTGAAATGCTTCCCGACAAACACGATTAACGAACAATTGAAATTTTCATAATTGCACAAAATTGTCAAACCCGTATCTAAGACACCAAAAATTAAATTCTGCAAAAATAACATTAGAAGAAATACAAGACAACTACAAATGTTCATTACCAAATCTGCACATGCAATATAGACTACAGTTACTAAACTACAAATTACCACAATAATACTACTGTTTGCTATTTTTATTATCAAAAGAATTCTAGGGGACGATCCGAAGCAGCGGTCGCCACGTGCATGGAAGCTTAATTACATATAATGCAAATTATTTTAATTTTAGTAGCTGTATGTCCGGCTACGAAGTCCCGTAACCACTTGGCCCTGAATAATATTAGTACGCAATCTGACTGCTCAGAATATCAACAAAGAATGAAAGGAAATTTCCGTTAACACAATTAATTAATTAAGTCCCCAGCAACTATAAAAGCTACGAAACAAGAAAGCATAAGTGTAACTGTCCTTTGGGTGGAACTGTGACTCAACGTAGACATCTGGCACGGTTCTACCTCAATAAGACAAGATATTTTAAACGCCATTTACACTGAAGTAATTAAAAAAAACAGAAATACTATGATTGCACATAGAAACCTGAGTTACACTCTAATACATGAACACAAGTCAGATGCTTTGTTGACTGAACCTGTGAGCAAGAGGCATTGTTACATAGGACATTAAAAATAAAAAAAAATTCTTTACCTTCATACATAATGACGAAAAAAATACAGTCTGATCATTACAACATCCCCACTTCGAATAACATATGGTGTCTTGCCCGACAGAACAACTAGTACTTTATCGACGTCTCAACAAGCACAGATCACGCCTACCTCAGAACTACGACTACTCTCCGCAACTTCTCAACAAGCACTGCCAGTGGAGGCGGCTGAATAATACTCTTTGGCACAATCTCTGGCGCTGTGACTCAGTGTAGCCACCTTTCACCAGTGCAAACGCAAGTTCGACTTTGACACTGCTCATTATGTTATTTTTAAAGCTGAATTTCGTCTGTCCCCAGGGAGTTAAACATCATTTACTTCACTTCCTAACTCGCTAGTAATAGCAAAATTTCCAGAAATACTTCCGCGAAAGTGCTCGTGGTCGTTTGTACTGATCGGAACAGTTCGAACGTGAGAGTTCGCTCTGGATGCAGCTGATGGGCGTTTGCGGCCAACAGCCGTCCCGATGCTGGCCGGCCAGCGTCACCCTACGTGATCGCCGCACTTGGTGCACGTAAATGCAGCAGCTGCAACTCGGAGAAATTGTGCCATGTACGGGGCGTGTGTCGTCAAAGCAACCAGTTCAAAAAATGGTTTTCTCGTTTCAGGTAGGATAGTTTTGAGGGAATTATTTGCCTTTCGGGAAGAACACGGATTTTCATGAAGACTGTCTTTATGCTTAACCGTTTCGTCCGCTCAATATGCTCGATAACCGAAAAATGTGATGACCAATGACGGAAGCTGCCTGTATCCCTTAATCCATATTTTGCAGTATATCATGGGAGAAAACGGCAAGCTGAATATCGCACGAACGATACTTTCTAAAACCATGCTGATTCTTCGAAGTAAGCTTTTTAGTCTCAAGAAAGGTTAATATAGTCGAACTGAGAATATGTTCAAGGTTTCTGCAGCAAACCTATTCAGGGAAATTGATCTGTAATCTTGCGTGTCCATTCTTTTACCTTCTTATATACATGGGACTTGCTGCGGGGCGAGAAATTTACGGAAAGTAAAAGCTAGTGAGGGGCCAATGCCGTAGAACACCCAATTGGGACTGCCTCCGGACCTGTTCTACACCATGGATGCGTATTACTAAGTAGTCCATACGAGAGTCCGCCAGATGGTTAAAAGACGCTACGTTTGTACAATTCTCCGGTGTGAACGATTTCTGGAACTTAAAACTCAAAACTTTGACCTTCGTTTTTCTGTCTTCAACTACGACACCAGTCTGGTCAACAAGGGACTGAATAAAGCCTTGGACCCGCTTAGCAATTTTACACAGGACCACAATTTCCTCAGGTTCTCTGCTAGATCTCTTACTAAGGTGTGACGGTGTTAGTTGTATGCTTCGAATCTGTACTAACCTATTCTTGTCGTCATTTGTGCGTCCACTTTTGAACCGAGAGAGCCTCTGCTTCCTCAGCATCTTCCGAATTTAGTTATTAAACGATGGTGTGCCTTTTCCATCCCTTATCAACTTACAAGGCACATAACTCTGCAGCCCACGATTTACAGTCCGTTTAAACTTTACCCATAATTCCTCTACGTCGATATTACTGGAACTAAGTGATTTGAGTTCATTGTCTGAGATGCTAACAACAATTTACCTGCACTGTCTAGCAGAAACCATCCCCTAACCTTCTTGGCTGATTTATTAACTTTCGTAACCGTTGTTGCTACGATAACATCACGATCACTAATCCTCGTTTCTATAGTGAGATTGACGATAACCTCTGGTCTATTGTAGCAACAAGATCTAAGCTATTTCCGTTGCATTTGGAGTACTGAGTTAGCTACTCAAGACTGTTTTCAGAAAACGTGTTCGAAATTATTTCGCGTCACTGCCTGTCTGTACCTCCAGTAACGAATACTAGTTGGGTTAAAGTCGCGTCCGACTAGTATTGTATTGTCTGAGTATTTACGCCCTACTGACTGTAGACTTCCTTTGAATGACTTCAGAAGTGCCACAGCAGAGTCGGGTGGCCAATTAAAACATCCAACAATTAACTTTGTTGCACCACAGCTGTCACACGTGAACAGATAACCTCAACAGAGACTGTTTTTGTCATCTGTAATGAACATTCCCCCTCCTATGGACTCTGTCTTTCCAATATAAGTTCCATGACTCGCTAAATATCTCAGAGCTTTCCACTTCAGGTTTCAGGCAGCTCTCGGTCCCAAGAATAATTTGAGCACAAGAATTTTACAGGAGGGCAATAAATTCTGGAACTTTATTACGAATACTTGGCGAGCTTAATGATAAAGTTTTGACAGTCGAATGACCTATACTCTGAACGCTCTCTGACTTCCATTGCTCTGCATGGACTGATGAGTGTTCATCGGAGCACCCCAAATTACTGTCTAGCCTAAAAAGCTTCATGTGCATTCCACAAATACTCTGCTACCCGTGTAGTAGCTTCCTCTGTGCATACACTCCTGATGTTTTAAGGGGAATCCTACAAATCCCTACATATTACGCAGTTTCAGAAATCTGCAGTCAAGACGGTCGTAGTCAATGAAGCCATTGGATGAGAGCCTCCACTCGGCTCCGAACCAAAGAACTCAGATCAGTTCTGGGAACAATGATGCAAATTGCGAGCTCTGCTTGCATCCCGCTGGCGTGGCAAATACTCTTCACTACCTCCACCAGGAGCCTGTATGAGCTGAAGATGGCCATAGCAGTGGCCTCAGAACCCATGCGAAAGGCGTCGTTGTGGCTGACGTGTGCGCGCAACTTGCAGGTCACTGCCCACTGCCTCCACGTCTTTGATGAGGCCCCTGGTAGGCATATCCGAGTGCACATTAGCTTTCATTCCAGCTCTGAACCCTATCTGCCTAAGAGGCTCAATAACGCGCGTAAATTTGGAGGTCCCGATAATTACTAAACCCCTCCCTCCGTGTGCCTGCTCCGACCCTGCTGAAGAAGCGCTCAACTGTCCACTCTCGGGGAGAATGGGTCACGCCAGGTGGCCAGTCTCCACACGGGAACTCCACCTCGAGCGAGAGCACTCACCCTGCTGTGAGGGCAGATCTATCGTGTTGGGTACACTAGTAGGTGCCAAAGAAGCAGAGCCAGTGGGCCAAACAAGCGAAAGCTGACGTATGCCATGTGACACACCAGAGTTTCCATGACCGTCGCACACACTCAGCTGTTCGCGAACGATGGCCAGCTCATCTTGCATCCCCAAACACCATGCCACAGAGCGAGGTGGCGCACTGGTTACGACACTGAACTCGCATTCAGGAGGACGATCCTTCACATACAGGTCCGGCCATCTTAATTTAGGTTTCCCGTGATTCCCCTGAACCGGTTGAGGTAAATATCGTTATGGTCCCTTTGAAAGGGCACGGCCGATTTCCTTCCCCATCCTTCCCTAATCCGATAGCACAAATCAACTAACTGATTGGTCCCCTCCGGCGAATCAACGAAAACCAACCTACGCTTTTCTGAGTTACTATAGAGGGAAACGACATTGAATTATTTATTGAAATTCGTCATTTGGTAGCTTCAGGTAGTCTTTATAATACGTGCATTCTCATTATGAAGACACAAATACGTATTTGTCGAAAATAATGCTAAGTGTAACATAATTAAAGGGAAATTGCCTACAAATCACACATTTACGTTAAAATTCATATAAAGAAGTACATACCATTTCTAGTTCTTACTTGGAATATCTTTTTCGGGGGGGACTTAAACGTTATACTTACATAATTCACTGTGTATTATTACTTGTAACATGCTCCTGCATAAAGAGATCATGCCTTTGAAGGAAAGGAATAAGGAAGAACCCCGTTCTCAACTGTTAATATTCGTACTGTGTTGTTGTGTGTTGTTGTCTTCAGTCCTGAGACTGGTTTGATGCAGCTCTCCATGCTACTCTATCCTGTGCAAGCTGCTTCATCTCCCAGTACCTACTGCAACCTACATCCTTCTGAATCTGCTTAGTGTACTCATCTCTCGGTCTCCCTCTACGATTTTTACCCTCCACGCTGCCCTCCAATGCTAAATTTGTGATCCCTTGATGCCTCAAAACATGTCCTACCAACCGATCCCTTCTTCTAGTCAAGTTGTGCCACAAACTTCTCTTCTCCCCAATCCTATTCAATACCTCCTCATTAGTTACGTGCTCTATCCACCTTATCTTCAGTATTCTTCTGTAGCACCACATTTCGAAAGCTTCTATTCTCTTCTTGTCCAAATTAGTTATCGTCCATGTTTCACTTCCATACATGGCTACACTCCAAACAAATACTTTCAGAAACGACTTCCTGATACATAAATCTATATTCGATGTTAACAAATTTCTCTTCCTCAGAAACGCTTTCCTTGCCATTGCCAGTCTACATTTTATATCCTCTCTACTTCGACCATCATCAGTTATTTTACTTCCTAAATAGCAAAACTCCTTTACTACCTTAAGTGTCTCATTTCCTAGTCTAATTCCCTCAGCATCACCCGATTTAATTTGACTACATTCCATTATCCTCGTTTTGCTTTTGTTAATGTTCATCTTATATCCTCCTTTCAAGACACTGTCCATTCCGTTCAACTGCTCTTCCAAGTCCTTTGCCGTCTCTGACAGAATTACAATGTCATCGGCGAACCTCAAAGTTTTTACTTCGCCTCCATGAATTTTAATACCTACTCCAAATTTTTCTTTTGTTTCCTTTACTGCTTGCTCAATATACAGATTGAATAACATCGGGGAGAGGCTACAACCCTGTCTCACTCCTTTCCCAACCACTGTAATGAACCATAATACCATTTCGCTGTTACAGTTTTTCATTGCCAAGTGAATTAATATACGTTGGTTTCAAACACATGTACTTAGTAAAATGTTATACTGAATAGCATTATTATCAGCAAACGAAAACTAAGTAAGACATGATCTCAAAATGTGGTAGCATTAACACGTTGTCTCAGCACTGCGTTGCTGTTTGCGGAGGTTGGAGCGTAGAGGTTGTAAATCTAAGTGCAATATAAAGAGAAAGGATGGGGCAAGGAGTCTTACGAGCGGCCCAGCACTAAAGTGGTTCTTTCAGCAGCAAAAAGTCGTAACCTTAAAAGGATTTGCTCGGAGATGGCTTGAACGTCTTGAAAGAGATCATTGTTTTTTGGTCTTTAGCAAATATGTCTAAACTTCATACACTAATTGAAAGAAGTCCATTAGTAGTTGGAAATGGATTTAAATTAAAATGCTTTTCCTGTTGCAGACGTTTAATCGATTGATTATTATAGGATTCATCCTTTTTCTCACATATTTTAACTCGGTTTTATTTTACATCCAATGGCATCTTGTACCTGTTTTATTGATAAATATTATGTTGTTTGAAGAGCCGCACTTTTTCACGGCGAGCCATTTTTGTGTTGTTGTTTGGAATGTCCCTGTCCATTTACATAATCCAAAATGTTATCACAATAAATTACAAGGTCTTAGCTAATACGTCTCACAATAAAGGATCTGCTTCACTTACAACTCTCGTTTAATGCGAAACAGACCTCTTCAGTTGCTTGGCCGCGCGGGGTAGCCGTGCGGTCTTGGGGGTCGTGTCACGGTTCGTGCAGATCTCCCCGTCGGAGGTTTGAGTCATCCCTGTGGCATGTGTGTGTTTGTTGTCCTTAGCGTAAGTTAGCTGAAGTTAGTTTAATTAGTGTGTAAGCCTAGGGACCGATGACCTCAGCAGTTTGGTCCAATAGTCCATACCACAAACTCAAAACTCCTCAGTTGTTGATTTGTGACGAGTACACTCCTTCAGTTGGAACCTAAGAACGAGCTCCAACTTCTGCTGTTCTCCTATCCTGGTCGTTTCACTACACTCGTGGGAGGAACTAAACGGTAGCTTGTCTCTTCATGGAAACATAAACTCTCATCATTTGAACAGTAAATTTCCCCGTAATGTACAACGACTCTCTGTTATGGCCTATATTAAAGTTTGCAGAGCATCTACTTAACGCTCTCTCGCCGACTAGACGATCCTTTGATGAAATGCACCACTCTTCGTTGGGTCTCTGCCCCTTTCGTATTGATCATACTAGGCAACGGTCCGAGACTGACAGACAATTCCCAAGAAACGGTCACTTGTGCAAGGCACTTCTTTCGTACATGAATTACATGCAGTTAAGATCCTTGCTGTGAATATCAAAAAAATGGTTCGAATGGCTCTGAGCACTACGGGACATAACATCGGAGGTCATCAGTCAAGTAGAAATTAGAACTACTTAAACCTAACTAACCTAAGGACATCACACACATCCATGCCCGAGGCAAGATTCGAACCTTAGACCGTAGCGGTCGCGCCGTTCAAAACAGAAACGCCTAGAACCGCTCGGCCACTCCGGCCGGCTTGTGAATATCAACTTGGAATCAGATTCTTCAAGAGTCAGTTTTATTTGGTCAGTCCCATTCATGTCTCTGCTAGCGGTTAATCCTAGATGCTTCAAGGTAACTACTGTTTCCAGTGACTTGGCAAAAATAGTATTTTCGGAAATTAGTAGATTATTTCATCAATTTGTACATGTTGGATTTACTTACGTTGAATAGTCAGTACAGCTCCACCCACGCAGAATGGAGCAACGCAAGTAGCAGCAGTCGCGTTCGTTTGTACAGAACGCTTAATTTACTGTCTCCTCATTCTGTTCTGCCAAGAAGTGAATAAGGCCTATACGTGTGTCTGGATTTATATGAGTCTGAATATATTTCTTAAGAACCTGCGTCTTTTTCTTAGATCATTTCCTTTAGTTAGAGCTGATTTACCAGTGGAAATTAACTCTTTTCTATCTGTCCTCAGAGGTGAGATCTACGTTTGTGTTTAGAGTTGGAGATGATGTGACCTTACAGTGGAACGAGGTATATGTAGAGCAAATTTTATTGTAGCCTTTTAGGATTCCGTGCATTAGTTGGATAAACGGAACGGTTTTAGGAACGCTTTGCTATCTTTGTTATAAGTCTGTCTGTCGGTCTGCCTGTCTCTGTCAGACTGTTCGAAACCCTTTTTCTCAAGAAGGGGTAGATGCACGAAATCGAAATTAATGCCACATACTGAGATAAGTGATCCCTTGGCGGTGTGAAGCATGGTAGCTTCTCAGTCAACGTGGTCAAAAGATACGGTCATTTATGTCACATACTTTAATACTCGCAAACTCACTCATCAAACACAAAGGGATACTTCTCATTGGCCTAAAATCATTCAATGTGGCAAGACGCAAAGTTTCACAGTACAACAAAGTAAAAAACCTGAAATCTGTGAATTTGAAATTCTATCACAGGAAAACAAATTTTTTGCGTTTGTTAGCAGACTGTGCCAGGCCGTCAACCTGTTAAAACCCTTTTTTCAGAAACGAGTGGACATATCAAGTAGGAGTCTACTGACGTCAGTGGTAACTGGGCTGTGTAAAAAATGAGGCTACAAAATCAATGCAATCAACAGACATGGTATTTATCTACATATTTAGATACTCGCAAACTCATGAAAACCTGTAGCATACTTCCCGTCGATCTAGAATCATGAAATGTGGCAAGAAGCAATCACAGCACAAGGAAAGGAAAAAAAATACAAAAATCGTTGATTTTTAATTACATTATACGAAAAAATATTTTTCTCATTTATTGTCCGACCTCAACCTTTAAATTAAAACGGTATGTAGTTCTTCATTCAGGCTGACTGGATCGCTACGGCAAAAGTCAAACACAAGACAAGGAAAAACTTTATCGCTCATATGACGCTTTGCGGAATTTATCCATTATCGCACTGTATCCTCTCCCTTCGTAATCAGCCTACAAGATTGTGACATTAGCAACAGTGATCGCTTCATGAAATTTTGCAATGAGAAAGACTATCGTTAACGAAGGAAAATAATACTGGTTAGTAGGAGAAAAGTGTACAATAGACCCTTTTGAAGGAAGAATCTGTTATAAACCAAATATAAATACTGCAGTCACTCACGAATCACACAGGAGAGAAAAGAGTTATCTAATTGGGGCAATGAAAATCCAAAATCCAAAGCAAAGTAATGACAAAGAAAATTAAGCAAATAATCACTGGCGTGCCAAAGAAAGGTTGTCAAGCTTTTCCACACCACAACAATTCACGAGGAAATAAATGAATCAGAAAGCCCTAAGTTTGCAGTTACTTATTCTGAAATACTAAACTTTGAAAGCAATGTTAAATGAAGTGGCTGGTTAAATAAATGGCTCACTGTAACTGAAGCATCGTTACATAAAATACGACTTTCAGCAATCTTAGCGTAACGAAACGCAAAATTTGGAAAAAGGCATGCAACTTACTTCCAATTAATGAAAGACAGAATTGAATTTACTTTAAGCAAATTAGCAGTTGGTTTACTTTCAACATAAGAAAAATAAAATATGTACCAAGCCATCACAGGTCACTCGCTAAGGTAAATAAAGAAAATATGAAATTGTAGACTCTTAATTTGTGCTGCAGGTTTATTTATTAGCTTTGCCACTGAAATTTTACGTTACTTTGGGTGCAGTTAATTCCCAATATCGCAAGTTAGTTAAGCCTATGTTATGCAATGCAAGAATGATCATGTACTGAGGCAGCAAAATTTAGGCTGACACTGCTCATTAGGGAAAAAGACAGTAACAGTTAATAAACTTAGATATTTTTATGATAAACGTCTGAGGACAATGGAAACACTGGAATCGCACAAGTTTTATGTACTGCAGGTTCTTATTCAGAAAAGTTTGTGAAAACAATGCCACTGGGTAATCCCGGTACAAAATTAGATACACACATATCAAAAAAATGCTTTGCATCACATCGGTTCCGAGAGTTACGGAACCTGTATAGAAAATGGGAATAGAGATCAAAATAAACCTAATTTCCACCCTTTTTATTGATCATGAAAACCACACATTGCATGTTGTACCACCATACAGCGAGACCTTCAGAGGTGGTGGTCCAGATTGCGGTACACACCACCGGTACATCTAATACCCTGTAGCATGCCCTCTTGTATTGATGCATGCCTGTATTCGTCGTTGCATACTATCCACAAGTTCAAGGCACTGTTGGTCCAAACTGTCCCACTACTCAACGGCGATACGGCGTAGATCCCTCAGAGTGTTGGTGAGTCATGTCGTCCATAAACATCCCTTTCAATGTAACCCAGGCATGTTCCATACGGTTCATGTCTGAAGAACATGCTGGCCGCTCTAGTCGAGCGATGTCGTTATCCTGAAGGAAGTCATCACAAGAAGTACACGATGTGTGCGCGAACTGTCGTCCATGAAGACGAATGCCTCGTCATTATGCTACAGATATGGTTCACTATCGGTCCGAGGATGGTATTCACGTATCGTACTGCCGTCACGGCGCCATCCATGACCACCAGTGGCGTACGTCGGCCCAACGTAATGCCACCTCAAAACAGCAGAAAAACCTCCACCTTTCTGCACTCTCTGGATTGTGTTACATTTTCACACAAATTGGGAGCATAGATCCTGAGAAATCTGTACCCAGAACAACTACCTCCGGTCGTAATAACAGCTTTGATACGACGGGGATGGCTTGGATGGCGTGTACAGGTACAGCTACCCTTGCAGCTTCAACACGATACCACAATTCACCAAGATTAGTGACTGGCATATTGTGACGAGCCAGTTGCTCTACCAACATTGACCAGACGTTCTCAATTGGTGAGAGGTCTGCAGAATGTGCTGGCCAGTGCATCAGTCGAACATTTTCTGCACCCAGAAAGGTCCGTACATTATCCTGCTGAGTTGTAGGGTTTCGCAGGGATCGAATAGAGCGTAGAGCCATAGGTAGTAACACATCTTAAATGTAACTTCCACTGTTTAAAGTGCCGTCAATGCGAACAAGGGTTGACCGAGAGGTGTAAGCAATGGCACCCCATACCATCACGCCAGGTGATATTCCAGTATGGCGATTACGAATACACGCTTCCAATGTGTGTTCACCGAGATGTCGCCAAACACTGATGCGACCATCATGATGCTGTAAACAGAACCTGGATTCATCCGAAAAAATGACGTTTTGCCATTCGAGCACCATGGTTCGTCGTTGAGCACACCATCGCACGCGCTCCTGTCTGTGATGCAGCGTCAAGGGTAACGGCAGCCATGGTCTCCGAGCTGATAGTCCATGCTGCTGCCAACGTCGTCGAACTGCTCGTGCAGATGGTTGTTGTGTTGCGAACGTCCCCGTCTGTTGACTCAGGGATTGAGACGTGGCTGCACGATCCGTTGCCGCCATGATGATAAGATGCCTGTCATCTCGAATGCTAGTGATAAAAGGTCGTTGGGATCCAACATGGCGTTCCGTATTACCCTCCTGAAACCACCGATTCCATATTCCACTAACAGTCATTGGATGTCGACCAACGCGAGCAGCAATGTCACGATACGATAAACCGCAATCGCGATAGGCTACAATCCGATCTTTATAAAAGTCGGAAACGTGATGGTACGCATTTCTCCTCTTTACACGAGGCATAACAACAGCGTTTCACCAGGCAACGCCGGTCAACTGCTGTCTATGTATGAGAAATCGGTTGGAAACTTTCCTCATGTCATCAAGTTGTGGGTGTCACCATCGGCGCCAGCATTCAGTGACTGCTCTGGAAAGCTAATCATTTGCATATCACAACATCTTCTTCCTGTCAGTTAAATTTCGCGTCTGTAGCACGTCATCTTCGTAGTGTAGCAATTTTAATGGCCAGTAGTGTATTACAGACAACATGAGCTTTGTACCTCCTTACTGGTGGAGTGACTGGAACGGAACGACTGTTAAACCCCTTCCGTCTAACCGGCGCTGCTCATGCATGGTTGTTTACATTTTTGGACGGATTTGGTGATATCTGTGATCAGTCAAAGTGACTGTGTCTGTGATACAGTATCCACAGTCAACGTCTATCTTCACGAGTTCTGGGAGCCGGAGTGATGCAAAACTTTTTTTATGTATAAGTTTTAGTCACGGACTTGTATTATTTCACAGTATTATTCTAGGCGTACATGTAGTCAGCAAGAAATTTGTGCTGTGTACCCAACTCTCAACCTGTATCGAGCGTGTATCCAGTGTCTCTGCTGAAGTAAACGGAATATAATCACTGTTCTAACAGTAGTTACAGGCTTCTACCTTCCTTGATGTTGTACAATGAATTATTGATTTAGCCGGCTCCTGTGGCCGAACGGTTATAGGCGCTTTAGTCCAGAACCACGCTGCTGCTATGGCCGCAGGTTCGAATCCCGCCTCGGGCATGGATGTGTGTGATGTCGTTAGGTTAGTTAGGTTTATATAGTTCTAAGTCTAGGGGACCGATGACCACAGATGTTAAGTCCCATAGTGCTCAGAGCCATTTGAACCATTTCAATTATTGATTTCTGTAATTTCTTAAATCTCATGACAACTCACAATGCGGCAGCAATTCATTACTTTCATACGGCAACATGTAACGGTGTGTCCAGCTTCCTCACTTTCCTATCTTGCGAAGATCGCTAGGACAGTTGCGACTTACACGACAGACGTCTACGTCATAATTTTGCAGCGTTTAAGGATAGTGACCCGAAAGTTCAGAAGTCCTCCTTTTGTTATGGCTCACTAAAGACGTTCTGTGTTCGCTTCGTAGCTCCACCTATTTTACGATGTGGATACATTGTGTTTTCTAGAAGATCTTAGCAAACATCGGAGTTTAGTTACTCACTCGCAGCGATTGATAAACTTTCATAATCTGTACTAAATCTACCAATTCAACAGCATCTTCTCTCAATACCAATGTACCGAGTCACGTAACTCGTCTAATAGACGTTATAGTTGAAACTTCCTGGCAGATTAAAACTGCGTGCCGGATCGAGTCTCGAACTCGGGACCTTTGCTTTTCGCGGGCAAGTGCTCTACCAACTGAGCTACCCAAGCACGACTCACGCCCCGTCCTCACAGCTTTACTTCTGGCAGTAGCTCGCCTCCTTACATTCTAAACTTTTCAGAAGCCCTTCCGCGAAACTTACAGAACTAGCGCTCATGGAAGAAAGGATATTGCATAGACATGGCTTAGCCACAGCCTGGGGGATGTTTCCAGATTGTGATTTTCACTCTGCAGCGGAGTGTGCGCTGATATGAAACTTCCTGGCAGATTAAAACTGTGTGCCGGACCGAGAAGTAAAGTTGTGAGGACGGGGCGTGCGTAGTGCTTGGGTAGCTCAGTTGGTAGAGCACTTGCCCGCGAAAGGCAAAGATCCCGAGTTCGAGTCTCGGTCCAGCACACAGTTTTAATCTGCCAGGAAGTTTCATATCAGCGCACACTCCGCTGCAGAGTGAAAATCTCATTCTGTATGTTATAGTTGTCCACTGTGGTGTGCTTGTTCCTGAGGTGTAGTAGCCTTGACTACATCGTGGCATTTATTTTACTGACGCGTTGTTGTAGCCTTTTGTCTACGTCGTGCTAGTGGTGGGTATTTAATTAAATAACTCTTTCTACGCGTGGATTTCTACCGTTACAAACTGTGAAGGGAACGTTGCGTCACTAGCCACTTTCACCAAATCCTCAGAGACTATAATAATAGTTACCCCCATCAATTCTTTTAATAACTGGAGGTGTTCAACCATGATACCGTCCCTGCTATCTCTACTAACTCGTAGTTTATACTGAAGTTGGTCTCTCCTTATTAACTGGAGGCGACGCTCTGGTTGAGAGCACAAGACGAAACACAAGGATCGATTTCGTACACAATCTTTCAGCGAAACCTCCCCAGTAGCCCTGTACCACCGAACACAGTCTGCTACCCCTGCGTAGTGCCTCACAACACGACCGGGCAGTGAAGTGTTGGTTTTCGCTACTGAGAGTTGATTGTCCTGAAAAAGAAGAAAAGAAAAAGAATATTATGATCTGTTTTTCTGTTTCTGGTTTTCTAGATCTGATGTCAGACAACTCTAGCCGTAAGAGTCATACAGTGTTCACTAGGCTTGAAT